>NC_092412.1:62838577-64038577 GCF_040894005.1 Engystomops pustulosus
ACGAATCCAGCACAATATTAATTTTAGAATCCCTTATTTCATCCAAAAAATTAAAAACATAATCACGTCAGGTTAAGGTGCATGATACAAGACTGTATCCATTAATGAAACACTGGAATGACACATTTCAGGCAATATGATTCATGTCCTTACTCATGACCAAGGACATCAATCATATTGTCTAAAACGCGTAGGTAATTTAATTTTTTTCTTTATGGATACAGGCCCGTATCATGCACCTTAACCTGACGTCATTATGTCTTTACATTTTTGGATAAAATAAAGGATTCTAAAATTTTTTATATGACGAGTGCTGGATCGTTTAATACAACTTTTTTATCACTATGTTACCAGAGTCGGCACGGTCTGCTATGGATCTCGGGCACTGTTCACACAGACGGAGGACAGATGAAGAGTAAGGATGTCTTTCTACATCAAAAAGTCTGTCTAAATGTATGAATGTTTATACCTCTGTATCAATGTATAAATTATGGCATAAAATTCTGTATGACACCAATAAAACCAAAATAAAAGATGGTCATGAAATTGATCATTGAATAGTGACAATAACTAAGCAGTAACTGGCAGTATTGCCCGAGAAAACTAAAACATATAGAAAACATTATAATGATATACACTCACCGGCCACTTTATTAGGTACACCTGTCCAACTGCTCGTTAACACTTAATTTCTAATCAGCCAATCATTTAGGCATGTAGACATGGTCAAGGCAATCTCCTGCAGTTCAAACCGAGCATCAGTATGGGGAAGAAAGGTGATTTGAGTGTCTTTGAACGTGGCATGGTTGTTGGTTCCAGAAGGGCTGGTCTGAGTATTTCAGAAACTGCTGATCTACTGGGATTTTCATGCACAACCATCTCTAGGGTTTACAGAGAATGGTCCGAAAAAGAAAAAACATCCAGTGGGCGGCAGTTCTGTGGGCGGAAATGCCTTGTTGATGCCAGAGGTCAGAGGAGAATGGGCAGACTGGTTCGAGCTGATAGAAAGGCAACAGTGACTCAAATCGCCACCCGTTACAACCAAGGTAGGCAGAAGAGCATCTCTGAACGCACAGTACTTCGAACTTTGAGGCAGATGGGCTACGGCAGCAGAAGACCACACCGGGTGCCACTCCTTTCAGCTAAGAACAGGAAACTGAGGAAATGAGTTCACTGTACTCAAATGGCCTCCACAGTCACCAGATCTCAATCCAATAGAGCATCTTTGGGATGTGGTGGAACGGGAGATTCGCATCATGGATGTGCAGCCGACAAATCTGCGGCAACTGTGTGATGCCATCATGTCAATATGGACCAAAATCTCTGAGGAATGCTTCCAGCACCTTGTTGAATCTATGCCACGAAGAATTGAGGCAGTTCTGAAGGCAAAAGGGGGTCCAACCCGTTACTAGCATGGTGTTACCTAATAAAGTGGCCGGTGAGTGTATATATAAACACTGGAATCCGGTCAGTGTTTCAGGACCACAACTTACATCATTAGTAAACAGTAGATCGTTATTCCAGTGTGCATATCGTTTGCACATGCTACAGTATAAAGAAGATTTTAACAACTTTGGAGTTGAAGTCCTGCAAGGCTGTGGAGAAGTCCAATGCAGAGAGCTAAGAGCACAGGGTTGTGAGGACATGCCCCCAGCGCATTTATAAAGACTACAATCTACAATCATACATAAAGATATGATTACACAGCTCTCTATTGATGCAACCTAAAGTTTACCGGGGTAAGTACAATCACCTATAGGGTACATATCTGAATACATTTTCCCCTTGTTTGTACGAGCTATGGGTCAAGTGACACACCGCCATGTACCAATGGGACTACCATTAATGTTCCGTGTGTTGCAATTCAAGGGGCTGAGCGCAAACCTGCCTAGGACATCCACATGCCCCTATAACCAGGGACATGTGAGTAATGTTAAAGGGAACCTGTCACCACATTATTCACAAATACAGCTAGTGGCAGGTTCCACTAGTAGCTAACTGACTCTCTTCTTTTAGCTAAAAATGGTTCTCCTCAGATTCCCACATATTTAACTTTATAATCTTAGCTGGTGTCCACGTATGTATATAGCAATTTTTTTTTAATATGTATTTTTATATATGTATATAGCAAGTCGAGATGGACGTGGCCTCCTCGGCCTGAATCCAGCAGCTCCTCCCCTTGCCATCTCTGCATGCAGCTGTAATGTTATGTGATCAGGGTGACATCATGCAGGCATGCTGTGATTTCTTTATGTGGTCAGATATGTGCATGGTGTACAGTTTGCTAATGTTAAGAGGCAAAAGGACCCGTGTGTCAGGCTTCAGGGGTAGTGGACCCACTAGACCACCGCGGATGATGACGTAAGCCGTACCCTGTGATACCACCAGGTCGTTCCACAGGTGCGAATTTGTCCGTGGTTGCAGCCAATTCGAGGTACAGTGACGTTGAGCAGAATCGTAGTCGGGGGCAGGCAGGAGGTCAGGACGGGCAGCACGGGATGCGAGTTGGGGACGTAGCAATAGGTCAAGGCAGGCAGCAGAGGAGCGTAGTCAGGAATGGAACTGGGGTCAAAACAGGAAATCACAATAACAGCACAGGGCATGAGACACAGCTTTCTCTAAGGCACGGGGCACAAAGATCTGGCAGGTTGTGTAGGGAAAGTCAGATTTATATAGAATTATGGGAAATGGCCAGCGCCAATTAACGGTGTGCTTGCCCTTAACATTTTCTGAAACCGGCGTGCATGCGCTCTAGGAGTCGGGGACTCGCGTGCACAGCCCAAAGACTGGGATCAGGAGCAGTAACTGGAAAGAAGCGTAAGCGCCATGCTATTGTGTTCAGAGGGGCACGGGTGAGCCTGCGACCCGAAATATGGGGCACCTGTGACACTGTGATGGTGTCTCACTGGTCACATGATATTAGACCACGCCCCCTCGACTCGCTCTAAAGATATCAGGCAAGTTTAGATCTCTGAATCCGGCGATTCACTTAGGTAGTTCCCCCGATGTCCATAAGGTGTCGCTGCTGCGCTGAAGTTTGTCGGAGTGCACTGAAGTTCACCAAGCCAGGCCGTGTGCAGGTAAGTGCGTGTCAAGCGACACTTTTTTTTTTAAAAGCAGCTTTTTTTCCGAATTCGTTTTTGTATGGCCATGACCCCCAATTTCCATTGCGTGCACGCCGGCGCCGATGCACCACAATCCGATCGTGTGCGCCAAAAACCCTGGGGCAATTCAGGGAAAATCGTGCAAAACGGAAAAATTTGGGCTGGAAAAACGCAATTCGGGCCCTTAGTAAATGACCCCCGGAATCTATATGGACAGTGAAGTTGTATGGAGCAATACCAAACAAGCAATATATAAATTCTATAGGCAGCAGTGGAATAAACATGACTGCAGAGTCGTCATAGATCAGGGGCACTTTCCCCACATAAATTTGACTCGGAAGTGCTCACCTTATACTTGGCGGTCTAATGATAGCTGTCTGACCACTCCCATAACAGGTTTCAGGCGGCAACAAAATCTCCTTTTCTGTTTAATCTATGACCGGGAGGAAATACTAAATGTCAAACAAACCTCAGAAGCACAAATCTTGATTTTTAGTATTTCCAGTCATTCATTATAAGCCATAGATAAAGCGATTCAACACTTTATTCTGTATTTTATGTTGTGACTTCTTCTGTAATAGTTTGCTACATCTTATTTAGTAAAACTGTATCAAATTGTCTTTTCTATAAGCCAGACGCAGAAATGTTTAATGCAATGCAAACAGTGCTGGAAGGAAGAATTGATGAATATTTAAAGCCCAGTGATTTTGGAGATCAAAGACGGCAGCTTCCATAAAAGGGGGAAACAGATGCTCCCCTGGGTATGATTGATTCTTTAGTGTTAGGGGGAGCATTTTAAATATGTTTTCGTTATGGCACAAAATATGCAGAAGAGAAAAATTCTCAAAGACAAGACAAATAAACTCGAAAGTTTACACATTAAAAACCCTTGTAGAAAATGAAAAGTTGAAGGTATAAAAAGACTGTGCATCTACTTCTGGAGTACTGACTATGTGCTGTTTTATTTCTTCTATACAAAAGTGACATTTTTTTCTAATGTCGGAAAATCTATTTCTACTGCTTATACTGAGGATCATTAATTGGGATTTCAACTGGCAAAAGTCCATACTGCCTTGTAAGGTTAAGGTTTAAGAAAATAGAGATTCCTTAAAGTATATGCACATGTTGCAGATTTATATCAGCGGTAATCCTGCAGCCAATCTACAAGTATAAGAAACCTAGGACAATTGGCTGGTGTTATGATTCGTACAATGCAGTGATCCACAGCATTACCCACTTAATGCATTATTACGTAGATATATGTCATAATGCCATTTAGGATGTATGACGAGGACTTACGGGCTAAGCCTTTATAGGGTGTTTGCTGCAATGTGGTGGCAACCATTTAATTAGTGTGGGAGGCTTTGCCAGCGGCACTAGGGATCCACATTTTTGATAGAATTGTTGCTTCCTGATGATGTCATGTTTGTCCATTCCCATGACAGCCTGGAGTCTTTATATGTTTCCTAGTTCCTATCATTTAGTGAGAACTATAAAAGTCTGCTGGAGTTTTAGATCCTTAGCATATTCTCCTTTTGCCGCAAATGTATATGGTAGGAGCAATCAGAACCGAACCCCTAGGCCTAAAGTACCCTAGGAGGCCTAAAAAATAAAAGAAAAAAGGTTAAAAGAAAAAAATAAATAGCTAAAAATTCAAATCTCCCCCTTTCCCTATAACTAATATACAAATAAACAAATAAATCATGAACATGTCAGGTATCACCATGTCCCAAAAAGACCAAATCTATAAAAAATATAAAAACGGTTATTAGCAGTCAGCTCATCCAACAAAACATTACACTTTACAAAGCTCCGTAAACTGAAGTATGAAAAAGTTATTGGCATTAGAATAGGGCAAAATTAAGAAATCATATACCTTTATAAATCTGGTATTCCTGTGGTATTAGTGCACAGTGAAAGCCGTAAATGCATTTTTCTAAAATCCCCAAAATGGTATCAATGAAAATGTCAACTCAAGTCATCAACTCTGTATGCGACAAAATAAAAAAATGTACAGATTATGAAAGAGAGCAAGTGAAAAATAGAAACACAAAAAAAAAATGGCCTGGTCCTTAACCTGCAGATATAATTAATCCCATATTATGCATCATATTTTATGTAAACAATTTTTTCTTTTTTATGAAATCCTGCCTGCTAACCTATAAAAATGTTAATTTCAGATTAGTTAATTTTAGAGGCTAGATAAGGAGCATCATCATTATCTTAGATATAGTGGCTTAGCTCCATGTATAATAGACGCCTCTACAATATTGTTTGCATACTAGCGGTACAATGTAAGAAGTGTTTACCCTCCAGTTACAGTTTATCTTCTGATGTCTTTTCTGAATCTGGTGAGAAGGGAATCAAAGGAGAAGACTGTAACCCTTGCAGCTGCATATTTCTCTATGGCACCAGTCAGTTAACTGACTATTTACTAATTTACTGCTACTTTTGACATTAAAGGTTGATGTTCTCCTTAGAGTTGGGGGTTAATACAAATGGCAACTTGCTCTCAGAAATATATGTGTACAAGGTAAGATTGAAGGTTTTACGATAATTCAATTGTTGGAATTCAAGTGTTGTACAGAGATTTGTGTCCCCACCGGATTTATGGGCTTATCGGAGACCTGTACAGTTGCGCCACTGATTCTGGCTCTATGAGAGAGAATAATGGAGCTTCAGATAACAGCCAATAAGTTCCCTATGATCAGGGACAGCCTTTATCCATAATCATTTACCTGTTAAAATCATGATACAGTATGCAGATGCCCGGAGTCTGGGCTGTACAACACACATACACAGGCATTATTGCACTGTGTGAATAGCATTTTAGTAATTTCCCTTCAATAACATTACATACCCAGAATATCACTTCAGAAACTAAAACCTTAATAGTTGTAAATATGGGCTGATGATCATGAAATGCATCACAACAGAAATGTGTTCTGCCTATAATGTATTATATAATGATTATTTATTACCGGGTAGCACTTCATTCTTCTATGCTGCAGCTCCTAAGCTATTGCAGATCAACTCAAGCATATACTACTGATGAGAATTCATGCATGGGAGCAGTGAACTAAAGACAAGTCATTAAAGATTTGCCATACATTGCTTTAGCAATAGCAAGCCTGCTATAATAACAATCAGAGATGTGTATGCTCCACGCAGTACAGTACATTGGACAATGGCAATAGATGAATGCTCCTCATACACTTCACAATAGCAGGGATTACAAATGGAATGAGCGCCTCTGTTTGCTTTCCTCTTCCGTATGTTTTCATTCATTATCTTCGGAATATAAACTCCTATCCAGCACATTGTCCTTGTCAGGCAGACAGCTGTGGCGGTAATGTTTGGCGATAAATTCAATGTTTTGAAATATTTTTACGGTGAGCTGAGGCATCCACAATAGATTACTATGATACTATTTCACGCATAAATCGCAAAACTATTGTGTTTTATTTACTGGAATGATAATATATCTGAGAAGCTTTTAATGTATATTCAATGTTTCATTGAATGTGCTCATTTTACTGTTGCCCAGCAATCTGATGGATATTCTGACACCCACATCTTACTCTAAAATCTCCACTGACCCTCTTCGGTAGCGTAGCCAGGCCAAACACAGAGTTTGCCAAGCATGCAAGGCCACTCTCCATTCAGATAATAAGATAGCGAGGAAAATAGCCAATGCTATATGCAATGTTGCAGCTCATCAATAGAGCTATTTTTAAGCATACTCTATTGGCATACTCTATTGATGAGCTGAAACGTTGCACCTTTTGCCATGGGTGATAAAACACTTTCTGGATTTTCATCCGTTACATTCCTTTGGAACGGGATTGTTGGAGGCTTGCACCCATACTGGGCTTTGATCCATTGGGGTAGATTTACTTACCCGGTCCATTTGCGATCCAGCGGCGGGTTCTCTGTCGAGGATTCGCTTCTTCCGGCGATTTACTAAGGTAGTGCGCCTGATGTCCACCAGGTGTCACTGCTGCGCTGAGGTCCATTGGAGTTCACTGGAGTTCACCATCCGTTGCTGGGTGCAAGTAAGCGCGTGTCGAGCGCTTAAAAATACGGTGTTTTTTCCGAATCTGTAAGGTTTTCCGACGGTCACGCCCCCGATTTCCACGGTCACGCGATTTCCGTAGCGTGCATGCCGGCGCCAATGCGCCACATTCCGATTGTCTGCGGCAATTCAGCACAAAGCGGTAATTTTCGGGAAGCGCGACGACAAATAGTGATTCGGGCCCTTAGTAAATGACCACCGTTGCATTAGCTGTGCTGCTCCAGATTTTTTCATTGCTTTTTTATTGGTGAAAATATAGAGATGTTGGCCAAGATTTAATAAAGGCTATGCACAATTATTTTGACTTTCTGACTTTGCATGCTATTTTCAGTGCAACTGTATTTATAAAGTGTCTGCAACACATTTGTGTCACGGCTGCACTATGCCAAATGTGACACAAAATTCTGCACCGAAAGGGGCGTTACTCACCAAAGTCTGACCATGCGCCACATTTATCATGCAATCAGAATTGTGTTAAAGGAGTACCACGGTTTTGGAGCAGCACAGGGTGCCACAAATCATGAACCTGTCACACACTGCACACTTCACAGGCAAACTGTAACTAGTGCAGTTTTTGATACATGTGAGTCGTAGAGTTGCTGACAGGGTATGCAACCCATGTAAGCCAGAAAAATTTCAGTTCAACCAACCAATTTTGGCAGGATCATCGAACCATGTAGTGTGTATAGTGCTCTCCCAACTCTCCTCTGCTGCAAATGTTGGGGGAAGAGAATAATCTCGCAGTTAGATGACAACATTACTGATCCTCTTGTTCTTTAGGCTGATATGCTTTGGCAGTGGAATTGGTCACAAATTGTACACTGCACCTGCTGTGATATATACAGGTGATCCCCTATTTAAGGACACCCAACTTACAAAAGACCCCTAGTTACAGACGGACCTCTCAGGTCACTGTGACCTCTGGTGAAGCTCCCTGGATGCTTCACTTTAATCCCAGACTGCAATGATCAGCTGTAAGGCGTCTGTAATAGAGATGAGCGAGTATACTCGTCCGAGCTTGATGCTCGTTCGGCTCGAAACGGCTCGTTGCTCGGACGAGTATTTTGCCTGCTCGATAACGAGCTTTCAATTAACGAAACACAGTGAAGAACACAGTGAAAACAGTGAACACAGTAGAATACAGTGAAGAACACAGTGAAGAACACATTGCAGATGTTTCCGTACATCTGCTAACTTATCCGAAGACACAAATGCCGAACGGTGTTCTTCACAATAGTATGCGAAGAACAATATGTGTGAAGAACACATTGCAGATGTATGCAATGTTCCGTACATCTGCTAACTTATCAGACACATTTTATTGCAGAGTTTTGGTCCCCTTGAAAAATGCTTGAGTCTCCCATTGACTTCAATGGGGTTCGTTATTCGAAATGAGCACTCGAGCATCGGGAAAAGTTTAACTCGAGTAACGAGCACTCAAGCATTTTAGTGCTCACTCATCTCTAGTCTATAATGAAGCTTTATTGATAATCCTTCTTCCCATTACAGCAACAAATGAGGTAAGCTCCGACTTACATACAAATTCAACTTAAGAACAAACCCAAAAAACCTACACTGTAGGTAACCCGGGGACTGCCTGTATTCACTTTGGAACGTTATTTAACGCTGACAATGGCTCTCCCTGGCCTCTGCCATCGAAGCTTTCCTAGTAGGCTTCCTTTTTTGCATTGTATGTTACTCTCTATGATGAGTTGATCTAAGCAATTTTAAAAAGCTGATTCTGGGGTTGCTGGGTTTTGAACACATCTGACATATGAAAGATAGATCTTCTTTTTAATAATTATGCAAAACTCCTCTGATTTCCTGCAAAACATCTCTAAAGGTGGATGTGTGCAGTAATCAATATGTTATTGTATGTATAAAAGCACAGAGATAGCATTTCTGGCATCGCAATCTACATATCATTAAACTGATCGGGGACCAAAATGATTCTGCACAAAACAGACCATTACACAGTTTTCACAAAAACAAAACTGTTAAAGGGAAGGTATTGTACAAGAGAATTATTTAATAAGATTTTAAAATTCTCAATAACTTTTTTAAACCTGTTTTTTTTTCTATTATTTTCCTTTCCTGATGATGGGGGTTGCAATCATGTGTGAGCCCAGTTTACTGAATTAAGTGATTTTCTTTACAGCAGCCTCATGGCCATACTTATCGGCGGTATCGCAATCATTGAGGTTTATTGGAGTATTTTTGGACATGCTGTGTACAAGGAGGGGGAGTATATAAGCTTTGACATCATCTGTTGTAGTGGATGTGATGATTGGGTTTTGGGTGCTATCTTGTTTTGTTGATGTATTTGAGTCACTGCTTCAAAGAAACTGCTAGAGAAAGGTTTAGGATGCATTTACACTGACGTATACTAAGGAAAGCATTGGGTACGGCCCATAACATGGGCAAAGATAGGACATTTCCCATCTTTTTCCTGTGTACGGAGCGTTATAGTGCTGCAAGTGTGCAGCACTGTATCGCTCTGTGTGGCCATTGCCGTCTATGGGGGACGTATGTACTGCTGCAAGTTTGCGGCAGTACATACATCCCCCATACGGTCGTCTGAATTAAGCCTTAGGTCCACTATTCTAGGCCTAGTGGCAAGGGTAAAAATTGATTTTGTACTTTTTTTTAATTCTTAAAGAAGGGGGAAAAAAATCCCCTAAGACTATTTCCGAAATGCATGTGTCACTCCATGTGTTTTACCCAATAGTTGTGAGCTGTATGATCAATAAACAGGAAATAAGGCAAAGCGCTGGGATTTTTTTGCCTTCTTTATCTGTACTACCTGGACCTCCGGTCTTCCTTGCACCGTCTGATCACCCGGCAGCGAGAACATAGCGAGCTGGTTCTTTGTTTTTCCCAAGGTATTGTTCTTTTATTAAAGATTGTGAAATGGATACATTTTTTAACCTTTAGTAATCCATAAGCAAAAGGTTCAACATAAATATTTTATTAAAAAATAGCTTATTTTCTGAAAATTCTGTTCCATTGTGAAAGTATACCATAAAGAAAAAAAGGGTTAAACCCTCATTATAATACTATCCTGTCTTGATTAACCCGAATATTTATGGTGCTGTTTCAGAGTACAATAGATGATTTTGTAGAATGCCGGATGCTTTCTCTCTCAGTTCGTCCTGAAGCCCACAGGCTATACAAGTGTATTAACCACCGAGAATTAAATTCACAACCACTAAAGTGATTATGAATTGTGATAGTTCTGGTATTATCAGACAATTGAATTTTACCACCACAGCGTAGAGTAACATTTATAACTAATATTTACTGTGGGATATTCTTGCCTATTTACAATTCTCAATACATCCTGTATCAATATTTGTTCCCCTATTTGGCACCACTAAACAGTCCCAATTATCTACTGTATATAAGACTAGATACCGTGCAGGGGTACGGTATGGGAATCAAATAGGAATCCAATATTTATTACCAATATCCTGTTCATTAAGCAAACTATCACTGTATCTGAATAATACAGTTGGCCAAGAAAGATAGCGCATCATTTCCAAAAGTTGCCTGACAGCAAGTTATTTGAAGTATGAAAGGCATATTAATTAATTCTAATTATTCTGGCTCCAGTTGGACAGTCCTGGCAGGGTGTATGTCCTAGACATCAACTCTATGTGCATTATCTGGATGCAGATAGAGTTGAATGCAATGCAATGCTGATACAAAAAGATCACCACCGAGTCTCTTCAGAGTTTGCATACAGAAGAGCCCGGAAGGTGCATGTGATAAATATGGCCAGGGGGAGGGAGGCCTTACACTACTTAAATCACCCATTTCCCAATTAGCCTAGTGGAGCTAGCTAACACTACAAAAGCTGCAGTGGAACTCTGGGTCGGTGGAGGGTAGCTATTAACTAACACCTTGTACAGCCACAGTGACAGTGACCAAAGACTTGAGCTGATTTTTCACCCATTTTGAAACAGGAGACAATGGCGCACATTTACTTACCCGTCCAGGGGAGTTCACAGAAAGTGCATTGTTCGATAATACACTGTTCCGCGATTCACTAAGATTGTGCACCCGATATCCTGCATGTGTCACTTCCCCGCTCAGGTCCGACAGAGTTCACCTTCTTCCTCCTGGTGCATGGAAGTGCTTGATCTTGCAACACAATTTGAAAGTTAAATCCTGCGCTCAGTCCTAATCAGTCGGATAATTCGACGGCCCGCCCCCGTTTCTGTCACATGAAAGCCAGCAGAACTGCGTGACAATCCGATCGCATGTGACACAATCCCAGTTAAATACCTTTCCCAGCCCACACACAAGGTAACTAACTTACTGAACTGCTGATACTTGTAGTGCTACCTTTGTATTTTGTACTTACCTGTTTGACTGTATATATTTCTATTGTATATATTGTTTTGTCTAGTGTGCCCTTAAGGCAATTAAATATAAAATGTAACCTGTGTTGCTCTTTTATCTTGGTTCACGAACCCCACATTCATGTCTCGCTTACATACATGCTCCCTGGTTGGTTCCTCACCCTATATAATCCCATTATGGACCGGGCTTATTTTAAAGGAGAACTGGTGGCAGCTTAATTGGATTTATAAGGTACTGTCTCACTGAGGCTAGTGAAAGCCATTCAGGGTTGGGATTTACTGTTGTGCCATATCTGGCACAGTTGTGTATTGAAAGCAGAACCCATGCTTTCTGGAAGTGTCTATAAAGGATAACTATGTGGCGTTGCGTCACCCTCAGGGGTCCGAAACGTCTCGGCTTCTTTCACAGTGCAATAATGTCATCACATTGCACCTGCCGGGGGTTGCTTCACACAGACACAACAGACGAGGCAGTGCTGATGCAGGGGAATGAGGAGAAGTAAGTAAATAGTGTTTGTCATTTATTTTTCTGCAATAAAAAAAGGGGAAGCAAAGTAGGGGGTACAATAAGAGGAGGAGCAGAGAAGAGGAACTCTAATCCAAGTTTGCAACCCCTGCAAGTGCTCTGGGTGGATCTTTCAACTTGAAGAACTTTCTACTCCTTGAACTGTTCTCCAGCACCTCCTTAGATATATCGACAGCCACATACAAACTGAACAGTGAAATGAAAACCCTTATGCTACAAATAACTCTTATTCTTAACCCCCTGAAACATTGCGTAACCTAACAAGAAGTTTTTGCAGGGTGATTGTGGGGAATGTTTTTTTTTAATTGTAGATAGGAAACATGCATAATGCTTTGTAAAAAAAAAAATAAAAAAAAACTTTATTGGAAAAAAAGCACTTCTTGTTTATGTGGTTTAAAATATAAATATTTTGTCTCATTATAAAAACATACCAAGTCGTTCTGTCGAGGGGTTGGAGAAACTATATGCTAGTCTGGCTCCTGGAAAGTACATGCAATGGTTGAAATGAAATGCAGAATCTATTTATGTAGGTTTGTGGCAGATGTAACTTTTTTTTTTTTTAGGTTTTTACATTTGGCTAATTTTACACATCAGTTAAAGTTTATAAATGTCTTGAGGTACCAAATTTGAAACTGAGGAAATCAAGAAAAATTTACCAATAGTAAGTGCAGTGTTAAAACTTTTATAGAGTTTGGAAGAAGTCAGGTATGACTGAGGTTTATTAAAATAATACGTATTCTAGATGTTCTGAGGTCTCATTTCTCCCTGCTCCCTTTACAGCTTCCACTATACCCAGCCTTGCTTACTATTTTCTTCTTCTCACCATAGCTCCTCCGTACTGTCAGGGACAGTTTTAGACAAAGTGGGGCCATGGGCAAAACTTAAAGTGGGCCCCAAAAATAACTATTTTATGAACAGTCACATTCAGTTAGAGCAGGCAGGGCGCCACCACTGGGAATACTCGGGAAAATGCCGGGGCCCAGAGCTGCTGGAGGGGCCCACATAAAACTGTACATAAAGAATCCATGAAAGTGAAGGGAGCTGTATCTAATTAATCCATTGGGGGTGAGGGGTCTTTACATAAAATAACCATGAGGTGTGTGATAAACTAGGGAATCTAGTTTCTAGGGAATTTCTGAATTTTTAATGCCACCATGTGAGTTCACTGCAAAGGGGACTGCTGAAACCTTGAGCCGACCCTCAGTAAGAGGTTCCTTTAGCCCTGTACAATAATTACACTTTGTAGGTCACAAAGAGTAGAATGGTAAGTATCTGTAATATGGGACTATAGGAGAATTTTATAGGAGGTAAATGATAGGTAGATTGACGATAAAAGACAAATATGAAAAATTATATAGATAGATATTATATTTATAGATGCAGAAATATAAAGTATATAGGTTATAGAGAGCTAGATAGATAGATATGAGAGATAGTTAGATAGATATGAGAGATAGATAGAGGATACAAGATACATAAATATGAGAGATAGAAGATATTTTGATAAATAGATAGGCAAAAAGATAGATAGATAAATGGTTACATAAAAATATATATACATAGGAAAGAGAAAAATTATAGGAGATAGATAAATAGAAGGATAGATGATAGATATATAGGCAGGAGATAGATGATATTCACCTGGAATTTAACCCAGGGATATTAAAAGAGCTATACATCCTCTGTCCACAAAAGTCCACATGCAGGGGCCCTGTTTAGGACAGGGGGCCCAGGGCAAATGTCCAGTTTGCCGCCCCCTAAAGCTGGCCCTGCGTACTGTATATGTACACTTTTAATAGAAGATTTTTGCCTTTATAAAACAACTGAACATTTCAGGTATTATACTTACATTCTGTGATGTCTATGCAACTCTGAGCTTGCTGGCCTTGTGCTTTTACATGCTAAAGTGCCACTATTAATAGTAACAAACAATAGTTACAATACAGATAGTAAAAAACTAAGATATTATAATAAAATAACGACAAAGAAGCACTCTAGGAAATGCTCTTTACTTCCTGTTTGATAAACAACAGAATCCCACAGACGTGTTCTATGTAATTTTGTATAAAGAAATTCTGAAGTAGAATTTACACCTGAAACTTACATCATATAAGTTTCCTATCAGAAGAAGTTAGATGATTTATTGTTGTAAGTGGCTATTTGCCTGGATTTTCACATTTAAATTAAAATGGGAGGGAACAATGGGTTTTATCAACTGAAAATGATGAATGGTGTTCTATAGATTTGAACAAGTTTTTATGAGCTGTGCATTCTTCTAAATGGTCTATTTCTATGGTTCACTGCCTGTTATTTATGGAAGTGCTAAGAGGTACTCAATCAAAATAGCACTCCATATCTCATTACACTACATTTATGGGCTTATAACCTCTTCTACAGGCGGGTAATGAGGTATTCCTGTAGTTCAGCATATACAACAGTGTTGCTTTTGAAATACGGTTTTCAACATAATAAGCATGAACACAATGTAATATATGCCATCCACAGCTATAAACAGTAAAATATCGGCCACCCATGACCAAGGGCATCAGGCTCCTTCCCTTGGGTGCAGATGTACCCTACTCAATCAGCTTCTCCTGGCTCTTAGGGAATGTGTTTGCTACATGAACTAGATTTAAAGGGACTCCTTAATTTTGTTCTCAGTTAGCTCACAAAGGTGCCTATGGCCTCTTTCACACTTGCGTTGCAGATCACGTCAGAGTCTGATCAGGGTGCGATCAGGGTTTGGTCAGTGAAAAACTGACATTTTTTAATCTGAATTCAATCAGTTTTCAGTCAGAGTTTGTTCATTGTCTCAGTTTTTCAAGCGCGTTTTTTCTGTGTTTTCAATGCATTTTCAATGCGTTTTTTGCGCGCAGATAAGGTGCTCGAAAAAGACTCAGGGCTGAGCTCTATCTTTTCTATGGAAATTGATCAGTGAAAAACGCATTGCACTTGCATGTGTCTCAGAGTGCAATGCATCTCCATAGACTTGTTTGGTGCATTTTTCACGCGTGTGACTTGTACAAGTAGAGCATGTCGAGATTTAAACACGCTTTAAAAAAACTGTGCATGTGTGCCTGAAAAATAAAGCAAGTCTGAAAAAAAGCATTGATTACAATGGGTCGGTGCACTGCCGCCTTCCCTGATAAATTCCCAGTCCCTTTCTGTGTCCCCTGCCAGATCTTTGTGCTTCTATGCTTAAGAGAAGGCGTTGTTCCACACCCTTTGCGATTTTCCTGATTTTCCGCTGTGACATCGATTCCGTTCCTGACTCCGATCCTGTGCTGCCTGTCCTGACCTACCGCTACGTCGCGACTCTGATCCTGTGCTGCCTGTCTCTACCTCCAGCCTGTCCCCGACCTTGAGTTTACCTGAAAATTCTGTACCTCGCCTTGACCGCCACCGTGGACAAAGTCGCGCCTGTGGAATTACCTGGTGGTACCACGCCGCAACAAGTCCAACCTTGGCTTGTTGAAAAACGGGTACCACTTAGACTCCAGTCCGAGGTGTTGGCTTATGTCATCGTTCGTGGTGGTCCAGTGGGTCCACTACCCCTGGTTCCTGACACTCCCTACTTTAGGAACAAGAAGTCCGTCTTTTAGCGTGATGCGTGAAATAATGATACCTACTCTAATCAACAATTACAATATTTAACCCATTCCCTACATTTGCGTGCCATTCTATTAGGGAGCATGTTATCGTGCCAACTCACAAGCAGAGCCGGAACCATATAGAGCAGGTGTCAGATACATATTGCAGCTGACATCCTGTTGCTACACCCGCGATTGGGTTCGATCCTCCAATGGCAGGTCAGATTAGAGCAGCGGTTCTCAAACTGTGGGCCGCGACCCCGGCAGGGGTCGAATGACCAAAACACAGGAGTCACCTAAAGCCATCGGAGCCACGATTTTATTGCGTTTTTTGGCACGAATACAATATTCTTGTACACGGTTTGGGGTCACCGCAACATGAGGAACTGTATTGCGGGGTCACATCATTAGAAAGGTTGAGAACCACTGGATTAGAGGATCACTTGCTCAAGCCAACCTGTTAAAAAAAGTTTTAAACCAATAAATAAAGTTTTTTTTTTTTTTAATAAAAAATAAATAAAGTGAAAGTTCCCTAAACACCATCATTTCTCATACCCTTCTAAGTACAAAAACCAAAAAATCACAAAAAATCCTGTATATTTGGTATTGTCGCGTCTGTAACAATCTTTACAATTAACAATAAACATTATTGGCCCAAAACCCAAACAATTTGACCAAAAATCCCCCCAGAAAAAATATGTAAATTTGTCATCAAGTCCCTTCACAAAAAATGAGGTATCACTGTAATAGTAGTGATCCATAGAATAAAGATAATGGGGGTCATTTACTAAGGGCCCGATTCGCATTTTCCCGACGTGTTAAGCGAATATTTCCGATTTGCAACGATTTCCCCTGAATTGCCCCGGGATTTTGGCGCACGCGATCGGATTGTGGCGCATCGGCGCTGGCGTGCACGCGACGGAAATCGAGGGGCGTGGCCGAACGAAAACCCGACGGATTCGAAAAACCGCCGCATTTAAAAAAAAATGTGTTGCGGAGCTTGCACTTACCTTCACTCAGCCCGGCTCGGTGTATTCCAGTGCGTTTCGGGGAACTTCAGCGCACCTGGTGGACGTCGGAGGAACTGCCTTGATAAATCCCGGCCGGACCCGAATCCAGCGCAGAGAATGCGCCGCTGGATAGCGAATGGACCGGGTAAGTAAATCTGCCCCACTATATTATTTTTATGGTACAGTGAATGTCCCCCAAAAAATGCTAAAAATCTAAAACAAGAATTGATGATTTTCTTTTTCTGCACACATTAAAGTGGTAATGAAATTTCATCAATAAGCCTAAAGTATCTTAAATTGAAGTATTTGTACAGTACATCTCACCCCACAAAAAATAAGACCTCATATGGTCAAATTGCCAAAAATATATGCAGATTGTATAACCTTTATAAAGTGACAATTCAAATCTGTTTTACCCCTGTGAAGCGCTTAAAGGGTTAACATACTTCATAAAAGTTGTTTTACATACGTTGAGTGGTGTAGTTTCTAAAATGGAACACTTTACAGGGTACTATCATGTAGGCTTCTCAAAGTTACTTGAGCAGGTCCCATAAAAGTATGATTTTGCGTTTTGAACGAAAATGTGAAAAATCGCACCTAAAGTATTAAGCCTCATACAAAAATGAGAGGATGCTAAAAAAAAAACATTCCAACATAAAGCAGACATTCATTAAATGTTAGTTATCAAGTTATTTTGGTGTTATGTGTTAGAAAAGTAGAAAATGTTGAATTTCAAAATTCTAGATTTTTTCCAGATATTCGCCAAATTTACATTTTATTATAAAGAAACCTAAAATATATCACCTAATTTTTCAACTAACAGAAAGTGCAATGTGTCACAGGAAAACAATCTAAAAATCACCTGAATATGTCCAAGTGTTCCAAAGCTCTAAACACTTATAGTGACACTTGTCAAATTTTTTTATATACTGTATATACTCGTGTATAAGCCAAGTTATTCAGCACAAAAAATGTGCTGAAAATCCTCACCTCGGCCTATACACGAGTCAATAAAAAAAATAAACTTAATACTCACCGTGTCATCAGCGGAGTCACCGCCGCATCATAGTGTGCGCTGGCTGGCAGATTGCATGGACTCGACTTTGCCGGCTATTACAGCAAAGAGAAGAAAGAAGAGGAGCCACGCCGAGTATCGGGAGCCGCACTGGGCATCGGGGGGAGTGAGTATCACCGGAGGGTGAGTATTACGTTTATTTTTTTTATGTGCTTGGCGTACAGGGGGCTGGCTGTATACTATATGGGGCTGGCTGTATACTATATGGGGCTGGCTGTATACTACAGGGAACTCGCTGGCTGTATAGTACATGGGTCTGGCTGTATACTACAAGGGGCTGGCTGTATACTACAAGGGGCTGGCTGTATACTAAAGGGGGCGGCTTGGCTGTATTCTACTGGGGGCTGGCTCGCTGTATACTACAGGGGGCTGGCTGGCTGTATACTACATGGGGGCTGGCTGTATACTACACCCTCGGCTTATACTCGAATCAATAGGTTTTCCCAGTTTTGGTGATAGAATTAGGGGTCTCAGCTTCTACTCAGGTCGGCTTATACTCGAGTATATACAGTATCTTTATACACACAATATAAAGTTGACAATGTACAAACTAAATAGGTGTTACTTGAGCCAGACAGATCACATGATGTCCTTTGCCCTCCACCTGGCTAGCATGGGATTGTATAAGGAAGTAAGGCTCATTTAACACAACCATCAATAAACATTTAATGCCATACATAATGCGGGCTTCAGCTCTATTTTGCCACTATAAATAACAGATGGGTACCGGTAGGGAACTTGCTTATGTTCATGTAAATGGCATCATATAATCAACGGAAGTTCTACCATTTCCTATCAGTTCTAGGTGTCCGGACAGTTTTATGGAGGGCATGTGTAAATTTACACATCCATTTTAGGTCCTCAACTTAAGAACACCCGACTTACAGATGACCCCTAGTTACAAACGAACCTCTTGATGTTGGTAATTTACTCTACTTTTGCTTTGGGCTTCAAATTGCAATAAATAACAGTTATCACAGGTGTCTGCAATTAAGCTTCATTGTTAATCCTGGTTCTTATGACAATCCATTATTTTTAAAATTCAATTTTCATAGAGACCAAAAAAATTTGTCTGTGGTTACAATTATAAAATATAAATTCCGACATACATACAAATTCAACTTAAGAACAAACCTACAGAACTTGTACTTAACCTGGGGACTGCCTGTACACTCATGGATGTGAATAAATAGAGGTTTGATAGGCAGGTTTAATACCTTCGAAATAAACTCATAATTATATATGTAATTTCTGCAACCAATTACAATGACAGTTTCATATATACAGTACAGAGAGTGATGCAACTCAAAGAGGATGAGCCCCATGGCAGACTTATGCATACCCCCCTCTTACTCACTCATACACACATTTATAAACTCATATATACACACATTTCTGTACTTATATACACACACACTTGCAGTCTTATACAGTCATACATACATTTATACACATAGAGAAGGGGGAAAGGGAGCTAGATTGCAGCCCAGCTTCTCCTGGGGTCAAAGAACTCGCTGTACACTTAACAAAAGGCTTGGGGGTGTTATCTGGTTGATTCCCACCCCTGGTTTCAAGCGTCCCAGCTACATTACTCTAGTTAATGTCCAGATTTATGTACAGAGGTTAAAACCAGGGAGGTAGTTGAGATAATGCTATTGGAAGTTGTCCTAATATAGAGTAACCTGTGACTAGCAATAAAAGTAAACCACTACAGACACAGTTAAAGTGTTAGTCCTAGACAGTGGTACTCATTATTATTCTATATTATTATTAATATTCTATATTTTATCCAACTTACATGTTAGCCGAGCTGCTGGCCTAGCTGGCACAGTGGCTGTGGCAGTAATACTGACGACTAGTCCTCGTTGCCACACCAGTCCCATGCGCCACTACTTTCCTGAGATTTCTCTTTCTATCTCTCACAGATCAGGCCAAATTTTCTATGAGGAAGCAAACCTAACAATGATTGGCTAGAACCAATTCACCCAACAAGTGTTAGATACTAGTGGAGGGATTGGTGTCACCCTGTGTGGTGAAAATATAGAACATACAGCAAGAGGCTGTCAGTGTTTCCTGTTTCACACAGACAGTTTCGGATGTCCTCAACCGGCCTTATCTGAATAACGTTATTAACTCTCTGGGAGGTACAGCTTCAAAGAAGTAGACTGGTTGTACTGCCACCAACAGTTTTTAGAGAGTTCCATCCACTTTTTACACATAGACAAAGAATCAGAAATATGCAACATCCCTCACCGGGCCTAGCCTTTTCTTGATGGACTAGAGGCAGCCAGGGTCCAAAATACTGGAGTGGCTGGCTAATGGCACCTTGGCCACACTGTGGTCATGTTGCTTGGTATGTCGGCCGGAGGACTGTCCTACAGCCTGGCAGGTCTCCAGCAGGTGGTGTGTGCAAGAAATATGGAGGGAGAGGCTGATGCAGTGGTTTCTCCCTGGGGCAACCCCTGAGCATCTGTAGTATGAATACCTGGGTGATGGATGGGGAAGCCCATGGTGGTAAGCAGCTGTATCCAGGGATCAGACAGAGGCAATGTGGTGCAAATCAACTTACAGTTCTTTATTGAACAGCAGGCTATGGCCAAAGTGTTAACAGCAGATTCTCAAGCTGGAAGAGTCATGGAGAGCTGTACCACAAAAAGATTACAGGCAGTCTGGTAGTAGGTTCAGGTTTGGCTGGTGCATATGGTGGTGGTGGTTCTGAGTTCTGGACTTAAGTCTCCAGACTTTCCCTAGGTGTTAGGCAGTAGGCCTTAGGCACCTGAAGTTCCTGGAATTAGGACAGTGACTGTGGCAGACAGACCTTGAGGTCAGGTTCTGTCTGCAGACTCTATGATCTGACTAGACTGACTGACCATGTGTTTCCACCCAGCAGAGGTTTATATACTCCCTGGTCAGGTGGCAGCACTCCTCCTATCACCTTCCAGCTTGGTTTACTAGAACATAATTGGACAAGTCACATATCACAATGTTAACTGTTGCCTTGCCAGACAGTGGCTACTGCTGCAATCACTCAGTTCTCCAAGACCTAGAAACTTGCTAGAGAGATGATCATTCCCCCTAACAGCTCCTGACCTGGAGACGGCGCTATTCACAACTATCACCTTCCCCATGCATTGGCTGGGGCGTTGCAAATACAAGAACTCATATTCCAGTTATGGAGTTATGGTCTATCCCAGCCCAAGGCCAAATGCTTATGTGGGATCAGGGCATCAAGGCAAATGCGTACCTGGGTCTCAGCTTGCTGTAGCTTGGAAACTGAGATGTACACAGAACTGTCAGCGGGAGCATAGAAAGTGGATCATGTCTGGTCTCAACAAAATCCAGAGATTCATCCTATTGCTAGAAATTGTTTGCTGATCTTGTCACCTTTATTGAGTATTGTCCTTTATGAAAGTGTCACATTCCTTTCCAATGCAGAGCCACAACAATACAATAACAGGAGGGAAATGGTCATCCCATCCAAATACACACATCACATTATAAATGTTGATTGAATAGAGATATATTTACACCATATACTTAACATTCTGTAATGTCTGAAGCGTCTATTATGACTGCTGAGGCACATTTAGATCTATTACGTTGACCCCTGAAATGCTAAGCCCTAACCTTAACATGTTTTCTGTTCATTACAACAGCTTGTAAGATCTGAGCATCCAGATGGCTTGTCTACATAGAAGCTAAATATAAGTCAAAGAGACATGGCTTTAAAAAATGAAGAAGAAAAAAACACTAATGCCGAGTTGAACACATATATAAAGCACTTTATTTATGGGCTCAGTTACACAAAAATAAAACACATAACTAGGATGTGGAGAAAGAAGATGGATGTGCCGCTGGACTGTGCCTGTGTCTGGACAGGGATGATGGTTTCCACTCTCAAGGAAACATTTTCCTCATCATTGGTTTCCTTGAGAAGTAGTACAGAGAGTAGCCAATTACACAGTAATATGGCAGCAGCCTAGGGCATAAAGCTTCCAGGGGCAATGGCCACCTAAACCACCCACCAAGTTTGATGCTGTGCTGTAGAGATAATAAAGAGAGGGTCCTCAGGTCCTGAAATCCCCAGATATCCATGTCCCAACTCTTGACAAACCTGTATACATGAGAATTTGGTCCTCCAAAGGTTCTCAAACCACTTAACTGAAAGCCAATAAAAAGGAGCCTTTTACTTTCCCAAGGAGCTTGGTTCTGGTACTATATGCATTAAGGCTCGATGTGGTTCTGCAGCTATTGTGACAGGACCAGGCGGCGGACCTCTGTCCTAGGATCCAGGACAATGGCTGCCATAGCAGATCAATCTCTCAAACTGCCAGCAGGACTGAGGTAGACTGTCCCTTCGGAATCCGGGACGGTTGGGAGGTATGTATGTAGGGATTTAATGTCAAACCGTTTATAGAATTAGACCGGTGGGGGACCCCAATTTTGATACAGCCAGACAGGACCTGGCGTAGAATTTATCCAGGCAATGGGGTCTCTACATATACCAGGCACAAGGTGCACCGGTGGGGAAGGGGGGAGTATAAATTCACCCCGTAGTGATAAATTTGTTGCATGTTCAAACTGCCTGTCTAAGCTGAGATTGTCTTAAAATTTTGATTCATTTAGATTTAATTAATTTAGATCTGCCACGTGTGTTATAATTTATTTTATTTATACAACGGTTCTATTGGCATCACACACTTCTCCCCTGTAGTATCTGTATAGGCATTGCAGCCTGTTGTAAGTGTAATGGCACATTTAATGCCATGAACCATTACAGTCTCGAGGAAATGATGAAGTACAGTCGCCTTCCATGAGTGGCATGAGAGCTGCGTACAGTGTTATCTGTGCATAATGTTTGGTCATTTTGCCTTATCTAGAAATAAAGCAGTATGATAGCGCTTTTATTCAATCCTAATCTTTCTGTTAATGTTATTTGCTAGTGATACATTTCATTCACAATAATCATAATTGAAATTGCTCTGTTGTGATAAAAATGTGTGTCATCTATCATTTTATAAGAAGTCATGTAATGCACAATGTGCACTTTAGGATGAGAGATTTGATGCCCTTCACCTGGAATATACAGTGTTTTAGGAGATATAATACATTGCTTTGAATATGTTTATTTTACAGTCTATAAAGATGGATTTCATGGCTATAATTTTTAACCCCTTCCTGACATTTGACGTAATAGTACTGCATGGCGGGAGGTGCGTTCACGCATTTTGTAGTATTATTACGTCAGGCTTCTGGCACCTGCTCCTGAACGAAGCCGATACCAGAAGCACGGGGTGCACCCATCTCTAGCACCCGCGATCGGAGTTTCCTCTGATCACGGGCATTAACCCCTTACACACCGCAGTCTTGTGTGACCGCGACGTGCAAGTGTCCCGTGCGCCAAATCCCCAGAGTCTTCCAATGCTCTGGGCCTGTGCGGCTTCATGCGCAGCAAGCTCATTGTGTTACATAATACAGTGTAATACATCTGTATTACACTGTATTAGGTTAAGAAGAGCTCAAACAAGCGATCAGAGCATCGCTTGTTCAAGCCAACCTGTAAATGTAAAAAAAAAAAAAAGTTAAAAACACTTAATAAAAAAATTTTTTAATTAAAAAAAAACAATTAAATAAAGTTAAAGTCCCCTAAACACAAACATTCCCTATACATATCTAATAAAGTAAAAAAACACAAAATCACCAAAAAACCAGCACATATTTGGTATGGCCACGTCCGTAACAATCTGTACAACCACTCAGTAACATTATTGGACGTGTTTGGTGAACGCCCTAAAACCAAAACCCGAAAAACTTGCCAAAAGTGTACATTTTTCATAAAATCCCTTCACAAAAATGTTCGAAAAAGTGATCAAAAAAAGTTATGTGCGACAAAATGGTATCACTGAAAAGGACAACTCAACACGCAAAAAATACGCCCTAAACCAGCTCTGTCAACCAAAAAATATGAAAGTTATGGCTATGAAAAGATGTCAATACAAAAATAAATGAGAGCTTCAAGAAGGGTCTAGATGCCTTTTTATACCTAAAAACCATTGCTGTTATGTTACATAGAATTATTCCACCTAAATCTCTTCCTCATCCAATCCCTTTCCTTCCTTGGTTGAACATGATGGACAACTGTCTTTTTTCAACCATATAAACTGTGATACTATGACGCCACCTCCCTCTCCAACTTTGGAGAAGGAGGTATCTATCACGGAGGAGGCTTGAATTGATGCCTCTTGTGAAAAGTCACCTCCCTCTCCTGGCAATGGGTGCACAGATTGCTCTATTCACGAGGAAAAGATAGGACATACCCTATCTTTCTCCGTGTGTACGGGTCTACGCCCTCCTCCTCTCCAGTGCGTAGGACATATGTTACGGTCAGACAAGCATACGTTCGTGTAAATGCAGCCTAAGAAGCATTTCATTAAAAGAGTTTTTTGACAGCAACATAATAAAAAAAATACATTTTTAACCCAAACAGGTTTTAATGGACAACCTGTGTTGAACTAAAACTGATCAGACATGTCATGTCTCCTGTCATATGGTGTGACCCTGATATGATGAAACTCAAGTGGGCTACGGGACGGGTTTGTTACTAGAGGCAATTTTACACTGTTTTTGACACATGAGATGATTTTGTACGGAAACTCAACAGAAATTTTGGCATTGATGTGCTGGAAAAGGGAATGTACAGAAATACATGAAAGATCTTTAGCTGTCATGAGAACATCATCATATTCCTATGGCTTTTGGATATGCTTATTTTATGATAATGTTATCATGGCTGTGATTTCTTGTTCTTGCACATCATTTGAACTGCCAAAAAGCACATGAATACACAGTAATTGATCTGAGAAAATATATTAAGCAAAGGAATTTAATTGCAACATTTCCATCTGCTATAAGTAGCTGATAAATAGAAATGAAACACTAAAATGTTTTTTGCCTTCATTTATATTTTTGTTTAACCCATTATTGAAAAAACCTTATTTGTCATTAGTGGTACAATCAATTTATTTTTGACTCTTTGAAATTTTTATTTACCAGTCATTGTCTTACTTTTTAAGGGGGTTTCAAGACAAATATTATAAACGATATATCCTTATGATTGGTAGGGGCGCGATACGCCCTGCCCAACCATAATGATCTGTTGTGTGACACTATGGCACAGTGTCATAAGAGCTTTTCCTGCAGTTTCCAGGGATGCTACTACATTTTGAATTGAGCTGTCCCCTACTGACACTATAGTGGCAAACAGTTTGATAGCACAATGTCAGCACTGATCGCAGGTGTCAGCCGCAGATGTTAGCTGGGTAATGCAGCAGACACCCGCTATGTTTGGCTCAGTTTGTGAGACCACCCCATACATCCTTAACAGACATATGATGTACAGATATGTCACATGTCGTCAAGGGGTTAAAGACATCCAATTTGAAATGTATGATGCTGAATGATAAATCTGCGGTAGTTTGAAACTGTCTTGTCTAACTTTTTGACTCCTATTAGCTGACTTACTTTATCCCCAGAAAAAAATACCAGTATTTGATGCAAAAAAGGCCACATTCCCTTACGAAGGCCACTTTGCTTTTCTCCTTAAAAATCTTAATTAATGTGCTGCATGGTGTTTTAGACACAATTTAAGATGTGTCTTTTGATTTTCACAAATCCCAATCGAACTGTGTGTGTTGTAAAACAAAAACCTTTTTATTGCTTTCAAAACATGTTGACTTGGTTCTAAAAAACTTATTTACAGAAACACATATAATTATTGTTTTATTATTTAAATGGAATCTAGCATCAAAATCAAGCATGATAAAACAGGGTCACTTACTCAGATCCAGGAATCTTTAGTGTCACTGTGCAGGAGCACATCTCTCCCTTCACCCCTGATCTCCCCTCTCTCTGCCTGTTATAAACCCAAAAAGTGGGAGGGGGGAAGATGGAATCCTCATCTTTGCAATTCCATAATGGGGTTTTCTCACGAAACAAGTTAGTCCCTATCCACAGTATAGAGCCTAACTTGCTGCTCAAATGAGACCCCCACAGTTCATTAGAATGGAGGGGTCCGATGTACCCCTGTCAGACACCTCGACGCTCCTTACACATGGTCGGGATGCCCTGTTTATCACGACACTCAGCCATGTGCGACCGGATGCTCCGATCATCTCGGGGAGCTCATCTTTGAGACCATCTCGGGGAGCTCATCACTGAGATCCCCACCGGTCAGCAACCTTGGCCCTATCCTGGGGCAGCTGAGGCATTACACCTTGCTTTCTATAGTCTCAAGTGTTTTATACAAAAATCAGACTGCTTCACAAAATCCACAGAGATGAATCAGGGTACAGCTTGGGAACTGTTTATGGTGCCATAACAGCTTCCACATCTGTGGTGTTTGCAAAAGATGAAACAATTTTTATATTGAGTATATATTTTATGCAGCATAGCAGACACTAATAATTTATTGCAATTTCCCTTTCCAGTCAAGCTTGCAATCTAATCTTGTTAGTTGGAAATAATGATCCATCAACAGTCACAAAGAGCGGACTGCTGAGTTCAGAATCAGGTCTCCAGCAATTTTCCCAGTCAACATGTCTATTTGAAGGTTGGTGATCTGAATGACCTTGCTAATCCTAATTAAACTGCAAAGATCCCATTAAACACATTTCTAACTTCTCTTCCATAATCGTAGTTACACACCATAGCACAAGGTGCAATATATAATTATAAGGTTCTATAAATTCCCTCCCATTACTAGGGCACTATAAGAAACATTTCTATATCAGGATGCAAAATATAACTTCTATATCTTCTTAATAAGTTATACAGAATGTGCTCTAGGATTGCACATTGATTTTGCCAAAAGTTATTGTATATACCGTAATAATAATAATTAATAATAATAATAAAAAAACCTATTTAGTTGCTTATTCGATAATATCTTCACTTCATGTACAATATGTGATTCCAGTAAGATTCTAGTATACTTCTCTCTATATTTTGTAGCAGAACATGGCATTGGCATATTTTAATATGAGGTCCGAGTCATCAATAGCAGACGTTTGCCGTGGGTATAGGCCGAGAGATACTGTAGTGCGGCATCTTATTGCTTAACCTTTACAGGACTCAGCCCTTTTTGGTTGGTGGCGCCCATCTGAAGTTAATATAAGTTCGCGGTCCGTTTTCAACAGCAGCACTTAAAGGGTTAACTGCCACAATCTGTATGAATTATACAGCTGACACCCACCATGTATGAAAAGACAGAGCTAATGCTACGTCCTGGTGGTGTAGGGGGTTACGGTTATAGGCTGGTAATCTAAGGTTCATGATCTATAGCTTAAGGGGGGAATTTATCACTATTTTCTGCTTGTTGAGATTTTTTTTGTGCTTGGCTGGTGTCCTTTTTTGCATCCAACTTATTGTACACTTGGCTTTGCAGTCAAATATTTGGCTTTTTTGCACTTAAAAGGCAGATTTCCCCTTCGCGAATTGCAGATTCTACACAAAATGCACCCAACAAGTCACAAATACTGCCTGCTGGTGAGTTCAGAGGTTTAATCTGGGACATTTGAAGCACAAAACCTAGTGATTCCTGCGGCAAATTAGTAGCGGTGAGGATTATTTGTCTTCCCTCAAATGTTGCAAAGAGAAATAAAACTACAGAAAACAAGCCAAACACAGTGATAAATCCCCCTCTAAGTCTTATTTCCAATATTGTTTAATTAAAATGTACTTCATTCATACTATAACTAAAATAATTGATGCAACATCCTGTTACATTTAAAGAATTATCCAAGATTCAATACATAGAAACTCAGTGAACCCCCTTGTCCTCTAAAACAAATGATTTTTCATAAAAAGCTAACTGCCATTATGAAAGATTCATCGATGGTGAATCAGTAAATATTCAGATTTGGTCTCCTTGGAAAATGGTAGATCGGTAGCAAATCTACAAACAACAAAAAGATCCACTCATCTTTACCTAGCTTAGTTAATTTGTTATTATATCTATCCCATGTGCTGTTTTTAGAATCATCAATACCTATGAAGCAACAAATTAGATGACATGGAGAAGATCAAAAACACACTGGTTGGGTTAATTGTGCGTTAAAATAAAAGATTTTATTAGTTGGATGTAAGGTTGGGGGATGTGAAGTTACAGTAACCCTAAGGGCCGTTCCACACTTGCGAGTGTGATGTGATGAACTCGCATCACACACGCAACGCATGCTGCTCAGAACGCACGGCCCGAACGCTGCACACCAGAAGTAAACTGACATGCTGCGTTCGGGCCGTGCGTTCTGAGCAGCATGCGTTGCGAGTGTGATACAAGTTCATCGCATCACACTCACAAGTGTGGAATCGGCCTAAATCTACTGAATCTATCTACCTATCTCTCTTCTCTCATCTCAGTCTATCGCCCTTCCCGTGCTCTTCGATCTGCCAGTGATATTAGACTAATCTCTACCTTAATTTGAATCTCTCATGCATGTCTCCAGGACTTCTCCCGAGTCGCTCCAATTCTCCGGAATGCCCTTCCCCGGACTCTCAGACTAATGCCCACCCTCCAAAGCTACAAATGTGCTCTTAAAACCCATCTCTTTAGGCAAGCCTATCACACTCGCTAACTGCTTGAAATGTCAACTCTCCCTTTACTAATCCATCCTATGTCCTATCTCCCGTTTATTATCCGACAAACAGCAGATATATACCAAGCTCCAGGCTTCTCTGCAGTCTTTTTCACCTAGGACCCTGTAAATAAGATGGTGGCTGATGGCTGGTTCAAGCAGCAGAATATTTATTTATTAAATTTTTTTATTGTTCCCTTATAAAGAATGGCTGGACCATTATACAAGATCTTTTACCTCTTGTGTCAACCTCCTCATCCTCATAGTCTGTAAGCTCTTGTGAGCAGGGCCCTCACTCCTATTGTTCCATATGACTGTTTGTTCTGTGTAATGTAATATTATATTTGTATATCTCCCCTATGATTTGTAAGGCTACGAATTTGATGGCGCTATATAAATAAAGATTATTATTATTATCTCTCTATCTATTATTAATAACACAAAAAATCTTTATTTATATAGCGCTATAATATTCCGTATCGCTTTACAGATCCCGCAGAACGTATACAAATAAAATACACATTACAGTCTATCTATCTATCTATCTAGAAAAAGTTCTTTAGCTGCACAAGAAAACACAGTTCATTGAGTTGGTGGGTATACACTTACAAGGGCCAGGTTGAGGTCCTCCCAAAATAGTAAAAACAAAAAAACAGCAGTGGTTTTAATCCAAAAGTTGTGGTTTTAATCCATGCTCAATGCGACTTTTTAGCTCATGGAGAGCCTTTTTCAACCTCTCCATAAGCCGAAATGTGGCATTGAACATGGATTGAAAACTTTTTTTACCGGATTTATTGAAGTGCTGTTTTTATCTTTTATCTATCTATCTGTCTATCTACTATTGATCTATTTCAATCCTTCTCAGATCCAGTTGGTAACTGTAGCTGTAAATCTTGATGGTATTGCTTAATTTGATATTAGTGCCTATAAACCGTAATTGCTGGACTTTAAACGATTATATTGGAACTTTAAAAGTTTTCCATGTTGTAAAGTGCACTGGGACTATAACTGTGATTTTCAACACTGAACATTGTAAAACAGACCAGAAAGGGGACCACATCTGTTTCTCATGAAGCTGTCAGAGATATGAAAGCTTTGAGGTGTTAAGGAATGCTAAGAATGTAGGCCCACCCCCAATGGGTACAGCACTGAGGTCAAAGATCTATCTGATGCCCCCCTGTTTCTGTGCCCTTCTTTTCGATAATTAAACCTTTACACTTTCAGTTTGAAGACAGAAATGAGGATCAGCCATAATGAGCCATGGAGAGCCACTGCTGGATATTGAAGGCTCGGCTAATAAGAAGCCCTTACATTAAAACCAGAACATATGTTCCCATGGCAGGCCCAGAAGATATATGGAAAAAGAGATATTTTGGTTTGCAGGAGGTGTGAGGATACATCATGTCTGTATGAGCTATGACTTTTATAATTGTGTTACTTTATTAATTTCCAGCCATACTCTTAATATTTATGATATTTAAAATGGGTTAATAGAAGGTCAGTCACCAAAATATGTTTTATTAAGGAAGGGTCCTCTAATGGCAGGTTTAACTAGAATATTATACCAAACTGCACTAATAATATTGTGGTGTTTAAAGAGAACCCATCAGGCAAACTAACCCCCCTAAACTAAATATATTTTCATAAGCTGCCATTAGAAAGCATTTCCTCTATCCCTTCATTGTCCCTCTTCATGCCTGTAAGCTTAAGCACTGAGGTCATAAAGCTGTATGCAAATGACCTGTGAAATGTCCAAGGAAGCATTAGCATATTCAAGCTGTCCAGCTTATTCATGAGTGGGAGGCACAGCCACACCCCCAGTGCTTGACTGACAGCTGCTCCATGTAATGGCTGCTCCATGTGCTTGCTGGTGGCCACGCCTCCTGCAGCCTGTATGTGAAAGATACAACAGCACCAGGCTGCAGCCATGTTATAGCAGAACATGTCAGTTACCTGTGTAGCTGATGTCTGTGTATTAGGAGGATGCAGCATGTCAGCAGATGCAGCACACACACTAGCCATGCTTTACTATACATTACACACAGACATGAGCAGGGGGAGGAGAGGGGAGTGGTAACGGGGGTGACATCACTGCCTCTGACCATGTGACCAGCCTCATTTACATAATAAAGAATAGATGATTTTATAATGATTAATGTATGAATTGACTAGATAAAGGCTGGGATGGGATCCTTGTGAGCTGCTCCAACAGGAAGAGGTGACAGAAATAGCGACAGAGACCTGAAGACGGGTTCCCTTTAACTAACAGGCACTGAGAGAATCCATTGGACTCATAGGCTGGAGATACTCCATATCTAATCCACTACAATTTACATTAGCAGTGGATGGAAATTCAACTAATCTTTCCCACATGCTACACAAAAAAGTCAGCATTTTAAAGGGACTTTTACAGCACTATACTATCAGCACCCTCACCTTGTAAAAAAATCTCCTCCAAAGATATGTGAAAATGAGAAGAATGACTTTTTGCCTGAAATGAGTCACTTTGAGAGCCTGTTGGGAGTCTCTAAAGATGCTAGAACATAGTTATTCTGTCATTATAAAGATTAAATTCTCATCTTTCGACACACATCATGATCATGGCTCATCATAAACTAGAAATACAGGCAATTAAAGATATAATTGGGATTGGTAGTGTAGATAAATCTCCTAACTTTTCAATGATACTAAAACACAAAATCTTAAAGATCAAAATCAAATCTCTTAATTATTTCCCTATATTTTACACAAAACTCAAAATTTTATCAGTGATATACTTTAACCTATACCCTCTAAGAAACCTTATTAATCACCACTGTGGATGCAATGCACTTAGAAAACACATAATTGAGAACCATGATGAAGAACAGTAATGGGTGGTCTGGTGAGACTATGGTTAGATAATCATATGGCAGGTGTCCTTTACATATTACGTAGTCCACTAGTTTAATAGTTCATAGCATTAGAAGAGTAATCTACACTGCAGACTTGGCCAAAGTTTCATATATTTTTTTAACATATTCATCAGCTGTTTCCTAAATAGTTTTATAAATTCTTCCATCTGCATATGGTTTTTCCATTAGATGGATGGCATGGGATTCTCTATTCGATCATCCATGAATACATGAGCATATGATCACATTGGCTGGCTATACTTGATGCTGCCTAATAGAGAATTAGTGGGTGTGTGGCTGGAATCCTGGTAAATGGAATAATACAATTTCTAATAAGCAACAAGTCATTTGGTGAAGTATTTTTTAGTAAATAGATGTATCAAATGTTAATATAACTTAAAAAAATGAGAAGTCATTCATTTCAATGTTATGTAATGCATAAATGTCCAATCAACAATTGTACTTAAAGGAAACCTACCACCACAAATCTACCTATAAAGGTAGATCGGGTGATAGGTGAATCAATGGGATGTGAGGATAGCCCTTTTAAGGGCTAATCCTCGTGTCCCTGCACTTTTTTGTAAACTTTTATTACCCTAATATGTTAATTTTGTTATGCGGCTACTGGGGCGTGGAGTAGCCGCATCTGAGGTTACACAAGGCGGCTACTCCACGCCCCGGTAGCCACTTTACCCCTCCTACTCACCATGTTCGGCGCGCAGCTGCTCTTAGCTGCGCGCCCTCGTCCGCCGATCCTGCCGTCTCATAAAAGTGAGACTTATTATCAAGCTTTTATTCTAAACATTTATTGCTATATTTGTTTCTATTTCATCAGAAACACTTTTTTATTGTTTTTTTACACTACACAGAGAAGCACTTTCACAAAAGACTTCCTTTACCCTACACAATCTTTTTTATGCATTATTAGATGGTTTGATGAGAAATCTGCAGATTTTTTTTTTTTATATTTGGAAGGTGAGGGTTTTAACCCCTTAATGACCTGGCCCTTTTTAGTTTTTTCACTTCCATTTTTCACTTACCACCTTCAAAAATCTATAGCTTTTTTATTTTTCCGCGTAAAAAGCTCTGTGATGGCTTGTTTTCTGCATAACAAATTGCACTTCATAGTGATGGTATTAAATTTTCCTTGTCGTGTACTGGGAACAAAATTCCAAATACAGTGAAAATGCTGAAAAAACGCATTTGCGATGTTTTTTTGTGGGCTTGGATTTTACAGCTTTCACTGTGCGTCCCAAATGACATGTCTTTTTTATTCTTTGGGTCGGTGCGATCACGGGGACACCAAATTTGTATAGGTTTTAGAATGTTTTCATACATTTACAAAAATTAAAACCTCCTGTACAAAAAATATATATATTTTTTTTGCCATCTTCTGGTGCTAATAACTTTTTCATACTTTGGTGTATGGAGCTGTGGGTAGTGTCATTTTTTGCGACTTTTGATGACGTTTTCAATGCTGCCATTTTTAGGCCGCTACAGCCTTTAGATCACTTTTTATAGAATTTTTTATATTTTTTAAATTGGCAGAAAATTTTCGACTTTGGGTGCTATTTTCTGTTGCGGGTTTGAACGCAGTGAAAAACCATTATTATATTTTGATAGATTGGGTTTATTGCGTTTATGATTTATATATATATATATTAGTTCTAGGGTAAGGGGGGGTGATTTGATTTTTAGTTTTTTTATTATAATTTTTTTTTAACTTTTTTTTTTATTTTTTTTACTTTTCAGACTCCCTAAGGTACTTTAACTCTAAGGTAGGTTGTCTGATCGATCATATCATATACTGCCATACTACAGTATGGCGGTATATGCAGATTTTCCTAATTCATTAGCACATTTTAATGAAATGGTTAAAACGTGACAACCTCGGGTCTTCGGAGGGTAGCGTCAAACCGCGGCAAGATGCCGGCGTTTCCAGTGGCTATCAGCGATATAGCACCGATCGAGGGTGTTATTAGTAAGTCTTTGCTGCAATATGCAGCAAAGACTTACCGGCTATGGAGAGGGCTCAGCCAGTGAATATGGTGTTAAATTAGTTGTCCAGTTTCAGCAAATAAGTATTATAGCTTGAATGATGTAAAGATACACAATTTTCAAATATACTTTATGTATCAGTTCTTCATTGTTTCTTCGCTCTCTACTTGGTGTTTTTCAAACTAAAACTTTATGCTTTGTTCCCATTGTATAAGAATCTGTCCATGGTCATGTGGGCACAGAAGTGCACGGCTCATACAAGTAATTGCTGTCAATGTGTGTTTCAATTTTTACTGAAAATTTTTAACATAACAATTAGTAAAATAATGATATACAAATTTATTAATTTGTGGTGCTAGGTGTGTGTCAGGATTGGTGGTAGTGGACCCACTGAACTGCTGCGAGCGCTGGTGGTAGCCAACACCTGGGAGCGGTGTTTAAGTGGCACTCGCTATACACCAGATATACCAGTATTCACCAGGTATTCGACTTGCTGTGACTGGATACCACCAGGTCGCTCCAGAGGTGCAACTTGCTTGCAGTAATGGCCAAGGCGAGGTACAGAAAGAAGGTACAGGCAGAGTCATTGTCAGGCAGGAGGTCAGGACAGACGGCACAGGAACGGATTTGGGGACGTAGAAGAAGGTCAAGACAGGCGGTAGAAAATTGAGCTCAGGAAACGAAGCAGAAGTCACCACGGGTAATCACAAGAGTCACAATAATACGCTTTCTCAAAGGCAACAAGGCACAAAGATCCGGCTGGGGTCACAAGCAGAGGCAGGCAATATATTAGGGCAGCGATCAGTCCTTTACCGAATCGGCCCTCGGAACCTTTCACCGCTGTTTGAAAAAATTAAGTTGAGGGCAGGTTTCCGTAGAGCCCTTATAGCATAAGGGCAACCTTTTTTCAGCTAATAAGGAAGGAAACAATGAACATTTATTCTCTGCCTGAGATTCTAGCAAGTCGAGGTGGGCATATACATACATGCGAGTCCCGCGGCTTGCTCACACCTCCTTTCCCTACGTCATCAGGTTGTCGGCTGAATTGTCACACATATGCCTAAGGCTGCCATGTGCGGAAGCAGGAAGCTAAGCAGTAAAGCGGCGCATGCGTTGTAGGCATTTGTGTTATAATTCAGCCGAAAGCTGGATGACGTAGGGAAAGGAGGTGTGAGCAAGCCGCCAGAACCACACGTATGTATCCAGACTAAATGTAAATTCTTTCCTTTTATTAGGAATGTTATTAGCTGAAGAAAGGTTGTCCTTATGCTATAAGGGCTCTATGGGAACCTGCCAGCAACTTAATTTTTTCAAACAGCGGTGACAGGTTCCCTTTAAGGTTGAGAAATGCTAACCGGCAGAATCCTGTCTTCTTGGTCCTCTGAAAGACACAGGTTGTCTGCGTTTAGGTTATATAATACTATTAATAGAATAGTAATAAAGGATTGTTATGTAAATGTGCTCCCGGGTCACAGTTTTCCAGGTGGATACAAAGGATGTTAGGGCAGGAAAAAGAGTGAGAGAAAATAAAGTGCATCAATGTTTAGATTGGCCCACCAATCTCATTGCTTTCCCTAATGGAAGTGTTACATTAGTCCTGCTAAACATGTCTACAATGTCAACTACTTAGGGACAAGAGCAGTTTGTATAAAAATACACATAGAAACACTTGGTTGCTCCACCTTCGCACTCTGAAATATTGATAAGTGTCTATTTTTCAGGTTAAGTTAAAATGAAATGACTTTCTCCAGCAAAAATGTTTAACCCCCTCCCCCCAATTGCAGCATTAATACTCGAAAAAGATAAAACACATTGTGGGAGATTTAACAAAGTGTTGATGAATACCAGTGCTGAGTAGTACTCCACAGTCTTGTAAACACCATATAAATCATGCTGGGGGATGTATCTGGAGAAGTTTAGAACTGTGGAGTCGGCTTAAGTCCATCTATCAGTTGGTCTATTTAAGGTGCACAGAAAAAATTTTCTGTCCGCTGGGCTAGACCACGCCCATTTCTCCAGGGCCACACCCCTCTTTAAACAAGTTAAAAATTGTCTAAAATCCTCAATAAATGTGGCACATGGGATTTTAACTGCAAATTACCACAAAATTCTAGCAGAGACAGGTTGATGAATCTCCCCCATTGTATCTAAACTCATCAAAAAATCTGAATGGTGATTCTTCAAGTACATTACCAGATTGTTATATCTTCTTGGCCCACATAACCTAGTGTACATGTAACATCCATGCCGGTGTCATCCTGTCTGTAGAATGCAGCTGTGGGTGCAATGATTTTGTCTTTGTATTTTAATTGTCACAGGTGTCCCTGTGATCCATGCCGTGGATCACAGACACCCCTGTGCCCCTCTCTCTGTGGCAGCGCCCCAGCCCTCACTTACCTCAACATGCTCCTGCTCCCGTCCTGGCTAGGCCACGCATCCATTCCCGGTCTCCCATCCAACCCGCCAGATCTTTGATCTATCAGCCTTAGAGAAAGCTACCTCTGCATTCCTTGTTTCCGTTTCTCTTCCTACTCCATTTGATCTCCTGTTGCTGACCCCAGACTTGAACCTTGACTTTGCATCTCTGCTGCCAGACCTGATAACCTGCCTGTGCCTGACTCTGAGACAGCCTGCTGTATCTGTACCTTGACCTTGGCTGCCACCGAGGGCTAGTCGCACCTGTGGAACAACCTGGTGGCACCACGCCCCAGCAAGACCATCCCGCTTTGTGGCGGGCTCTGGTGAAGACCGGGTGCCACTTAGATTCCGGTCCCAGGTGTCGGCTAGTACCATGTCTTGCGGTGGTACAGGGGGTCCACTGACCCCGAGTCCTGACATTAATCTGATATTCTTACTGTGAACAATGGTTTATGTTTTTCACCTACTTTAGATTTGGACTTTGTTTCATTGCTTTGACACCATGTAAAGCTTGTAAACATTGGGTATATTTTGGCCAGATGTGACACTTTTGCCAGGATTGGCTAAGCTTCTAATAGTGGAGAGTATGGACATGCTGAGTTCACACCCGGTGTGCAGTGTTCGGATCGTGCGATCCAAGCAGCATGCGTTGCGAGTGTGATGTGAGTTAATCGCATAACACTCGCAAGTGTGGAACCGGCCTAAGGGTTACTAGTTTTATGGCCGCTGATTCTGTCTGCTTTACCAGGAACTGCTTAATATACCAGTCCCATCACACCTTGCTAGTTATATTACTATATCCTAGCTTTTTGCCTTGCTTGTTTATTGTGGTTGATGAATCTGGGCTATTGTCCTATCAATGATCCCTCTTGGACTCTGTACTGTATACGCTTTATCCGTCGTGACGTGGACCTCCTGACTTTGCTTTCTGTGTTATTCATTGTAAGTCTTGTTTAGTTTCTGCACTGGGGCTAAGGGAGGGACTGTCCTCATGGTTGTCCGATACCACATAGGATACTGGAGGCAAGTGAGGCCTTTAATAATGTAAATCTCCAATGGTGAATTAGGCTCAGTCTTTAGTGTTTTACTAGAATTCTACTTAGTAAATGTCACCGTCTGTTATATAAAGAATTGCATGGAAATATTGCAGCAAAAACAATCATTGGTACTGTCAATACACAGGCCTCTGCAGATGCTATCCACTTACACCTGGGACTGAGGATGGATTAGTCTAGCTTGGTGACTTACATGCTAAGATCATTGAAATACCCAAAAGAAATTTGACCGAGATAAATGATGGAATTCTGCTTACTTTTCAGGATTTTACATTTACAGAAATCATGTTAAATTTGGATTTCGGTATATATATAACCATTTTTATATTAACCGTTTAACGACCTGGCCCTTTTTTGTTTTTGCTTTTCCATTTTTCACTCCCCACCTTCAAAAATCTTCAAAAAAAACCTTTTTTTATTTTTCCATGTAAAGAGCTGCGTGATGGCTTGTTTTCTGCGTGACAAATTGAAATTCATAATGACAGTATTTAATATTCTTTGCCTTTTACTGTGAAGCGGAAAAAATTCCAAATGCAGTGAAATTGGTGAAAAACCACATGTGCACTGTTTTCTTGTGGGCTTGGATTTTACAGCTTTCATGGTGCGCCCGAATTACATGTCTACTCTATTCTTTGGGTCGGTCCGATCACAGGGATGCCAAATTTGTATGTGATGTGATTTTGCTACTTTTGATGATGTTTTCAATGCTGCCATTTTAAGGACTGTATAGCCTTTTGATCACTTTTTATTGAATTTTTCTTTTTTCTTTTATTGAATTCTTTCAAAATGGCAAAAATGTGGCATTTTCGACTTTGAGCGCTATTTTCCATTACAAAGTTAAACGCTGGATACAAACGTTATTATATTTTCATAGATTGGACAGTTTGGGATGCAGTGATACCTAATATGTTTATGATTTTTACTGTATATATTTATATCAGTTCTAGAGTAAGGGGGTGATTTGAAATTTTTTGAAATTTATTTTTTTTACTGTTTTTCAGACCCCATAGGGTACTTTAACCCTAGGTTGTCTGATTGATCCTACCATATACTGCCATACTACAGTATCTTGCTCATCATTCATTCACTGCCATCTTTTTGAAGCCAATGGAAAGGTTAACATCCACCATCAGGTTAAAACAAGGCTCTCATGGCAACCAATCAGCGCTCCCCAATGACATTATGGGGAACAACGATTGTCACCAAGAAGGCGTAACCCCTGCACCACCATCTTTTTGAAGCCGCCAGCAGCTTTACCGGCGGCGATGGATGGGTTAATACGGGCTAATACCGATCACGGGGGCTGTTTGCTGCAGTAACATTCACCATTCACCAGCAGTAACAGTTAATAGGACTCTATAGGAACCTAACTGACATCCTTCTGTTAGGTGTGTCTTGCTCATCCAGCCCCTCCCATCTTCTCCTCCCCATGCCTTATGCCTCCTCACTATTCAGCAGTTCATGTCATATGACTAAGGTGATGACATCAACGGTCCTGTACCCTTTACATTTGCAAAATGTACCCATGTATGTATCTGATGACATAGACTTCTACTCCTCTCCATCCTCCATGGAGGCTGTTGTAATTTCATGTCATCAGATACATACTGTAGAGTACAGGTACAGTTTACTAGTGTTAGGAGGCTAAAGGACCTGAGATGATGTCACTTCGTTCACATGACATGAATGTTACCCAAGGCAGAGCTGTCAGTCAAAATAAGGGAGCATGTTTCACTGGCAGCCCAAGAGAGAGAAGAAACATGATTCTGAAAAGTTAATTTGCATATCAGAAAAAGGACTGTAATTAAGGTACAGCGCCATGTAACCCTTTATCAGTAGGCATTGTTAGTAAAGGTGGTAAAATTCTGGTGATGAACCTTCTTTAAATAAAAGTGCCTAAACATTAGACAATGGAAAATTAGATTAGGCCATCGAAGGCTGAGTTCACAGCTCCATCTGGTTTCTGTAACAAATTCATTATTTTTCCATACTATTTGTTTATGCTAGTTTTTATCGGTTTTCAATGTATGTTATAACAAGGAGCCTTCAAATGGGAACCTGAAATTATCTGTTGTGTGTAGCCTTTATTATAATGTATTATTTTATAACAAAGGACATCTACCATTTCTCATGCTTACAAGATCTTTAACGGATTTGTACTGGAAGGCGGTCAAACGGACTGCATTAAGAAATCCACTCAAGTCAAAAAAATTTTAATGGATCTATATTTTCATTATTCTCCATTTTTAACAGACAAGCATGATTAAAAAAAGAGTGATGTGAACTTTCCCTTACACTGTGCCAGGATGATAAATCTAGCTCATTTTAAAGAGTGACTAAACTTTTAAAATCCTTTTTCTTATTACATAAATGGATGGTCCAGGTGATAATATTAAAACCTGTAATGTATTTCTTTATTTTTTTTTCTTCTTCCTTCCTTTCCTGTACTTAGCAATGTGTGAAAATAAGCTTACTTCAGTATACACAGAGTGCAGATGGATAAAAAAAGGTATAAACCTTTCTAAAGACTTAACTACTTAATGATGTGCCTACAGAGCTGGATTTTGGAGCAAAATGTTATCCAGGTCTGTAAGGAGTTGAATGGTTAGAAGCTTTAGTCCCATCTTCTTATCTGTTGTACGTATTCCACAACTGCTTTCACATACGCAGAATACTCTAGGTGTACATAGCAAAGCATTTTTCTATAGTAAAATATGCTGCAAAGTTTATTGTCATCTCCCTTACTGATTTATTAAATAAGAAAGTATCAAACATGTATATGCGGTTTAAAATTCCTTTGTCTGACTTTACACCATTTATTTGTTATAAAGGTTAGTCTCATCTGGGTATTCACATTCAGTTTCATTAATCTGCCATATATATACATTTCTTCAATTAGATGTTATTAAAAAAAATGTTCCTGTGCGTAGTAGTGATATGGTCCCTTAGAAACAAGACTGTGTCCTTGGATGCGACCACCTCTGCTGGAGGGATTGCACAAAGAAATAAAGGTTTTTGAATACTAAATGTCCGAGGAGTTACTGCATGTCCCACAGCCGTCCTGTAATAATGAAAACTGAAGCCAGGAGGTCAGGCAGGACTCAATAGCCCATGTCTGGCCACTGCTGCCAAAATGTGAGGGGGTTGTATCCGAGGAAGCCATTTAGTTTCTAAGGGACAACATGGCAACATTTATGAGAAATTATCTTCACACAGGAACATTTTTTTTAATAACATCCAATTGAAGAAATGTTTACATATGGCAAATTAATAAAATTAAATGTGAATTCCCAGATGGGAATACCGCTTTAAGTTTTGTCACATTAAATGGGTTGTCCAAGATTAGTCAAAAATCATTTGGTGGCCAGGGGGGGGATACAATAAACCTTTACTTAAAGGGGTATTATCGTCTGGGCACTCACATTCAGTTTCATTAATCTGCCATATATAAACATTTCTTCAATTAGATGTTACAAAAAAAAAAATGTTCCTGTGTGAAGATAATTTCTCATAAATGTAGCCATGTTGTCCCTTAGAAACGAGATAGCTTCCTCGGATACGGCCACGTCTGATGGATTGAGTGCACAAAGAAACAAAAGGTTTTTGTATATAAAATGTCCGGGAGTTACTGCATGTCCTACAGCCGCCCTGTGGTAATGATTGCTGAATCCTGGTGGTCCGGCAGGACTCTATAGCGCAAGTCTGGCCACCGCTGCCAGAGTGGGACGTGGTCGTATCTGAGGAAGCTATCTGGTTTCTAAGGGACCATATCACTACATTTACGAGAAATTATCTTCACACAGGAACATTTTTTTTAATAACATCCAATTGAAGAAATGTTTACATATGGCAAATGAATTTAATTAAATGTAAATGCCCAGATGGGAATACCCCTTTAATTCCTCCAGCTCTGCCGGTGTCCTGCACCGCTGTCCCTCAGTGCCGTGCTCCTATTTGTTTACAGGGGTTTACAGCACCTTGGACCGCCATCTTCTGGCCACCTGGCACACTCATCCTTCCCCTGTATCAGTGCTGTATCAATGGTGGGCATCTCCATTCTCACGGAGGGTAATACTTTCCAATGATGTAACAGGGAGCGATCCCCGTGAAAATATGGTAGCTTTGGTGGTAGCATTTAAACAGTTAACACCCGTGATCGGTGCCAGCACCGTTCATGGGTATTATTTTTTGGAGGTTCAGATTCGGTTTCCAGACTCGCTCCCCAACCCCTTTATTTTTTAAATAGACGGTGCATTATCTTAATTGAAAATGTATCAAAGTTCTATTATCAGGATATGTTATTAGTTGTCCAAAAAAAAAGTAGAATCAAAGAACAATGGGGGTCATTTACTAAGGGCCCGATTCGCGTTTTCCCGACGTGATACCTGAATATTTCCGATTTGCGCCGATTGTACCTGAATTGCCCCGGGATTTTGGCGCACACGATCGGATTGTGGCGCATTGGCGCTGGCATGCACGCGACGGAAATCGGGGGCGTGGCCGAACGAAAACCCGACGTATTCGGAAAAACCGCCGCATTTAATAACCGAAAATGTGTCGCTTGGGAAGCGCTTACCTTCACCTGGTCCAGCTCGGTGTATTCCGGCGCGTTCAGATGATTTTCAGCGCAGCAGCGCCACCTGGTGGATGGCGGAGGAACTACCTTCATAAATCCCGCCCGGATCCGAATCCTGTTCAGAGAACGCGCCGCTGGATCGCGAATGGGACGGGTAAGTAAATCTGCCCCAATGTCTTTTAATAAGCGTCATGCAAATTTAAGAATTAACAACAGTAAAGGTACCTCTAATTAATACTTGGTTGCACACACTTATGCATTGATGAAAGCCTCAGTTTCTTGTAGACATCTATAAGTTTCTGGCACTTTTCTGTGATTTTCTCCCACTCCTTTCCTTTGGCCATTTTTTTTTTTTTCAATCATTACTGTGTAATTTTGGATGTTCCAGTTTGATCTTCGGGTCTTTAGATGTTTGTAGTGTTTTTTTCACCATTTGCACCCAATTTTCTCTACCCCCCTTCTTCCTTGTCCACAGAGGTTCCTGACGGTTTTATACTTGGCAAACCTCTTAATAAACATTAACTATTGAAAACCCAGCTCTTTATCTATGAACTTATACCCTTTGGAAGTCTTATTAATTCATCAAAGTCAGATCGGGCTGGACCGGAAGTCACGTCATTGCCGAATTTCCGGTCAGCGGAAGTGAAATGTTACAATAATAAGTATAATGAGTAGACGAGGACCAGAGATAAAAAAATAAATGCATTTACATTCTTCTGTTGCACTCTATACACACATACACATATACCATATTCTGTTTATACATTGACATCACAATTGAAATTTTTTTATTTTTTTTTAACATTTTTTTACCAGTGTCACATCAAAGTTTAGGTTTTTCTATTTTTCCTCCCTATTGTCTTTTTTGTTTTAAATTGTTTAGCATTTTCTCTTTTGTATTTAATACTAGTGCTCTGCACAAAATTGTTTCACTTTATTTTTTCAGGAGATATTCCAAATTGTGTACATAAACTTCATGGGTGTCAATAATAATGAGCAGGACTGTACAACCACCGCTTTCACATTAAAGTGTCTAAAACAAATATTGGGCCAAAAATCCACTTCTACCACTTTAAGTAAATCTGTCACATTAACAAATTGCTAAAAAAAAAAAGGAAAATTGAGGAATCATAAATGAAAGACTTTGCAGCACTGACCAGTTGAGCTGCTATGACTCTCCAAACTATTTAAATTACCATCAGGGGCATAACTAGGAGACTTCAGAATGGGCCTTCTTCCCCCTTTAAAAAAATACATACACATCTATCTATCTATCTATATGCAGTATATACTTCTTTTACACACCCACAATATATAGACATAATATATACACATACAGCATAAACATACAAACATATTTTTTGTTTTACTTTGTGCCTTTTTGCTAGTCTTTGCGCAGCTTTTTGCATATACTCCTGGATGTTAAGAAGCGCACCAATCTGTGTGTCTTTTGCAGTGTTCCTAATGAATCTTTGCAGACGTTTTCTTTGAATTGCGCCTTCTTCACCCCTATTTTTGCGCAAAATAGATACTAGATAGTCACAATTCTATACCTTTTGCAGGCAAACTCAGATTCCGGTTTTCCACAACTTTCAGCCACAGAGCCTGCAATTGTCGCAACAAAAGAGACAAACGCAGGCAAAAAGAGAGAGACAATAAACACATGTATCACAGGCAATCAGAGACAAAGAAAGAATGAAAAACAGAAACACAAGAAAAACCACAGACAAAAGAATTTGACATATATTTGATTTTATTAAATGATGCCTGATCTGAACCGTTAAAGAAGACCTGTCACCCATAACAAAAGCACTAGCACTTACTAAAGTAAGCAGCTCCTAACGCTATCTCCGATGCAGCAGTGTTTTGGTGTTATTGGTGACAGATCTGAAATTCAAAAGTAATGGTCAGTGCATGTTGAGCAGAATTTAGACTAATAGAAGCCTCTGAAAATCCAAGAACAACTTTCAAAATACACAATGTTTGTGCAATGCTCTGACATCACTGGTAACGCTAGTTACATGTGACTCCTGGCTGTAGAGCAGTGATGTCGAGACTGAATATGCCTCTAATCCAGTGGTGGCGAACCTATGGCACGGGTGCCAGAAGTGGCACTCAGAACCATTTCTGTGGGCACTTAGACCATTGGCCCAGGACCATTGGCCCATGCCGCGCATGCTCAGTTACATACAGCCGGGTCCTGCCAGGAAGGCAGAACCCGGCGAGAAGAGGAGCAGGAAGCCCCGGGTCACTCGCCGGACCCGGGGGCAGCGGCAGGACGGATCGGATCCCCCCGGTAAGCACACCGGGGGGGTCCGATCCATGTGGGACACACTTGCACGCCGCGGTCATACTTGACCGCGGCGTGTAAGGGGTTAAACACCCGGGAACTGAGTTTTTCCGATCCCGGGTGTTAGTGCTGGGTCTGGGCTGTGATATCACAGCCCGACACTGGCACTATACTGACCCGATGTCCCGAAATCTTCTTCTGACGCAGCGCCGTAGAAAGGCATCACGTCAGAAAAAGTACCCTTAATGACCGACGTAGATTCCTGATAGTGCGGTCATTAAGGGGTTAAAGGACACCTGTCATTAGGTCTGTGTCACTAGTCCTGTCACCTCTACCTGTTGGAGCAGCTCACAAGGATCCCATCCCAGCCTTTATCTAGTTATTTCATACATTAATCATTGTAAAATCATCTTTTCTTTATTATGTAAATGAGGCTGGTCACATGGTCAGAGGCAGTGATGTCACCCCTGTTCCCCCTCCCCTCTCCTCCCCCTGATCATGTCTGTGTGTAATGTATAGTAAAGCATTGTTAGTGTCTGTGCTGCATCTGCTGACATGCTGCATCCTCCTAATACACAGACATCAGCTACACAAGTACCTGACATGTTCTGCTATAACATGGCTGCCTGGAGTTGTTGTATCTCTTCTATACACACAGGCTACAGGGGGCACCAGTACCAGGAAGCACATCATTATACAGCCTCACATCATTATACAGGCTGTCAGTCATGCACTGGGGGTGTGGCTGTGCCTCCCGCTCATGAATAAGCTGGACAGCTTGAATATGCTAATGACTCATTGGACATCTCACAGGTTATTTGCATACAGCTTTAGGACCTCAGTGCTTAGGTTTACAGGCATGTAGAGGGACAATCAAGGGATAGAGGCAATGCTTTCTAATGGCAGTTTATGAAAATATATTTAGTTTAGGGGGGTTATTTTGCCTGACGGGTTCTCTTTAAGAGATGCTGTTCTCAATGCTATTTTAAAGCGACACTTCATTGGCTGTTTGGAACTGCGGGAAAAGTGATAAGGTTTTGATAGAACTGCAATATCTTTAAAGCTCATCCTATTGGACTCACCATTCTTCCTTTACAGAGAGACCCTGGAGAGGAGCTATAATGAGAGTCTGAATCTGCCCTCCTTCTTTCAACTTGGTGGCTTCAGGGGGCCGTTAAATAAGTGGATGTAGCTTGTAGTTTGGGCACTCTGTCTCCAAAAGGTTCGCCATCACTGCTCTAATCTATACTGCAGGATGCTTCAAAATCTCAGTAATTATACAATACTTTCAAAGCCAGAACGGTTCAATACCAGGTTTCTGCTACTTGCAGTACTGAATGACTTCTACATACCCTTGTATCTGTCTGCTGAGGAGACATAGGGCAGGAAATCCTTTGTGTTGATGTGTTGGGTTAGCGGCAGAGCAGGGAACACGTCAAATGGGAGATATCACCATCTACCCATATATGGAGTTTCTACATGTCTCTGATGGGTTTATAATCCACGTCTTGCCCTACCCAGTGGTTCCCTAGCAACATTTGAAGTAAAAACACTCTGCATATGGATGTCATGCATGTGCCGTCCATTTTATTGCGGATCCATTGACTAAGCAGTCTGCACATCCTTGAAAAAAATGGACATGTGAACAGACTCTTAGGAAGCAGTGGGTCTGTTTGCCATCCGAAAAAAAAGGATAGCATACAAACATCAAAAGCGTCCATCTAAGTGAGCCCTAAATTATACCATTTAGTATAGTATTTTATATTATCATTACCAGGACAACCTTTACAACACATATACTACACAGTCATAAGGCACTAAAGCTTCTCCTAGCAAATCACTGGCTGGCTGTTACTGATCGCATGTGTTTCAATGGAAATGTGTATGTGCCCCCAGGCATTTCTAAACGTAATGTAAACGCCCCATGTGACCGCACCCTAAACATTCAGATAATTTTTTTTTCTTTGCTATCGTATCAGGATTAAGTATCGCAATACTTTTCTGGGTATCGTATCGCACAAAATATTCTGGTATCGGTGCAACCCTGATCTATACACTCTAGCAGATAAACCTGTGTTATGTTCTTGTGAGGATCCAATGTATTCATCACCGCTGTATGTATTATGCTTCACTTAATAAAACCGATTAACATCAGGTTTTCCTACTGATTCGAACATTGAAAAGATTATCTTATTCTCATTTTTTACTATTTATATCTGTTAGCTCTTCATGTACAAATGTTTATGATTATTCAGAATGTGATCCATATGGCTGACTTTACTATTACACGCTGCCATATTCAATAAGATGTGGCACTGTTCTATATGAAAAGATAAAATACAGTGTTAGAGTCTCAGGGCAGTGGTGGAATAGACTAGATTCAATCCAGATGTAGCCAGAAGAATTAGAAGGGATTACTACAGTGTAAGAGAGGAAGGGAGACTATGTATAGTTACTACAGTGTAAGAGAGGAAGGGAGACTATGTATAGTTATTACAGTGTAAGAGGGGAAGGGAGACTATGTATATTTACTACAGTGTATGAGAGGAAGGGAGACTATGTATAGTTACTAAAGTCAGGGCCGGATTAACATGTTTTGGAAAGTATATAGCCTGCCAGCCCCCTGTAGTATATAACCTGCCAGCCCCCAGTAGTATATAGCCTGCAGACCTCTGTAGAATACAGCCACCAGACCCCTGTAGTATACAGTCACCAACCCCTTGTAGTATACAGCCACCAACTCCCGGTAGAATTTAGTCACCATTCCCCTGTAGAAAATGGGCACAAAATAATAAACTTCATACTTACTTCACCTTCCCTTCCAGTGATCCCACAATGCTGCAGGCTCTTCCTCGCTCCTCAAGCAGCTGCCATCCACTGAAGACACAGCTGCCATCGCTGGGGAGATCGCTGATGCACTGTTTTGGCGGCAGCATGTAGTGATCGGACGCCGACAGCGTGATGTCATCACTCGCCACCAGCGTCCCATCACAACCTGCTGCCGCCAAAACAGTGCATCGGCAATCTCCCTCAGCAATGGCAGCTGTGTCTCACTGACACAGCTGACATCCTAGACCCCTATGTGCGATGCGGGCAGCCTTAGGCTGAGCCGAGTCGCTGGCTGTCGGAAACTGGTGGGGGCCCCGGGGCTAGAGCCCCAGGAGTACCTCCTTTAATCCGGCCCTGACTACAGTGTATGAGAGGAAGGGAGACTATGTATAGATACTACAGTGTATGAGAGGAAGGGAGACTATGTATAGTTACTACAGTGCAAGAGAGGAAGGGAGACTATGTATAGTTACTACAGTGTATGAGAGGAAGGGAGACTATGTATAGTTACTACAGTGTATGAGAGGAAGGGAGACTATGTATAGTTACTACAGTGTATGAGAGGAAGGGAGACTATGTATAGTTACTACAGTGTATGAGAGGAAGGGAGACTATGTATAGTTACTACAGCGTATGAGAGGAAGGGAGACTATGTATAGTTACTACAGTGTCTGAGAGGAAGGGAGACTAGGTATAGTTACTACAGTGTATGAGAGGAAGGGAGACTATGTATAGTTACTACCAGGGCCGATTCTAGCCTTTTTGCTGCCTGAGGCGAAATTTTAAAATGCTGCCCCCCCCCCCATGTACGCGTGCACGTGCGTGCCCCTGATGATGCTACCTTACACACTAGTAGTCATTAGTCACAGATATTAGTGACCTCTAGTACCGTACAGGTGACCATCTACTCCATCGGGAAGGTACTTCTTTACGCTTTCTTCTGGCCTTGGTTTTCCTCCGAATTCACAAAGAAATGTCTTCAACTCCATGCAGCACAACTCCCCATGGCGCCCCTAAAAATACCACAGTCACAGTATAATGAATTGTGATTCCAATATATATTATCCTCACAACATGACTGAACAAACTATTCTCAACATAAAACATCATTTAGTCACCCAAATTAGAGCATATATAGTAATTCAATTAGGTGCCCTAATTTAGCCTCCCCCTATATTGAACAGCCGAGTATACATAGTCTCTCCTCTCTACCATTTATATACAGCCTCTCCCCTATCCCCCTGTATACACAGCCTACACCCCCCCACACCCCGTATACAGTCTCAGCTCCCCCACCACCTGTATCCAGTCTCAGCTGTATACATGCCCCACACAATTACCCCCAGTAATGTCTCCCATACAACCCCCCAAAATTTCCCCCATACAACCCACAGACTTCCAGTAATTACCCCCACAGCTACCCCCAGTAAGTAATGTGCCCACACACACAGCCCCCCCAGTTAGTAATGTGCCCACACACACAGCCCCCCCAGTAAGTCATGTGCCCACACACACAGCCCCCCCAGTAAGTCATGTGCCCACACACACAGCCCCCCCAGTAAGTCATGTGCCCACACACACAGCCCCCCCAGTAAGTAATGTGCCCACACACACAGCCCCCCCAGTAAGTAATGTGCCCACACACAGCCCCCCCAGCAAGTACTGTGCCCACACACAGCCCCCCAGCAAGTACTGTGCCCACACACAGCCCCCCCAGCAAGTAATGTGCCCACACACAGCCCCCCCAGCAAGTACTGTGCCCACACACAGCCCCCCCAGTAAATAATGTGCCCACACACAGCCCCCCCAGCAAGTACTGTGCCACAGTCCCCCATGTTCTTCCCTGGCCCCTGTCATGTCTCCCCCTTACCTCACTCAGGCAGCTCTCTGTGTGTGTACTGCTTTCCCCGGCAGGTCATGTGACCATTGCATCATCAAAGGTCCTTCAGCCTTCAGCCTCCGGGAGTCTTCTACTCCCGGAGGGTGAAGCAACTGCTGGGGAAAGCAGTCCCTGTACATGGTCTCATAACGATCTGTGTCCTGAGGACACAGATCGTTATGAGAGAGGGAAGGAAGATCTAGCGATCCCCCTGCTGCACTCACCATTCCGTGCTCCCACGCAGCTCCCTCATCTCCTCCAGCCAGCAGCCCTCTGTGAAGGGACACAGGTCGGCACGGGCACGTGGTGACGTCATCACGCCGACCTGTGTCCTGCAGAGCGGTGCACACAGTTGCGATGTGCTGCACCGCTCTGCCTATAAATTACATCACCGCCTTGAAGGCGGCGATGTAATTTATTTTACAGGTGGCACGGACCTGCCAGCCATTGGCAAGTCTGTGCTACCAGCGGCAAAATGCCGCTTTTAAATGGGGTCCGCTATCTGCCGCCTGAGGCGGGGACTTCACCTCGCCTCATGGCAGAAGCGGCCCTGGTTACTACAGTGTATGAGAGGAAGGGAGACTATGTATAGTTACTACAGTGTATGAGAGGAAGGGAGACGATGTATAGTTACTACAGTGTATGAGAGGAAGGGAGACGATGTATAGTTACTACAGTGTATGAGAGGAAGGGAGACGATTAGAGATGAGCGAGCACTAATATGCTCGGGTACTCGTTATTCGAGACAAACTTTTCCCGATGCTCGAGTGCTCGTCTCAAATAACGAGCCCCATTGAAGTCAATGGGAGACTCGAGCATTTTTCAAGGGGACCAAGGATCTGCACAGGGAAGCTTGGCCAAGCACCTGGGAACCTCAGAAAAGGATGGAAACACCACGGAAATGGACAGGAAACAGCAGGGGCAGCATGCATGGATGCCTCTGAGGCTGCTTAATCGCACCATTATGCCAAAAGTATGGGCAACAGCATGGCAATGACAGAGTGACCGAATAAGGCTAGATAGCATCTAAAACATCCAATAATTGACCCTGACACTATAGGGGACTATGCAGAGGCAGCGGCAGCAGCGGCAGGCTAGAGAGTGTCTTGGCAACATACCCCAAATGGACTCAGGCTTAAAACCAATGGGTGGCAGAGAGGAACCAAAGGAGGTGAGCAAGAAGCGCTCAAATAATATCGGTAAATGATAAAAGTTTGCCAGTATATTTTGTGGATTACACAGCAGGGTGGCGACAAAGTTAACAAGTTTGATGAGGAAGCCATGAAAACAACCCAAAATTCTGCCTGACACAGCTCGTTTGATAAGGGGACCATGTATGGAGGCAGTGAACTAGTAGTAGATTAAAGGTGCTGCAGTTAAAACTATGTTAGTTGGATCTTGGGATGGAGCTGGCGCTCCGCTGCCAGGCGAGCTTTCGCCAATCCAAGCCCCTGTCTCTAGGCTACTCCCCAAACAGCACTTCTAAGAACCTTTTGTATAAGATCAAGTGTAGTAGCGTTCTTATAAGTTTGGGATATGGCGGGTGAGGGGAATGTAAACAGATGCGCAAGAAGCGCTGAAATAATATTGGTAAATGATAAAAGTTTGCCAGTATATTTTGTGGATTACACAGCAGGGTGGCGACAAAGTTAACAAGTTTGATGTGGAAGCCATGAAAACAACCCAAAATTCTGCCTGACACAGCTCATTTGATAAGGGGACCATGTATGGAGGCAGTGAACTAGTAGTAGATTAAAGGTGCTGCAGTTAAAACTATGTTAGTTGGATCTTGGGATGGAGCTGGCGCTCCGCTGCCAGGCGAGCTTTCGCCAATCCAAGCCCATGTCTCTAGGCTACTCCCCAAACAGCACTTCTAAGAACCTTTTGTATAAGATCAAGTGTAGTAGCGTTCTTATAAGTTTGGGTTCTGGCGGGTGAGGGGAATGTAAACAGATGCGCAAGAAGCGCTGAAATAATATTGGTAAATGATAAAAGTTTGCCAGTATATTTTGTGGATTACATAGCAGGGTGGCGACAAAGTTAACATGGAAGCCATGAAAACAATCCAAAATTCTGCCTGACACAGCTCGTTTGATAAGGGGACCATGTATGGAGGCAGCTATATGGACTACTTTTGGAGGCAGCTATGGCGATGACGTGTGGAGGTAGCAATGGAGACAACGTGTGAAGGCAGCTAAAAAGACGACGTGTGGAGGCTGCTATGGAGACAATTTAATTTGGATAGTGCCTGTATGTGGCAGTCCAAAAAAGTTTTCAAACCAGAGGAGCAGGTAGCTGGTCCTCCAGAAAAATTACATAGATTGAGTGCCTGTATGTGGCAGTCCAAAAAAGTTTTCAAACCTGAGGAGCAGGTAGCTGGTCCTCCAGAAAAATTACATAGATTGAGTGCCTGTATGTGGCAGTCCAAAAAAGTTTTCAAACCAGAGGAGCAGGTAGCTGGTCCTCCAAAAAGATTAAATAAATTGAGTGCCTGTATGTGGCAGTCCAAAAAAGTTTTCAAACCAGAGGAGCAGGTAGCTGGTCCTCCAGAAAAATTACATAGATTGAGTGCCTGTATGTGGCAGTCCAAAAAAGTTTTCAAACCAGAGGAGCAGGTAGCTGGTCCTCCAAAAAGATTAAATAAATTGAGTGCCTGTATGTGGCAGTCCAAAAAAGTTTTCAAACCAGAGGAGCAGGTAGCTGGTCCTCCAGAAAAATTACATACATTGAGTGCCTGTATGTGGCAGTCCAAAAAAGTTTTCAAAGCAGAGGAGCAGGTAGCTGGTCCTCCAAAAAGATTAAATAAATTGAGTGCCTGTATGTGGCAGTCCAAAAAAGTTTTCAAACCAGAGGAGCAGGTAGCTGGTCCTCCAGAAAAATTACATAGATTGAGTGCCTGTATGTGGCACTCCCAAAAATTGTTTAAAACAGAGGACAGGGTAGTTGGCCCTCCAGAAAAATTAAATACATAGAGTACTATAGCCAGAGCCAGTTGGCCCTGGCAAAAAATAGCCAGTTTCCTCTGCTTTAGTGTACAAAGAGGAGGAGAAGGAGGACAATGAGGAGGAGTAGTGCATACATTATTCAGGTTCAGCTTCTTTCACCTGGTGGAGAATGGAAATACGGAGAAATCCAGGCTTTATTCATCTTGATAAGCGTCTGCCTGTCAGCGCTGTCAGTCGACAGGCGTGTACGCTTATCGTTGATGATGCCACCAGCTGCACTGAAAACCCGCTCGGACAACACGCTAGCGGCAGGGCAGGCAAGAACCTCCAAGGCGTACAGCGCCAGTTCGTGCCACATGTCCAGCTTTGAAACCCAGTAGTTGTAGGGAGCTGTGTGATCATTTAGGACAATGGTATGGTCAGCTACATACTCCCTCACCATCTTTCTGTAAAGATCAACCCTACTCTGCCGAGACTGGGGACAGGTGACAGTGTCTTGCTGGGGTGACATAAAACTGGCAAAGGCCTTGTAAAGCGTACCCCTGCCAGTGCTGGACAAGCTGCCTGGTCGCCTACTCTCCCTCGCTACTTGTCCCGCAGAAGTACGCCCTCTGCCGCTAGCGCTGTCAGAAGGGAAATACTGTTTCAGCTTGTGCACCAGGGCCTGCTGGTATTCATGCATTCTCACACTCCTTTCCTCTCCAGGGATGAGAGTGGAAAGATTTTGCTTGTACCGTGGGTCCAGGAGAGTGAATACCCAGTAATCGGTGCTGGAATAAATTCTTTGAACGCGAGGGTCACGGGATAGGCAGCTTAGCATGAAATCTGCCATATGCGCCAGAGTCCCAACGCGCAAGAATTCACTCCCCTCACTGGCCTGACTGTCCATTTTCTCCTCCTCCAACTCCTCCAACTCCTCTTCTTCTGCCCATACACGCTGAACAGTGAAGGACTGAACAATGGTCCCCTCTTCTGTCTTGCCAATATTCTCCTCCTCTTCCTCCTCATCCTCCTCCACCTCCTCCGATATGCGCTGAGAAACAGACCTAAGGGTGCTTTGGCTATCAACAAGGGAATCTTCTTCCCCCGTCTCTTGTGACGAGCGCAAAGCTTCCGACTTCATGCTGACCAGAGAGTTTTTCAACAGGCCAAGCTGCGGGATGGTGAGGCTGATGATGGCGGCATCACCACTGACCATCTGTGTTGACTCCTCAAAGTTACTCAGCACCTGACAGATATCAGACATCCACGTCCACTCCTCATTGTAGACTTGAGGAAGCTGACTGACCTGACTACCAGTTCTGGTGGAAGTTGACATCTGGCAGTCTACAATCGCTCTGCGCTGCTGGTAAACTCTGGATAACATGGTTAGTGTTGAATTCCACCTCGTGGGCACGTCGCACAACAGTCGGTGAGCGGGCAGTTGGAGGCGGCGCTGCGCTGCCCTGAGAGTGGCAGCATCTGTGCTGGACTTCCTGAAATGCGCACAGATGCGGCGCACCTTCGTGAGCAAATCAGACAGATTGGGGTATGTCTTGAGGAAACGCTGAACTATCAGATTTAACACATGGGCCAGGCATGGCACATGTGTCAGTCTGCCGAGTTGCAGAGCTGCCACCAGGTTACGGCCATTGTCACACACAACCATGCCTGGCTTCAGGTTCAGCGGTGCCAGCCACAGATCAGTCTGCGCCGTGATGCCCTGTAATAACTCTTGGGCGGTATGCCTTTTATCGCCTAGGCTCAGCAGTTTGAGCACCGCCTGCTGTCGCTTAGCGATGGCACTGCTGCTGTGCCTAGAGCTACCGACTGATGGCGCCATGCCCACGGATGGTAATTCAGAGGAGGAGGTGGAGGAGGGGTGGGAGGAGGAGGAGGCATAGTAGGCCTTTGAGACCTGGACCGAGGTAGGCCCCGCAATCCTCGGAGTCGGGAGTATATGACCAGCCCCAGGGTCAGACTCGGTCCCAGCCTCCACCAAGTTAACCCAATGTGCCATCAGCGATATATAGTGGCCCTGCCCGGCAGCACTCGTCCACGTGTCCGTGGTCAGGTGGACCTTGTCAGAAACGGCGTTGGTCAGGGCACGGATGATGTTCTCTGACACGTGCTTGTGCAGGGCTGGGACGGCACATCGGGAAAAGTAGTGACGGCTGGGGACCGAATACCGAGGGGCGGCCGCCGCCATGGGGTTTCGAAAGGCCTCGGTCTCTACCAGCCTATAGGGCAGCATCTCCAGGCTAAGCAACTTGGAGATGTGAACGTTGAGGGCTTGGGCGGGTGGGTGGGTTGCGCTATACCTCCTTTTGCGCTCCAGCGTCTGGGGTATGGAGAGCTGAACGCTGGTGGATGCTGTGGAGGATCGTGGAGGCGAAGATGGGGTTTTCGCACGGGAGGTGTTTGGGCCGGGGTCCTGGGCAGGGGGCTGACTAGCAGATGACACAGGGGAAGGAGCAGTGGTGTGCCCGGCCGGAGGTGAACGGGCTTGGTGCCATTGAGTGGGGTGTTTAGCATTCAGATGCCTGCGCATACTGGTGGTAGCTAGTAGTGGTAGAACCCCTGCTGATCCTGGTTTGGCAAAGGTTGCACACCACAGTCCGTCGGTCATCCGGTGTTTCTTTAAAGAACCTCCAGACTTCAGAAGATCTAGCCCTCGCCACGGGAGCTTGACTACGGGCAACATTTGGCGCTGATGCACCAGCTCTGGCCCTGCCTCTCCGTCTGGCCCCACCACTGCCTCTTCCAACCTGTTCTGCTATAGGACTCGCCTCCGTCTCAGAAGCACTGTGTTCACCCGGCCTATCAACCCAGCTTGGGTCTGTCACCTCATCATCCTCCGATCCCTCAGTCTGCTCCCCCCTCGGACTTCCTGCCCTGACAACAACTTCACCACTGTCTGACAACCGTGTCTCCTCATCGTCCGACACCTCTTTACACACTTCTTCCACTACGTGAATAATGTCATCATCACCCACAGACTGCGACTGGTGAAAAACCTGGGCATCGGAAAATAGCTCAGCAGCAGCAGGACAAGTGGTTTGTGACTGTGGGAAGGGTCCAGAAAACAATTCCTCAGAGTATGCCGGTTCAAATGCCAAATTTTGGTGGGTGGGGGCAGACTGGGGGGAAGGAGGCTGAGGTGGAGGAGCTGGAGGAGTGCTGATTTCGGTGACATGGGTGGACTGCGTGGAAGACTGACTGGTGGACAAATGGCTAGAAGCATTGTCCGCAATCCACGACATCACCTCTTCGCACTGTTCTGGCCTCAACAGGGCTCTACCACGAGTCCCAGTAACTTGAGACATGATGAACCTAGGGAGTGTACCTCTGCGGCGTTCCCCTGCTCCCCCATCAGCAGGTGGTGTCTCACCCCGCCCAGGACCACGGCATCTGACCCCTGCAGTAGTTGGACGCCCACGTCCACGCCCTCGTCCTCTACCCCTAGCCCTCGGGTTAAACATTTTCCAAATTAAAGTGTAAACTTGAAAAAAATAAATTTTGTGTTTATTTTTTTTTAGTTTTTTATTTTTTTTAACAAAACGATGCTATCCTATTGCTATGGCTAGTTTCTAACCTACACTGACAGCACACAACTGGAATTTGTGCTTTGCAAGATGAGTTTGAGCTATAAAATGAAATACAGCTAAAAAAAATAAAAATCAGCAGACTCTGCCTAATTCTACTCAAACCCCTAATAAATTGTCCCACTTCGGTGTTTGAGGTGGATATGTGTGTCACTAAGAGCTAAACACAACGGTCGCAGGTCTCCCAGCAAATTCCTCACAGTATGGTACTAGCTGCACTACTAGTGCCAGCAAGCCCAGCCACAAGCAAACAAAAAAAAGGGAAATATAACGCTATTGTAGGCCTAAGTAAGCCGTTGGGGTTCTCCTATGGCTATTTTGTAGCCTACACTGAAAGCACACTGCTTTGCAAGATGAGTTTGAGCTATAAAATGAAATACAGCTAAAAAAAATAAAAATCAGCAGACTCTGCCTAATTCTACTCAATCCCCTAATAAATTGTCCCACTTCGGTGTTTGAGGTGGATATGTGTGTCACTAAGAGCTAAACACAACGGTAGCAAGTCCCCCTGCAAATTCCTCACAATATGGTACTAGCTGCACTACTAGTGCCAGCAAGCCCAGCCACAAGCAAATAAAAAAAAAAAAGTATAACGTTATTGTAGCCCTAAGAAGGGCTGTTGGGTTCTTGTAGAATCACTCCTGCCTAACACTATTCTAATAGAACAGCCTAACGCTTTCCCTGACCAGCAGCAGCTCTCTCCCTAGCGGCATCCAGACACAGAATGATCCGAGCAGCGCAGGCAGGGGCTAGTCTATTCCAGGGTCACCTGATCTGGCCAGCCAACCACTGCTATCGACGTGTAAGGGTACCACGTCATGCTGGGTGGAGTGCAGAGTCTCTTGGCTTGTGATTGGCTCTGTTTCTGGCCGCCAAAAAGCAAAACGTCGGGAGATGCCATTTTCTCGAGCGGGCGAAGTATTCGTCCGAGCAACGAGCAGTTTCGAGTACGCTAATGCTCGAACGAGCATCAAGCTCGGACGAGTATGTTCGCTCATCTCTAGAGACGATGTATAGTTACTACAGTGTATGAGAGGAAGGGAGACTATGTATAGTTACTACAGTGTATGAGAGGAAGGGAGACTATGTATAGTTACTACAGTGTATGAGAGGAAGGGAGACTATGTATAGTTACTACAGTGTATGAGAGGAAGGGAGACTATGTATAGTTACTAGAGTTTCAACTCTCTGGAGATCTTCACACAGTGATTATATATACAATTAAACTACTAGAATACATTGGTTATAATGTTATTTTCTTGCTGCCTTAATTTGCATGCTGAATAATTCAGGGTTCACACCTCATTGGACGAATACATTAAGTGGAAACCTTCTGCTGAACATATGCCCAAACATGTGTAATTGTATTCATACATAGTTCCATACATCTGCCTTAGAGCCTGAAATGTGTGGCTGACTGTGCTTTTCAATACAGTTAACACAACAATTTGTACTGGACAAAAATGCATAGACATGTGCTTGACTATAGGAGTATATAGACATTATTGATTTATACAGCAAGAAATTGTCTTGGCAAATTTGTCAAATGTTCTGTAGATAATTTGTGACCCCAAAGAGCACCAATGTTATTAAAGGTAAAATGACACTTACTGTATGTATAGGGAATCTACATTTCTTCATTTAAAGGGAGTCTACCACCTCCTCCAAGCATGGTGATCTGCTGGTGGCATATGTAGCACCCCCACCAGGGCCTGGCCATTTTTGATGGCAGGAGGAAGCAGAGGCCCTGATTACCAGAGTGAATGGTTAGTGCGGCCCTGTGCACAGCGATGATCACAGTGCTTGGTATCAGAGGCCTCATCCACAGCCGGGCAGGTCTCCAGCAGGTGGTGTGTGCAAGAAAATAAAGGGAGAGGCTGATAGAGTAGGTTTTGCCTTGGGGCAACCCTGGTGTGTAGATAGGGATCCCTGGGGATGAAGGATGGGGGGCCTGTGATGGTGTACAGGGATCACTCTGATGCACATTGGTGAAGTATAACTTACAGTTCTTTATTGGAACAAGCAACGACCTTCACAGCAACAAAACTTCAGCTGGATGGAGGTAGCTGGTTGGAGCAAGTCCTCAGGAAGGTGTGCACACAGGCTGGTGAATAGCTTCAGGTTGGACTAGTAGGGATGGAACAGAGTCCTGATGTGGAGCTCTGCTTTGGGACTAGTCTCCCCACTGACCAAGGTGTCAGACGGCTTGCCTGAGACCTCTGCTTCCTGGTCTGATCGCCTTGACTCTCTTCTCCAGACTGAGAACTAGGGCCGCAATCATGGGGGTCTAGTGGGACTGTGTTCAAGGGCCCCCGTTTTCCTGTTAAAAGGGGGGCCCCAGGGGCTCTATGAGGAAAAAAAAATCTATACTCCCCTTTCGGCTTCTTCTTCCCGGTCCTGCAGTTCCATCTACTGCTCTGTATACACTGAGTGGGCACATACAGGGGCTGTCTTTATACTGAGTGGGCACATGCCGGGGCTGTATATATACTGAGTGGGTACGTTCAGGGGCTATCTATATACTGAATGGGCACGTGCAGGAGCTATCTATACAGGCAGTCCCCGGGTTACATACAAGATAAGGTCTGTAGGTTTGTTCTTAAGTTGAGTTTGTATGTAAATCGGAACTGTATATTTTATCATTGTAATCCCAGCCAGAAATTTTTTGGTCTCTGTGACAATTGGATTTTAAAAATGTTGGGTTGTCATAAGAATCAGGATTAACACTAAAGCTTCATTACAGACACTTGTGATAACTGTTACAGCTGTTTATTGTAGCCTAGGACTAAAGTACAATAAATTACAAATCTCCAGAGGTCCGTTTGTAACTAGGGGTCGTATGTAAGTCGAGTCTTAAGTAGGGGACCGCCTGTATACTGAGTGGGCACGTGCAGAGTCTAGCTTGTCATGGCTCAAAAATGTTTTGGTAAGAAAAAATGTGTGTATAATATTATGTATTAATGTGGGAATGGACACGAGTGGGGGTGGAAGGGGGCACAAAAATCTTCGAGTCAGGGGCCCCAAAATTCCTAGTGGCAGGCCTGCTGAGAACTTTCCAGCCACAAGGGGCTTTTATAACCTCCCCTTGTGAGCTGGGAGCTCCCTTGTCCAATCAGTTTACTCCTACCATCTCCTACCAACACAGAGAATATAATTGGACAGTACAATTAACACTTCACCAGGCAGAGACTTACAGCTACATCTACCAAGTTCCCAATGCTAAAGACCTCCTAGTGAGTTGATCAGGCTCACCAGACAGCTACTGACATGGGGAGGGATAAGTTCCCAACCCCTATTAACTCTTTGCATCAACAGGGGTGTTGCACATATTGTAGAGAATTGTCCTGTCATTTCATATGCTGATGAGGCAGTTTGTGCACCAAAAGTGTGTCCAAGGCACCTGAAGCACTGGAATTTTGCTAAGGACATGACCTAGATGCACAAACTGCCTAATTAGCATAATTTGGATTTAAAATATGGATTTCTCAGAAATGGATAGAAATAGTAAAGGTTTTTTTTTTAATTAGTACAAAACAGGGGCACAACTACAGTGGTAGCAGCCATAGCAGCCACTATGGGGCCCGCAGTGCCAAGGGGCCGGTCATCCGACCAGACACACTAAAGAATTGAGGATGAGCAGCATAACATATAACTGTATGTGATGTATATATGTTGTATCTGTGACATGTATATGCTGTATGTGTATACAGTGTATGGTGTCTATATATACTGTATGTGAGTGTATATATATTGCATGTTATATGTTATGTTTATGTCACTGTATGTGTCTATATAATCTCTATAAGTGAGCACGTGAGTGTATAAATGTGTGATTATATCTTGCATGTGTGAGTATATAATTATGTATATTTTTTTAAGTGGGTAGGGAGGCCCATGCAATAAACTGTTATGTGGCCCTGCCTGTCCTAGTTACACCCCTGCTTTACAACATCCTGCAAACAGATAATAATACTCGCGGAGGGGGTTGACTCCCTTAAAACTATATATGGAATGAGTAATTGTTGATATAATCGCTTATATATATGTGAGAATAGAGGGGCACATATACTAAGAACAGTGCAGTCTGTACTATATGCACATGAAAGAACATGCAAAATCTAACAGAAAACTGGTGCAGGGGCTTTAATAAATCTGGGTCATAGTGTATTGTTACACTGGTTTATATTGTGCCAATTAAAGGGGTTGTCCACTATAAGCACATTTCAGCAACAAATGTATATTGTTTGTGTAATGAAAAGTTATAAAATTATCCAATATACTTTCTGTATCAATGTAGCCGTGCAGCTGTGTGAGATCACATGACCATGGACCGGTATTTATCGACAGGAGGTAAAGGGGGGTATTTATCAGGGCCTCTGCGCCACGTCAGTGGCATAGACGCCCTGAAATAATCAATGATTCAGTGGTGTGTGAAGGGGGGGGGGGGGCAGCCAGGTGAGCAGTGGGTGCAGCTGTCGGGGAGTGTCCAGCACATAGGGGCAGATTTACTTACCCGGTCCGTTCGCGATCCAGCGGCGCGTTCTCTGCGGTGGATTTGGGTCCGGCTGGGATTCACTAAGGTAGTTCCTCCGCCGTCCACCAGGTGGCGCTGCTGCGCTGAAGTTCCCCGGAGGCGCGCTGGAGTGCCCTGAAATTCATCGGCCTATACCTGGTGAAGGTAAGTGTAATTTTCGCAACACATTTTTTTCTTAAATGCGGCGGTTTTTCCGAATCCGTCAGGTTTTCGTTCGGCCACGCCCCCCGATTTCCATCGCGTGCATGCCAGCGCCAATGCGCCACAATCCGATCACGTGCGCCAAAATCCCGGGGCAATTCAGGTACAATCGGCGCAAATCGGAAATATTCGGGTAACACGTCGGGAAAACGCGAATCAGGCCCTTAGTAAATGACCCCCATAGTGTTACCATCTCCACACCTGCACACTCGCCGTAGCCGGCAAATTTTCACATGTGAAAAACCGGCTGCGTTTATTCTATTTCTTGCCTGGCGTAGAGACACCGCCATATACATGAAGAGGCTGAAGCATCTTGATGTATCGGGCTGCCTCAGAGCAGCGGCAGGGCTATCATACGAACGCCGACGTATGATAAATGACCCCCAGAAGCTTCATATAGAAAGACAGTAAGCAGAGATTTAGAAACCCATGAGGAATTGAAACAATAAGTATGTTGGAAAGTTTAATAACTTTTCAGTACACAAACAATATTAATTATTCAGTAGAATGTGCTTAAAGTGGACAACACCTTTAAGGTTTACTTGTCCTTTTTAATGGCATAGTAACAATAGCGGTATCATGCAAAAGAGCGCCCTATGTTAAAGGTGCACTAAAAAAAAAGTGATGCACTCTGTTAGAGCAGTGCAGGGGGCCCCAGATTAATAAACAGGCACCAGAAATCCTGAATGTGGCGCCCCCTGCACACTCCACAGGCAAACTGCACATAATACACACTGCACTGTTTTTGATAAATGTGGGTCAATGCCTGTTGTGATTTATGACAACATAGATGCTAACACGTGAAACATTCTGTGGTGCATATAGTATGTAGGATGATTGTGCAGAATGAATGAATCATAAAGTTATTTAGACATACGGTACGTAGGCACAGGCTGCCATTGAACAAGAAAATGATCTTTTAAGTGGAATATGCACATTAAAGTGGTACAGACCATAATCTCTACTGGATTAGGTTATATGAAGCAAAATAAGTAAAGTTCTGTTAATCTGTAATGTTATAAGACTCTGAATAATAAAAAATAGAATATGGAGATAAAGCTTCTCCATAAGAACCTGCAACAGTAGACATGGTTCTCTTCATATTTCTTTCTTCTGTCACAGTTATGGATATCATTTTATATGTATATAGCGGTACAAAGTCAGCCATTGGGTTCCCCCTGTAAAAAACTGTAGTTTACACAGTAAACTTTTTTTCACCATTTAAGTCTCTATATGAAATGTGTAAGACTACAATTTGTACCTTGCTCATTACCTTAGGGGTGATGGGGGACTCCTGCTGGCATGCTCCGAGCCACCTTCTATAATAAAATATAGACTTCATGCAAATGAGCCTAAGGCACTTACCCCCCAGCTAGTCAAGCGCCTCCTGGCTCCTTCGTTATCTAATTTATTCACACCCCTTCTGTTTTCCTCCCTCCCATGTATGCGCAGCGGACAGCCAGTGATGTCAACCAGCAGTCTAATAATCTTTTTTGGTAGATATATAATTCACTGGATCTTACCAGTGTGTGTTGTGATATCACAATAGGGGGTTGGAATTTCATGTAATGTGTACAGATCTATAGATTATGCAGGGGGGGGGAGTTACACCTCTTAATAACTTGGTGTAATGTGTTGAATTGACTTTGGTAAAGAATTTTTCATATAATACAACATATTATGAAAGTTTCATGAGATGTTACACCAAGACTTGTGTAGATGGATGGGGAATATGGATTTATCACCAAATTGTGTGGTTTCTTGTACTACATTTTGAGACTTTTGTGTCGCAGCTGAGACACTTTTGTTGCATCTGTCAAGTTGAGACTTTTTTGTCTATGTTGAGACTTTTAAAAAGTCTCAAATTCAACAAAAAAAGTCTCAATTTCAACAAAAAAAGTCTCAAAAAGTAGTACATGAAACCATAAAATGTGATGATAAATCCCCTCATCTGGAGATCTACATTATTTTCTCAAGATAATATAAAGCAATACATTTTAGGTGTTTGTTTTAGATAGAAGTCAAAATGGGAGAGAAAAAAAAGAACTGGACTGTACATCCACACATCATGTAATGATCTATTACCGCTAGGCTACATTTTCAAAACAAATTTGAGGTTCTTAGTTACATTTTTGTAGCTCACAGAACCAAAAGCCTGACGTGATTTGAAAGATTATATTCTCATCTTTGAGACCAAGATAGGGGCATCTAAAGTGACACCTTCTGCCTCTCAGCATTACTTATCTGAAACAAAAAATTGAAAGGTGATTCTTTTTATAGCTAAATGGGCAATATTAAACATTAAAGGGGCAATGCTAGCAAGGATTTCTCCTACTTCATCTGAGGGGAAGATTAACGGGCTGGTGACATCTTACCTTTCAGGGGTTAAACACCCTAGATTGACACATTGGAATCCAAATGTCTACTGCTTTCTATTTGTTTGACTATTTGCTGAATTTCCTGTACAATATCCTCTAATGTTTTTCAGTTGCTTGAAGGAAAGAAGTTAGTATCATTATTTGTCACTTTTATTTATTCATTGGTGACTTTTACAGAAACTTGTTTCATTGTCATCAAGTTTAAGGTGATAATCTCTCTGGGGTTGGGCCCGGTGGGTTACAATGGAATACACAAAATTAAAATGTAACTTTTACAAAAAAGACAAATCATTCACCAATTTGAAGCATTAGAAGAAAAGATTGCGGCACTCACCAGCTAAAATTCATTACCTTTCATTCCATTTCCTTACAAAATCAGGGTGGGAGCAGGTGGCAGACAGGACGTGTGAGTGCTGTTCTGCGCTGTTTCGCGCTTTAAAAGGTTTAAATTCAGGGACAGCCACAAAGAAGATTTTCCATGTAAAGTATCACACAGCTCATTAATAGTCGTCTCTTGCCAAATTGCATCATATTAGAGCCATTACAGTTAGAAAAATACAAAATCCAATCTTTCCATCCATCCCACAGCCAAGAGGTGGTCATCCCGGCAAAATGGTGCAGTCAACAAGTTGTCTCATCACAACATCTATCAGTCCAGATGGAACAAACACAGCAGTGAATGTGGCTCATATGGTTATCAATTTCCCAGACGTACATTATGGTCGCACCGTGCGATGCACATTATACAAGTCTGGAATGTTGGCTCAAGGAAAGGTGAAGAAGCCTCAACTTTATTATCATCACAAGAGGTGTCAGATTGAGTTTGCAAATAAGTATAGATAGGGGACCATTGTAGAAGATTGCAAAGAATAGATTGGAGCAATAAGATAAAGTCAATAAACTGGGCTCTGATAGGTGCAAATGGGTCTGGACGAATAAAGGAAAAGGGGGCTAAAATATTTACTATATGTATGTGTATATGCTGTCTTTATACTTCATGGGGCAGATATATAAAGCTGTCTGAATTTCAGAATATTTCTAGTTGCCCATGGCAACCAATCAAAGCTCCCCTTTAAAATATTCATGAGCACTGGTAAAATGAAAGCTGAGCTATGATTGGTTGCCATGGGCAACTAGAAATATTCTTACTTTCTGACAGCTTGATAAATCTGCCCCCATGTATGTGTATATATATATATACGTATATATTGTACATATTGTCACGGGTGCTCCCGCGATCCCTGTCTCAGATCGCGGGTGCACCCGTGCCTCTCCATGTTCCGGTGCCCGGCTGCACTCGCCTCCCCCAGCTCCAGCGGCGTCCTCCGCAGCTTCTGGAGCCCCCCGCAGCTATGGAGCCCCCCCTTCCCATAAAAATATATATACATATTTGTATGACACGATTATACAATCACACACATAAAGTTCTACACTCATACACTCACTTTTATATACTCGAAGACACATACTCATAATGTATGAGTTTGTATATACTGTATGTATTAGTGTATAAATGTATATATGAGTACATACATGTGTGCGTATAGATGTATATATATATATGTGTGCGTATAGATGTATATATGAGTACATAAATGTGTGCGTATAGATGTATATATATACATCTATACGCACACATTCATGTACTCATATATACATTTATACACTAATACATACAGTATATACAAACTCATACATTATATACGCACACTATACAGTATGTACTCATCGATATGTTTATACACACATACTATACAGTACATACACATTATATATGTGTCACAGGTGCTCCCGCGATCCCTGTCTCGGATCGCGGGTGCACCCGTGCCTCTCCATGTTCCGGTGCCCGGCTGCACTCACCTCCCCTGGCTCCAGCAGCGTCCTCCGGAGCTTGCGCGGCTCGCGCGCGCGTCTCTGTCTCCTAGGGCGGCTCGCTGAGATTTAAAGGGCCAGTGCGCCAAGAATTGGCGCTGGCCTGATTTAAATTCCAGCCTCTTCCTAAAGCCTTGGTGGATCTTCAAATTTTCCCGTGAAGAGAAAGCTCTCCTGTGATTCCTGAGTTCCTGTGATTCCTGCGTTCCTGTGATTCCTGCGTTCCTGTGATTCCTGTGTGCCAGTCCGTTCCTGTGATTCCTGTGTGCCAGTCTGTTCCTGTGGTCCTGCGTTCCTGTGGTCCTGCGTTCCTGTGTGCCAGTCCGTCCCTGTGGTCCTGCGTTCCTCTGTGCCAGCTCCTGTGATTTCTGACGTGAGTGGTGTCTCCTGTATTACTACCTTGGCAGCCGCCGCGGGCTAGTCGTACCCGTGGATCGACCTGGTGGAATCCCGCCGCAGCAAGTCCATCCCGCTTTGCGGCGGGCTCTGGTGAACACCTGGGTTCCACTTAGACTCCGGTCCCAGGTCAGCTAGTACCACCTCCCGCGGTGGTTCAGAGGGTCCACAGACTCCCGGTCCGGACAGTAAGATCCAGCCATGGACCCCGCCAAGGAGCCACGTCAGATACTGGCTGAACTTTCCAGTGTTATCGCCCGGCAGTCGCAGCAGATTGCTGCCCAAGGAGAACTTTTAGACCAATCACTTCCACTGTACAACAGCTGCTTGACTCCAGGCCTCAGCATCCAGTTCCGGTGACTACATCTGCAGCAGTTTCTTCGACTACTCCTGCGACTTCGCCTGTCATCCCGGGTTGTTCCCCAGCACCAGAGCCTACGATGAGTCTCTCTATACCTAACAAATATGATGGTGATCCCAAACAGTGCAGAGGATTCATCACCTTCTGCTCGCTGCATATTGAACTACTGTCATCTCAGTTGGTCAGCGAACGTTCCAAGGTGGCCTTCATGATCAGCCTTCTCACCGGGAAGGCCCTGGCCTGGGTTACTCCTCTGTGGGACAGGAACAATCCAGTTACGGCCACCCTTACCAACTTCCTGGCAGAGTTCCGGTCCGTGTTTGAGGAGCCAGCACGAGCCTCATCTGCGGAAACAGCATTACTGAACCTTATGCCAAGGAGACATCACTGTGGGTGAATACGCTGTCCAGTTCCGCACTTTGGCGTCTGAACTCTGTTGGAACGAGGCGGCCTTATGTGCAACCTTTAAGAAAGGCCTGTCCTCACGGGTTAAGAATGCTTTGGCAGCTCGTGATCTTCCGACTACTCTGAGTGGTCTTATCACCTTGGCCACCCGGATTGATGTGCGGTTCCTGGAAAGAGCTGAAGAATTGCGGCACATGCGATCTCTAGTCCGGCTCCACCGTCTGCCACGGTTGGCTCCGGTTTTCCAGAAGTCATTCCAGCCTCCCGTTACTCAGTCTGCTGGTGAACCTATGCAGGTTGATAGAGCTAGACTTACACCTGGGGAACGATCCAGACGTTTCCAAGAACGCCTTTGTCTATACTGTGCCAGTCCCAAGCACCTCATCGGGACTTGTCCAGTGCATCCCCAACGTCCGGGAAATGGCAGCACTTAGGGCTTTTGGGAGAGGCATCCCTAAGTGGGAATTCAGCTTCTCCACGTCTGATTATTCCGGTGCTTCTCAGTATTGGCACCGGTGCTCCCATGCAGGTTTCAGCGTTCCTGGTTTCCGGTTCGGCGGGGAACTTTGTGGATGCCGCTGTCGTTTCCCGGCATCACATTCCGGTGGTCCCTCTCAAGTCTCCTCTTGTAATTTCTTCTGTAAGCGGACAGCTTCTTTCCGATCCGCTCCGGTACCGCACGGAACCTATCCGACTTCAGGTTGGAGCCCTACATCAAGAAGATTTGGTCTTCTATGTCTTGCCTCGCTCCACATCAGCTCTTCTTTTGGGTCTTCCCTGGCTCCAGCCACATGCCCCGATTCTCAATTGGAAGACTGGTGAGATTCTACGTTGGAGTCCTGAATGCCAATCCTGATGTATGGTGGCTCTACTTCCGGTCTTATCCTCTTCTGTGTCTTCTAACTCTCTGGAGGGTCTGCAAGCTTGTTACCGGGACTTTTCTGACTTTTTTTCTAAGAAGAAAGCGGAGACCTTGCCACCACATCGTCCCTATGATTGCCCAGTGGATCTCCTGCCTGGCACTACCCCTTCCAGAGGTCGAGTCTATTCACTTTCGGTTCCAGAGACGGCTGCCATGTCTGAATACATCAAGGAGAACCTGCAGAGGAACTTCATACGCAAGACCTCCTCTCCGGCTGGTGCAGGTTCTTTCTTTGTCACCAAGAAAGATGGCTCCTTACGTCCCTGTATAGACTATCGAGGGCTGAACAAGATCACAGTTAAAAATCGCTACCCTCTGCCATTGATTACGGAACTTTTTGATCGCCTACGCGGTTCCAGGGTGTTCTCCAGGCTGGATCTTACTGTCAGGACCGGGAGTCTGTGGACCCTCTGGACCACCGCGGGAGGTGGTACTAGCCAACCTGGGACCGGAGTCTAAGTGGAACCCCGGTGTTCACCAGAGCCCGCCGCAAAGCGGGATGGACTTGCTGCGGCGGGATTCCACCAGGCCGTTCCACTGGTGAGACTAGCCCGCGGCGGCTGCCAAGGTAGTAATACAGGAGACACCACTCACATCAGAAATCGCAGGAGCTGGCACACAGGAACGCAGGACCACAGGGACGGACTGGCACACAGGAATGCAGGACCACAGGAACGGACAAGCACACAGGAACGCAGGACCACAGGAACGGACTGGCACACAGGAACGCAGGACCACAGGAACGGACTGGCACAAAGGAATCACAGGACACAGGAACGGACTGGCACACAGGAATCACAGGAACGCAGGAACGCAGGAATCACAGGAGTGCTTTATCTTCATGGGAAAACTTGAAGATCCAGCAAGGGCAATAGGAAGAGGCTGGAATTTAAATCAGGCCAGCGCCAATTATTGGCGCACAGGCCCTTTAAATGTTAGCGAACCGGCGCGCGTGCGCCCTAGGAGACGGGTACGCGCGCGCCGCGCCGCGGAAGTTGCGGAGGACGCCGCTGGAGCCAGGGGAGGTGAGTGCAGCCGGGCACCGGAACATGGAGAGGCACGGGTGCACCTGCGATCAATTGCCAGCAATTGATACTATATAGTCACACATATAAGTGGCTGTTATTTCAATATACTTACAGTACAGCCCAAATCTGGCAGCACAGGAGGCAGATTCACAGACGCATTGATCATTATGGCTAAGAAAGGGGTATCGTAAGTTTACCGTCCACTATACAAAGAACTGACCATATTCCGAGAAATAATTAATCATTTAGGCTACTATCTAATCATACAAAATAAAAGCACATTTGAGGTAAAAAGTTTCTATCTATGAAAGTTTTACCAAATGGCAACTTCAGCTCTTCTACATCTGTACAGAGACAAACAATGTAAATGGAGGTTAGGTAATCAGTTCAGAGATGGCCAAGACTTTGAAGCTATCCTTCTGTATCTAGCAAGTTTCTTGTAACTCTTTTGCGTAGCACAGGGATTACATGTGTTTCCGGAGAATGGTTTTACATACTAGCCATATTTAACCCTTTACCAGTTTATATTCAGATTTACTAGACAATAAGCAGCATCTCGTAGGGTAGCAGATGCTCAAAGCGGAGCTAGGGATGTGGAGGCTACTATTAGATACTATTCCAAGTAACAGGCCTTTTCCAGAGTTTCATTTCTTAAGATGAGGGGTTAAGGGGAAGATCTGCTCCAAGCACATGATGCTGTTGAACAATTTTCTCCTCCTCCTTTTGTCCCAAGAACATATGGGGCTCCTTTTGCAGTGTTTGTTAAGCAATCCTCTCACCACAGGTCAGACCAGAGTGAAAACCGCCTGGATGTCTCCCAGATGTGAATTCTTTGCAGGATGAGAGAGAACTCACCCCTCCCCAATTTCCTGTCTCTGTCAGATGGAGAAAGGCTGTGTTCACTCTCCGCACTCCACTCACTTCAGTTCTAAAATATTGCCCAAGTGCCATGCCAAACAACAAGGTGGGCATGACTGTAGAGAACCTCAGAAAATGGAAAAAAAATGATTTTACCGGAATTCAGGCAACGGGCAAAGAATTTTACTGCGGTCAATGCAGCTGTTCCGCAGCACATAACTAGAGCTAATGTTAATTGTCCACAGATGTCTATCATTTTGTGTGTTTTTCTGGGTCTGCTGTTTTGTTTTCTTCCTTTTTTTTGGCCACATTTATCTATGCTTTTGTATTAGGTTGACATTAAGTATCACGTGTGTACATTACTGGTTCCAAAGAATTCTGGCAACCAGAGAAACATGGGAAAGAAACCACAGCAGGATGCTTCTAAAAATTCCTTTAAAGTTCTGCAGGAGGACAAAAAAATACAATATCAAGTTAGGAGCAGGGGTATCATTTTATGCACAGGAATGTAGATTGCAAAATTAGATTAACAAATATTTGCATTCGCTCTATTAACCCCTGGACCACTGTTCCAAAAATGTTATGCCATATTATTGCTGCATCTTATTTATTAAGATAACCTCATACAGAAGACCAACTCTTCTCTTATACCTAATATAAGTACATTTTGGATAAAATTCTTAAAGGAACCCGGTCAGGGGGTTTCAGTGGCCGTTTTGAGTGAGAGGGAGAAAACTTCCACTCTTTGTTATAAAGGAAGTTATGATTTGGTGCAGGTTTTCTGAAGAAAAGTAAGAGTAAAATCCTGCAGGCCTCCTAGAGAGACTGTGAGAGTCCTGTTTACTCCAACCACACACAATGACTGACAGCTCTCCCTGTATGTGGTGAGAAGGCTGTCAATCACTGTGTGTGGGCGGAGTATTAGGACTCCGCCAGGAGTCCTGTAAGAGAATACTAAATAATTTCTGTCAGAAATGCTTCTCCCATTCAAATAAACTCCTATATGTCACAGAACTCAGCTTCTCTGCCTCTAAAATATCCTGATCTTAGATTTTGAATTAATCCTCTGTTACAAGGCTGGCTTCACACTGAGTCACTTAATGTGTTATTATAGCTGAGCCGAAATGCTAGAGGTGTGTGGAGAGCTGTGAAGACATTTGTCAACTGTAACAGATTCCTGGGACCAATGTAAGTGAAGTAATGTAAGTATAAAGCAAGACATGAAACTCCTCACTATTGAGATATATGTTGGTACATATGCTAGGCAATCTTCTGCTATTTTATATCCTGATAATTTATCACATATAATTTTACAATAGCTGCCTTCCACTGTCAGACTGGAACACTTTGGTTCACCGGATACAATTATTCTGGGGCCCATCATCCATCAAACCATTGTAAATAGACCCTAGTAGCCTCCAAATGAGGTTAATTTTTCCTGGTTGTCCAGGGTCCAATATTAGGTTCCAGTTGAGGGCCTGACTGGTGCTCTAGTGGGCCAGTCAGACCAGGGGCATAACTACAGTGGTAGCGGCCACTATGGGGCCCACAGTGTCAAGAGGCCCTGTCATCTGTGCACTACATATTATGCTGTATATTAATAATAATAATAATCTTTATTTATATAGCGCCTTCATATTACGTAGCGCTTTACAAATCGTATATTGTACGGCATAATATGTATATAACATATATGTGATTAATATTTGCTGTATATGTGTTGTGACAAGGTCACTATTGAATTGTAAAGAAAATGAGTGTTCATGTGTACTACAGCGACCAGAATGTGCATTGGGTCACACTGGAAGCTGTTTTCCATGTGTTTGTCTCTTGGAAGACCAGGTACAGGACTCTAATTGCTGGAGTGGAGACAGAAGTGTGACCACTGCTCCAGACCAAAGCTTCCACATTGTAATGGGTCCAACAATGCACCAGGTGGCTAGTGAGGGCTGCCGAATGTATAGTTAGAACCGGACAGGCAAGGATTTTATTTGATGTTTAGTTTGATACTGCTGTTTTCTGGAATAAATGCACAGTTTCAACTTTAATCATGCTGTCCATGAGAGCTTTGTCATTGCCAACCTCCACGTTTGAGCTGACCCCCTACAGTGTGTATATACTGTATGTGTGTATATTTGCTGTATGCCTGTATGAAAAAGTGACTGATTTGGCAAGCTCTGTGCAGCACTGCATATCTATGTGCGCTATATAAATAAAGACATTATTATTAAAGTGGACTTCTTTTTGGCCCCAAAAGCAACGTGCAAATTTACAAACCTACAACATATCTTTCAGCCACTGACTCCCTTTAAACAAAATGGTATATTTAGCAGTCTTATATACACATACTAATAATATTCTATAGTAAAAATGGCCATAAAAGGGATTCTCTGCATTTGAAATTAATGGCAAGTTCGTAATATCTATAATAAAACAAGAAACCTAAAATGAAACCAGTCCCATAACTCCTTTTCTGGGCCGCTCATCGCAGAGCTGTAGTCTATGTAATGTATTGTGCACGCATCTTTAATGTATTACGATGAGGCAGCTGTTGTTTCTTTAACCCTAAAGCACTGGCCTGCACTTCAGGGGACTGGGAAACAGATCACATTTTTCTTCCTCTTCTGTGGACCTCAAAGGCAGCATTAGGATATTTATAGACAGCAATGATGTGCACTGTTGTTTTATCCCTGGTACTTGCAGCTGCAGAGAGGATCTTGTCTTTTTCATCTTTACTCTCTACCATAATATCACTTCTGAAAAAGGTTACACTCCCCTAGAAAACATCTGGACTTCCTACATGATAAGGCCATTACCTTGTAAACCAGGACTTCTCATACTACACAAAGTTTATTTCCTCCTTTGTACAGTTGCTCCTCATTACTGGAAAATATTGTCCATTTCATAACATCTGATTCTGGGCAGTACTGGTTACTGACCAGCAGCTTTCATGCATGTCAGCATGGTGCGGCGCTTCTTCTGAAAACTGTTACAACATAATAAAATCTAAACAAAAAAAAAGCAAAGCAAAAAAGAAAGTCCTCGGGAATGTGGGGTGTATACCTTAATTTATCAGATTATGTGCTTTTATGTTGTCCATTCATGAAATGTTTAAGCTAATTATATACATTAAACTAATGACCACCTAATGTGTATGTGGGGCAGGAAAGTAATTGGAATTTAAAGGAAATCTACCATCAAAATCAAGGATGGATAAACTATGGACACTTACTCATAGATCACAGTGACTGTGGTAGTTTTCTTATATGTATTATCCCTGGCTTCCTTCCTTTTAAAATAAACGTTTTAAATTATGCTAATGAGTCAGAGGTAATCTGGTGGGTCTTTCTAGAACCCCGCAGTGCTGCAGTGTTACAGGCTGTTACAATGAGCAGAACCTGTCACTCACTGCTCTTTCCCCCTCCCGCTACCTGCGTAATCTAGGAAGTGCAGGGGGAGGGAAGACCAGATCTACTCATTGTAACAACCAGTGAAAAGACATCACTGAGGAGCTCTGGGAACACCCACTCATTAGCATAAATGTAAAAGTTGATTTTAGAAGCAAGGAGGCCATGGATAACAAATATAAGAAGATTACCACAGTCACAGTGCCCGGATCTATTAGCAATTGTCCTTTATTTATCATAATGGACTTTGCTTGTAGATTTTCTTTAACATCTCTGATCCTTATTTTCTTCAGTGACATTTCCTCCTTTGTACAGTCATATCAGTTGCTCCTCATTACTGGGAAATATTGTCAATTTCATAACAAACGATTTTCTAGCCAGTACTGATTACTGACAAGCGGCTTTCATGCGCTGTTTATCATGATGGATTTTGCTGGCAGATTTTTCTTCAACATCTCCGATCCTTATTTTCTTCGGGGAGATAAGTCACTGAGAGAGAGAGAGAGAGAGGTCTGGAATAGCTGTATGGAAAATGAGAGTTGTCTATCTAATGTGTGTGGCCAACCTTAGTGTCCGGCCAGCTTCACATAACCGTTTTATGTGATACGTAATGGAAACCTAAATAGAAGACATCCAGCTCTAGAATTTGGTCGATTGCAGCATATGAGGACCACGCTGCCAGATGGATGACTGCTATCAGCATTGCTAGGTATGGAAATGACATTGTAATAAAATGATAATTGTAGAGCTTAGAGCTTCACTCAGATGCACAGATGAGGTTTCTTATAGTTTACAAACTAAACTGTGAGGTACAATAGTGGATTATAATACAGGTGGTTTGGGCGGTAGCTCAGGGCCCAAACCGTCTAGAGGGCCCATGGCCATTCCAACTACCCACCAGATTTTATACTGAGAAGAGCCTTCACCCATGAAATCCTTGTACATCTGTTCCTGCTCTCAATACACATAAACACAAGAGCCATTTTAGGACCTTTGAAGGTCCTTTAAATATCCTGATCCTGAAGAATAAAAGCAGGTAGAAGGGACGCATCCATTTCCCAAGACGCTTGATTCTAGTACCATATGCAGGAAGTAGGGGCTAAAATATTCATACAGCCCAGGACCTATGGCAGTCTTAATCCACCCCTGGTGGGGTATAATGGACATTCACTTTTACCATGAAACCATTTGTCAGCTAAACACTGAGAATCTTTCAGAGGATAAAAGTCAATTCAGAAAGATATGTTTGGGAAATGAAAACACATCTCAACACTGACTACTGTCATCAAATATTCTGATTCTGAATTTGAAGAAGTTAACTCAGTAATCTCAAGGATGACTCTAGCCAACCCACCAGTACCCAAGACCTAATAAATAATTCCTTAATTATAAGAGCTAATACATTAACTTCTTTTTTACAGTATAAATGGAAAACTCCTTTATAGTCCTATGTATTTCAGTAAACCAGCATTCGGCAGTGAAGTAGTAGTAAGTACAGGCAGTCCCCGGGTTACGTACAAGGTAGGTTCTGTAGATTTGTTTGTTGAATTTTTACAAATTTTTTGGTTTATGTGACACTTGGATTTTAAAAAAATTGGGTTGTCAAAAGAACCAGGATTAACAATAGGAAACAATGCTTCAATGCAGACACCTTTGATAGCTGTTTATTATAGCCTGGGGCTATATCTTTTACTAAGACTGTTCATACATGCACTGCCAGGTCTACATGCAGTATGATCCACTAAGTGGTAAAAACCTGACCCAATTGTAGTAGGGGGTTGACAACTCTTTTTTAAGCTGCATCCACATGATGTGTTGGAATTGTTCTTTGAAACGCAATCCAAACGCAATGGGTTAGGGGTCAAGTCCCTCCCTGTTGTGTTTGAATTGTGTTTTTTCTGTTCTAGAAATTTTCTTCTGCTTTTAACTTTAAGGCAAAGTCTGCAAAAAAGAGGCGTTAATCGCCACATCGCACATGGGCGCCACCATCTTGTTGGAGATTGTCGCTTCCCGTGACATCATCGGGGAGCGGCGATTGGTTGCCATGACAGCCTCGGGTCTTCTGAAGACCCGAGGCTGTCTGGATTTAACCCATTCATTACTGTGTGCTAATTGCACATTGGTATGTATGAGGCTGTAAATCTGCATATACTGCCATACTGTAGTATTGGAAGTATATGATAGGATCAATCAGACAACCAAAAGTTAAAGTACCCTAGGGAGTCTGAAAAATAGTAAAAGTAAACATAAAATAATAAAAAGAATTGGAATTCTTTTCCTGATTCCCAGTACACGGCATGGAAGAATAAATACCATCACTATGAAGTGCAGTTTGATACGCAGAAATCGAGCTTCCACGCAGCTCTTTATGTGTAAAAAAAAAAAGTATAGATTTTTGATTGTGGGGAGTAAAAAATAGAAATGAAAAAACAAAAAAGGGCCAGGTCCTTAAAGGGTGAAAAAAAAACTAACTTTGTGGCTGCTACACCCAGGGACCCAGGCTGGAGAAGGGGAATCCATACATCCGACAAAAGATATAGAATGCTATGTCTTTTTTCTGGTGATGGCATGGCACGGCAACACAGGTGTGTGCTCACCACCAAGCACAATCCACTTCTATGTCAGCCATACACTAGTTGCTGTTAGTATGGCTACCATACGACCGCCATATACGTGTGTGTGAAAGGGGCCATAGTGGTCTACATCCATGAAGGCTATATGTTTGTGGCAATCTTTAGACAATACAAAGTGATATAAGAATTGTGTGATCAAGAATTACAAAATGACTCAACCTTGTGCTCTGGATGAAATGATTCACTTCTGTTCCAACATTGCCATCTAGTGGCAAACATAGTAATTGCAGCAGATTAGAAAGCACAAATTAAAAAAAAAAGTAAACAGAAAAATACTGTAGGGCAGTTCAAGAAAATTACCTTAGCAAACCAAATCTCATTTCTAAGAACAGGGACTATTTACTATTACTGTTTAAAAGTTAAACTAGATAGTCTTGAACTGTGCTTGGTTAACAAAGTTTGTAATCAGCCTTTCAGTGAGTTTAATTTAAACCAGAACTTACCTTTTTTCTGCAAAGCCACAGCCTTTTTTCATACAAGTTATAAACATAATCTTAACCACTTGAAGAACAGAACTTGTTTTCTCTTTTAAAACTTTCATAAAATTCTCCCTACAAGTTCCCAAAACAAAAGTTTTGGGATCTACAAGATAGGGGAGGCTAGGCATGGCTGGCCCCAGGTTTCAGTGTGCCCCTGGGTGACAGAGCCTTGGGTGACCCCTTTGCAGTGAACTAACTTGGCAGCATTAAAACTTCAGAAACTAAAACAGTCCCCTGTTCCCTAGTTTATCATACCAAACACCCCCCTCATGATTATTTTATATAAGCCCCCCTCACACCTTATGGATTCATTAGATATAACCCCCTCACACCCATGGATTCCTTATGTACAGCCTTATGTGCCCCCCTCCTCCACCACCAGCAGCTCTGGGCCCCCGACACTTGCCCAGGTATGCCCAGTGCTGGTGCCGGCCCTAGGAATGGATAAAGACTGCCATGGGCCCTGGGCTATATGAATATTATAGCCCCTACAAGTCTGGAATCACTTCCTACATATGGTACTGGAATGGAGGATGTGTCACATCTTCCTGCTTCCGAACTGCGGTTACAGGACTCTCAGAGGACCTCCAAAGGTCCTGATATGGCTCTTGGGTACTTATCAGAGAGCATATTGAAAGCATAAACAGATGTACAAGGGTATGGGTGAAGGAACTTCTCAGTATAAACTTTGGTGGGTGAATTTGGTGGCTCAGGGCCCCATAAAAGGCTTGAAACCCAGGCTACTCTCCAAACTGCCTATATTATGATCCACTACTACATACAGGTATTTCAATATAAAGCTCACTCAGAGTCATATGAGTCATAGTGACAGTCATATTTGTGGGAGGTGCCAGACCTTGCTCCATTTGAGGTGTTTGGAGGGAGTCCAGGTGCTTGGAGCACTGGAGCAGTTGTTGCTGGTTTACCTCCTGTTATCCACCCATTCCATAACTTGCTGCAGGAGTTCAGCAGCAGTTGGCGCACTAGCGGACTCCATCACTTCAAGACTCAAGTATACTGTCCTGGCAGCCGCAAACCTTGCAGGTCGGATGAAATTCCGCTTCACCAGCTTCCCAAAGAACTGCGTGCAAGTTCAAACTAAGCGCAAGTGTGCGGAGCCTACAAGACCCCGGTCTTCACCAGAGCCCGCTAAAAAGCGGAATGGATTTTGCTGCCAGCAGCCTACAGGATGCTTAGCTTGTAGGGAAGCAGAAAGTGGTAAAAGCTCGACAGGTAGTGGCTGATACAAGTCTAGGCCGAGACTTGAGTTGGAGACTGGAACAAGCTGTAGTGACCACAAACACTAGGTCTGGAAGACACTGTAACACGGAGCAGACAGAGGGCTGGAGCACTGGGTAGAGACCTAATACTCAAGCAAAGACTAATGGCTCAGGAAACACATTTTTTGCCCATCCCACAGAGCAGACCCCGTGACCTCAGAAGGAAGTTGCAAGATAGGGCTGCAGTGCAGAGCCCCAGCCACCAAAAGGAGTTCAGCGAACAATCTGCATATTCGCCAGTCAGAATGCAGAATCATGACATCAAGAAATCTATATACTTGCCACCAGAGGGAGAAAGAATGCAGAAACAGTGCAGAATCGTGACATCTTTAGAGTGATGTCTCTATGATCCCACTGCAGTGAGGGATGCACAGCCATTCTCTGACGAAACTGCTTGTCATACTTAAGCCAAACCGTGCCCAAAAAGTCTCCTGATAACAAAATAAACTGGAGCAACACTCCGGATTCTTTTCCCAGATGACACTACCCAGAATGGAGAAGTGTGCAACCAATTCCAAAGCCGATAACGCCGCCGCTCCTCATCCGCCTCTTTCCTATACTCCTTTCCTTTTTCCCATTTGTTCCATACTAAAACGCTCCAAGGGTAAGAATGTAAATATATCTAAATCCTCCTGTGTCCAGATTTTTTCTTTTACTTCCGGTTTCAAATGTCCACCAAGTGGCCCTTCAAAGCAAATATACAAGTTGCCCTTTCCCACATCTAAAAACACCAAACAGGGCTGGATTATAGGGTGCATGTGCCCTGGGACCCCCACCATTTTGCCCTTAAAGGGGCACCCACCAACTGTGGGCAATTCAACTATATTTGCAGGTCCGGCTTTTCTGAATCGGCTGTTAAAATAGAAGCTAGTGCATAAAGCCAGGTGGCAGCCTACAGGAGCCATTGTCTACTGCTGCTGTCGCAGTTGGATGCTGAGCTGTGATTGGTTGCTGTTCTGCCAAAGGTCATAAATATGAGCTCTGAGCTGTGATTGGTTACTATAGGCAATGAGTATAAGAGCTTATGTATGAGGTAAGATGGATAGAGATACAGAGAGGGGATATTTACCAGAAATGTCTGAAATAAAACTGTTCCAGTTGCCCATGGAAACCAATACGAGATCAGCTGTATTTTTATAAACAGCTGTGGGAAAATGAAACTTGAGCTCTGATTGGTTGCAATGGGCAACTAAAGCAGTTCTACTCACTGACACATCTGATAAATCTCCCCATAGACAAAGTGACAGTTGGAGACAGAGACAGTCACTTAAATGAGAGTGTCAGAGACTGAAAGAGACTGCCGGCAACAGACAGACAGTCACTAAAAGAGACCGTCTGAGACAGTCTATATATACATATAAAATATTTATTGTTAACCCATTCTATTTTGTTATAGCTTAGAACAGTTATTTACTATACTGTCCAATGGCGGGAGCTACAGCTAATATCAAATATATAAAGCTGAGTATACTGTATGTATGTATGCCCGCTAAAGGAATCTGCACCATCGTGTTTACAATCACCAAATTTTGAACAGCCACTTTCTGTGACTCAGGGAACATCATAGACTCACTTTTGAGGCAAAATTTCCACCCCACGCTTTCCAAAATAAACTTATTAACCACCATATAGAGGAGCCAGTGTCTGCTGAAGCGAGCTCTGAGTTTTGATTGGCATCTAAGCAATGAGGAAATGAGTATAAGATGCTTATGTGTGGCGTAACATGGATACAGATACAGAGATAGGGGAGATTTATCAGAAATGTCTAAAGGATAAAAATGTTCCAGTTGAACATGGAAACCAATCAGAGCTCAGCTTTTGTAATTTTATAAACAGCTGTGGGAAAATTAAACTTGAGCTTTGATTGGTTGCCATGGGCAACTAGAACAGTTCTGCTCTCCCACACTTCTGATAAATCTCCCTGTAGACACAGACTGTCAAAGAGAGAGACAGAGACAGTCAGAGAGAGAGAGACACACACACACAGACTTTCGGAGAGAGAGACACACACACAGACAGTCAGAGAGAGAGAGAGTCATACACAGAGACAGTCAGAGAGAGAGACACAGAGAGACAGTCGGTGAGAGAGACACACACAAAGACAGTCTGAGAAAGCAAAAGACACATATAAAATATTTTTTGTTAACCCATTCTATTTTCTAATGGGTAAGAGCAGTTATTTACTATCCCGGGCAATGCCAGTATATATGTGTTACTGGAAGTGAGGTTGTATATCTATGAATTATGGGGGGCCATGTATATATCTATGTGTTACTGGGGGGAGGCTGTGTATGTATCTATGTGTTACTGGGGGTGAGGCTGTATATCTATATATTATGAGTTGGTTGTGTAAATATGTATGTGTTATGGAGGGCTGTGCATATATCTATGTGTTACTGGGGGTGGGCTGTATATCCATGTATTATGGGGGAGGCTGTGTATATATCTATGTGTTATGGGGGGGAGGCTGTATATATATCTATGTGTTACAGGGGGCTGTGTATATGTCTATGTGTTATTCGGAGGGCTATGTATTTATGTGTTACTGGGGGAGCCACAGGGTATATACGTTTTGCTGGGGGTGACAGTGTGGCGCTGTGGAGTGGCGCTGTGTATATATGTGTTAATGGGAGTGACGCTGTGTATATATATGTTACTGGGGGTGGCGCTGTATATATATATGTGTTACTAGGGGTAGCGCTGTATGTGTATATGTGTTACTGGGAATGGCGCTGTGTATATGTGTGTTACTGGGATTGGCGCTGTGTATATATGTGTTACTGGGAGTGGCACAGTGTATATATGTGTTACTGGGGGTGGCACTGTATATATATGTATGTGTGTGTGTGTTACTAGGGGTAGCGCTGTATATATATGTGTTACTGGGAGTGGCACTGTGTATATATGTGTTACTGGGAGTGGCGCTGTGTGTGTGTAGTCCGTATCCCGTGGTCCGTATCCCGTGGTCTGTTCCTGTGCTCCTGTATTCCTGCCATCCTGTGCTCCTGCTGTGCCTTCCAGGGTTCCAGCCCAGCGGTGTCTTCAGTCCGTACCAGAGTTACCAGTGTTCCTCTGTGTTCCCGCTGTCTTCTCAGGCTCTGACTGTTTCCTGCGTTTGTTACCTTGGCTGCCACCATGGGTCTTATACCTATCCCCACGGTGGCCCAAAGGGTCCACAGACTCTTCCCAAAGAGACTCTGACAATTCGCCCCTCATGTACTGTGACTTGCTGTATGTATCCTTTGTGTGTAAGTTTGCTGCATGTATCCGGCGTGTGTGTGTGTAAGTATGCTGTATTTGTCTGCTGTATGTATGCTGTGTGTATGCTTGTTTATTGTTATATACTGTGTGTATGTTGTATGTATGCTGTGTTTGTATGTATGCCATGTTTGTATATACAGTATGATGCTGTGTGAATGTTGTATGTATGCTGTGTGTATGCTGTGCATATACACTATGCATGTGCAACATTCCCCACCGGGACCTAGCCTTTTTCTTGGGGCCTGGAGGCAGCTGGGGCCCAGAATACCGGAGTGGCTGGCAGATGCGTCCTATGCACGCTGGTGTCATGGTGCTTGGTATGGGGACAGGAGGGCTGTCCTACAGCCTGGCAGGTCTCCAGCAGGTGGTGTGTGCAAGAAATATGGAGGGAGAGGCTGATGTAATGGTTCTCCCTGGGGCAACCCCTGAAAATCTGTAAGATAGGTCCCTGGGTAATGGATGGTGAAGCCCATGGTGGTAGAAAACCATATCCAGGGATCAGACAGAGGCAACGTTGTGCAAATCAACTCACGGTTCTTTATTGAACAACAGGTAGCAGGCAATGGGCCTAAATGGTCACACAGCAAATCTGGATTCTGGTACTGGAGTGGTCATGGAGAGGAGCCCTCAGGAATAGTACACCAGCCTGATAGTAGATGCAAGCTGGAACAATGTAGATGGAGCTGTATCCAAACTGTGGAAGCTTCAGCTCTGAGTTAGAGTCTCCTGACTCAGTTCCTGGGATTGAGTTCTGTGGCAGCACTGAAGGTGTGCTCCACACTTTCTCTCTCTCTCTTCTCACTCAGACCATGTTGTCTGGACTGCTGACAGACAAAGAAGACAGAAGGAGCATGAGGTCTGGACAGACCATCTAAGACCACTGACCACGTGCTCCTTCTGCACAGGGGTTTTATACTCCCCCCATTCAGGTGGTAGCACCTCTCCAATTACACTCCAGTTTACAATACAGCCACATAAATGGATCTTACACCCATTTATTGCCTTTCCAGGCAGAGGCTACAGCTGCTATTACATAATGACCAGGTTCTAGAACTTTCATAGAGGTTTCGTGACTCCCCCTAACAGCTGTTAGGGAGAGGGCCTGGAGAGCGCGCTATTTGCGACTACCAGCCTGCCTTTATATTGGCAGGGGTGTTGCAAATGCTTTGTGTAGGTTGTATTTCTATTGTTATATGCTGTGTGTATGCAGTGTGTATGTTGTGTGTATGCTGTGTGTATGCTGTAAGTATGCTATTATATGATATAAGTATGCTATATGAATTTTGTGGAAACGATTTATCACTGACTTTTTGGCTTAAAAAAGTGGCAAAAGAAAAAATTCCAGATAAATTTATTTTCTCTTTAATAAATCTGAAAAGCAGCGGAGCTTCAAAGACAATCATAGAATTATCGCAAAGAGCCTGCCTAATGATAAATCTCTCCTAGTGTGTGTATGCTGTGTACAAGCGGTCCCCTAATTAAGGACACCCGACTTACAGACGACCCCTAGTTACAGACGGACCCCTCTGCCCACTGTGACCTCCGGTGAAGCTCTCTGGATGCTTTCCCTTATTCCCAGATTGCAATGATCAGCTGTAAGGTGTCTGTAAGGAAGCTTTATTGGTAATCATTAATCCCATTATAGCAAAAAAATTTGGAAAATCCAATTTTCACTGGGACAAAAAAAATTGTATTGAGCTACAATTATAAAATATACAGTTACAACTTGCATACAAATTCAACTTAAGAACAAATCTAAGGAACCTATCTTGTACATAACCCAGGGACTGCTTGTACATTGTTACATGCTGTATGCATGCAATGGGGGTTATTTTTCATTAGGCGGCTCCTTGGGACAGTTCTATGTCTACTTTTGGAGCTCCACATTCTCATGAGATTCATTAAAGTGTCTTTTTCCTTTAATAAATGTTCTTATGTTCTACTTTGGTTCTTGGATTTTTTTCAAGAAGTCCCAAAAAGTCTCCAGCAGGAGACTGGATTAACTATGAGATTTTGTATGAGCCTTTTTGCAAAAGTCATGAATCTGACTCTACACGGTGTTGCACTAGCAGTAGTTTTATATTTATGCCAGATTAACCCCTTAATGACGAGGCCCTTTTTTGTTTTTTCATTTCCATTTTCACTCCCCACCTTCAAAAATGTATGACTTTTTTATTTTTACACGTAAAGAGCTCTGTGTGGACTTGTTTTCTACTTAACAAATTAAACTTTATAGTCACGTTATTTAATATTCCAGATCATGCACTGGGAGGTGGGAAAGATGGTGTGAAAATGGTGGAAAAACGCACTTGTGTCATTTTCTTGTGGGCTTGGATTTTACAGCTTTCACGGTGCGCCCTAAATGACGTGTCTACTTTATTCTTTGGGTCGGTGCGATCATTGGGTTAACAAATTTGTATAGGTTTTATAATGTTTTCATACATTGACAAAAATTAAAACCTCTTGTATAAAAATTTTGGGGGGGATTTTGCCATCTTCTGGAACTATTTTTTTATACTTTGGTAAATGGAGATGTGGGTGGTGTAGTTTTGTGTGACTTTTGATGAAGTTTTCAATGCCACAATTTCTCGGACTGTACGACCTTTCGGTCACTTTTTATTGAATTTTTTATATTTTTCAAAATGGAAAAAGTGCCATTTTTGACTTCGGGGGCTCTTTTCCGTTACAGGGTTAAATGCAGTTAAAAAATGTTATTATATTTTGATAGATTGGGCATTTTTGGATGAGGTGATACTGAATATGTTTGTGATTTTTACTGTTTATATATATTTATATCAGTGCTAGGGAAAGGTGGGTGATTTGAATTTTTAGGTTTTTTTATTACAATTTTTTAAATACTTTTTCTATTTTTACTTTTACTATTTTTCAGACCCCCATAGGGTACTTTAACCCTAGGTTGCCCTACCATATACTGCCATACTACAATATGGAAGTATATGGGGATTTTCCTCCTCATTCATTACAATGTGCAAATTGTAATGAATGGGTTAAAACAAGACAGCCTCGGGTCTTCAAAAGACCTGAGGCTGTCATGGCGACCGATCACGGCTCCCCGATGACATCACAAGGGAGCGACGATCATCACCAAGATGACACCGTCATCTCTTTGAAGCCGCCGGTGATCAATGGGATAACACTGATAGCAGGTGTTACCAGCAAGTCTTTGCTGCAATATGCAGCAAAAACTTACGGACTATGGAGAAGGCTCAGCCCGTGACAGAGGGGATGGGAGACAGAGTAATGAGAATAGAGCTAAACAGTAAGAGGATGCATGTGTTTAGCGTATTCTAGCCCCTGCACTTACCTATACACTCCTTCTTTCCGCCTCACCCAACTGGTTGTTCTCCTGACCTCTCTCCACACCGCAACTGCTTAGCCCTGAGGTTCACACTATTTTACCCTCCTGCTCTTTTGTGACTTTTTTGAGCCTGTCACAGGTGTTCCTGCGACCCATATCCCTCCGCCCTGCTTACCAGTCCAAGTTCCACCGGCGGTCTCCTCGCTCCGGCGCGTGCATTAAATTTCCTGTTAAATTCCAGGCCCCTACCCGTGTCCCCTGCCAGATTTTTGTGCCTCATACCGTTGAGAAAGCTTTTTCCTGTGTGCTCCTTGCTAGTACTGAGATTTCCTGTTGTGACCCCGGTTCCATTCCTGACTACGTACCCCTGCTGCCTGTCCTAACCTCCTGCTCTGCCCTGACCTTGATCCTGTGTTGCCACCTCCTGCCTGTCCCCGACCACGATTCTTCTTCACCACTCTGTACCTTGCCTTGGCCGCCACCACGGACAAAGTCGTGCCTGTGGATTGACCTGATGGTGCCACTTCGCAACAAGTCCAACCCACTTTGCGGCTGGCTCTGGTGAAAACCGGGTACCACTTAGACTCTGCTCCCAGGTGTCGACTTACGTCATCGTCAGTGGTAGTTCAATGGGTCCACTACCCTTGAATCCTGACAGTGCCTAAGACAATCTCCCTTCAAAATTCACCATAATTGAGTTTTCTGCAGTGTTACCTGGGTCATAACTCAATTACAGATGTGAAATTTGCATGATTTAGCAAAAAAGTTGCAAATTCACTAAAGACCTGAACTCCTCAAACACCACATGTATTAATAAGAAAAAAAAAACACTAAGATGCATCTGACCTGCAGAAAAGCCAAAAAAAAGCAGGCGCTCAAATCCAGACTTCAAATCTTATAACAAAATGTGAATTGTAACTAAATACAAGGTCATGCCTTTTGTCTGATATTTTATTTCATATGAATATCCAGAAGGATTTGCTATTAAATTGCTATTTTAAACTCTTTCTTTGTCTTTCCAAACCAAGCGGCTTGTGCTGCCTGCATGGACCTCTCTAAAGTGTCCGTTAAGTGCTAACAAGTTGGGTGTGTTATTATTAATGTTAGAAATATGTCTCCTGATTCTAATTTTAAGTGGCCCTGGCGTTCAACCATTATACTGTAATCGACATTCCTGAGATGAAGCTAAGTCCCAAGTTGTGTTGAAATTGAAGTAGCACTTAGAGGTTTTATCGGTAGCATGTGACGTAAATGAAGCGCTGGTATTGAGGAAGAAACACACCTTATAGCCATTAACGCCACATTTGTGAAAACTTAGAACTTCAACCAAGACTGATTCTTGGTAGTAAGCCTCGAGGAGTAGAAGAAATAACTTGGGGAAGTTGTGAAGTTGTGATCCTAAAACACAATGCGTGTACTTTTTATTTCATGGAATCATGACTCTTGTGATAAAACAGGTAAGTGTTTTTTTTATAACGTGATGTATGTTATCGTATTGCTGACTGTGACTGGTAACAAAAGTTATGGTAATTTGGGTAGATGTATTTTGTATTTGATTACAATTGCTTAAAAGAGAATGTCTGGACTTCGGCTCTGCTCTTTTGACCTTGACCCGCTTGTGAAATTACTTATTATATCAGTGGTCTAAAAGTCTATCCCGTACAGTTGAAGATTCCTGGTCAAACATCCTGTCATTCAAACAGTTCCTTATAATGCATATCAATTCAACTGAAGATATAGTATAGGTAACCTTTCGGATGACAGGCTATAGCCAAAATTACCTGTTGTATCTTACCTAAATGGCAAAACTTAAATCTCATTATAAACCATTTTTTATTTCACATCTAGAAACTCAATTGTGCCCCTCCATACCCACAACAGGTCTTCGATGTACCTGCTCATCCAGACGATTCAACGCCTGTGTGGGTGGGTTAGAGGGTGAAAAGACACACACTTCTCACTGAGACATGTAAATATTTAAAAGGGAGAAATTTTGCTCCCATCAGGAGTCTACTTACCTGCAAATAAATACAGCCATAAAATATAAAATAATTACTTGATCAATAATTATATGATCAAAATTTGATGAATCTTTACTAAGGGGTAGGACTATAGTCTCTTCCACTGTGACTGTTGTGGGTTTATTGGCCATAACTTTGTCACCAAGGATTTTTCAAAGGTTTTCTATTGGGTTTGGATCAGGACTCTGAGCTGGTTATTTTATTGTTTCACTGTTTCAAGGAACTGCTTTACCCATTTGCTATGTGACAGGGGTCATTGTCCCGCATGAATATTTCTGAGAGGTTTCTGAGTATGAGAGGTCGAACTCCAGCTACAGAAAACATTCCCCAAACCATGTCAGTTTCTTCACCCCATTTTACTGACGTGTTTACACACTTTGGGTTGAGTCTTTCCCAATTTGTCGACAAACATAATGTTTCCCATCAGGTCCAAATGAAATTGTTTTGATCACAAAATGATCTGGGGTGCAGAGGGTGTGGTCGCAACCGAGGCCAAGAGGCTTAGGGGGCCAATAAGGTATCTGGTATTATAGGAGACTAGTATTATAAACCATATAAACCATAGATTATAGATTATAGCCTAGTACAGACTTTGCACTGGGGCCTGTCAACTTCAAGTTACGCCACTGGTGTTCTCCATCCATACATCATGCTCCACATGCTTTTAAACTTCAAGACACTGTATGACGATACACAGTATGACGAGACAGATCTGTGCTGAACTGCTGAAATTCCAGCTGCAGTGTTGAAAGGATTACCCATGGAGATATCTGCATTATCATGTCCTCTCTTGCATATGTCTTTTGAGAGTGACAAGCCTTCTTAGGGGGGAATTGAATGAATCGATGATGTTATAAAGATCCAATATTGTAGAAATCACAGACTTCCACAGAAATCACAACCAATTTCTCTTGCTATAGCTAATAGGGTCACCCCTTTGCCCTTCATCTGGACAACCTGCTGCTGGGGGATTTTAGTCACTCTGGAACCACATACTATTTTTGCAAATTCAGTGAAAACTGGAAAGTTAGGTGCCAGATACATAGGGTTTGTCAGATAATGAAGGAAATAAGCACCAGGTGCGAGATTGTCACCAATAACTTGAGGTATCTGAAAATGTTGTCTAATTTTGATCAGTGTGCATTTACAATTATCTCATTTACATTTTTATTTTATGCTTTAGAATGTATACAACTTCTGAAATACGCTTAAAATACAGCAATTTTACTCATGTTAGGATATATTTAATTTACATTTAGGAAATTGTGTGTTGATATCTAATTTTGATCTCCAGTGTACATGAGACTCATCACATGTTTTATGAATTCCATTTTAATTTCTATTAGATCTTTAGACCTCCAAATTTTCCTTCAATCTGTGAAGTTTACATTCTGACCAATAGGCGGCAGCATATACAAGTGTATTTCAATCCATGAATTCAACAGTCACAAAACCTAAAAAAAAAAGCAATAGTTTATGGTGTAAAATAAAACTATACAAGGTACCTTGGGCATACATTTCACAAATCCATCTTGTCTAACCGGAGTACATAGGGCACATCATTATGTTTTCTCAGAGGTTTTTACTTCAGTCGTGTTATCCAATAGGCCAAAGCTCCACCAGTATTGTCAGGAGTCCACGTAAGTGGAAATATAAATCCAAATAACACTCTATAGAGGCTGTTAACATGTATAGATTTTAACTTTTCAAGAATAAAAAGCATTTTTGCCAGTTCACTTTCTGGAATGGCAGGTTGGGGAGTGAAATATACAGGGGGTACTGAAAGTATTCAGACCCCTTAAAATTTTTCACTCTTTGCTTCATTGCATCCAATTGGTAAGATCAAAAAAGTTTCTTTTTTGCTCATTAATGTACACTCTGCACCCCATCTTGACAGAAAAAAACTGAAATGCAGATATTCTTGCTAATTTATTAAACAAGAAAAGCTGAAATATCACATGGTCATTAGCATTTAGACCCTTTGCTGTGACTCACATGCTGTCCATTTACATCTGATCCACTTTTAGATGGTTCTACGCCTTCATTGGAGTTCATTTAACTGATTGCACATGAGAATCATAAGGTCTACCGAATGTTACCGAATGCACTCAAGGTTTCTTAGAGCACAGTGGCCTCCATATTCCTTAAATGGAAGAATTTTGAGGTGACCACAACTTTTCCTTAACCTGGCCGTCCAGCCAAACTAAGCAATAGTGGGAGAAGAGCCTTGGTGAGAGAGGTAAAGAAGAACCCCAAGATCACTGTGAATGAACTCCAGATATGTAGTAGGGAAATGAGAGAAAGTTTAAAAAAAGTCAACTATCACTACAGCCTTCTACCAGTCGGGGCTTTATGGCAGTGTGTACCGACGGAAGAATCTCCTCAGTGCAAGACATATAAAATCCTGCATGCAGTTTGCAAAAAAAAAAAAAAATACGTGAATGACTCCCAGACTATGAGAAATAAGATTTCTGGTCTGATGAGACACAGATTAAACTGTTTGGTGTTAATTCTAAGCTGTATATGTGGAGAAGACCAGGCGGTATTGCTCACCTGCCAAGTACAATCCCAACAGTGACTCATGGTGGTGGCCGCAGGGACAGGAGGACTGTTTGCAATTGCAGGAAAGATGAATGCGGCCAACTACAGAGATATCCTGGATGAAAACCTCTTCCAGAGTGCTCTGGACTCAGACTGGGCCATAGGTTCACCTTCTAACAAGACAATGACCCTAAGCACACAGCTAAAATAACCAAGCAGTGACTTCAGAACATCTCTGGGACCATTCCTGACTGGGCCAGCCAGAGCCCTGACCCAAACCCAATTGATTATTTATAGGGTGATACCGCGCTTCATGTAAAAAGGGGGGCTGTATCCCGGGAGGTGACAGGGATGCAGGAGGTGTGGCTGCGGGTGTATGTGGAAAGATATGTAGCACTGTGTGGTCTGACGGAGACAGCTGCTGCGTCCTCTGGTAGTCAGGTAATATTACCTGGTATGCATAGGAAAATTATTGGATTTCATAACCAGTAAGATGGTCGCGCTGCTTGTTTGGATAGTATTATCAGTAGTGCAGATGAGAAGCAATAGGTCTGCAGACAGATATAAATTTTTTAACAATATACAACATTTAATACATCAAAGATTCTGAGTACAAAGTGTCAATAAAAAGTAGGAGGGTGGACAACGCGTTTCGGGGCGGAATTAGCCCCTTCTTCAGGTCCGATGGTTCTGTAACATGTAAAATTGGTGAGTCGTAGCTAAAATCGTTGCTGTTAAAACGTTATAAAAAATATATATATAGACAATGATAAATAATATATATATAGAATTATTAGTCTGTAAATAGAAGGATAAAATGCGATAAAATACATATATAGGTGTACATATGGAGTAGTTCAAACGAATAAATTCATGGATCATACATAGCCATTCTGAATTTGTCAATTTATGCAGATTGGTATACAAACTTCAAGGAGACATTTTTTAGGATATTATTAAATGGTATGTAGGCTTAAATAAATGTACAGCTAATATGTAGACCTAAATGATGTATAGAGAAATATGTATCAGAGATAGGTAAAGGGTGGTACTGACCTCTCTGTACTTTAGTTTACTTGCTGATGAGAGGGAAAAAAGAAGAGGGGGGGGGTTAGCATATGTTAGGAAGATGTTATAGATGTGATTGGTGAGATAACGGGTTAGTGCATTGGGTTGCTAAATAACTAACCTCTTAGGCTGGAGGGTAGGGGCGAAGGCAGCTGTTTGTGGGGTGACCAATAACAGGAGGGTACCTGAAAAAACTAAAGGTGTTGTTCGGTAAGAATTGTGGACGTAGGCACAGCGTTAGGGGAGCTTGTGATGTAAGACTTACTTGGTATCTAGTCCGTCCCGGCAGGCAGCAGCTAAGAGAATGATCGCTGCCGGTGACGGGCGGGGGTTTTTTATAGTGGTGGAGAGGAGAGTGCGCATGCGCAGTTCGTGCGGAACTCTGTAGTGATATGCGACTGCGTGGACAGCGGAAATTTGCCGGCGGTCTGAGCCTGCGTTAGTATCGGGACTTAGTTCGGATGACAGGAGACTGGAAGAATGCATCGGAATAACGGTAGTCTGGTCCCTTGGTGGGGAGGGTGGGATGGGCAAGGGCTAGAGGATGGATTTAAGGTTGACCTTATTAGTTAATTCCACTGACTGGATAATGCTAAAGCTTTATTAGGATATTGGCAATTATGTTGTCTGGTGGGAAGAAGAAGGAGCTGCAATAAGGAGAGTGAATGGGTTGGCTGTCAGTCTGGTTCGGTAGTGTTAAAGGTGGTGGAATTAAGTCGAATTTGAGTTGCGGAGATGGATATGTTTAGCGGTACTGGGATTGTTAGTAATGAATGTCATAGAGACTAGGGAAAAGGGACTAGTAATGTGGTGTATGTGGTTCCAAAGCGGGTGGAAAACTGGTCTCTCATCTTATATCTTTTCTATGGATTCATTTAAGCCATATGGGCTCATAGTGTTCAATTTGAAGATCCAAAAGTTTTCCCTTTTGATCAGTTGTTCTGATCTATTGGGGTGGTGTCTTGAAATTTGTTCTATTATGTTGACTCTGGCTAAGGAGAAGTCCTTATTATGATGGAATTTGAAGTGCCTGGATACGCTATGTAGAAGATATCCTGCTTTTGTCTTGCTGCGGTGGGCGTTGATTCTCTCCCTGAAGGGTTGGGTTGTCCGTCCAACATATTGAAGAGAGCAGGGGCATACCAATAGATAAACGACATGATCCGAGGAACAGTTGACGAAAGACTGTATAGGAAAGGTTTCGGAAGTGGTGAGGGACGTAAATGTTTGTGCTTTATGTTGCATGATTGGGCACGTCAGGCATCTTGGGCTATTGCATCTGTAGGTTCCCTTAAGTGTTGGGAACATGGTGTCATGTTGAAGATCAGGGGACTGTTTTTTTGAAATTGGTCGCATCTTGGTGGGTGCTAACAGTGTTTTTAAGGTTGGAGCTCGTTTGAATGTGAGCATGGGGTTCTTAGATAGAACCCTCGCTAGATACGGGTCTTGTTGGAGTATGGGCCAGTGCTTTTTCAAGACTGATCTAATTGTTGAGTGGTCGGATGAGTAGGTGGTGATGAAGTTGAGATGTCGGTTTGTCTCTGAGTTGGGATGTTTTCCAGATGGGAGTAAACATTCTTCCTGGGTAAGGCTATTTGCCCTTTGGTAGGCGTCCTTAATGATTTTAAGGGGGTAGCCTTTTTGTATGAAACGTTCTTTCAGAATTCCAGATTGTTCCTTGTATGTGGGCTTTTGGGTACGGTTTTTCCGTATCCGTTTATACTGGCTGTATGGAATGTTGTTAAGCCATTTCCTGTGATGGGAACTGGAGTACTCCAGAAAACTATTAACGTCAACTGTTTTGAAGTATGTTTCTGTTATCAGGGTTGTTCCAGTGGGGTCCAATGAGATTAGCAGGTCCAAGTATTCAATGCGAATGGGTGAGGAGTTAAGGGTGAGTGTTATTCCCCATGGGTTGGTGTTAATGATTCGTAAGAAATCCTCGGCCTCTTGTTCGGTGCCGTCCCAGATTAGGAAGAGATCGTCGATGTATCGTTTGAACATCTTGATCTTACTGTTGTATTCTGAGTTGCCGGTGATGAAATTTCTCTCGAATTCACCCATAAATAGGTTCGCGTAGCTAGGGGCGAACTTCGTCCCCATTGCCGTACCTCTCTTTTGAGAGTATATGGAGGTCTGGAAAGTGAAAATATTGTGGTTTAATATGAAGTGGATGCTCTGGAGTATGAAATCGATCTGTTGTGCTGGCATTTTATGGTCTCTTTGTAAGACTTGTAGGATTGTTTGCAAGCCCAAAGTGTGGGAAATATTAGTATATAATGAGGTAACATCCATTGTTACCATGTAGAAAGTAGGTTCCCATTTGAAACCTTTGAGTTGTAAGATGAGTTCAGTTGAATCTCTTAGGTAGGAGGGTAGGAGTTTGACATAGTCCTGGAGCAAGATATCCACATATTCTGAAAGGTTAGACGTCAGGGAGTTTATGCCTGAGATTATTGGGCGTCCCGGTGGGTGGGTGGGATTTTTGTGGATCTTCGGTAAGTAATAGAAAACTGCTGTCCTGGGGTTTCTGGGGAGAAGATATTGGTATTCTTTTTTGCTGATGATGCCTGATTGGTGGGCGTCATTGAGTAGACCTGTAAGTTTGGCTATATTATCTTGTTTGGGGTCCTCACTAAGGAACGTATAGTATTCCTTGTCCGATAGAATTTTCTGGGACTCTTGGATGTAGTCGTCCCTATTAAGTAGGACCGTGCCTCCTCCCTTATCTGCGGGTTTTATAATGATTTGCGGGTTGTCCATGAGATTCTTAAGGGCTTCCCTTTCTTTTTTATTGAGGTTGGATATTTGTTTATGTGGTCTTTTGATGGTTCTTAGGTCCGAGGAGACAAGTGCATAAAAGGTATCGATGAAAGGACCACGGCTTTGGGTTGGATTGTAGTTGGATTTGGGTTTAAGGTGTGTATGGATGAATTTTGAGGTTTGTTCGGTTGCCTGGGTGGGTTCGGTTATAGGAGTTATGTCCATTTGGCTCTTTATTTCTTTCATAGTGAAGTGTCGTTTGAGAGTCACTTTCCTTACAAAGTTGTTTAGGTCAGTGAACAGGTCTAGCTCTTTAGATCTATTAGAGGGGCAGAAGGAGAGGCCTTTGCTAAGTAGGTTTTGTTCGTCGATCGTTAATGGGTAATCTGAGAGGTTAAAAATTTTTACTGACTTTTTGGTATCATTGGTTGGTTGGTTTTCTTTTTTGTTGAGGGTGTTTCTTCGTCCTCCTCTCTTGCCCCTGGTCTTTCTTTTCTTTTTAGGGCAGTGAGTGGTTGGTTGAATATTGAGTATGTAGCTTTGGGGCTCTCTAGTAAGGGGACGAGGGCCTCTGTTGGTGGGATCAGCGGTGGTTCCTTTGGAGCGGGGGGAAGATCTAAAAAAGAGGGTAGTAGACTACTGGAAAGGTCTTGGTTGAGATTCAAATTGTAGAATTCAAGGTTTTTCTGTTGGAGGGCTTGGGATGTTTTTTGTGACATCACTCCCTCAGGGGAGGGCTCCGAGTGGACGGTTAAGTTGGCGAGAGAAGAAGGGGGACTGGAGGAGATGAGGAGGTTTGTCTGGCTTTCAGTGTGGTCAGATGTAGTCTTCTGGACGTATGTGTTCGGAGATTTAGGGGTGTCGGAGTAAGCTATATTGGTCTTAGTTTTGATTGTATTGGGCGTGGGGGGGGGATGGGTTGGAGGTTGGTTTGACCTGGTTTTCCTAAAATTTTGATTGTGAAAAGTTTTGCCTCTAATCTGTGGGTGATTTTGGCTTTGCTTGGGTAATGGCACTTGGATGTCTAGGAGGGCTGGTATTGGTGGCTCTTTAGGTTTCGCTGTTTGGGGTTTTGTTGCTTTTTTTATTATTTTAGGGGTAGATTTGGTCTGAATAGATGGAGATTCTAGTTCGTCGGTATCAGGGTGCCAGAACCTGTGTGTTTTATTCTTGTATTCGGTTCTGTCTCTTTGGAGTTTGCGTGCTTTCTTGGAAATTAGGTCCCTTTCGATGTACCTTAGTCGTTGGGAAATGGAATGGTTCAATCTATGGTAGTCTGGATGGGTAGAACAAGTCTCGAGTTCATGACGTGTGTTGTCTATGGATACAGTGGTTGATTCTATTATTCTCGACCTTTTGTCGATGAGTCTGAGTAGCATGCCTTTAGAACAGTCATCCATATAGGATTCCCATTCTTTGGTAAAGGCCAAGTCATCGGGAAAGGGGGACTGAAAAGGCATTCGTAGACCCCTTGGAGCTAAGTTTTCTGATAAGTATATATTGAGGAAGGCTATGTCCACTGTGTGTCGTATTTCGATTTTGAGAAGGTTTTCTAGGAGGAGGAATTGATGTGTCATCGTTTGGGTTTGGGTTTCGCCATGGGTTGGGTTACTCGTGCCGTGATCTTTAGGTGTAGCATCTGTTTGTGAGAGTTTGTGTATCAAAGACTCTCTGTGTATCCACCTGTCGTGATAGTATTCCATGATGCTGCCAGGTATCGTTTCTAGTGAGGTTACCGAATTGTTTGGTACCTATCTAGGAATCTGGTTAAGTAACCAGTAGTGCTATGATTATTTATAGGGTGATACCGCGCTTCATGTAAAAAGGGGGGCTGTATCCCGGGAGGTGACAGGGATGCAGGAGGTGTGGCTGCGGGTGTATGTGGAAAGATATGTAGCACTGTGTGGTCTGACGGAGACAGCTGCTGCGTCCTCTGGTAGTCAGGTAATATTACCTGGTATGCATAGGAAAATTATTGGATTTCATAACCAGTAAGATGGTCGCGCTGCTTGTTTGGATAGTTTGATCCATGAATTTATTCGTTTGAACTACTCCATATGTACACCTATATATGTATTTTATCGCATTTTATCCTTCTATTTACAGACTAATAATTCTATATATATATTATTTATCATTGTCTATATATATATTTTTTATAACGTTTTAACAGCAACGATTTTAGCTACGACTCACCAATTTTACATGTTACAGAACCATCGGACCTGAAGAAGGGGCTAATTCCGCCCCGAAACGCGTTGTCCACCCTCCTACTTTTTATTGACACTTTGTACTCAGAATCTTTGATGTATTAAATGTTGTATATTGTTAAAAAATTTATATCTGTCTGCAGACCTATTGCTTCTCATCTGCACTACTGATAATACTATCCAAACAAGCAGCGCGACCATCTTACTGGTTATGAAATCCAATAATTTTCCTATGCATACCAGGTAATATTACCTGACTACCAGAGGACGCAGCAGCTGTCTCCGTCAGACCACACAGTGCTACATATCTTTCCACATACACCCGCAGCCACACCTCCTGCATCCCTGTCACCTCCCGGGATACAGCCCCCCTTTTTACATGAAGCGCGGTATCACCCTATAAATAATCATAGCACTACTGGTTACTTAACCAGATTCCTAGATAGGTACCAAACAATTCGGTAACCTCACTAGAAACGATACCTGGCAGCATCATGGAATACTATCACGACAGGTGGATACACAGAGAGTCTTTGATACACAAACTCTCACAAACAGATGCTACACCTAAAGATCACGGCACGAGTAACCCAACCCATGGCGAAACCCAAACCCAAACGATGACACATCAATTCCTCCTCCTAGAAAACCTTCTCAAAATCGAAATACGACACACAGTGGACATAGCCTTCCTCAATATATACTTATCAGAAAACTTAGCTCCAAGGGGTCTACGAATGCCTTTTCAGTCCCCCTTTCCCGATGACTTGGCCTTTACCAAAGAATGGGAATCCTATATGGATGACTGTTCTAAAGGCATGCTACTCAGACTCATCGACAAAAGGTCGAGAATAATAGAATCAACCACTGTATCCATAGACAACACACGTCATGAACTCGAGACTTGTTCTACCCATCCAGACTACCATAGATTGAACCATTCCATTTCCCAACGACTAAGGTACATCGAAAGGGACCTAATTTCCAAGAAAGCACGCAAACTCCAAAGAGACAGAACCGAATACAAGAATAAAACACACAGGTTCTGGCACCCTGATACCGACGAACTAGAATCTCCATCTATTCAGACCAAATCTACCCCTAAAATAATAAAAAAAGCAACAAAACCCCAAACAGCGAAACCTAAAGAGCCACCAATACCAGCCCTCCTAGACATCCAAGTGCCATTACCCAAGCAAAGCCAAAATCACCCACAGATTAGAGGCAAAACTTTTCACAATCAAAATTTTAGGAAAACCAGGTCAAACCAACCTCCAACCCATCCCCCCCCCACGCCCAATACAATCAAAACTAAGACCAATATAGCTTACTCCGACACCCCTAAATCTCCGAACACATACGTCCAGAAGACTACATCTGACCACACTGAAAGCCAGACAAACCTCCTCATCTCCTCCAGTCCCCCTTCTTCTCTCGCCAACTTAACCGTCCACTCGGAGCCCTCCCCTGAGGGAGTGATGTCACAAAAAACATCCCAAGCCCTCCAACAGAAAAACCTTGAATTCTACAATTTGAATCTCAACCAAGACCTTTCCAGTAGTCTACTACCCTCTTTTTTAGATCTTCCCCCCGCTCCAAAGGAACCACCGCTGATCCCACCAACAGAGGCCCTCGTCCCCTTACTAGAGAGCCCCAAAGCTACATACTCAATATTCAACCAACCACTCACTGCCCTAAAAAGAAAAGAAAGACCAGGGGCAAGAGAGGAGGACGAAGAAACACCCTCAACAAAAAAGAAAACCAACCAACCAATGATACCAAAAAGTCAGTAAAAATTTTTAACCTCTCAGATTACCCATTAACGATCGACGAACAAAACCTACTTAGCAAAGGCCTCTCCTTCTGCCCCTCTAATAGATCTAAAGAGCTAGACCTGTTCACTGACCTAAACAACTTTGTAAGGAAAGTGACTCTCAAACGACACTTCACTATGAAAGAAATAAAGAGCCAAATGGACATAACTCCTATAACCGAACCCACCCAGGCAACCGAACAAACCTCAAAATTCATCCATACACACCTTAAACCCAAATCCAACTACAATCCAACCCAAAGCCGTGGTCCTTTCATCGATACCTTTTATGCACTTGTCTCCTCGGACCTAAGAACCATCAAAAGACCACATAAACAAATATCCAACCTCAATAAAAAAGAAAGGGAAGCCCTTAAGAATCTCATGGACAACCCGCAAATCATTATAAAACCCGCAGATAAGGGAGGAGGCACGGTCCTACTTAATAGGGACGACTACATCCAAGAGTCCCAGAAAATTCTATCGGACAAGGAATACTATACGTTCCTTAGTGAGGACCCCAAACAAGATAATATAGCCAAACTTACAGGTCTACTCAATGACGCCCACCAATCAGGCATCATCAGCAAAAAAGAATACCAATATCTTCTCCCCAGAAACCCCAGGACAGCAGTTTTCTATTACTTACCGAAGATCCACAAAAATCCCACCCACCCACCGGGACGCCCAATAATCTCAGGCATAAACTCCCTGACGTCTAACCTTTCAGAATATGTGGATATCTTGCTCCAGGACTATGTCAAACTCCTACCCTCCTACCTAAGAGATTCAACTGAACTCATCTTACAACTCAAAGGTTTCAAATGGGAACCTACTTTCTACATGGTAACAATGGATGTTACCTCATTATATACTAATATTTCCCACACTTTGGGCTTGCAAACAATCCTACAAGTCTTACAAAGAGACCATAAAATGCCAGCACAACAGATCGATTTCATACTCCAGAGCATCCACTTCATATTAAACCACAATATTTTCACTTTCCAGACCTCCATATACTCTCAAAAGAGAGGTACGGCAATGGGGACGAAGTTCGCCCCTAGCTACGCGAACCTATTTATGGGTGAATTCGAGAGAAATTTCATCACCGGCAACTCAGAATACAACAGTAAGATCAAGATGTTCAAACGATACATCGACGATCTCTTCCTAATCTGGGACGGCACCGAACAAGAGGCCGAGGATTTCTTACGAATCATTAACACCAACCCATGGGGAATAACACTCACCCTTAACTCCTCACCCATTCGCATTGAATACTTGGACCTGCTAATCTCATTGGACCCCACTGGAACAACCCTGATAACAGAAACATACTTCAAAACAGTTGACGTTAATAGTTTTCTGGAGTACTCCAGTTCCCATCACAGGAAATGGCTTAACAACATTCCATACAGCCAGTATAAACGGATACGGAAAAACTGTACCCAAAAGCCCACATACAAGGAACAATCTGGAATTCTGAAAGAACGTTTCATACAAAAAGGCTACCCCCTTAAAATCATTAAGGACGCCTACCAAAGGGCAAATAGCCTTACCCAGGAAGAATGTTTACTCCCATCTGGAAAACATCCCAACTCAGAGACAAACCGACATCTCAACTTCATCACCACCTACTCATCCGACCACTCAACAATTAGATCAGTCTTGAAAAAGCACTGGCCCATACTCCAACAAGACCCGTATCTAGCGAGGGTTCTATCTAAGAACCCCATGCTCACATTCAAACGAGCTCCAACCTTAAAAACACTGTTAGCACCCACCAAGATGCGACCAATTTCAAAAAAACAGTCCCCTGATCTTCAACATGACACCATGTTCCCAACACTTAAGGGAACCTACAGATGCAATAGCCCAAGATGCCTGACGTGCCCAATCATGCAACATAAAGCACAAACATTTACGTCCCTCACCACTTCCGAAACCTTTCCTATACAGTCTTTCGTCAACTGTTCCTCGGATCATGTCGTTTATCTATTGGTATGCCCCTGCTCTCTTCAATATGTTGGACGGACAACCCAACCCTTCAGGGAGAGAATCAACGCCCACCGCAGCAAGACAAAAGCAGGATATCTTCTACATAGCGTATCCAGGCACTTCAAATTCCATCATAATAAGGACTTCTCCTTAGCCAGAGTCAACATAATAGAACAAATTTCAAGACACCACCCCAATAGATCAGAACAACTGATCAAAAGGGAAAACTTTTGGATCTTCAAATTGAACACTATGAGCCCATATGGCTTAAATGAATCCATAGAAAAGATATAAGATGAGAGACCAGTTTTCCACCCGCTTTGGAACCACATACACCACATTACTAGTCCCTTTTCCCTAGTCTCTATGACATTCATTACTAACAATCCCAGTACCGCTAAACATATCCATCTCCGCAACTCAAATTCGACTTAATTCCACCACCTTTAACACTACCGAACCAGACTGACAGCCAACCCATTCACTCTCCTTATTGCAGCTCCTTCTTCTTCCCACCAGACAACATAATTGCCAATATCCTAATAAAGCTTTAGCATTATCCAGTCAGTGGAATTAACTAATAAGGTCAACCTTAAATCCATCCTCTAGCCCTTGCCCATCCCACCCTCCCCACCAAGGGACCAGACTACCGTTATTCCGATGCATTCTTCCAGTCTCCTGTCATCCGAACTAAGTCCCGATACTAACGCAGGCTCAGACCGCCGGCAAATTTCCGCTGTCCACGCAGTCGCATATCACTACAGAGTTCCGCACGAACTGCGCATGCGCACTCTCCTCTCCACCACTATAAAAAACCCCCGCCCGTCACCGGCAGCGATCATTCTCTTAGCTGCTGCCTGCCGGGACGGACTAGATACCAAGTAAGTCTTACATCACAAGCTCCCCTAACGCTGTGCCTACGTCCACAATTCTTACCGAACAACACCTTTAGTTTTTTCAGGTACCCTCCTGTTATTGGTCACCCCACAAACAGCTGCCTTCGCCCCTACCCTCCAGCCTAAGAGGTTAGTTATTTAGCAACCCAATGCACTAACCCGTTATCTCACCAATCACATCTATAACATCTTCCTAACATATGCTAACCCCCCCCCTCTTCTTTTTTCCCTCTCATCAGCAAGTAAACTAAAGTACAGAGAGGTCAGTACCACCCTTTACCTATCTCTGATACATATTTCTCTATACATCATTTAGGTCTACATATTAGCTGTACATTTATTTAAGCCTACATACCATTTAATAATATCCTAAAAAATGTCTCCTTGAAGTTTGTATACCAATCTGCATAAATTGACAAATTCAGAATGGCTATGTATGATCCATGAATTTATTCGTTTGAACTACTCCATATGTACACCTATATATGTATTTTATCGCATTTTATCCTTCTATTTACAGACTAATAATTCTATATATATATTATTTATCATTGTCTATATATATATTTTTTATAACGTTTTAACAGCAACGATTTTAGCTACGACTCACCAATTTTACATGTTACAGAACCATCGGACCTGAAGAAGGGGCTAATTCCGCCCCGAAACGCGTTGTCCACCCTCCTACTTTTTATTGACACTTTGTACTCAGAATCTTTGATGTATTAAATGTTGTATATTGTTAAAAAATTTATATCTGTCTGCAGACCTATTGCTTCTCATCTGCACTACTGATAATACTATCCAAACAAGCAGCGCGACCATCTTACTGGTTATGAAATCCAATAATTTTCCAAACCCAATTGAGCATCTCTGGAGAGACATGAAAATGGCTTCCACCAATGTTCACCATCCAACCTGAGGGAACTGGAGAGGATCTGCAAGGAAGAATGGTAGAGGATCCCCAAATCCAGGTGTGAAAAACTTGTAGCATCATTTCCAAGAAGACTCCTGGCTGTACGAACGCAAAAGCTGCTTCTACTCAATACTGAGCAAAGGGGCTAATTATTTATTACCATGTGATATTTCAGTTTGTCTTGTTTAATAAAGTAGCAAAAATATCTACATTTCGGTTTTTTTCTGTCAAGATGAGGTGCAGTGTGTACATTAATGAGCAAAAAGAACTTTTTTGATCTTGCCAATTGGCTCCAATAAAAACAATGATGGAAAAATGTAAAGGGGTCTGAATACTTTCTGTATCCACTGTAGTTCTGCACAATTACAAAAGTTTTATACAGGTCAGTAGTGGATCTTGTACTGATTACACACAATTGTTCTATCTGCAGATTAGAGAAAGTCATATTGGTATCCAAAAATGATAAAAATGTGCCTTTAATGGAAGTCAGTCCTTATAAGGACAATTGGTTTTATAAGAGAAATATCAGGGGCTCGCTGACAAAGTTATTCAAGGAGGAGGCTATAGATTTCATGGTTTAAAGGTGGTAAGATATGGTGGGTTGTAGAGCAATTGGTGGCAGTTTGATGCAAAGTACGACTTAGAAATGCATTAAAAAGCTGCCATATTGGCTCAAAGCCACGCTCCCTGTGATGTCTATGGGGAGTGACAATCACAGCCTGGAGTTTATACAAGCCTCGAGGACCTGTCATTTATGCAGGTGGCACATTATTACAGATGTACATAAAAACTGCCATATACAATGCAATGTAGTATTGCAGTATATGGTAGGAACCACTAAGGTTATAGTACCCAATGGGGACTGAAAACTGTAAAATAATAGTCAAAAATGATACAAGAAAGTGAAAAAAAACCCTAAAAGTTCAAATCACCCTAGAACTGATGTCCCGATTTGCCATTTTGCAATTCACAAAAAATGTAATAAAAAAGGATTAAAAGGCCGTACAGTCCCCAAAATGAAAAGAACATCTCGTCCCGCAAAGAATGACACTTTACACAGCTCCATACGTTCTCGTTTTAAAAAGTTAGACATTTTTTGTTTAATTTTTTAAAATCTATTAAAACATAATAAAAGCTACATACATTTGATGTCCCTGAGATCATACTGACCCAAGGAATAAAGGGGAGGTGCCATTAGGAATGAACAGTGTAAGCCGTAAAAGTAGAGAAAATTGTGCAAATGTTTTTTTTTTTGTTGGGAAGTACAATTTGTCACACAGAAAACAAGCACTCATACAGCTCTATACACAGAAACATCGAAAAGTTATACATTTATAAAGGAGGGGAGCAAAAAATGGAAACACAGGTCCTGGAAGGTTCTAGAAACAGGTCTAGAAGCTAGATCCAAGTATAATCCCATAAATCGCTAGATCTCTTTACTCTTTAGTGAGAAGGAGAAGGTACTTAGTTGTTTAACCCAGAGAGGACTAAGATCAGGACCAATTTTAGAACCTGATGAGGGGAGGTGACCGTCCAGAGTATTTGAAAAATTACACCAGCTCAAAATTATACTATAAGCATATAAGTATCTGCATCTTAAAAATATGGATTCTATTAATAATGAGAATGCTGAACAGGACTGCTTCTCTGAGCTCCTGTACAGTACCTCTCTGTGACACAAACAGTGCAATGACAATACTATTTAGTTTATTCCTTAATGATATAGACGTAGGAATTAATAGCACTGTGTCTTTTTTTGCAGATGACACCAAGCTGTATAGTGTAATACAGTCTATGGAGGATGTTCATAGGCTGCAGGGTGACAAACTGAGTGTTTGGTCATCCACTCTGCAAATGAAGTTCAATGTGGATAAAAGTAAGGTTATGCACCTGGGGGCTAATAATCCAAAGGAAAAATATGTCCTTGGGGGAGTAAATCTAGGAGAGTCCCTTGTTGAGAGGGACCTGTGGGTACTAGAAGATCATAAATGAAATAACAACATGCAATGTCAATCAGCTGCCTCTAAAGCCAGAGGATCTTGTCATGTATCAAAACTGCTAGGATAGGGATGTAATATTACCCCTGTACAAGGCATTGGATAGACCTCACCTGGAATATGCTGTCCAGTTCTGGGCAGTGGTCCATAAAAAGGATGCCCTGGAGCTGGATAGGGTCACAAAAATGATAAGGGGTATGGAGGGTCTCAGTTATGAGGAAAGATTAAAACAACTAGATTTATTTAGTCTGGAAAAGAAACAAATAAGAGGAGACATGATTAAAGTATATGAATGGTCCATATGGTGAAAAGTTGTTCCTGGTTAAATCAAATCAAAAGACGAGGGGGCACTGTATGCGTCTGGAGATAACAAGGTTTAATCACCGGAGGCGACAGCGCTTTTTTACTATGAGAACTGTCAATCTCTGGAATAGCCTGCCTCAGGCGCTAGTCACAACAGGTACAGCAGAGAGCTTCAAGAAGGGTCTAGATGCCTTTTTACATTGACGGTTATGTTATATAGAATTGTTTCCCCTAAATCCCTTCCTCATTCAATCCCTTCCCTTCCTTGTTTGAACTACCCTTCCACCATGTCTACAAGGTAGCTGGTGGTTGGCAGTCTAGTGTATCTCACCACCCTGGTCCTGTGGCAGTGGTGGCGAACCTATGGCACGCGTGCCAGAGAGGGCACGCAGAGCCCTCTCTGTGGGCACGCGCACCAATGCCTGTACCACTGCCGCAGGTTTACTGAAACTGACCCTGCTCAGCCGGTCTTCCTGCTGTGAAGGTGTCAGGTCTCTATGGAGTTTCCTGTGTGAGAGCGCAGAGGCTGCTCACAGCTTACACATGCTTCAGCAGCACGGAGCCAGCCACAGAGGTCAGAGGTTGCATGTGGGCGGAGTCACTGACGCTGGACACTCACACAGTGTCTCCTGCCTCAGCCCCTGCTCTCCTCCTGCCTGTCATCAGGAAGAACTGAAGATAAGCTACAGATGCAGCACAGGAGTCCTGGATTTGAGATGACTGCTGGGTGAGAGTTGCTGGGTGATGGCTGCTGGGTGCTGGGTGATGGCTGCTGGGTGATGGCTGCTGGGTGATGGGTTATGGCTGCTGGGTGAGCTCTAAGTTCTGCTCATTCCACTTACATTTAGCCTCCTGTGTCAGCCCTGATGCTCATTCACTCATGGTATAGTGTACACAGGGCCGATTCTAGCATATTTGCTGCCTGAGGCGAATATTATAATGCTGTGTCTTAAAGAGACAGGCGCGATTTATTTAGCTGGTGGGCGATTCGGGCGTTAATGGACGCCCAAATCGCCCACTTTAGAGCGGCAAATTTCGCCGCCCTTTACAGAGACCCGGCCCTGAGTGTACATACTGCAGAAACCCAATCCCTATCAGACAGCCCTCTGTATAGCACTGCACTATTGTACTTACACAGGACTGTCTTCTTTACATGGAGGGAAAAGCAGCAGTCCTATGTAAGTTACATGCATAGGACTGCTGCCTCACTCTCCCTCAGGCAGTCCTGTAAAAAGTATAAAAACATTTTACACTGTTCTGTTTGTGTCACATTGAGGGCAACACAGCAGTCCTAAGTAAACTATGGGCTAAACAATAGGCTTCAGCAGTCCTGTGTAACATACAGCACTGCATGGTGCAAAAGCCATTTGAGTAACAGATTGCTGCATCTTATAGCACCATAAGTTACACAGGACTTCTGTAGCTACATAGGACTGCTGCCTCTTCCTTCATGTAAAACAGTCATGTATAAGGTAGCAGTCCTATGTAAGGAAAGAATGTTGGCAGACTGCAGCAGTCCTGAGTAATATACCGTATATACCGGCGTATAAGACGACTTTTGAAGACAGAAAAATCTTCTGTCTTCTCTGGGGTCGTCTTATACGCCGGTAATCGTCTTATACGGCGGGTCCCGGTGCATGGAGAGGGCTCACGGGCTGAGCCCTCTCCATAGCCGGTAAGTCTTTGCTGCATATTGCAGCAAAGGCTTACCGGTAACACCCGCGATCGGTGCTAGCACCGATCGCGGGTGTTTGCACAGCGATGGCTGCCGGCAGCCTCAAAAAGCTGCCGGCAGCCTCAAAAAGACATCGGGGCGCATACTCACCCTCCGTTGGCCCCGATGTCCGCGCGGATCGTCTTCCGCGCAGTCTTCTTTCTTCTGCGCCCGGCACGAAGTTAGTGAAGACAGAAGACGGGCGGCGAAGCCAGAAGAGGACCCACACGGACATCGGGGGAGCAGCGCTGCTGGTCGGGGCCACCGGAGGGTGAGTATATAAGTTTATTATTTTCTATTAATGCTGGGCTGGCTGGATATTACTGGGGGCAGTGCTGTATACTACTGGGGGCAGTGCTGTATACTACTGGGGGCTGTGCTGTATACTACTGGGGGCTGTGCTGTATACTACTGGGGGCAGTGCTGTATACTACTGGGGGCTGTGCTGTATACTACTGGGGGCTGTGCTGTAATGGTAATGTTGTGGTTGTATGCCTTATGTTTATGAGCGACAGTTTTCCTGCTATATACCTGCATGTCATAAGAATTTACATTAAAAAAAGGACCATGTTAAATTCAAATCTGTTTTTTTTTTAAATTTTTACCGGTGTTTTGTATGGAAAGTAGGGGGGTCGTCTTATACACCAGGTCGTCTTATACGCCGGAATATACGGTATGTGGTCTGGTATCCCAGCAGGTCTGTGAAAACTTAACACTGGACTGTTAAATCCAGTAGCCCCCTATGTATGTAGTGATCTATTTTTTTAAATTTATTACTAACCTAGGACTGCTGCAGATTTTCTAGTTATCTATTTTGGCATTATTGGGCAGTTTGCATTTTAAAATGCAATTCAATTTAAGAGCACTAGAGAGGAGTTACTACTGATCAGGAACTAGCCCTGAGTTTGAATTGCCTTTTTGGCACTTTGGGGTAAGTAGGTATATTTTGCGTTTCAGTTTGGGAACTCGGTCTCTAAAAGGTTCGCCATCACTGTCCTATGGCTGAGTCTGAAAAATATCTCAAGCAGCTTGGGCAGCAATTTTGTGCAGGCTTTGTGGAGGTTTACACACAGAGCCATTGGTCTGATAGAGGGGAAGCCCTCTGAGGGGAGAAAGCAGCTGCAGGCTGCTTGTCTCTGCAGAACTTATGATGCAGAATCACTTGCAAGACTGACAGAACACTCTGGAACTCCAGCCAGAGGGAGTATTTATAAACTTCCACTCTGGGGGGCTTCCAACCAATGGCTGACTTCAGAAGGATAAACATAGGGTGGCATGGTGGCTGAGTGAGTAGCGCTTCTGCCGTGTAGTGCTGGGGTCCTCCAAAACATACTGGTAGATTCATTAGATTGTGAGCCCCATGGGGACAGGGACCAATTTGACAAGCTTTGTGCAGCGCTGCGTAATCTGTGTGTGCTATATAAATAAAGAATTATTATTATAGTGTTACAGACAGATTGCAATTCAGCTGCAATACCATAAATTACCATTAGATGGCTATATAGACTAAGGAATAAATCACTTGCAATAGCTCAATAACACCAAAATGTTGTCCAGAGTTGCATATACTTTTCTTTTCAAATAGGGAACTAATAGGAGCCGGTTTAGTTAGTAATGCCAGTGGGCCCTTACACTTCATAAGGAGACCTAAGGTTAAAACACCCAATCATGTTCTGCCTTGAGTCTCAGACCGTGTGGTGGCAGGGACCAAGCACTCGGGAACAGGACTCTTAGTATCAAAGTTATATATGATGTAAGTAGCTGCTGTAAAATTTCTGCATACTACTGCCGAACTGTTGTCACTATTACAATTCCTTGTATAGGAATTTGTGATGCTTGGATTCCCATCCTTGGCACTATGGTTGGTCCATGAAATCCAGCCACCACATGGTCTGGGATCCACAGACTGTCTATTATTATGTACCCTCTGTAGGGCAGAGACTGCCATATTCCTGCTTTGATGTAAAAGGTTATGTAATGGTTTTTAGATGGTGCTTATTACTGATATTTACAAAAATAAAAGCTTTGATTACTTTGGTCGAGCAAAGGGAACTTTTGTGTCTGTGTTTACTTACAGACCATAGGGATTCCTATCAGGAATACACTAACTGAGCTATTCCTGATAGTAGATTCCTTACTGACTTCTAAGCCCTACACTGCCTGTAGCTAATCTTTTCTCCTAACAAATTAACTAAAAACTTTATCTGTGTTTTATGCTAATGAACCTCTGAGACTATTGTATGGAGTAGCCCGGCCGAGCGCCAGAGGCTAAGGCTACACCACACCCCTGTAGCCTCTAAAGTCTCTTAGGTGGCTATTCATACTGTCCCAACACAGACACAGTAACTTATGTCTTTTTTCGACAGTGAGCTGAAAGTTACTACACATGTGTGGGCACGGGCTGAATAGCCAGGATTGTTACTTTTAGACATTAACAGGTTCGAATAGCCTATGCCAGTGGTGGCGAACCTATGGCACAGGTGCCAGAGGTGGCACTCAGAGCCCTTTCAGTGGGCACTGAGGACTCCAGGTATCTTCCTGCAGTCCCAGACAGTCCAGGACTTGCTATGCACAGAGATATTTTAAAGTGACAGGACTACCTGGGACTACTGGAGGAGTGGGAAGGTGTGGACAGATCTGGATTATCATTGTAGCTCCTGCTCCAGCCCTGACAATTCTTCCTGTTTTATGGGACCCTGGAGGGAATCTACAATGATCATCCAAATTTCTACTATTTTCTGCTTTATTGGTGTCCTCAGGGTGCGATTATGAATGAAAGATGTGACAGAGAAGGGAGTATAAATCACAAATTAAATTTCTGTGTTGGCACTTTGCGATAAATAAGTGGGTCTCGGTTGTAGTTTGGGCACTCTGTCTCTAAAAGGTTCACCATCACTGGCCTATGCTATGCTGATTTTAGAAATGCCTTTTTCAGCATTCTGAAACATTTCTGTAGTCTAATTCACATTGTCAAATATACAGCATTTTACAGATATAATTCCAACCTGTCTCTATCAGTCCTGGTGTGCACATTTTCAGTTGCCCCCGTTTCTGACCCTGTATCTTCTTACTTTAGGGTCGGCAGCTATTTTGCTTTTGTGTCTTATGCCGTGGAGCTGAGATATTCTCTATCTCTGCTCCCTGCCTCTAGCCCCTCCCCTTGCATTCCAGGATGGAGCACTCACTGATAAACAGACACTGACTTCCTGCTGGCATGTACACAGCATGAGGAGAACTACAAGCTACAGGCAGATAAGTTCTTTATCCCAGGATGGGGATGGAGGCACATCAGATTTCATAATGTGCGTGTAGCTGACATGTAGCAAGAGCTGGAGCGTGTCATTGTGTGTAATATGTATTTCACAGATCTCATCTTCTTATCTCTTATCAGTCTCATCCATTTTTCTATGTGTCAGATACTAATGAATGTTCAGAAGGTAAATGAAAGTGAATAAAAGCCTGTGCCCTGATAATCTAACCACACTGTCCGCTCACAGAACTAGATGGATCATGCAGTGTCTGCTTAGAGAGTCCCCGCCTACACTCTGGAATCTTACACTGACCAGCCTAGGGAGTGATAGGATTGTAAAGCAAATGGTTAAAAATTATCTTTGTGTTAACATCACTGGGGGATTGAAATGTGAGAATTTTCTTTCATGGGCAAACCTCTTTAATGAACTTGTGATTGCTCAGTTTAGAAAATTGTAAACATTTGCAGAGTTTAAAAAAAATTGCATCACATCCAAGTATAGCCAGACTAGCATCAGTTTACTTAATAAAGAACAAGGCACAACAAGGTGTCACTCCACCACCGCATGCATCTCCAGTGGACCAAGACCGGCCCAGGAGGACTCCAAAGCCATCGGGAAGCCAAGCGGCCAGCAGGTAGCACTAAACTACTGATGCCTCAGTGGGCTGTCTTTTGGGAATAGGAGCAGGAGCTAAAATTTTTCAACAATTTCATGCAGGCTGGTCAAACACAGTTGGAGGGCCCCTCAGGCTCATTTGCATGATTTTGAAAGCCTTTTTTGTGAAATCAAGGAAATAAGTTGCTACTGAAGAGTGTGTCCTGCCATAGGGGGCACACACCAGAATGTAAATGTGCTTAATATGTAATCCTTGATCCTGGTGGTAGATTTCCTTTAAAGAAGTTCTAAAGTCCTTGATCTGTTTGCTTATTCCTTCTTTTCTTATGGCAAGCAGGTTTTACTTTAGAGCCAGACAGACAGTGTTACAAATTGTCCCTTTTCTTTTAACGCAAACCCTCAGGGTCGTTTACAGAGCAAAGTACACAGAACATTTTGCAAAACGTGGAAGTGTACTCACAGTCTGCTATCTCAAAAAGCACCCACATATACTAACAGCACTAACTGGGACAATTTATAAGTCTCCCAGACATACCTGCTTCTGAGTCCACTGTCATTATAGAACTATGGTAAAGATACTTTTGTGTATACCACGGACATGAATATAAATTATGCTCCTGTTTTCTTCATTCTTCATGGGATGTCAGTGATTGTGTAATTAGCATCAAGAGAGTGATAAATTATGTTGGTCATGGGCAGTATGTCACTTCCAGTTGCGTGCCTGTGCATCATCCCCCATCGGGCCTGACCTGTTGGCTCGGGGGCAGCTGGATATCCCTGGTACCTGAGTGGCTGGATGAAGCGCGGCCTAGAGTTTGACTGGGTCACGGTCACTTGGTCCAGGTGCAACAGGCCTCATCCATGTCGGGCAGGTGTCTGACAGGTGGATTGCAAAAAAGAGGGAGATGCTGCGATATAATGTTAATAGCTCTCCCTGGGGCACTCCTGGTGAATGCGTGTATAAGGGTCCCCTAGTAGATGGTAGAGGGGAGGCCCTTGAGCTTAGATGTAAAACATCAATGGCCGGAACACAAAAACAGCAAAGGCAACAGGCCAGGGTAACAGTCCAATCAGTCCAGGTCCAAGGTAGCTGGTTGGATAATGTCTTGCAAAGGATGCTCACAGCATATTTTCTGTAGCTTTAGGCTGGAGAGGTTAGGCTCTGCTTTAGCAGCTCCTAGGCAGGCCCATCAGGGATACTGCAGGCCTTATATCTGTAGACTGTGGGGGTCATTTACTAAGGGCCCGATTCGCGTTTTCCCGACATGTTACCCGAATATTTCCGATTTGCACCGATTTTTCCCTGAATTGCCCCGGGATTTTGGTGCACGCGATCGGATTGTGTCGCATCGGCGCCGGCATGCACGCAACGGAAATGGGAGGGGGTGCCGAACGAAAACCCAATGGATTCGGAAAAAACGCGCACTTTTAAAAAAAAAAAAGTGTCACTGGACTCACGCTTACCTTCACCAGGAATAGGCCAGTGAACTTCAGTGCATTCCAGCGGGCCTCGGCAGCGACACCTGGTGGACATCGGAGGAACTACCTTAATGAATCCCAGCCGGACCCGAAACCACCGCAGAGAACGCGCTGCTGGATCGCAAAGGGACCGGGTAAGTAAATCTGCCCCTGTGTGTCAGGATTGCATCTACATATAGAAAGTTTGTAACTGACCCGTCTGGTGGGTGGTTACTACTGCTTATAAATTGTGTGATTCTGCTATTTGTGTATAACTGCTTCTGAAAAGTGAACATGAAGAAACAGCCTGGCTTATATCTCAGTTGGGTGAATGAATGCTTGAAATTAAATCCGGCATTTTGTGTAGTGGCAGGGAGGGGGGATATTGGGCAAGATGTGCCAGCCTTCATAAATGCTACAATCTACAGTTGTGGGGAGCATGGAGGTGAGGACTTGAGGGTTCAAGGTGGAGAAACAGGGGAACGCATATATGCTGACTGTGAGAAGGGGACATGTTGTGCAGGCTGGAGAAAGAACGGCACATTGGAGTGCAGTCTATGTAAATAAAAAGAAACAAGGGATGCAAGCCCAATGAGAAGTATATAGATGGACATGTGAATAAAGGGTTCATAAGTGATGCGTAAAAGTGGGGCCAATTGAGATTCCAGCTGTATGAAGGAGAACATGGGAGGGCAGGCCCACATCAGATCCCCTTTATAGCCCCTTAATGTACAGAATCCTCCTCCTTCTGGTATCCTTATAGAGTATACTTGTAAGGATATATGCATGAGATACAGAAAGTAGTGAAGTCTGAGAGGGTGAATACCCCCACTCACCAGGTTGAATCAAGAAATATAGCAAGTAGTGCTGCTCACATTAAAATGATCCTGTCTGGGGATTATCCTTTAGGAATGATTAATAGGTCGTGTACGATGAGAGAGTTCACATGTTCAGTTTTTCAGAAGCAATTTCTGCTGACAGCTTCTCTCAATGATACCACCCATTATAATCAACACCTGCTTTTGGCTTCAAATCTGCATCTGAAAAACTAAACGCGTGCATGTGAACGCACCCAAAAAGTGTTTCTTTAATTTTGTATGCTTAAAACGTGTTACGGATGCATAGCTTTCTATGGGCTGTAAGCTACCTGTAATATCTAATGTGCTGCTTTATTACTTTTTTATGTTAAATTTGTGACCCTTATGACTTGAATTGATTAGATGGGTACGTAAGAAGGATAGCTGTATGTGTTCATGGTCTTGTGGTTGTTTTGTGTCAGCTGTACTATATTCTGTATTTATTAATTTTGTGGTACTTTAGAAGGGTTGTCTGAGTGTTAAAAAAATCTCAGAGCCAGGCTGGGGGGCTTTCAAAAAAAATTAATGTGTACCTCATCCAGCTCTCCTGATGTCCCACAGCACGGTCCATCCGAGCCATGCCCCTGTATGTTTACACCGCCACCCACCGGTCACCATGTAGCAGCACTTGAAACAGACAGTCCCCGGGTTACATACAAGATAGGGTCTGTAGGTTTGTTCTTAAGTTGAATTTGTATGTAAGTGGGAACTGTATATTTTATCATTGTAATCCCAGCCAGAACTTTTTTGGTCTCTGTGACAATTGGATTTTAAAAATGTTGGGTTGTCATAAGAATCAAGATTAACACTAAAGCTTCATTGCAGACACCTGTGATAACTGTTACAGCTGATCATTGTAGCCTAGGACTAAAGCACAATAAATTACCAATATCCAGAGGTCTGTTTGTAACTAGGGGTCGTATGTAAGTCGAGTGCTCTTAAGTAGGGGACCGCCTGTACATGGCTGGCACAGGGGATAGGTGGTCAGAGCTGGGCTTCCACATCTCTAACAGACTGTGGCGCGGGACAACAGGACGAGGTAAGTACACATTTATTTTTTAAAAAGTCCTCCCCAAACCGGCTTTTACCTCTTTAGTAAAAGTTATTTGTGATTATATCTAATTCCTATTGGGACACATTTACAAAGTTTTCTGTCAGACTGTGCTCGTTCTTTTAGGTGCAAACGGCTTGCAGTGGTGTAACAATAAGTTGCAGTAGGTGAGACCGGTACCGCGCCCCGCGATAGTCCGGGGCCCGCAGTCCTCCAGTCAGCAGTCTGTGGGTCCAGTAAGATGTGAGGAGAATCAATTGTAGGTGTCAAACACAAATACAATTGATTACAATAGCACCGCAAGCAGGCAGACGCACATCTATGCATCTGGCCTGCGCAGGGCCGCATCTGCCATGAAGCGAAATGAAAATTCGCCACAGACGGCAGAATGTGGATCCCTGTAAAGGGCGGCGAAATTCGCCGCTCTAAAGTTGGCCCACCAGCTAAATTAATCGCGCCTGTCTCTTTAAGACACAGGCGCGATTTATATGTTTGTAGGTCACGCCGCCTGTGTCACTGTGCGGAGCCGCGGCTCACAGAAGCGCCACGTGAAGAACGGAGCTGCGCGCCGAGGGAGCAACTGCCTGCAGGTGAGTATATATTTTATTATTTTCATGTACTCTCATGAAAAATGTGGCTAATCTCTTTCTATGTGGCTAATAAGTGGGTGGGGAGGTTTCATGTTATACTGGGAGGGGGAGTATTGTATATATTATATGGGGCCATAATTGTTTTATGCTGGGGGGGAGGGGGGTACTGTATATATTATATGGGGCCAGAATTGTTTTATACTGAGGGGATGCAGTATATATTATATGGGGCCAGAGTCATTAATACTGGGGCGGGGGTGCCCTATATATTATATGGGGCCAGAATAATTTTATACTGAGGGGGGGTATATATTATATGGGGCCAGAATTGTTTTATACTGGGGGGGATGCAGTATATATTATATGGGGCCAGAGTGCTCTATATATTATATGGGGCCAGAATAATTTTATACTGGGGGGGGGGGTATATATTATATGGGTCCAGAATTGTTTTATATTGGGGGGGGATGCAGTATATATTATATGAGGCTAGAGTCATTTATACTGTGGGCGGGGTGGGGGTGCTCTATATATTATATGGGGCCAGAATAATTTTATACTGGGGGGCTGTATATATTATATGAGGCCAGATTCTTCTTTTCCTGGGGGGATTTCAGCTGGGGGTACAGTATATTACTAAGCTGGGAGGCTGTATATGGGGTACAGTATATTACTAAGCTGGGGGCTGTATATGGGATACAGTATATTACTAAGCTGGGGGGGCTGTATATGGGATACAGTATATTACTAAGCTGGGGGGGCTGTATATGGGGTACAGTATATTACTAAGCTGGGGGGCTGTATATGGGATACAGTATATTACTAAGTTGGGGGGCTGTATATGGGGTACAGTATATTACTAAGCTGGGGGGCTGTATATGGGATACAGTATATTACTAAGCTGGGGGGCTGTATATGGGATACAGTATATCACTAAGCTGGGGAGCTGTATATGGGATACAGTATATTACTAAGCTGGGGGGGCTGTATATGGGATACAGTATATTACTAAGTTGGGGGGCTGTATATGGGGTACAGTATATTACTAAGCTGGGGGGCTGTATATGGGATACAGTATATTACTAAGCTGGGGAGCTGTATATGGGATACAATATATTACTAAGCTGGGGGGGCTGTATATGGGATACAGTATATTACTAAGCTGGGGGGCTGTATATGGGATACAGTATATTACTAAGCTGGGGGGCTGTATATGGGATACAGTATATTACTAAGCTGGGGGGGCTGTATATGGGATACAGTATATCACTAAGCTGGGGGGCTGTATATTTACATTGATCAGGGGAGCACTGTATGTAAAATCATGTAACATAATAACAGGGTGCAATATATTATTTTTAGAATACCATAGATTACTTTGCATCATTTAAACCAAATGTTAGGGATCTGTATTAATAAATTGGGGGTGTTGTATATTGATTGGTGCTGTGTATGCTATAATTCCAGTAGAAATATATATATAATGAAGGGATGTTTTATATGTGGGGAGAGTGCGGTCAGTTATGTTGTGAGGGGTATATATTATTTAGGAACACAGTGTTGTTATCCGGGAGACTTTATACTGTAAGTGACTGTGGTATTTTTAGGGACGCCGGGTGGAGATGCTGCACGGAGCTGAAGATATCCGGCCGTGAATTCTCCTTTGATACGTCATGGATTGGAGAACCTGGAATAAAGTCCTCCTGATTGAAGAGATTCTCATCTAATGACTCCCAGAACCTGTAGCCAGTCACACAGTGTCAGTTAGCCTGCCTGTGAGGATGTTAATTGTTAGTAAAGTTTTCAGCATTTACTTAACGGGGGAGGGGGGGGCAGCATTTTAATATTCGCCTCAGGCAGCAAATATGCTAGAATCGGCCCTGGGCCTGCGCACATTGATGACGTCATCAGCGGCGTGTCATATAGTGTGTGCATGGCTAAGGTGCATCTGCCTGCACTGCTGCCACAGACAAGAGGAAGCTGGCTGTGTGAGTATAGAGTTTATTGTTTTTGTTTTATTTAGGGGGCACTAGCTGCCTTTTCATTAAGGGGGCGACTGCTGCAATTTCATTAAGGGGGCCTCAGCTACCATCTCATTAAGAGGGCCTCTGCTGCCATCTCATTAAGGGGGCCTCTGCTGACACCTCTTTAATGGGGGCCTCTGCTGACACCTCTTTAAGGGGGGCTCTGCTGACACCTCTTTAAGGGGGGCTCTGCTGACACCTCTTTAAGGGGGGCTCTGCTAACATCTCATAAAGGGGGCCTCTGCTGACACCATTGTGTCACACGCCCCATGTTAAAGGTGCACCAGAAAAAAAGTGGTGCACTCTATCGGGGCAGTGCAGGGGGCGCCAAAATAAGTTTATAAGATATGCAAATTAGCCTGTGGTGCTTTGAAATTAGCATGTGGTGCTCTGTGAGCACCTTCAGGCTCCACTGTAATATAATGCCAGACACATTCTGAGAGCCGGTGAGATGAAAAAAGAGCAAATTAAATCACCGGCTCTCAGAATGCGGCTAGCGCGGCACTGGGGTGACCATAAATTATATTACAGTGGAGCCTGTGGTGCTCTTCACAGCACTATCAGGCTCCACCGTAATATGAATATCTTATAAACTTATTTTTTACAAAAACACAGCCATGTAAAGATATAAGAAATTAAGCTTAGGACACACGGGGAGGTAAGTAATAGTCATCTATCATCAAGTAATCTGATGGTACATGTTCTTTAAAGAAGAGACAAAATTAATTATCTGACACAAAATATTTGATACATTGGGGCACATTTACTAAGGGTCCAAATCGCTCTTTTTCGTCGGGTTTCCCGAAAATTACCGGTTTGCGCCGAATTGCTCCTGGTTTTTTAGGAAAAAACGCGGTATTTTTTTAAGAAAATGTGTCGCTTGACACGCGCTTACATGCACCAGGAATAGGTTGGTGAACTCTGCCGAACCTCGGCGGACCTCGGCACAGCAGTGACACCTGGTGGACATCGGGTGCTCGACCTTAGTGAATCACCGGAAGACCCGAATCCTCGACGGAGAACGCGAAGCTGGATCGCAACAGGACCAGTTAAGTAAATGTGCCCCATTATTTGTATGCCAGTGTGATACAGCAATAGTAGTGGTTTTGGATCCTGCATTGTTCTAGCAAGGAGGGGTGGATGGGGTATGTGCAAGTCGTGCTGGGCGACTGAAGTACAGTACATTTAGATACATGGCTAAAGGTAAAAGGGGGCTTTTTTGCATTTTGAAAAGTATTAATGCATGTGCATTTCCAGGAGTGGGAGTCAAATTTTTAACAACAGCTTCTCTGCACAACATCCAACCCCCCACCTCCACCTTGATGCTAATGTTATGTCTATAATTATACAGCTAGCAAATTAAACAAGAGCAAATAATGTAATTAAATATTAATTTAATGCTGTTACTAAACAAAACTATACATAGACCAATATTACCAACAATAGTCCTATGAAAGACTCAAATAATACCGCCACACTATGACCACCATGGCGTGAAGATTAATGCCACCACAATGTTGCTAAATAAAAACACTTTGAGGCTTATTGGAGTCATTCTGTGTCTTTTCCATTCATGAGAACGTCTTCCAGCCATGACTTTTTACAGCGTTTACAATGCAGACATCTTTGGTTTTTAGTTTTATATCATCCTCCCTATTTTTTTAGAATCTGCTCATCCAGGACCTACACAAAAATGCCCCCATTAGCATATTCCTAGAAACCCCAATAACTGTATAATTATAGTGCCTCCCACTGTAATAATAATTCTTGTGCCCCCTGACACCAGCAATTAATCCCCCCCCCCCCCCCCCCATGTAGTTTTAGTGTCCTCTTGTCCTGCTATAATTTTTAGAACAGTCTTGATTTTGGAATTAATTTAATCAAATTTCCTCCAGTATATTGGGGTTTACTCACCCCTCAGTTACTAGGACATAAGACCAGAAGTGTGTCAAAAACACGGCAGCATAAAGTGATAATTAGAGATGGGGGGATCGATTTTAACGAACCAGAATTCATTCTGAATTTCAGGAAAACTTTGATTTGTCACAAATCCGAAATTTCACGGTGATTTGTGGGAACAAAGTTTTTTTTCTTCCCCTTTATTAGCAAAATGGGCGCGAGCAGAATGTGTTACATGGGGCAGAGAACTCTAGGAAGAAGAAAGGAACACGCTCGATCACATGTGCAGCCATGAAAGCCAATCAGCGACTGGCAGACTTATGTGATGTCACAGCCCTATAAAAACAGGCAGCAATTTCGAATCTCGTCATTTCACACTTCATGTGCTGTCTGTTGCATCTATCTGCTTCTACTCAGAAGCTGAAGGAGAGATTTTTTTCTCAAAGTCCAGGGTGTTAGTTAATGTGTTTCTGTATACCCCACATTTCAAGTGTTTTTTGTTGATAAAGTAGATATCAAGAAATCCGTGTCAAAGCCACATGCTTGGTGGAGTGATTTTTTTCTCAAAGTCCAGTGTGTCAGTTCTTGTGGTTCTGTATACCCCACATTTCAAGTGGGGTTTTTTGTTGATAAAGTAGATATCAAGAAATCTGTGTCAAATCCACATAGTTGATTAACCATTATGTCAGACAGAGAGGTGGCAGGTGGAGCAGGCACAGGTCGCAGCACAGTATGGGGATGTCGCAGAAAGGATGACTCAGTGAGGCCAGAATTGCCGTTGTCGTCTAGCGGCAGTGTGTTGATCAACAACCCTAAAGTTTCTCAATTGGTTGACTAGGTCATTCACTACCTCCCAAATGACATCTGACAACCCCAACCAAGAGTCCGTGGGTTCGTCAGATACAACCCTTAGTTGGCATGGCCCAGGAAACATTTAGCGGCCCTCACCTGTCCTCCACCAGCCTCTGTCCTGTTCATGTCCCTTAGCCAGAGATCTACTAGTTGGTCTGGGCTCTGCGCCACTATACAACGAGGGCAAATTCTTTGAGAACAGTCAGCAGCTGCTTGGCAGTAAAGAGGTGGGGCAGACATCCGCTGCTTCATGCAGTAGGCTGGAAAATAGAGATGTGGAGAGTGGCACGGGAGGTTATGTTACACTTGCAAGTAGTCAGGCTGTGCATACTGAGACTGTTAAGGAGAATAGCAGTGACAGCGAAACACAAATCGATGATGATGTAGCCGAACGCACTTGGGAGCCGGGTGAAGCCAGGGCTTTATCATCGTCGGGAGAAGAGGGTGTCAGCTTGCGCGTCGCGCAGAGAAGCAGGCAGCAAGTCGTTACTGTGGTCATAACTCAGCAGGGTGGCAGCAGTGTGAGGATGTGAGCCAAACGGCTGCGGGGTACAGAACCCGCTTCGCAGGTCCAATTAAACAGTGGAACAGGGGCTCAGCGAGGCAGTGGTATTAGTAGTCACTCAGTGCAGAGTGTTGGCGGTAAAATCACCAACTTGGAGGTGTGGCAGTTTTTTGTTAAGACTCCAGAGCAGCTGAGCATGTGCATATGAAGAATATACAGGCAGAAAGTGAAGCATGGCTAGGGAGCTAACGTTGGCACCACGGCCCTGCGTCAACATATGCAGCATCACCATCCAATGGCCTGGGAGAAACATGATTTGGTGGTCCATCCTGCCACCGCAGCAACAGCAACAGCAACAGCACCTAGTGGCACACATGCCATTTCAGTCAGTCAGGGCTCCAGCACCTCTGCCGAAGGGAGCTGTTTGTCTTTTACATCATGCTCCTGCTCCTCACTACGCATGGCGACAGTAGTCGTTGCACAATGCGATTACAAAGAGGCAATTGAATGTGTCCAGCCATCCTGAGGTGCAGAAGCTGACCAGTCTCCTGTCCAAGTTGTTGGTACTGCAGTCCCTCCCTTTCCAAGTCGTGGACTCTGCACTCTTCAGAGAGGTGGAGAGTTCCAAGCCAAAATGTATTTTCCAAAAAGGCAGTACCAGCCCTTCACAAATATGTAGAACAGAAGGTGGGCCAGTCCTTGAGCTTATCAGTTTCTTCCAAGCTGCATGGCAGCGTGGATGTGTGGAGCTGTAACTACGGTGAGGGTCAGTACATGTCCTCTACGGCCCACTGGGTGAATGTGCTTCCCGCCCAGCCACACCAACAACTTGAACAGGCGATGCAGCTTTCTCCTCCACGTTGTCAAACTGCTGCTACTGCGCCAATGTCCGCCTCCTCCTTCTCCACCACCACCTCAGCCTCCACAAGCCTAATTGCTGCTCCATCATACCACATGTGCAGGGCACAGCGGTGTCACGCTGTTCTACACCTGGTTTACCTGGGTGAACGGGGAGAAACTGCTCCGCATCATGCAAGAAGAAATCAATGGTAACAGACAATGGGAGGAACATGGTGTCCGCGCTGCACTGAGGAGGGATGGTCCATGCAAACTGCATGTTGCAATTTTTCAATCTGGTTGTCAAAAGGTTACTGAAGTCTTCCACTCATCTGCAAGACATTCTAAAAATGGCAAGGAAACTGTGCATGCACTTCGTCCATTATTACAAAGCCAAGCACACCCGGTGTTTCCACCCCGTTGGAATTCCAACCTCCATATGTTAGACCGCCTGTATGAACAGACAAAAGTACTCCCCTGTGTAACACCTGCTATTTGCTCATGTCCTCGAAGAGGCCATGTTATTTGTCAGTATGGATTAATACAAAAGACAGGTGGTCCTTTTCTGCCCACGAATAGTAGTTTAGTATTTACAGAAGGGGAAGGGAGAATTGGGAAAAATTGTGGCAGATAAAATATAACATTTATTTATTATTATTAAAAAGTCTTTACACAAGAATGATAAAATTTGCAAACATATATATAACATCTAGGGCAAGATTAGGAAGCTTGTCTTCCTGCATGCATATATTGACCCCTTTTAATATTAACTTGTTTGATATTCTTTAATTACTTTCTTCTATTTTTGTGCATGCTTTTACTTTCCAAGAAAGGGACAGGAAGGTATAGTGTTAGAGAATTGAGATCTCTGCAACTGCCCAGGATCGTTTTTGCAGATTGCTTCTATGTGCTGGTAAGAGCAGAATCAGTGGATACAGATACAATGTTGCACTTTATTTGTAACTTCTGTCTATATGCCTTTGTATCACAAGCACTTGGGTTACAAGTATCCTTTTACTTTATTAATTGTGGCTGGCTGTAGGCACAAGTAGTGTCTGAATTCTGTTTTGTATGGCTGTGTCCCGGGTTTCAGCTTATTGTGTATTTAATCGTCAATGTTTCACTGCTCCTAGGTGGTTATCTCGCAGTGTATAGAGTGGATCTTATCTAGCTGTTAGCCGAGCTCAGTACATTACTTATTGTATATTTGATCCTATATCTTTTACTACTGGTAGAAAGTATCTCCACAGCAGTATAGAGAGTGGACCTTATCTAGTTGTTACCCGGTCTCTTCTCAGAGCCGGGTTCAGCTGCCCGTTGTTGAGGGCAGCGTGTTTAAACCAGAGAGACGCCAAGATCTTGTGACCTGGGTAACAATTACAACACAGGACCATGGCACTTGCTCTTACAGTTTCTCTTAAGGTATATTCAGCACATGTATTCTCAGCTAGATTACAACACTTTCCCTTCCTGTCTATTATGTATCTTGCCCTAATATAACACCCTACGGCCGTTTCGCTGCTAACATGCAGCTTCTTCTGGGGGTAGTCGCGCCCATTCTCTGGCGCCTTTTGTTCTGTCCAGAATGATTGGCATTTTAATCAGCCAATTGCATTCTTTCACTGCCAATCTTGTCTAAGAATGATCATTATTCTTTTTCTTTTTGTAGTAGAAATTTGACCTCCTAGGCATATGTATTGTATTCTATTATTTTTTGCTTTCATTTTTGATTAGAATCTCATGCTAGGGATTTGTTCTTTTTATTCTTTTGGATAATTTGTGGTTGTCTATGTATTAATATTGTCATTATTTATTGGTTATTTATTAATTTTTATTATTTTTAGAATAGTATTTCTCAAGGACCGTTACAGGAAGCATCCAAAGTTAAAAGATTCATTAAGTCCATTGGGACTGACAGAGTTCATTTTAAAGATCCATTCACTCTCTGTTTGGAGCAGAATTTTATCCAGGTCTCCCCTTCTTATATTCAATTTCTTTTGGCATATGGCCCATCCTCTTATATCACTGATTCTTCCCTGGTGGACTAAATTCATGTGTCTAGCTACTGGTGTGGGTTGGAAGACAGTTTTATTCTTCTTGCACTTTTCTTCATCCTTTTTGTAATTTTTTATCTTACCAAGATGTTCCCTTATTCTTGTTTTCAGTTCTCTTTTCGTTTTTCCCACATAGTGGAGACCGCATGTGCATTGCAAGAGATAAATTATTCCCTTTGATGAACATGTAATGTGTTCTTGTATTTGGAAAGAATTACCATTGCCATCCTCAAAATTGTTCTTTTTTTATTAATATTTGACATCCTGTACATGTGCCACATGGAAAGAAACCTGGATATTTGTTTCTTTTCTGTATTTGGTGGTGTACAAAATGACTGCTAGTGATAAGGTCCCCTATAGTGGTGCTCTTTCTATACCCACAGCTTGCTCTAGTGCTGATATGACCTTTCAGATCTGGGTCTGACTGAAGAATTTTCCAATGTGTGTCTAGAATTGATTTCATTTCTGTCCATTGTGTATGGAAGCGTGTAATAAATCTGACTTCTTCGTCTTTCTTCTTTTCTTTTACCTTTAGCAGATCTTTCCTCTCCGTCCTTAAAGCTACATTGTAGGCAGCTTTTATGGATCTGTTGCTGTAGTGTCGTTGTCTTAGACGTTCTTTTAGATCTTTGGCTCCTTCTTTAAACTTTTCAAAGGTTGAACAGTTCCTCCGCATTCTTAAAAATTCCCTTTTGGGATACCCTGAATGGTCCTAGGTAGGTGAGCACTACGTGCATCTAGGATGCTATTTGTTGCCGTCTTCTTTCTATACAGCATTGTTTCAATCTTTTTGTCCTCACCTTTATAGATATTAAGATCTAAAAATGCGATTTCTCTCTTGCTGTATTCCACAGTCAGTTTGATATTGAAATCATTACTGTTAAGGCCTGCAAGGTAATTTTCTAGGTCTATGTAGTTGTCCCTCCAAATACACACCACATCATCTATATAACGGCGCCATAATGTTATATGTTCTTTCCAATTTAGATAGTTTCCTTTAAATACATGTTCCTCCTCCCACCAACCTAAAAATAGGTTGGCGAAAGTGGGTGCGCATGCGGCACCCATGGCCGTTCCATGGATTTGTAAATAGAAACGGGCATTGAAAGTAAAATAATTTCGAGTGAGGACAAAGTGCAAAAGTTTGAGTAGGAAATTTCTCCTAATTGGGCTGTATTCCATGTCCCTTTGTAGAAAATATTCGACTGCTTTGCAACCAATGTCATGCCCTATGCTCGTGTACAGGCTCTCCACATCACACGTTGTTAGGATTTCATCGTCACTAGAGATGAGCGAACATACTCGTCCGAGCTTGATGCTCGATCGAGCATTAGCGTACTCGTAACTGCTCGTTGCTCGGACGAGTATTTCGCCCGCTCGAGAAAATGGCAGCTCCCGCCGTTTTGCTTTTTGGCGGCCAGAAACAGAGCCAATCACAAGCCAGGAGACTCTGCACTCCACCCAGCATGACGTGGTACCCTTACACGTAGATAGCAGTGGTTGGCTGGCCAGATCAGGTGACCCTGGGATAGACTAGCCGCTGCCCGCGCTGCTCGGATCATTCTCTGTCTGGATGCCGCTAGGGAGAGAGCTGCTGCTGGTCAGGGAAAGCGTTAGGGTGTTCTATTAGCTTACTGTTAGGCAGGAGTGATTCTAAAAGAACCCAACAGCCCTTCTTAGGGCTACAATAACGTTATACTTTTTTTTTTTTTTTATTTGCAGCTAGTACCATATTGTGAGGAATTTGCAGGGGGACTTGCTACCGTTGTGTTAAGCTCTTAGTGACACACATATCCACCTCAAACACCAAAGTGGGAAAATTTATTAGGGGTTTGAGTAGAATTAGGCACAGTCTGCCAGTTTCTTTTTATTTTACGTTTATTGTTTTAATAACTCAGTGTCATCTCATCTGGCATATTAGTGTGCTGTAATACTTGGCTAGAAAATAGCCATAGGAGAATACAAACGGCTTAATTACGCCTACAGTAGCGTTATATATATTTGATTTCTGGTTGATCTGCTGGTGGCTGTAGTTGTTGCAGTGCATCTACTAGTAAATTGTGAGCAATTTGGAGTCAGACTTGCGACCACTGTGTTTTAGTGACGCACATATCCATCGCAAAGACCGAAGTGGGAAAATTTATTAGGGCCCGGGGTTGTATTTCAATTAGGCACAGTCTGCCATTTCCTTTTTTATTTTACGTTTATTTTTTTCATAACTCAGCGTCATCTCATCTGGCATAGTAGTGTGCTGTAATACTTGGCTAGAAAATAGCCATAGGAGAATACAAACGGCTTAATTACGCCTACAGTAGTGTTATATATATTTGATTTCTGGTTGATCTGCTGGTGGCTGTAGTTGTTGCAGTGCATCTACTAGTAAATTGTGAGCAATTTGGAGTCAGACTTGCGACCACTGTGTTTTAGTGACGCACATATCAATCGCAAAGACCGAAGTGGGAAAATTTATTAGGGCCCGGGGTTGTATTTCAATTAGGCACAGTCTGCCATTTCCTTTTTTATTTTACGTTTATTTTTTTCATAACTCAGCGTCATCTCATCTGGCATAGTAGTGTGCTGTAATACTTGGCTAGAAAATAGCCATAGGAGAATACAAACGGCTTAATTACGCCTACAGTAGCGTTATATATATTTGATTTCTGGTTGATCTGCTGGTGGCTGTAGTTGTTGCAGTGCATCTACTAGTAAATTGTGAGCAATTTGGAGTCAGACTTGCGACCACTGTGTTTTAGTGACGCACATATCCATCGCAAAGACCGAAGTGGGAAAATTTATTAGGGCCCGGGGTTGTATTTCAATTAGGCACAGTCTGCCATTTCCTTTTTTATTTTACGTTTATTTTTTTCATAACTCAGCGTCATCTCATCTGGCATAGCAGTGTGCTTTCATACTTGGCTATAAAATAGCCATAGCAATAGGATAGCATCGTTTGGTTTTAAAAACTAAAAAACACAAAAAAAAAACAAAAAAAAAGTTAAAAAAAAAATTCAAGTTATAACTCTCATTTTCAAAATGTTTAACCCGAGGGCTAGGGGTAGAGGACGAGGGCGGGGACGTGGGCGTCCAACTACTGCAGGGGTCAGAGGCCGTGGTCCTGGGCGGGGTGAGACACCACCTGCTTATGAGGGAGCAGGGGAACGCCGCAGAGCTACACTCCCTAGGTTCATGTCTGAAGTTACTGGGACTCGTGGTAGAGCACTGTTGAGGCCAGAACAGTGCGAACAGGTGATGTCGTGGATTGCCGACAATGCTTCGAGCAATTTGGCCACCAGTCAGTCTTTCACGCAGTCCACCCATGTCACCGAAATCGGCACTCCTCCAGCTCCTGCACCTCAGCCTCCTTCCCCCCAGTCTGCCCCCTCCCAGCAAAATTTGCCATTTGAACCGGCATACTCTGAGGAACTGTTTTCTGGACCCTTCCCACAGTCACAAACCACTTGTCCGGTTGCTGATGAGCAATTTTCCGATGCCCAGGTTTTCCACCAGTCGCAGTCTGTGGGTGATGATGACCTTGTTGACGTACTGGAAGAAGTGTGTAAAGAGGTGTCCGACGATGAGGAGACACGGTTGTCAGACAGTGGGGAAGTTGTTGTCAGGGCAGGAAGTCCGAGGGGGGAGCAGACTGAGGGATCGGAGGATGATGAGGTGACAGACCCAAGCTGGGTTGAGAGGCCGGGTGAACACAGTGCTTCTGAGACGGAGGAGAGTCCTCGACCAGAACAGGTTGGAAGAGGCAGTGGTGGGGCCAGACGGAGAGGCAGGGCCAGAGCTGGTGCATCAGCGCCAAATGTGTCAACTAGTGAAGCTCCCGTGGCGAGGGCTCCTGCGGCGAGGGCTAGATTTTCAGAAGTCTGGAGGTTCTTTAAGGAAACACCGGATGACCGACGGACTGTGGTGTGCCACATTTGCCAAACCAGGATCAGCAGGGGTTCCACCACTACTAGCTTAACTACCACCAGTATGCGCAGGCATATGAATGCTAAACACCCCACTCAGTGGCAACAAGCGCGCTCACCTCCGGCCGTGCACACCACTGCTCCTTCCCCTGTGTCAGCTGATAGTCAGCCCCCTGCCCAGGACCCTGCCACAAAAACCCCATCGTCGCCTCCACGATCCTCCACAGCATCCACCAGCGTTCAGCTCTCCATACCCCAGACGCTGGAGCGGAAACGCAAATATAGTGCAACCCACCCGCACGCCCAAGCCCTTAATGTGCACATCTCCAGATTGCTAAGCCTGGAGATGCTGCCCTATAGGCTAGTAGAGACCGAGGCCTTTCGCAGCCTCATGGCGGCGGCCGCCCCTCGGTATTCGGTCCCCAGCCGCCACTACTTTTCCCGATGTGCCGTCCCAGCCCTGCACCAGCACGTGTCAGACAACATAATCCGTGCCCTGACCAACGCCGTTTCTGACAAGGTCCACCTGACCACGGACACGTGGACGAGTGCTGCCGGGCAGGGCCACTATATATCTCTGACGGCACATTGGGTTAACTTGGTGGAGGCTGGGACCGAGTGTGACCCTGCGGCTGGTCATATACTGCCGACGCCGAGGATTGCGGGGCCTACCTCGGTCCAGGTGTTTGAGGCCTACTATGCCTCCTCCTCCTCCCACCCCTCCTCCACCTCCTCCTCCGAACGACCATCCGTGGGCATGGCGCCATCAGTCGGTAGCTCTAGGCACAGCAGCAGTGCCGTCGCTAAGCGACAGCAGGCGGTGCTCAATCTGCTGAGCCTAGGCGATAAAAGGCACACCGCCCAAGAACTATTACAGGGCATCACGGCGCAGACTGATCTGTGGCTGGCACCGCTGAACCTGAAGCCAGGCATGGTTGTGTGTGACAACGGCCGTAACCTGGTGGCGGCTCTGCAACTCGGCAGACTGACACATGTGCCATGCCTGGCCCATGTGTTAAATCTGATAGTTCAGCGTTTCCTCAAGACATACCCCAATCTGTCTGATTTGCTCACGAAGGTGCGCCGCATCTGTGCGCATTTCAGGAAGTCCAGCACAGATGCTGCCACTCTCAGGGCAGCGCAGCGCCGCCTCCAACTGCCCGCTCACCGACTGTTGTGCGACGTGCCCACGAGGTGGAATTCAACACTGACCATGTTATCCAGAGTTTACCAGCAGCGCCGAGCGATTGTAGACTGCCAGATGTCAACTTCCACCAGAACTGGTAGTCAGGTCAGTCAGCTTCCTCAAGTCTACAATGAGGAGTGGACGTGGATGTCTGATATCTGTCAGGTGCTGAGTAACTTTGAGGAGTCAACACAGATGGTCAGTGGCGATGCCGCCATCATCAGCCTCACCATCCCGCTGCTTGGCCTGTTGAAAAACTCTCTGGTCAGCATGAAGTCGGAAGCTTTGCGCTCCTCACAAGAGACGGGGGAAGAAGATTCCCTTGTTGATAGCCAAAGCACCCTTAGGTCTGTTTTTCAGCGCATATCGGAGGAGGTGGAGGTGGAGGAGGAAGAGGAGGAGAATGTTGGCGAAACACAAGAGGGGACCATTGTTGAGTCCTTCACTGTTGAGCGTGTATGGGCAGAAGAAGAGGAATTGGAGGAGTTGGAGGAGGAGGAAATGGACAGTCAGGCCAGTGAGGGGAGCGAATTCTTACGCGTTGGTACTCTGGCGCATATGGCAGATTTCATGCTAGGCTGCCTATCCCATGACCCTCGCGTTCAAAGAATTTATTCCAGCACCGATTACTGGGTGTTCACTCTCCTGGACCCACGGTACAAGCAAAATCTTTCCACTCTCATCCCTGGAGAGGAAAGGAGTGTGAGAATGCATGAATACCAGCAGGCCCTGGTGCACAAGCTGAAACAGTATTTCCCTTCTGACAGCGCTAGCGGCAGAGTGCGTAGTTCTGCGGGACAAGTAGCGAGGGAGAGTAGGCGAGCAGGCAGCTTGTCCAGCACTGGCAAGGGTACGCTTTACAAGGCTTTTGCCAGCTTTATGTCACCCCAGCAAGACACTGTCACCTGTCCCCAGTCTCGGCAGAGTAGGGCTGATCTTTACAGAAAGATGGTGAGGGAGTACGTAGCTGACCATACCATCGTCCTAAATGATCACACAGCTCCCTACAACTACTGGGTTTCAAAGCCACTCCTCCTCCTCCTCCTCATTTTCCTCCTTCTCCTGCTCTTTGTACAGTAAAGCAGAGGAAACTGGCTATTTTTTTACAGGGCCCACTGGCTCTACCTATAGTACTTTATGCATTTAATTTTTCTGGAGGGCCACCGACCCGGTCCTCTGTTTTAAACAATTTTTGGGAGTGCCACATACAGGCACTCAATCTATTCAATTTTTCTGGAGGGCCACCTACCTGCTCCTCTGGTTTGAAAACTTTTTTGGACTGCCACATACAGGCACTCAATCTATTCCATTTTTCTGGAGGGCCACCTACCTGCTCCTCTGGTTTGAAAACTTTTTTGCACTGCCACATACAGGCACTCAATCTATTCCATTTTTCTGGAGGGCCACCTACCTGCTCCTCTGGTTTGAAAACTTTTTTGGACTGCCACATACAGGCACTCAATCTATTCCATTTTTCTGGAGGGCCACCTACCTGCTCCTCTGGTTTGAAAACTTTTTTGGACTGCCACATACAGGCACTCAATCTATTCCATTTTTCTGGAGGGCCACCTACCTGCTCCTCTGGTTTGAAAACTTTTTTGGACTGCCACATACAGGCACTCAATCTATTCCATTTTTCTGGAGGGCCACCTACCTGCTCCTCTGGTTTGAAAACTTTTTTGGACTGCCACATACAGGCACTCAATCTATTCCATTTTTCTAGAGGGCCACCTACCTGCTCCTCTGGTTTGAAAACTTTTTTGGACTGCCACATACAGGCACTCAATCTATTCCATTTTTCTGGAGGGCCACCTACCTGCTCCTCTGGTTTGAAAACTTTTTTGGACTGCCACATACAGGCACTCAATCTATTCCATTTTTCTGGAGGGCCACCTACCTGCTCCTCTGGTTTGAAAACTTTTTTGGACTGCCACATACAGGCACTAACCAAATTAAATTGTCTCCATAGCAGCCTCCACACGTTGTCTCCATTGCTACCTCCAAAAGTCGTCCATATAGCTGCCTCCATACATCGTCCCTTTATCAAACGAGGTGTGTCAGGCAGAAATTTGGGTTGTTTTCATGGATTCCACATCAAAGTTGTTAACTTTGTCGCCACCCAGCTGTGTTATCCACAAAATATACTGGCAAACTTTTATCATTTACCAATATTATTTCAGCGCTTCTTGCGCTTCTGTTTACATTCCCCTCACCCGCCATATCCTAAACTTATAAGAACGCTACTACACTTGATCTTATACAAAAGGTTCTTAGAAGTGCTGTTTGGGGAGTAGCCTAGAGACACGGGCTTGGATTGGCGAAAGCTCGCCTGGCAGCGGAGCGCCAGCTCCATGCCAAGATCCAACTAACATAGTTTTAACTGCAGCACCTTTAATCTACTACTAGTTCACTGCCTCCATACATGGTCCCCTTATCAAACGAGCTTTGTCAGGCAGAATTTTGGGTTGTTTTCATGGCTTCCACAACAATCTTGTTAACTTTGTCGCCACCCTGCTGTGTTATCCACAAAATATACTGGCAAACTTTTATCATTTACCAATATTATTTCAGCGCTTCTTGCGCATCTGTTTACATTCCCCTCACCCGCCATATCCCAAACTTATAAGAACGCTACTACACTTAACTTGGTGCACGCTGGGACCGAGTCTGACCCTGGGGCTGGTGATATACTGCCGACGCAGAGGATTGCGGGGCCTACCTCGGTCCAGGTCTCAAAGGCCTACTATACCTCCTCCTCCTCCCACCCCTCCTCCACCTCCTCCTCCTCCGAATTACCATCCGTGGCCATGGCGCCATCAGTCGGTAGCTCTAGGCACAGCAGCAGTGCCGTCGCTAAGCGACAGCAGGCGGTGCTCAAACTGTTGAGCCTAGCCGATAAAAGGCACACCGCCCAAGAGCTATTACAGGGCATTCCACATCAAACTTGTTAACTTTCTCGACACCCTGCTGTGTAATCCAGAAAAGATACTGGCAAACTTTTATCATTTACCAATATTATTTCAGCGCTTCTTGCGCATCTGTTTCCATTCCCCTCACCCGCCATATCCTAAACTTATAAGAACGCTATTACACTTGATCTTATACAAAAGGTTCTTAGAAGTGCTGTTTGGGGAGTAGCCTAGAGACAGGGGCTTGGATTGGCGAAAGCTCGCCTGGCAGCGGAGCGCCAGCTCCATGCCAAGATCCAACTAACATAGTTTTAACTGCAGCACCTTTAATCTACTACTAGTTCACTGCCTCCATACATGGTCCCCTTATCAAACGAGCTGTGTCAGGCAGAATTTTGGGTTGTTTTCATGGCTTCCATGTTAACTTTGTCGCCACCCTGCTGTGTAATCCACAAAATATACTGGCAAACTTTTATCATGTACCGATATTATTTGAGCGCTTCTTGCTCACCTCCTTTGGTTCCTCTCTGCCACCCATTGGTTTGAAGCCTGAGTCCATTTAGGGTATGTCGCCATGCCACTCTCTAGCCTGCCGCTGCTGCCGCTGCCTCTGCATGAAGTCCCCTATAGTGTCAGGGTCAATTATTGGATGTTTTAGATGCTATCTAGCTTCATTCTGTCACTCTGTCATGGCCATGCTGTTGCCCATAATTTTGGCATAATGGTGCGATTAAGCAGCCTCAGAGGCATCCATGCATGCTGCCCCTGCTGTTTCCTGTCCATTTCCGTGGTGTTTCCATCCTTTTCTGAGGTTCCCAGGTGTTTGGCCAAGCTTCCCTGTGCAGAGCCTTGGTCCCCTTGAAAAATGCTCGAGTCTCCCATAGACTTCAATGGGGCTCGTTATTCGAGACGAGCACTCGAGCATCGGGAAAAGTTTGTCTCGAATAACGAGTACCCGTGCATTTTAGTGCTCGCTCATCTCTAATCGTCACCCAATGTGGTGCCATCTAGTTCTTGTAGAACTTGCATTGTATCTCTAGTGTAAGATGGTAACATGTACACATATTTTTGTAATTCATTATCTAGCCATTGACTCGCTGTCTCCGTTAAACTTCCAATACCCAACACGATTGGTCTTCCTGGTGGACATTCCACGTTTTTGTGCACTTTTGGTAACATATAAAATGTTGCCACCTTTGGGTATTTGTTTTCCAAAAAGTTTTTTTCGGATTTACTAATAGCTTGATTTTTTAATCCCTCCATTATGAGTGCTTCATATTCTTTCTGAAAGTCTGTAGTCGGATCGGCCCATAAAGCTTTATAGCATTTTTTATTATGCAACTGTTTATTTGCTTCTGCTATATATAGATCCTTTGGCCACAGGACTACATTTCCACCCTTGTCAGACTTCTTGAAGACTATGGGGGTCATTTACTAAGGGCCCGATTCGCGTTTTCCCGACGTGTAAACCGAATATTTCCGATTTGCGCCGATGGTACCTGAATTGCCCCGGGATTGTGGCGCACGCGATCGGATTGTGGCGCATCGGCGCCAGCTTGCGCGCGACGGAAATCGGGGGGCGTGGCCGAACGAAAACCCGACGTATTCGGAAAAACCGCCGCATTTAAAAACCGAAAAAGTGTCGCTTGGGAAGCGCTTACCTTCACCTGGTCCGAGGTGGTGCATTCCGGCGCGTTGAGATGATTTTCAGCGCAGCAGCGCCACCTGGTGGAGGGCGGAGGAACTACCTTCATAGATCCCGGCCGGACCCGAATCCTGTGCAGAGAACGCGCCGCTGGATCGCGAATGGACCGGGTAAGTAAATGTGCCCCTATGTCTTCCATATTCCTCAGTTCTGTAAGTGCAATTTTTTCATCTTTTGTTAGATTTTCCTTAAACACGTCATTTTGGAGTGCTAGTATGTCTGCCGTGACCAGGTCTATAAAGACATGTTATTTGTCAGTCGCCAGGACTGTGGGATGAATAATGTCATTCCACTGCTTCATGTCCTGGAACTGATGCCTCAAAATCTTGCTGGTCAGGGCACTGGAGAAATGGCGAGTACATCTCCTGGCCACATGAGTCCAGTGGGGGCTGTACTGGAGGAGAAGGAGGACATTGGAGCACAATCAGAGTCTTGTGAAATTAGTGGTTTTTCTACTCAGGTGACAGGAGAGGAGGAGTAGGAGCATCCAGAGAAGGTAGAAGACAGGGCAGATTACCCAGAAGCACCGTGGCAGTATACAGTGGAGATGGAGGCCGGGAGTCCCTCACAGTCACTTGCGCAGATGGCCCGCAGCATGCTGCTTTACCTAACTAGTGACAGCCGAATAGTCAACATCCAGTATAATGATGACTTTTGGCTCTCCACCCTCTTGGACCCTCACTACTGGTCCAAAATGGGTCGCTTTTTTCTGGCTGCTGAGAGGGAGGAACAACTGGCTTCCTTCGCCCGCCTAGTGAGGAGGGTAGCCACCACCAGCAGCAGCAGGACATGGAGCAGACCATGCACCAGCAGGTGGTGGCTTACTTGAGCAGCAATCTACCACGCCAGGTAGAGGATCCCCTGGACTACTGGGCACCCAAACGTGATGTGTGGCTGCGACTTGCGGAGTTTGCAGTCGTTTGGCATCAGAGCGGGTGTTCAGTTACCCCAAGGACAACCCGCTTGTCCACCTGTAATGTGGAGAGACTGACCTTTATCAAGATGAATCAAGCGTAGATCGGCCAGGATTTCAACACACCAATGCCTTATGCATCAGATTAGCTCAGACATGATGTCTCCCCCAAACATTGAGAAATGAGTCTAGAGTCTAACTACCTGCCTCAGCCACTATTCTGATGCTGCCACTCGCCTGATGTCACACATCTGCTGCCGCCACCTCTACACTCTATAATTGTCCCACTCTGTGGCCTCCTGCTGCTGCCCGATCTCCATGCTCTGTCATTGTGCCACACTGTGGCCTCCTGCTGCTGCCGCCACCTCCACACTCTGTCATTGTGCCACACTGTGGCCTACCGTGTTGCTGCCACCTCCATTATTTGTCATTGAGCCACTCTGAGGCCTACTCATGCTGCTGCCAACTGACTGCTGTCTCCCTGGAACACCCTGTGATTTCCATAATGCTGTTTTCATCCTCCACCACTCTATGACATTGCCACTATGTTTGGTTTTTGCCTTCATTTCATCTGTCTGAAGGAATGAAAAGCCTCAGGATTGATAGTCAAAAGCAGGAGTGGATACAGAACACAGAGGACATGCAAGTATCCCATTTACTGGTCATCTCAGTTTTGGATCCACTCCTGTTAGTTTTTGGCTTTAGCAATACTGATGGATTATTGACCGATTGAAAGCGGACACTGATGGATGAAATGAAGGGCAAAATGATCAGTAACTTCAATGCAAAATTACTGCCAACACTCTCTCCACTGTTTTGGGGGTTTTTTACATGTATCCGCGTTTAACAGAACAGGCTCTGTCGTAATCTACGGAATCATCTGATGTCAGTGTAAAAAGAGTGCACTCTTTGATGTTATAGTGGGATCTTGGCCCTCAGCTCAGTCCTTTTGGGTTGGCACAGACGTTACCTTGTCAGGCTGCGTTCCCGCTTGGCGTATTTGGTGAATTTGGCCTCTGTAAGTGCACATGGATTGAATAGTGAAGCCATTCTAAGAGCGGCGGCTGTCATGTGTGTGTCATACTAAAACACAACATTGTTTGAAGTCCAAACCACGCTCCCTATGCATTTTTAAGCATGGCACACCATTCTACAACACCCTACAGGCTCTCTGCAGCAAGGAAACACCTGTTTTTTAACATGATTCGATTCGGGTTGAATCAAATTTTTTTAAAAAATTTAGCAAACCTGGTTGAATCGAATTTTTTAAAATACTCCCATCTCTAGTGATAATGCGTAATGCTGTACGTTCTGGACATTCACACATTGGGGGACATTTACTTAAAGTGTCGGTGTCTGCATTGGCTTTGTTACCGACCTGCTCTCGGAAAGAAGATACACATTTAATATTGTAGAGCTGTGCAGAGACATTTCTGGCCCCGAGACCATTTTCTGTCCCTGGGACCAAAATCTGTCCCGAGCACCAGAAATGTGTCCAACAGTTCCTGCTAGACCAGTTTTCTTTTGGTCTACTTTCCGCCAGTTTACAGCGCCCAAAAAGGGCTGCGACACATATTAATTGTGTCTGAGTTTCCACTCCACCAAAGCCACGTCCCTTTTCGGAGAAGAGTCGGAGCAGACGGAAAAAGTCATTTTTTCTGGCGCCGCCAGCTAATAAATAGGTCTGAGAGCAGAACATGTGGTGAGAGCGCCACAAAACTGGCGGAAACGCCATAGTAAATGTCCCCCATTCAGTTTTTCAGATGCAGTTTTCAAAGCCAAAAGCAGGTGTGGATCATAATGGGTGTGAACATATTGTTGAGTGTTGCTACTGCTCCTCTTTTTTCGCTCCACTCTTGTTCTGGACTTCGAAAACTGCATCTGAAACCTGAACGTGTGAATGCTCCCTTATAAAGTTCCAAAAAAGTCCATAACATGGAGAAAACAATAAAAGCCATTCACAAATGTCAAACAGGGTACACAAGGGCCCAGAATTATCAAAATTGAAGCAAACTGCCAGTTTGCCTCAGGACTGTGCAGGTTGTGCCAAATTACTGAACTGTGCCGGCCACAACTAAATAATCTGTCACAACCTGCCCGCATCGCCCTCTCTTAAACTGAGTACACCAGTATATTGGGGCTTATTTACTTATTTACGTTGTCGGGCGCACAATCTTCATGAATCGTGGCAGATGGGCATTCCAGCGGACAACACACCTCGGGGATCGCGCAGGGGCCAGGTAAGTAAATGTGCCCCATTGTCTTATGTTTCAAAATGCAATGTATACGCCACTTTCATTTTTCCCTTGCAACTTGTAAAAGCATTTTCTTCAAGGGGCATGAATACTTTTGCAAGTACCCACTGTACATTCATATACAGCAGTAGTTCTAGCTTCCATCTTGTATTCTTTACAGAAAAAAAATAATTCCTGACAAGCCATTACTTTTCCTCAAAAGTACAGTGAAAAAACTATGCAGAGATTCATCAGTCTTCTTACCTACAAAAGAAAACTTAGCATAACTTCAGACATTACAGATCTAAGAGTCATTTCCCAGTACACAGACATAGAGGAAATTTGTGCAATTTGATGGGCAGGGCCAAAGCAGAGAAAATAGTCAGGCTGCCTGCCAATATACTCAAATCAGGAAGTGAAAACACAGAAAATACGTAGCAGAAAGCAGCAAGAGCCTAACACTGAGGGGAATACAGGAATTGTTTTGAGAGTTTTACTATCCTTATATTATCCAAGAGGGTTTTGCTTTTTATCTCTTACTGGATGTTAACTGGCCTGGAGTGAACATATGAAGAACCATATTGAATATTCCTGAACATAGGGTGAGGAAGGTGAAAGAAACCGAAAGCGAGCAGAAGGAAAAGTTCTGCTGTGGGGGAGGTAAGAGAAAGCAATAAGTATTGTAGTAGTGCTTTTATCTCTCGCATGTCCTGGTCAGATTTTTCCTCTTAGGTTAAGGGAATACATATATGATTTTTTGAAGCCAAAAACTAAAGCTGATCATAAAGGGCAGAGATTGATAGTAAACAGATAGCACTTTTTCACTTTATTCAATTATTACATATGTCCTTTACCACAGGATGTCTGTAATACACCTTCATATGAAACTATATGTGCATTTCCCCTTCCTGTTACTGTGGAATAATACAATTGGGCTAATGTTCTTTGGACCTGCCAAATAGAATCGGTTTGGAAACTCACCATATATCCTCCTATAGGAAAAAGACTTTAGTAGCCATCAAATAAGGCCTCAGGCACACGGCCTTTATGTGGCTGTGACATGGCCACAAAATCTGTGACCAGACCACGGCACCTATAGAGGTCTGCAGTGTTTCACCGTAGACCTGACCGGACGGCTGGCATGCAAATATGAAACATGTCCTATACTCTCACGTTTTGTGTCGTCAGAGGCTTGGCTTTTTCCTGCACCCGGCAGTGTGTCTGCCCAGGTCAGTTACGGCCCCATCGAGCACATGTTTGTTTGTGTACATCCATTCTTAGGTTGCTTTTTGCTTGACTTCTAGGATCTACTATGGGTTGATCCTCAAGCTATTTGATGGGCCAGTCCATCTCTGAGATTACGCCTATTGCATCTGCAGTGATATTACAAATAGCATCTGTGTTAGCTGCTGTTCACATAAAGTTTCCAGGAGTCTAGATACTTGATTGTGATGTAGAGCGAAGAGAAAGTGAGAGGAGGCTGGAACTAAGGTGTGAGCTAACAATTATGGGCCCCAGTATAACATCATCAGCTCTCAGGCACACTGTGGTGTTACTGGTGTTACAACATGTCAATGAAAGAATGAGAACTTACTTCCCAGAACGGCTTATAGGCATTCCAGGAAACAGTCAGTATAAAACACTAGTGACATGATATTAACAAATAGGCTTAAACTGAGGTCTGAAAATCAGATAAACCCATGTATGACTGAATGAGAGATGTAAAAACAGGATTAGCAACATGGTTAGACAGTGATGCAGCGAGACAGAAAGTTGTAGATTTGAAAATCAGGCTTTGTACATTTAGTGCCTCTTGCATTTGCTTGCGGTTTGTTATGAGGCAACCTGATTCATTTTGGCTGCATCTGGCAGATATGGCTCTATATAGACTATGCCACAAGTTTTATTTTATTTAGAATCCAGTAATAGTGCTTAAAAGTTATATCTGGTTTTCAGCTCCAATTTTAGGATTTCAGAAACAGGGGCAAAAATATAACCCCATAATAATTCTTGGAGTATAGTCCCATACAAGTCCCCTCTACAAATTATAGATCAGGTCCTATTTCTGGCCACATATGTGGTGCAGCTATAAAATTTGGCTTTGTGGGTGTCAGCCAATGTCGGAAATTGTACACAATGGTGTATAGTAGGCCGAAGTCTCAGTAATTTTGGGCCACTCTAGTTCTTAGGTCCCATAGCAGTTGATATGTGTCCTGAGCCGATAGCTACGCCCAAAAACATGTTTGTATTGTCAACAAGCAGCTAATACTTCCTCATGCTACTGTATTCACACTTCTTGGCATAATTTATAATATCTTTTACATTTCATATAGAGGAAATCTCAAGGTAGAAAATAGGGACCTTAAAGAGAAGACAAAATGATAGAACACATATACAACCACTGCATACATATTTCAGGGACCTCATGTTTGATGGAATAAGGAAGAGAGAAGGAGCTCTCCTCCCCACAGTGTGATAGCAGTTTTCTAATGGGTTGTCATAGCATTACAGTCACTCTTAGCCTGACACCAATAAATACAATACAAATACTGTACACTAGAATCCCTAATAATTTTGGTTTTATTGTAATGACCTGGAACAAAGTTTAAAACAACACAAACCAATGGCAAAATTCCTGTTTTGTTTCCTTCCCCCTGAAAGCTAATTCCCATTGTGGTCTTATAAAAAATGCAACCTATTCCACAAAAAGCAAGTCCTAACATGGCTATGTTGACAATAAAATCAAGGGTAGATGAACATGATGGTAATAATACACGGCCCTGTGTAGTTGTTTATTTTGAACAGTCACATGGTGACACTAATTTCACTATTTTTTAATGTAGTGTCCGTTCTGTACAAAAGTAGAGCATGTCCTGGTTTCTTCCACTAGGAGGCTAGAGGTATTAGGCACTTTCTCCATGGAAATCAATTCAAATTCTCTTCTAAATTTCTTTGACCTCCTTCATGTCCAATTTTATAAATATTTCCAGTCATGTGATGTGATCCACTGTTAGAACAACACCTATTGCCATTGCTGATTTCCCTGTATTAAACCTAGTGGTCACTACTAGTGGTACTAAGGGCTTCCACCCTTTAATATTGCCTTTTGGATGAAATTTTGGAGCATCATCCTTCAACTTTTGAATAGGGAACATGAACAATGGGGGAAGTTTATTGTGTTTTTCAATCTCTGAGCCTTCTTCATAAGATGTGCTATCCGGCTGGACTCCTGCTGCCTTTGGTGTTCCGTCACAGATTCTGGCCTTGTGTTTATGATGGGGGATTCCCGGAAGTTAGGTCACTTTTGGTAAGTTGCACTTGACTTGAGGTTCTGTCTTTAGCTGTCCCCCCTTGTCTATAAGTTATTATGGAGATGTTAGGTCCGGATGACCCTAGACCTTCCTATCTGTCCACAAGGTACTTTATCTTGCTCTAAAAATGATTGCCATTCAGTGGATACAGCACTCTTTGCCAGTGATTTAGGAATACACAAATAAAGTAAATAATGGAGGGTGTACTTGAAAAGGTAGTGTCCTAAGGAGTTTTAGACATTATGATGTTGCTTGATATACAATCTTATCTTCATTATAGGTTATTTTTGATTTTTAGACTGATTTCACCTGAACATATAATATTTAGATGTTGCATTCTACTTGCTATGTGAGAATTCTATATATTCCAATGCCTGTTTGCTTGTTTAAAAAAAGTAGAGCATGTCCATGTCAGAACTTTTATCATGGACCTATTGCCCAATATAAGTGAATGGGTCTGTGAAATAAAAACAAACAGCTGTCAGAACTCTGAATAGCTCCGAATGGGATCATGATTCAGGCTTCTTGCTTGAAAACCACACCCAGGCCCACAGCTTGTGATTAATAGCTCACTTTCAGGATCTTTCCGTGGGGAAAGCTGGGTGTGAGTTTGAGTTAGTTTTGTGTGCAGCTGTGGCTTGAGTGATGTTTAGTTGAACCAGTCAGTACTGTAGTTTGTGTCCATTACTCCCTTTATATTACACACTGTTCCTTCAGAGGGTGCTGGGTATTGCAGTCCTACTTCTTTTCTTGCTTTTGTTATTGCTATCTTTGCTATTCTGTGTATCCAACATCAGCTACATTTATCAGACCATTCTATCACTATACGTTTTTGTGCCTCACCACTATATTGGATTTGACCCGTTTTTCTGTCTCTCTGATTTGACCCCGCTTTCCCTGACTCAGACTAGTGTTTGGTTATTTTGATGTTTTTCAGGGTAATTGTGTTAACACTGGTCTATCTTGGATTTCCTGTTACCTGTCCAGCAGCTGCCAGATTAAATACGTTTTCCCTGTAACCATGTAGGGTCTCTCAGTCCATTAGTTAGGTTCCTGATAGTGAGTTTGGCATAATCTGTAGGCAGGGCCATAGCCTGCAGAGATGTTGCAGGGTTAGTTTGCCAGTATGACAGCTTGCGCCAAGTCTGGTTGTGGTTGCGCTGTGTCCTGGCCAGGTTCATTACAACAGCAAGTGGTGTCCCTGAAAAGAGGGTGGTTGCTAGGATACACTGTTCGGGGGTCACAACGTTTACTGTAAAAATCATAAATATTTTTTACTCGCATTCACCAGATAGAAAACAGAAAGAGAGATCAGGAAAGAATGCCAAGAAGAAACAAATGGGCAGTGAAAAAAGGATGTTGGTGTCCATTTTACAGCTGTTTATTGGCTTGCATTTAGGGAGCCTAAGAATTAGGCCGGCGCCACACGTAGCACTTTGTCTGCGCTTGCAAATGCAAACGCAGACAAAGTCGCGCCCACCGGGGCGGGCCTCGGCCCGATCGCATCGGCGTTTCTATGGAAACGCCTGAGATTGGGAACGAGCCGCCGTTGTTTCGCTTTAAATTTACACAAAACACCGGCGGCTCGTTCCCGATCGCAGGCGTTTCCATAGAAACGTCGATGCGATGGGGCCGAGGCCCGCCCCAGTGGGCGCGACATGTGGTGCATTAAATCTGTTTTTGGGCTGTTTTTAAGCAGTCCGTTAAAAAAACGCATGTCATTCAAAAATGCATCAATTTTTTCTGATTTTGGCCGTTTTTCCCAATTATCATAATTATCATACTTGGGGAAAACAGACAAAAACTGAAAAAACTGATGTGATTTCTAAAACACATGCATTTTTAACAAAATGCTGTAAAAAGGCCTAAAAAAGGGTTCAAAACGCCACATGTGCCACCACCCTGAGGGCGCTTTCACACGTTGCGTTTTGACCTGCGTTTTCATTGCGTTTGAAACGCATATATAACAGCTGAGGAGAGGTGATTTGCCTAATTACATCACTCTTAATGTTTCCGTTTACAAAACGCATCGTAAACGCGATGTTAACGCATGCGTTAACAAAGCGTTAACGCATGCGTTTTGTTAACACATTCGTTAACATTGCGTTTACAAACGTAAACGGTAATGTAATTAGGCAAAGTACCTCACATCAGCTGTTGTATATGCGTTTCAAACGCAATGAAAACGCAACCAAAACGCAAAGTGTGAACGCGCCCTTAGGCCGGCAGCACAAGTGACTTTTTGAACCCGTTTTTGGGCCGTTTTTAAGCAGTCTGTTAAAAACCGCATTTTTTGCATTTTTGGAAAACGCATCTGTTTTGACCCGTTTTAATTAAGATACTTGGTAAAACCGGTCAAAAACGGATGCGTTTTCAAAAAAAGAAGAAGTATTTATCATATAAGTAGATTCATAATTGAATTATCTGACACACCTGGGTGGGCAGTCGCTCTGTGGAAGATAGGAAATGTCATATATTTTTGCTGGATTGCGACTTCTCGGATTTCTATGAAGAAGAGAGGAGTCAATGGGGTTTTTTTGTTTGTTTGCCTTTTCTTCAGGCCAGTTGTCAGATGCGGCTTAAAACAAAGGTTGCAAAAACTCTCAGAAAAGTTGCAAACAGCTCTAACTCATTTCTTAAGCCTGGCAGGGGTTAGATCTTGATTTGTGCCCAAATTTGTGACAAAAAAAAGCAACTTTTGAAGTGAGTGGTTGTATATAACTGTACATGCAGTGTGCAAATACCACTGAATATTGGAGCACAATCTAAGTGCCCACAAAAGGGTGAAAAAGATTTACAGTGTTAATGAAATAAACTGAAACACCTTCCTAATACTAAGTATCTTATACAGCAGTGGTGGCGAACCTATGGCACGGGTGCCAGAGGTGGCACTCGGAGCCCTCTCTTTGGGCACCCAGGCCATCACCTAGCCACCATTCAGGACTCAAGACCTCCTCCTGCAATCAAGAGCAGCCCAGGACGTGCCACGTTCAACATTATTATAAAGTGACTTGAAGTGCAGGAGGTGCTAGGAGGTTTGGACGTAGCTGGATTATCATTGTAGTCCATTTTCCAGACCTGTGATTCATCCTGTTAAGGGAACCGTAGAGGGAAGCTACAATAATAATCCAAATTGCTCCTTGTTTCTACTGTATTTGTATCAGGATGCTAATACATTTGAAACCTATACGTTACTTTAATTTGGCACTTTGTGAAAAATATGTGACTTCTGCTTGTAGTTTCGGCACTCGGTCCCTAAAAGGTTCGCCATCACTGTTATACAGTATTCACTCTAATCCTTCTTCTGTAATTTTATGACATATTTTTGTCAATGTGTAGTACATAGTCCAGATTGCAACAGGACATCCAAAGTATAAGGCAACCACTGCTGACTCCATGCTGCACTTCACTTACTATACTACAGACCACAACCATTAGCACCATCCCCAAATCAGGTGCTGCCGCAGGTTTCTATTAACTTGAATTGGGTTGGATGCAATACCTGCTTGTGCACTGCCTATTCACAAGAGTGGCACTTTTTCTGAAAAAAAGAAAATTTTTTAAAATTAACAAAACTTTTAATTGCTTCCCCAAAAAAACAACAAAACTGTAGGTAATAAAACACAGTTGTTTGTGGTGCACAGTTTTGCCCCTTAAGGAGCTACTCACGGTATAAGACCGGTCCACACAGTCTTTGAAAAAGTCCACAAAATAGAGAAAAATATTTTCACTATGACCGGAGCTCCAAGATTTCTAAAACTTCGATGAACAGCACCAATCTTCAATTTCTCCTGCTGAAAGTATGTCACCATTCAGACTAGCACCATCACGTTCTCATTCTCCTCCTTTATTATATTGTAACTGGAAGAAAATATTCAGGCAGATGGTGTGGTACGTTCCAACAAGGTTAAAATTTATTCCAGTTCATTATACTCACAAAAATCCAATAAAAATGCGCATATCACAAATTCACATAACGGGACGCTAGCTTTCTCTCCGCCCGACCCAGGGTTTCTGGGAATACTGATGAGAAACCTAATGGAATACTAATCATTTTATATTATTAACCTTATGTGTAAACTGATTTTATAGGGGTTTGGAATGTATACAGAATAATGTTTGTTGAAAATAAAGTTTTTAAGAATATGTATAAAAGAAGGGACGAATGTTTGAGACGCTAGCAACGCCCCGGAAGAAGCCTTGCCGGCGAAAACCTGGGTCTGGCGGAGAGAAAGCTAGCGTCCCGTTATGTGAATTTGTGATATGCGCATTTTTATTGGATTTTTGTGAGTATAATGAACTGGAATAAATTTTAACCTTGTTGGAACGTACCACACCATCTGCCTGAATATTTTCTTCCAGTTACAATATAATAAAGGAGGAGAATGAGAACGTGATGGTGCTAGTCTGAATGGTGACATACTTTCAGCAGGAGAAATTGAAGATTGGTGCTGTTCATCGAAGTTTTAGAAATCTTGGAGCTCCGGTCATAGTGAAAATATTTTTCTCTATTTTGAAAACTGTAGGTAGGTTGCATATGTGTTGACTCAACAGCCATGGACTGAACTAAAGCAGAGTATTATCAGATTATTGGAGTATAACACTTAGGGTGATGGCACACGTGGCGTTGTGAATGCGTTTTTGGCCCGTTTTTAAAGGGAACCTGTCACCAAGAGACCCATTTTTAGCCCTCCCCCAGTCCCCACAGAGCATAGTACATACACTGCCAAAGTGTTTTTGTATAAAAAATAGGTTTTACAGAAAAAAAGATATGTTATATTGTACCTTTCAATACCATCTGCTGTGTGACTAGGCACTCGTCACCTGGGAGTGGCTGGAAAGGAGCAGTCCCCCCCCCCCACCCTGGGGAAACTGCTCCTCCATGTGTCCTTTTCAAATATATGAATAACTCCCCTCACTCGGGATTGCCTGTAGAGGAGCAGGGGGCATCGCTAAGCCAAGTGATGGGTGTTTAAGCTGTTGCAATGTGTTTTTAAATTGCGACGTGTGACCGCACCAACAATGTATAAAACTTTGCACATAAACCTGCTGGACATTGAAAGTTTGGGCTATTTTTTAAATATTTTGTAAATTTCACAATTTTACAGTTTATTGAAATGTGCAGTCACACATGGTATTTTGGATGCGTTTTTTCGGCTGTAAGTGTAAGCAGCTGTGAAAATGTTAAAACAGGTGCTTACACTTCCAACAATAAAGAGAAACTCTTTCAAACCAACCAAATGCATGGTGACATGTAAAAAGCAACGTTAGCTATAGATCACATTTTGGATTGACTTAATATTAATTTCTAATGGCAGTTTATGAAAATATATTTAGTCTAGGGGGTTAATTTGCCTGACAGGTTCTCTTTAATAAAAAAATTTTAAAAAAATCACATTTCTGCGATGCTTTTTAACGCCACATGTGACCACACCCTCAAAAGTCATAATCTCACTGGGGTGTGGCTACAGTGCTTAAAAATGCAGGCCACAGCCTCAAATCCCAAATTTTCAGTAGTGTCCACTCTTGTACATAAACCCCTTACATTTGCAACAAAAATTTTCCCCCAAATAAGCCAAAAGTTGCACCTAACAGGATAGGAAAAACTAAACATGTGTCACATGAAAAAAGACATGATCAATACATAAAGCATCTAAAAAGATCTTTTAAAAAATCTCAATTATACACCAAAAGAAAAACTAAAATACATGCCCCCCTATGTGTTTACATTTCAGATTGTGCGTTGGAGGATAGAGAATAGAACACTGCCAGTAGCCTGCTAATAATTCACATGACTTCCGATTGATGCATGTCACATCCCACCAGGACAGTGCTCTACAGAAAACAACAGCTGTAACTGGCAAAAAAAAGATAAATTCTTAGGATTTAACTTTCTTTTTCGATTTCATAATTTCCTTTACCCCAGTGAATAAAAACTTTATAAAATAAAAACATCAGAGTCTAGACCACAGATATGATTCTGGGAGCACCCTAGGCTACTATCTATAGACATCAGCACAACTTGTAAATTAGCCAAACATGAATAGCCATGTATTATTTAATGGGAAAATATACACCATAAGCAAACTTTAAAGGAAACCTACCACCACGGATCTTCGCGAATGAGGGCGTGCAGCTCCTTGTAGCTGCGCACTGAAGATATCTGGGTAGAAGGATCAAGGCGGCTACTGGGGTGGCTACTGGCTCCGGCTGCTCCACGCCCCACATCCTTACATACATTAGAGGCACCTACCATTGGATCTACCTTAGTGGTGGTAGGTTTCCTTTAAATAACAGCACACAACATAATACCAGAGCTTATAAAAAACATGGCCACCAGAAACGAGAACTGGTTGAGGAGGTTTGTTAGAATCTGAGCAAAACTACTAAAGACTGGCTTTAACTAGCTTTTCCTGTAAATTCCTTTTCAATAATGTATATTAATAGGCTTCAAAATATTTACATATTTAAGAAATGATTACATCATTAATTCTACGTTTTGGCATATACCATATTTACTTTATATTGAAGATTTGTTCCTATTTTTTAACTTCACAAAGACATTCATGTATGAGGGCAAGTTATCTGCAGGACAGCCTGGAATTTTTTAAAATCATTTTATTAAAAAATATTAAAAAAATAATTTGTAAAGAATATAGGGTATTACAGGGCATTATATACAGTTATAATATATGATCATAGGACATAATTATAAGCAACGGATAATGTAGAATTACATAAAAGGTCATTTATATCAAGTTCAAGTGGTTTTAGCTTCTCAGATGCTTGAGCAGGATCATATAATCGCTGTATATTTGGAAACATACCGGTAATACAAGTTGTGGTGCCACATATTACGATTATAGATAAAAGAACAACATATAACCAGTTAGCATTGGTTAACATGCAACTGATATGACAGTTTTATTGAGGGGTTGCCAAAAGGCCTAAATCTACCCAAGAGTAAGGCAAAGAGTTGCGTCACAGTCATGTAAGCTCCTTTCACAGTCCAGATGACACCTCCTTTTTTTATTCTTAGACTCAGTGGGGCAGATTTATCAAGCTGTCTGAAAGTCAGAATATTTCTAGTTGCCCATGGCAACCAATCACAGCTCTCGTTTAAAATATTCATGAGCACTGGTGAAATGAAAGCTGAGCTGGGATTGGTTGCCATGGGCAACTAGAAATATTCTGACTTTCAGACAGCTTGATAAATCTGCCCCAGTATGTTCACAGAGATGCCAAATTTATATAGTTTATGTCTTCTCACTGGTTATTACAATGAGCAAATTAGGTCTTCCCTGAGGTAAGGGAGACATGCTCTGCTTATTGTAACACCAAGTGAAAGTACATCATTGAGGGCTTCTGGAAAATGTAAAATTTCAAGAAAAAAGTAAGAAGCCTTATTTCAGGGTTTCTTTACTGTAACAGCAGTGAGATAATAGAAGTCTCTGCCACCGACTGGCTGAGACACTGGACAAGTGCAAGATGGGTCTGGACGCCTTTCTTAAAGGGAACCTGTCACCTCCAATAAACTAAATAAACCGCAGACAGCAGCTAATAGCGGACTGTAAAGTCATCTCATTGCTTCTGATGTAGTTCATCTGCATTGCTGTGGTGGTATAAAGACAACTTTTATTCCCCATGACTTCTTTCATTTAACCGGTCAAGGAGGTGGTAGAGCGCCCTGAGAGCTTCCCTGACCTCCTCATGGCCACTCTGGCTCAGACCCCCTCCTCACTGACTCCAGCTTTATGTCACTCTAAGGTACTGTCTGGGGGTTATTTAGGTTGTTGGAGGTGACAAGTCGCCTTTAAGAGCAAAAATATCATGTTTAAAGGAACATGTCATCAGCAACTGGCCTATTAAAACACTACTAGTATATTGTCAAACTTCATCCCAACTTGAAGCATGGTTGAGGAAACATCACAGTTTGGGTCTGCTTTGAGGCCTAAGTTTGTTATAATTAATGAGGGAACAATGAATTCTAAGGGGTACATATTTTTCACATTTACAGGGAAAAGTGAGGGCAGCAGACAGTCTTTGAGATCATTCGGAAGAAACGTTGGGTGATGTGACAATAATTCTAAAACCAAAACAAAACTGCGCATGCTCGGTTACATACAGCAGGGTCCTGCCAGGATGCGGAACCCGGCGTGGAGAGAAGCCGAGCTGAGGCAGGAGACCAGAGGGGGCTTTTCCCATCCACGATGGGACACTTACAAGACGCGGTCATCAAAGCCCGGCACCAGACTGGCCCGTTGTACCTAAATCTTCTTCTGACGTGCTGCCGTAGAAAGGCGTTGCGTCAGAAGAAGTACCCTTAATGACCGCTGTAAAAAGCCGATAGGATGGTCATTAAGGGGTTGCAAAGAAGATTTGTATTTTTGAATAACATAACATGAGAAGTACACGAGCCAGGATTTGTCATGAGGAAAATATGTAGACTTGTGTGAGAAAAAAATAACACTGCCAGGAAGAAGCACTGCTAAACTCTAATACTGCGCTGGCCTTTACTATATTTCTGTAATAAGCAAATACAAGTGGATAAATGCAGGAGACCCTATTTCAACCTGTCATGTGAGACCCCCTTACTTTATGTATGGCCAGGTATTATTTATTACTAAAAAAAACCTGTACAATCTGGCACAATATTAGCACAATATTAGCAGGGTCTGGAACTGACTGGGGACACACACAGAGGCAGTGGGCCCTGAGAGTAATACCACTATCAGCTGTCTCTTCCTATTGTCCGGCCCACAATAGATGGTGGGTAAATAACTAGAAGGTGATCGCTCCCTGTGCCAAACATGGAGACAAGTCAGTATAAACAGATATGAATAGTTACCAGAACCAGGTCACAACAAAGAGAGCAAATAAAGTACCATATCCATTGACAAAAGGGATACCAGGAGACAAGCCAAGAGGTCAGAAGATATCAGATTTAAGCAGACAGAATGCACGCTAGCTTGGTCAACTGTGAGCTTTAACAAGCACTGAGGAATTGATCCCAGTATATTTTATGTGATGCCAGAATCCTGGTTTACTTTTGATAAGATAAGGACTCTGTCCATCACAGAAGGTTAACTGATGATGAACAGGAGCATAGCGGCAGAGTAATGGGCAATTCAAGCAACACAGCCAGCAAACATAAACCATTGTTCACACTAAGAGTAAAATACATAATCAGCGCACCCTGCATTCTACAGACTGAGGATGACACCGGCACAGATGTTATAGGTACAGTATGAACACCGTTCTTCAAACTTATTTTTTTCTTTCTTTTTATAAGCACAATGATCCTCTGCATGAAAACATCCCTTCAGTCCCTATTCTTCATCGGACTATGGATGTGTTGATGCAGATCTGAAAATTTGTATACTTTTAAATGGAGTCCATAATAAAGATGGAACTACAATAAACCTTGTTTGCTGGTGCTGGATGCTTTGGAGTATTTATATTAAACTTTACCTGGCTCCTTACCAGCTTTCACATGGAAGCCCCAGGAGCAAGTGAACAAGCGAGCTGAGTCACCCCCTCCTGAAGTTAACGCTAGTTGTTGTCAGTGTTCAAATGAAGCCTCCCCCTCCTCCTCATCCCGCTGACCACAGCAAGCAGATCCCGTGCTTGAGTGGTCAGCTAATGCTACTTTCAATTCAGAGAGCAAGTGGAGACCGGCGGTTGCGAGATAAGGAGGGGGCTTAAGTTGAACAATGACCAAAGTGAGTGTTCACCTCCAGAGGGAGGGGGGCTCCTTTGGCCAAACACCCCTGGGACTTGCATGTGAAAGCAGCCAGGGAGCCAGGTAAAGTTTAATAAAGATTATTTCAAAACCATAGAACTCAGAGCTTATTTTAAAAACATGTTTGCATTATATATTACTATTAGAGATGAGCGAACATGCTCGTCCGAGCTTGATGCTCGGTCGAGCATTAGGGTACTCGAAACTGCTCGTTACTCGGACGAATACTTCGCCCGCTCGAGAAAATGGCAGCTCCCGCCGTTTTGCTTTTTGGCGGCCAGAAACAGAGCCAATCACAAGCCAGGAGACTCTGCACTCCACCCAGCATGACGTGGTACCCTTACACGTCGATAGCAGTGGTTGGCTGGCCAGATCAGGTGACCCTGGGATAGACTAGCCGCTGGCCGCGCTGCTCGGATCATTCTGTCTCTGGATGCCGCTAGGGAGAGAGCTGCTGCTGCTCAGGGAAAGCGTTAGGGTGTTCTATTAGCTTACTGTTAGGCAGGAGTGATTCTCAAAGAACCCAACAGCCCTTCTTAGGGCTACAATAACGTTCTACTTTTTTTATTTTAATTTGCATCTTTTACCATTTTGTGAGGAATTAGCAGGGGGACTTGCTACCGTTGTGTTTAGCTCTTAGTGGCACACATATCCATAGCAAAGACCGAAGTGGGAAAATTCAGTAGGGGTTGGATTTCTATTAGGCAATAACTCAGTGTCATCTCATCTGGCATAGTAGTGTGCTTCCTTTGATACTTGGCTAGAAAATAGCCATAGGAGAATACAAACAGCTTCTTGAAGCCTACAGTAGCGTTCTATATATTTGATTTCTGGTTGATCTGCTGGTGGCTGTAGTTTCTGCAGTGCATGTACTTGCCAATTCTGAGCAATTTGTAGTGAGACTTGCGACCGCTGTGTTCTGCGCTTAGTGGCGCACATATCCATAGCAAAGGCTGAAGTGGCAAAATTCAGTAGGGGTTGGATTTCTATTAGGCAATAACTCAGTGTCATCTCATCTGGCATAGTACTGTGCTTCCTTTGATACTTGGCTAGAAAATAGCCATAGGAGAATACAAACAGCTTCTTGAAGCCTACAGTAGCGTTCTATATATTTGATTTCTGGTTGATCTGCTGGTGGCTGTAGTTTCTGCAGTGCATGTACTTGCCAATTCTGAGCAATTTGTAGTGAGACTTGCGACCGCTGTGTTCTGCGCTTAGTGGCGCACATATCCATAGCAAAGGCTGAAGTGGCAAAATTAAGTAGGGGTTGGATTTCTATTAGGCAATAACTCAGTGTCATCTCATCTGGCATAGTACTGTGCTTCCTTTGATACTTGGCTAGAAAATAGCCATAGGAGAATACAAACAGCTTCTTGAAGCCTACAGTAGCGTTCTATATATTTGATTTCTGGTTGATCTGCTGGTGGCTGTAGTTTCTGCAGTGCATGTACTTGCCAATTCTGAGCAATTTGTAGTGAGACTTGCGACCGCTGTGTTCTGCGCTTAGTGGCGCACATATCCATAGCAAAGGCCGAAGTGGCAAAATTCAGTAGGGGTTGGATTTCTATTAGGCAATAACTCAGTGTCATCTCATCCGGCATAGTACTGTGCTTCCTTTGATACTTGGCTAGAAAATAGCCATAGGAGAATACAAACAGCTTCTTGAAGCCTACAGTAGCGTTCTATATATTTGATTTCTGGTTGATCTGCTGGTGGCTGTAGTTTCTGCAGTGCATGTACTTGCCAATTCTGAGCAATTTGTAGTGAGACTTGCGACCGCTGTGTTCTGCGCTTAGTGGCGCACATATCCATAGCAAAGGCCGAAGTGGCAAAATTCAGTAGGGGTTGGATTTCTATTAGGCAATAACTCAGTGTCATCTCATCCGGCATAGTACTGTGCTTCCTTTGATACTTGGCTAGAAAATAGCCATAGGAGAATACAAACAGCTTCTTGATCTTGAAGCCTACAGTAGCGTTCTATATATTTGATTTCTGGTTGATCTGCTGGTGGCTGTAGTTTCTGCAGTGCATGTACTTGCCAATTCTGAGCAATTTGTAGTGGGACTTGCGACCGCTGTGTTCTGCGCTTAGTGGCGCACATATCCATAGCAAAGGCCGAAGTGGCAAAATTCAGTAGGGGTTGGATTTCTATTAGGCAATAACTCAGTGTCATCTCATCCGGCATAGTACTGTGCTTCCTTTGATACTTGGCTAGAAAATAGCCATAGGAGAATACAAACAGCTTCTTGATCTTGAAGCCTACAGTAGCGTTCTATATATTTGATTTCTGGTTGATCTGCTGGTGGCTGTAGTTTCTGCAGTGCATGTACTTGCCAATTCTGAGCAATTTGTAGTGAGACTTGCGACCGCTGTGTTCTGCGCTTAGTGGCGCACATATCCATAGCAAAGGCCGAAGTGGCAAAATTCAGTAGGGGTTGGATTTCTATTAGGCAATAACTCAGTGTCATCTCATCCGGCATAGTACTGTGCTTCCTTTGATACTTGGCTAGAAAATAGCCATAGGAGAATACAAACAGCTTCTTGATCTTGAAGCCTACAGTAGCGTTCTATATATTTGATTTCTGGTTGATCTGCTGGTGGCTGTAGTTTCTGCAGTGCATGTACTTGCCAATTCTGAGCAATTTGTAGTGGGACTTGCGACCGCTGTGTTCTGCGCTTAGTGGCGCACATATCCATAGCAAAGGCCGAAGTGGCAAAATTCAGTAGGGGTTGGATTTCTATTAGGCAATAACTCAGTGTCATCTCATCTGGCATAGTACTGTGCTTCCTTTGATACTTGGCTAGAAAATAGCCATAGCAATAGGATAGCATTGTTTGGTTTTAAAAACTCAAAAAAAAAACAAAAAACACAAAAAAAAAAAAAAAACACAAAAAAAAACAAAAAAAAGTAAAAAAAAAAATAAAGTTATAACTCTCATTTTAAAAATGTTTAACCCGAGGGCTAGGGGTAGAGGACGAGGGCGGGGACGTGGGCGTCCAACTACTGCAGGGGTCAGAGGCCGTGGTCCTGGGCGGGGTGAGACACCACCTGCTGATGAGGGAGCAGGGGAACGCCGCAGAGCTACACTCCCTAGGTTCATGTCTGAAGTTACTGGGACTCGTGGTAGAGCACTGTTGAGGCCAGAACAGTGCGAACAGGTGATGTCGTGGATTGCTGACAATGCTTCGAGCAATTTGTCCACCACCAGTCAGTCTTCCACGCAGTCCACCCATGTCACCGAAATCGCCACTCCTCCAGCTCCTGCACCTCAGCCTCCTCCCCCCCAGTCTGCCCCCTCCCAGGAAAATTTGGCATTTGAACCGGCATACTCTGAGGAACTGTTTTCTGGACCCTTCCCACAGTCACAAACCACTTGTCCGGTTGCTGCTGAGCAATTTTCCGATGCCCAGGTTTTCCACCAGTCACAGTCTGTGGGTGATGATGACCTTCTTGACGTAGTGGAAGTGTGTAAAGAGGTGTCCGACGATGAGGAGACACGGTTGTCAGACAGTGGGGAAGTTGTTGTCAGGGCAGGAAGTCCGAGGGGGGAGCAGACTGAGGGATCGGAGGATGATGAGGTGACAGACCCAAGCTGGGTTGAGAGGCCGGGTGAACACAGTGCTTCTGAGACGGAGGAGAGTCCTCGACCTGAACAGGTTGGAAGAGGCAGTGGTGGGGCCAGACGGAGAGGCAGGGCCAGAGCTGGTGCATCAGCGCCACTGTCAACTAGTGAAGCTCCCGTGGTGAGGGCTCTTGCGGCGAGGGCTAGATCTTCAGAAGTGTGGAGGTTCTTTAAGGAAACACCGGATGACCGACGGACTGTGGTGTGCAACATTTGCCAAACCAGGCTCAGCAGGGGTTCCACCACTACTAGCTTAACTACCACCAGTATGCGCAGGCATATGAATGCTAAGCACCCCACTCAGTGGCAACAAGCCCGTTCACCTCCGGCCGTGCACACCACTGCTCCTTCCCCTGTGTCAGCTGCTAGTCAGCCCCCTGCCCAGGACCCTGCCACAAAAACCCCATCGTCGCCTCCACGATCCTCCACAGCATCCACCAGCGTTCAGCTCTCCATACCCCAGACGCTGGAGCGGAAACGCAAATATAGTGCAACCCACCCGCACGCCCAAGCCCTTAATGTGCACATTTCCAGATTGCTTAGCCTGGAGATGCTGCCCTATAGGCTAGTAGAGACCGAGGCCTTTCGCAACCTCATGGCGGCGGCCGCCCCTCGGTATTCGGTCCCCAGCCGCCACTACTTTTCCCGATGTGCCGTCCCAGCCCTGCACCAGCACGTGTCAGACAACATCATCCGTGCCCTGACCAACGCCGTTTCTGACAAGGTCCACCTGACCACGGACACGTGGACGAGTGCTGCCGGGCAGGGCCACTATATATCGCTGACGGCACATTGGGTTAACTTGGTGGAGGCTGGGACCGAGTCTGACCCTGGGGCTGCTCATATACTGCCGACGCCGAGGATTGCGGGGCCTACCTCGGTCCAGGTGTTTCAGGCCTACTATGCCTCCATCCCCTCCCACCCCTCCTCCACCTCCTCCTCCGAACTACCATCCGTGGGCACGGCGCCATCAGTCGGTAGCTCTAGGCACAGCAGCAGTGCCGTCGCTAAGCGACAGCAGGCGGTGCTCAAACTGCTGAGCCTAGGCGACAAAAGGCACACCGCCCAAGAGCTATTACAGGGCATCACGGCGCAGACTGATCTGTGGCTGGCACCGCTGAACCTCAAGCCGGGAATGGTTGTGTGTGACAACGGCCGTAACCTGGTGGCGGCTCTGCAACTCGGCAGACTGACACATGTGCCATGCCTGGCCCATGTGTTAAATCTGATAGTGCAGCGTTTCCTCAAGACATACCCCAATCTGTCTGATTTGCTCACGAAGGTGCGCCGCATCTGTGCGCATTTCAGGAAGTCCAGCCCAGATGCTGCCACTCTCAGGGCAGCGCAGCGCCGCCTCCAACTGCCCGCTCACCGACTGTTGTGCGACGTGCCCACGAGGTGGAATTCAACACTGACCATGTTATCCAGAGTTTACCAGCAGCGCAGAGCGATTGTAGACTGCCAGATGTCAACTTCCACCAGAACTGGTAGTCAGGTCAGTCAGCTTCCTCAAGTCTACAATGAGGAGTGGACGTGGATGTCTGATATCTGTCAGGTGCTGAGTAACTTTGAGGAGTCAACACAGATGGTCAGTGGCGATGCCGCCATCATCAGCCTCACCATCCCGCTGCTTGGCCTGTTGAAAAACTCTCTGGTCAGCATGAAGTCGGAAGCTTTGCGCTCGTCACAAGAGACGGGGGAAGAATATTCCCTTGTTGATAGCCAAAGCACCCTGAGGTCTGTTTCTCAGCGCATATCGGAGGAGGTGGAGGTGGAGGAGGATGAGGAGGAAGAGGAGGAGAATGTTGGCGAGACACAAGAGGGGACCATTGTTGAGTCCTTCACTGTTCAGCGTGTATGGGCAGAAGAAGAGGAGTTGGAGGAGTTGGAGGAGGAGGAAATGGACAGTCAGGCCAGTGAGGGGAGTGAATTCTTACGCGTTGGTACTCTGGCGCATATGGCAGATTTCATGCTAGGCTGCCTATCCCGTGACCCTCGCGTTCAAAGAATTTATTCCAGCACCGATTACTGGGTGTTCACTCTCCTGGACCCACGGTACAAGCAAAATCTTCCCACTCTCATCCCTGGAGAGGAAAGGAGTGTGAGAATGCATGAATACCAGCAGGCCCTGGTGCACAAGCTGAAACAGTATTTCCCTTCTGACAGCGCTAGCGGCAGAGTGCGTAGTTCTGCGGGACAAGTAGCGAGGGAGAGTAGGCGAGCAGGCAGCTTGTCCAGCACTGGCAAGGGTACGCTTTACAAGGCTTTTGCCAGCTTTATGTCACCCCAGCAAGACACTGTCACCTGTCCCCAGTCTCGGCAGAGTAGGGCTGATCTTTACAGAAAGATGGTGAGGGAGTACGTAGCTGACCATACCATCGTCCTAAATGATCACACAGCTCCCTACAACTACTGGGTTTCAAAGCTGGACATGTGGCACGAACTGGCGCTGTACGCCTTGGAGGTTCTTGCCTGCCCTGCCGCTAGCGTCTTGTCCGAGCGGGTTTTCAGTGCAGCTGGTGGCATCATCACCGATAAGCGTACACGCCTGTCGACTGACAGCGCTGACAGGCTGACGCTTATTAAAATGAATAAAGGCTGGATTTCTCAGAATTTCCAATCTCTACCAGGTGAAGGAAGCTCAACCTGAATAATTGATCCACTCCTCCTCCTCCTCCTCATTTTCCTCCTTCTCCTCCTCTTTGTACAGTAAAGCAGAGGAAACTGGCTATTTTTTGACAGGGCCCACTGGCTCTTGCTATAGTACTTCATGCATTTAATTTTTCTGGAGGGCCACCTACCCGGTCCTCTGTTTGAAACAATTTTTGTGAGTGCCACATACAGGCACTCAATCTATTCCATTTTACTGCAGGGCCACCTACCTGCTCCTCTGGTTTGAACAATTTTTGGGACTGCCACATACAGGCACTCAATCTATTCCATTTTACTGGAGGGCCACCTACCTGCTCCTCTGGTTTGAAACATTTTTGGGACTGCCACATACAGGCACTCAATCTATTCCATTTTACTGCAGGGCCACCTACCTGCTCCTCTGGTTTGAACAATTTTTGGGACTGCCACATACAGGCACTCAATCTATTCCATTTTACTGCAGGGCCACCTACCTGCTCCTCTGGTTTGAAACATTTTTGGGACTGCCACATACAGGCACTCAATCTATTCCATTTTACTGCAGGGCCACCTACCTGCTCCTCTGGTTTGAACAATTTTTGGGACTGCCACATACAGGCACTCAATCTATTCCATTTTACTGCAGGGCCACCTACCTGCTCCTCTGGTTTGAACAATTTTTGGGACTGCCACATACAGGCACTCAATCTATTCCATTTTACTGGAGGGCCACCTACCTGCTCCTCTGGTTTGAACAATTTTTGGGACTGCCACATACAGGCACTCAATCTATTCCATTTTACTGGAGGGCCACCTACCTGCTCCTCTGGTTTGAAACATTTTTGGGACTGCCACATACAGGCACTCAATCTATTCCATTTTACTGCAGGGCCACCTACCTGCTCCTCTGGTTTGAACAATTTTTGGGACTGCCACATACAGGCACTCAATCTATTCCATTTTACTGCAGGGCCACCTACCTGCTCCTCTGGTTTGAACAATTTTTGGGACTGCCACATACAGGCACTCAATCTATTCCATTTTACTGGAGGGCCACCTACCTGCTCCTCTGGTTTGAAACATTTTTGGGACTGCCACATACAGGCACTCAATCTATCCCATTTTACTGGAGGGCCACCTACCTGCTCCTCTGGTTTGAAAAATGTTTGGGACTGCCACATACAGGCACTATCCAAATTAAATTGTCTCCATAGCAGCCTCCACACGTTGTCTCCATTGCTACCTCCAAAAGTCGTCCATATAGCTGCCTCCATACATCGTCCCTTTATCAAACGAGGTGTGTCAGGCAGAAATTTGGGTTGTTTTCATGGATTCCACATCAAAGTTGTTAACTTTGTCGCCACCCTGCTGTGTTATCCACAAAATATACTGGCAAACTTTTACCATTTAGGGATATTATTTCAGCGCTTCTTGCGCATCTGTTTACATTCCCCTCACCCGGCATATCCTAAACTTATAAGAACGCTACTACACTTGATCTTATACAAAAGGTTCTTAGAAGTGCTGTTTGGGGAGTAGCCTAGAGACAGGGGCTTGGATTGGCGAAAGCTCGCCTGGCAGCGGAACGCCAGCTCCATGCGCATCATGCGCTTCTTGCGCATCTGTTTACATTCCCCTCACCCGCCATATCCCAAACTTATGAGAACGCTACTACACTTAACTTGGTGCAGGCTGGGACCGAGTCTGACCCTGGGGCTGGTCATATACTGCCGACGCAGAGAATTGCGGGGCCTACCTCGGTCCAGGTCTCAAAGGCCTACTATACCTCCTCCCACCCCTCCTCCACCTCCTCCTCCTCCGAATTACCATCCGTGGGCATGGCGCCATCAGTCGGTAGCTCTAGGCACAGCAGCAGTGCCGTCGCTAAGCGACAGCAGGCGGTGCTGAAACTGCTGAGCCTAGGCGATAAAAGGCACACCGCCCAAGAGCTATTACAGGGCATTCCACATCAAAGTTGTTAACTTTGTCGCCACCCTGCTGTGTAATCCCCAAAATATACTTGCAAACTTTTACCATTTAGGGATATTATTTCAGCGCTTCTTGCGCATCTGTTTACATTCCCCTCACCCGGCATATCCTAAACTTATAAGAACGCTACTACACTTGATCTTATACAAAAGGTTCTTAGAAGTGCTGTTTGGGGAGTAGCCTAGAGACAGGGGCTTGGATTGGCGAAAGCTCGCCTGGCAGCGGAACGCCAGCTCCATGCGCATCATGCGCTTCTTGCGCATCTGTTTACATTCCCCTCACCCGCCATATCCCAAACTTATAAGAACGCTACTACACTTAACTTGGTGCAGGCTGGGACCGAGTCTGACCCTGGGGCTGGTCATATACTGCCGACGCAGAGAATTGCGGGGCCTACCTCGGTCCAGGTCTCAAAGGCCTACTATACCTCCTCCCACCCCTCCTCCACCTCCTCCTCCTCCGAATTACCATCCGTGGGCATGGCGCCATCAGTCGGTAGCTCTAGGCACAGCAGCAGTGCCGTCGCTAAGCGACAGCAGGCGGTGCTGAAACTGCTGAGCCTAGGCGATAAAAGGCACACCGCCCAAGAGCTATTACAGGGCATTCCACATCAAAGTTGTTAACTTTGTCGCCACCCTGCTGTGTAATCCCCAAAATATACTTGCAAACTTTTACCATTTAGGGATATTATTTCAGCGCTTCTTGCGCATCTGTTTACATTCCCCTCACCCGGCATATCCTAAACTTATAAGAACGCTACTACACTTGATCTTATACAAAAGGTTCTTAGAAGTGCTGTTTGGGGAGTAGCCTAGAGACAGGGGCTTGGATTGGCGAAAGCTCGCCTGGCAGCGGAGCGCCAGCTCCATGCCAAGATCCAACTAACATAGTTTTAACTGCAGCACCTTTAATCTACTACTAGTTCACTGCCTCCATACATGGTCCCCTTATCAAACGAGCTGTGTCAGGCAGAATTTTGGGTTGTTTTCATGGCTTCCATGTTAACTTTGTCGCCACCCTGCTGTGTAATCCACAAAATATACTGGCAAACTTTTATCATGTACCGATATTATTTGAGCGCTTCTTGCTCACCTCCTTTGGTTCCTCTCTGCCACCCATTGGTTTGAAGCCTGAGTCCATTTAGGGTATGTCGCCATGACACTCTCTAGCCTGCTGCCGCTGCCTCTGCATGCCGTCCCCTATAGTGTCAGGGTCAATTATTGGATGTTTTAGATGCTATCTAGCTTCATTCTGTCACTCTGTCATGGCCATGCTGTTGCCCATAATTTTGGCATAATGGTGCGATTATGCAGCCTCAGAGGCATCCATGCATGCTGCCCCTGCTGTTTCCTGTCCATTTCCGTGGTGTTTCCATCCTTTTCTGAGGTTCCCAGGTGTTTGGCCAAGCTTCCCTGTGCAGAGCCTTGGTCCCCTTGAAAAATGCTCGAGTCTCCCATTGACTTCAATGGGGTTCGTTATTCGAGACGAGCACTCGAGCATCGGGAAAAGTTCGTCTCGAATAACGAGTACCCGAGCATTTTAGTGTTCGCTCATCTCTAATTACTATGTCTGTGGACAGGTTCCTTTTGCATCCACACATTTAATTTTTCAGATGCAGTTCTTGATGTCCAAACCAGGGGTGGAGTGAAAAGAAAAGGAAACGTAGCAACTCTCAATTATATGTTCTCACCCATTATGATCCACACCTGCTTTTGGCTTTGAAAACTGCTTCTGATAATCCTGCTGCAGAGTGGAAGTAGCAGCTACTTGGCTCAGCTACCAACTGCTTCAGGAAAAGTCACTCATGGGTTTAGCTTTGCTTATTTAGGTGGTCATCAGCATGGGAAGCATGTGATTGCTGGACCATGTGTCTGCACCTGTAAAGGGAATGTATTACCTCATTTAACACAAATTTACTTCTCAGTGACGTTATTTATTATTCCATGTTGTGTAGTGGGAGGCTGGGAAAAATTCCAAATATGGTAAATTGGCAAAAAAAAAGCATTTGCTTTCTTGCGGGCTCAGTGTTTTACGACTTTCACTGTGCTCTACAAATGATGCATGTGTGTACGATGAGGTTCTGCAGAATTCGAGGGAAGCCTATTAACAAAAAGTTTGCTCAACAAGAAAATTTGTGATGGGTACCCACCCGATTTTTCTCCCAGGGGCCCCTAAAACCTTAACTCCGGAGTCTGTCATTTCTAAAGATCTGTTATAGCATGCGGGTGTAGATCCGAGAAGCAGGAAAGATCTTAGAGGCCACCTAATTAAGATTTTATAACAAACAAACATAAGGTTAGCATTCATAGAGGACTTTTTTGCCTAATTTGCAATTTTTCAATTTATGCTAGGAAATGTTTTACCCAATTCTGATTGCCACTTCTTGAAAGGGCTTAAAGGGGTTTTCCTACGAAGAAAGTTAGGCCCTTTCCTGTGGATAACTTGCCGGTCAGCGGGGGTTTCAGTGATGGGACCCCCACGGATCACGAGAACAGGAGTCCAATGTACCCAAGTCGCACCCTGAGATGACCTGAGCAGCCAGTCGCGCATGCACAGGCAATCTCTGGCAGCTCCTTAGAGATGAATGGGGCAGCCCGCGCATGCACGACCAGCTGCTCTGAGTAGACGTGTAGCCATGACACAAAATTAGCCAAGACACTTTATAAAAACATGTGCAAGCAGTTTGCACATTCTTTCTAGTGCAAAGTCAGACAAAAAACCCCTTTAATAAATGTGGTCCAATGGGTTTTCCTGTATGGCTCAGCATTTTTTCATATCTGTTCTGTTTTTCATGTTCTGTATAATACTGAAGTTTAAAAAGATTTCTGGAGTTTCCTATAATATGTTACTACCAGAAATAACATGCTTCAGTTATGTTATGTTACTACCAGAGATACATGTTTCAGTCAATCTATCATAATTCCTTGGAAATGTAAAAAATGTATATGTACATGGAAAATTTGTATGAAATGCTGTCATGTAGAGGTTGAATTTTAAGAATGCTGATATCTCACATTGCAAGTCAGTGCAAATGCCAGCCCAGGATTAAAAGGTTTTTATCTGATATTGATTCATTTTATACCCAAACTATTCAAGAGACACTCGTTTAAACGTGCTTGTACTGCCCTGCAGTCTACAGGCTGTATAAACAGCTGGAGGGAATTATATGTATAGACGCTGGTGACAGGTTACCTTGGAATCCAGCCTGTGTTGTGGTAAAACGGAGCATAAACCTTAAAGAAGAGGGGCTGCTACACAGATTCAGGGGCTCCTTGCGTCTTCTTTATAGCCCCTACAGTTGTGGAGATATCAGTCACAAGAGCTGGAGCTGCAGGCTTGTGTTATGCTAATCTTCTCTCATCCTGTCCAATCAGCAGCAACTATGAATAGTAACGAGCTGTGATCTTTTTCTACGTTCATTTTAAACACTAACATGGAAGTTTAACTTTACACTGCGCTTACTCTTAAGTGGCATTCGCGTTGCCTTACGGTTATGCAACTTTGGCGTTTATGTCTTATTTGCATCGTGTTTACATTTAAATGGTGCTTGTGGTGCATTTACATTGCATTCGCTTTTTTAGGTCACATTTGCACTTCACGTGGCGTTAACGCCGCATTTATGTAGTATTGATGTGGCGTTTGCTTCAACTTCACGTTATGTGGCCTGGACCTGGGGGGACGGCAATAATAAACTGTGGTTCTGCCGTCCATCCCAGACCCCTGGGCAATGCGGGCGGCTGCTACGCTACGGCTTCTACGCTACGGCTGTTGTAACGCCCCTGTGGGTTCCTCCAGCACCTGGTGTTACAGAGTTTGGACCTATGCTTCTGACTCTGTTCTCTATGTTGCAGAAATCACTGATCATGGGCTTTACAGGCATTGAACCTCCACCAATCTTGTAGTGTTGATTAAGAACTATCTTGAGAATAGGTCAGCAATATTAAATTATGATTTAAATTGAACATGCAGATTATATATGTATTGGCAGGTAACTGTGATTTGTAGGGGGCCCCTTAACATTTGTCTGGGTTCTCAGTTCAGTATAATTGCACGGCAATACCAATTGTCTGGCCGATAATCCCAAACTGTGCTCCGCCCATGATCCACAGTGCCGTACCTCCGCTTGCTTCTATACTTACCATACTTGGCTGAAAAATTATACAAAGTAGCTGCCAAATAAACTAGCATTGGACAAATAGCTATAAATAAAGTAATAAAAGTGCATAGTCAACTTAAAGTCCAATACCAATATTTACCATCCCTGTCTGCACACATAGATTAAGATATAATTCATGTTTTCTATCATATTTACATATTCTCACTAGAAATGCTAATACAACTGTATTTATAATGTGTGTCTGTGTAGGTGATAATGTGTGTCTATTGGATATTTGTCAGAAATATATACTTTTTATCACTAGTATTATTTGTTGTTAACCCTATCGTATTGCCTAGTGGTTCCTCCATCAGATTCAATAATGTTTATATATTCATCACATCTTCCACATTATCAGCAAACTATATATATATATGCACTCCGAGACCTCTAAACTTCCTGTTTCATTCTATTAGGCCATACCAGATGTATGGAATAATAGAAAGCCTGTCAGTAACTGACAGTATAATACACTGCACTACAGAGGTAGTACAAACCTGAGTGAGGTTGGCCCCCCCACCTTGATTAAATATCAAGGTGTCAAACATTTGTGCTACATTTGTGCAGCAGAAATTTTCATTTGTGCTGCAAATATTTTTAAGATATTAAAAGTTTCCAGAGTTCATCAGAGGTTATACAGCACTCCCCCCCCCCCCCCCCCATAACCCAAATCAAACAAAACTGGTGCCAATCAGTTCTGCAATGTTTGTGTTGCTCAAATTTTTGTTTGGGCTGCTTTTGTTTTGAAGATATTAACTAAATTGTAAAGTTCAAAAGGTCAGACAGCCCCCCCTCCCCCGCCACATTAACTGAATCAAACAAAAGTGGTGTCAAACGTTTGTTTTATGTCTGTTCTGGTTTGTGCAGCAAAAAATGTTTTATGTCAGGAACAATGGGGAAAAGTGCTGATTCGGACATTTGAATGTAATTTTATGTTATAGCCTTCACGTCAGGGAAATATTTTGATATATCGGACATTTTGGGACATGGGTGTACCTAACGTGTTTATTTATTTTTATTATGTTTTCATAGTTGTAAACCTTTTTTAATACTATTATTTATATTGTTATACTATTGTATGTGGTATTCTATTTCAAATGAAATTAATAATGCTACTGTCAATATACTGCTCCTATATTAAAATGTTTAGGGTTTAGAGCCCTCAAACACAAGACACTATGGTTTATGACATTTTAAGACTTTTTTTCAGAAAGTAACCAAAGTACCATTCCAGGCATAAGGCAAAGGCTTTCCTACGAGGGTACATACAGTACAGGCAGTCCCCAGGTTACATACAAGATAGGTTCTGTAGGTTTGTTCTTAAGTTGAATTTGTATGTAAGTCGGAACTGTATATTTTATAATTGTAACCTCAGCCAAATTGTTTTTGGTCTCTGTGACAATTGGATTTAAAAAATGTGGGATTGTCATAAGAACCAGGATTAACGATAAATTACAGACGCCTTTAATAACTGTTACAGCTGTTTATTGTAGCCTAGGGTTAAAGTACAGTAACTTACCAACATCCAGAGGTCCGTTTGTAACTAAGGGTCGTCTGTAAGTCGGGTGTTTTTAAGTAGGGGACCGCCTGTACACTAATACTCAAACACACACTCATCCTACCTCCACTTCCTCCTAACTCACACACTGCAAAGAGAAATGTCCCAAGAGATACAGATTTCGGGCATGGTGGTTACGTGACTAATAACTGCTGCCTTGTGAGCTATGATATTAGCAGCTGTGCACATATACACTGCTGTGAAAATACTGCAGGCACATATTCTAGGAGGGGACGTCACAGAAATATGAGAGAGCAGTGAACAGGGGTTATACTTGGGTCAATGAATCATGTCTTAGATGCAGGTTTTCTAGAGTGGCAAGTGGGGTAATCGCAAAATAATCGCAATTTTTTTGCTGTGTGCAAGAAATTGTGATTATTTCAATGCTTCTACGCCAAACTGTCATAGAAGCGCTGATAAATGCCCTCCATGGTGTTGTAGCCTCAAATCTACAGGTCTAATTTTACATATAACACACTGTGGCCCACATTTATCACTATGTGCAGTTTACTTGTGAAATGTGCAGAGTGCGACAGATACATGAATCGTGTCACACGTTCTTCATTAATCTGGCGTCCCCTGCGCTGCTCCGGCAGATTGCACCATGTTTTTCGGTGCACTTTGTTCATGCTGCAGAATTGTGGCGCCCTTGGGACAGGATCGTTGAGCACGGTCTGACTAAGCAGTAAGTCGCCCCTTTAGGTGCACATTTTTTCTGTCTTGTAGGGCACAGTGCAACCACAACACAAAACTGGCGCATACACTAAGTACATGTGCAAGAAGTTTGCACATTCTTTTCAGTACAAAGTCAGACAGAAAAGTGGTGCAAACACTTTAATAAATGTGGGCCTGTATATCTGAAAACATTCACTAGTTCACTAAACATAATTGAATTTTATCATTACTTCCCTATGCTTCAATTACACTTCATCATCATGATGCAACATCAGATTTATTTCGGGCAGAAGTTTAGGACTATTTTAAACTTATTTGCTTTCTTCATTTTGTTTCTTTTGGGCACTTTCTTTGGTAAGCTTCTAACCCTTTACAGGATATAGTATTCAGGAAAAGAGTGATACGAGTTTCATTGATTTCTATTGCAGCCACATCTTTCACTGATCCCCACCAACACCCAGAATAATGGGAAATGCTATATAAATGCTACACTATCTGTTATTTATGCATATAATTGGATCTTATACAATGGACATGGTTATCAGTTATAGGTTAGAACCATGATCTGTGTTGCTTTGATAAATTGTCTGGGAATGACTGGCTCTCAGATGTTTATGAACTCTTTCCCAATACATTATGCTATGGGGAATTAATATTGTAATTGTTCAGGCTCTTCTCTGAAGGCAGATATCAGGGAGATATACATAAGGGTATAATCACACATGGTAGAATTATTAGTATGTACGTTTTTTAAAGGATAGAATGAAGGAACGCAGCAATTCTGAATTTGTTTGAGGACTTGGGTTCTGTATTTTATGAAACCAACATTCTAAAGCAAAATTATTTATCAGATGAAAGAGAGAAAAGGAAGTGAAATAAAGCAATATTTTTCACACCTTCTTGTTACCACAAATATGGTAAGCACTGAAGAATGACTGTACGGTCCATTCGTTTTTGGAGTTTTTTGTAGTACTTTTATAATAATTATTACCAGATTCAATAGAAATTGTGTACAAACTTTATTGGTGAGATGATGACAGTAAGGATGACAGTAAGAATTTAATACAGTGGTTAGTGATATATTCCTCTACAGCGGCCATTTTGGATCAAGCGCCCATTACAGGCGGTCCCCTCCCCTGTACTTAAGGACACCCGACTTACAGACAACCCATAGTTACAGACACACCCTTCTGACCTCTGGTGAAGCTTTCTGGATGCTTTACTATAGTCCCAGACTGCAATGATCAGCTGTAAGGTGTCTGTAATGAAGCTTTATGGATAATCCTGGGCCCCATTACAACAAAAAATGTTTAAACTCCAGTTATCACTGAGGCCAAAAATTTTTTTAGTCTGGATCTACAATTATAAAATATACAGTTCCGACTTACATACAAATTCAACTTAAGAACAAACCTCCGGACCCTATCTTGTACGTAACCCGGGGACTGCCTGTATTGTATTAGCCGATTAACCGGGGGTCATGCCGGGGGTCAAGCACTGTCCAGCTAATGTCATAATTCAAACTTCATTTTTATGTAATCTGTTTGCTCACCTGCCAGCTTCTCCTTGACATTTAATGAGAGACCAGTATGTCCTTCCTATATTTTTGCTCTAGTATGCTAGGAAGTGGGAACATGGCGCCAAGAATCATAATCCATATAGTATGCTACACACCTTGCCCCCGTATGCTGATGACTCTGTAATTGATACATGCAGGTGAGCACTAATAAACTGGGGGGATTCTACATTTACTAAGAGACTGGTGTGTCTTGGTTTTGTGCTCTCGTCCCGATACCGGGCAGCCATGAAAGAGTTAATTTGAAAGTCACCTTTACAACTGATCAGGGCGGTTTAAGCCCTAGATACAAATCTCTGAAACAGCGAACTTACAAACACTTGGCTGATGAATTTTTGCAGGTGGTGAATTTGATATGATTTAAAAGGGTTGTCTGGAGGTTGAAAAACATGGCTGCTTTCTTCTTAAAGCAGCTCCTCTCCTGACCAATGGTAGTGTCTTGTATTGGAACTACATCTACACATCTGTCCTGCCATATTGACATAAACTATTGTCAGGTGTACAAAAGATTTCTACCACATTTAATTAGGAATAAATTATTCTTTCCAGAGGTTACATGTAACCCCTTATAGTATTACTGGTCCATATAATTACCTAGAGATTAAAGAGAACCCGTCAGGCAAAATAACCCCCCTAAACTAAACATATTTTCATAAACTGCCATTAGAGAGCATTGCCTCTATCCCTTCATTGTCCTTCTACATGCCTGTAAACTTAAGCAATGAGGTCCTAAAGCTGTATGCAAATGACCTGTGAAATGTCCAATGAGTCATTAGCATATTCAAGCTGCCCAGCTTATTCATGAGTGGGAGGCGCAGCCACACCCCCAGTGCTTGACTGACAGCCTGTGTAATGATGTGAGGCTGTATAATGATGTGATGGCTGCTCCATGTGCTTGCTGGTGGCCATGCCCCCTGCAGCCTGTGTGTGTGCATGTGTGTATGTGTATAGGAGAGATACAGCAGCTCCAGGCTGCAGCCATGTTATAGAAGAACATGTCAGGTACTTGTGTAGCTGATGTCTGTGTCTGTGTATTAGGAGGATGCAGCATGACAGCAGATGCAGCACACACTAGCCATGCTTTACTATACATTACACACAGACATGAGCAGGGGGAGAAGAGGGGAGGGGTAACAGGGGTGACATCACTGCCTCTGACCATGTGACCAGCCTCATTTACATGATAAAAAATAGATGATTTTACAATGAATAATGTATGAAATAACTAGATAAAGGCTGGGATGGGATCCTTGTGAGCTGCTCCAACAGGTAGTAGTGACAGGACAAGTGACACAGACCTGATGACAGGTGTCCTTTAAAGAGAGTCTACCAGAGTTCTGTCTGCAACAGTCTTAAAGAATTGTATCTGAACTTGGTGCACTGGTGTGAGCGAGATCTCTTCAGTCGTTTAACAGAGAGATCTCAATTCAGGAGTGTAACAAGTCCAGCTACACTAATAGGTAACACTGACTACACAGGGATTGAGATCACACCACCACAAAACAAAGTTGTACTGGAATTAATGAGTGATGACTCAGTAATGGACATGCTCATGCATCCATAAACACATATTACTCATTTGTCTTCCTAGAATAAGGTGGGGAAGAAGGGCAGGGTGAATGCTGTACAGGTTACATGCTACATGTAGTAGATACTTATCTTATCTTTATTTTTATACAAGCTTACTGCATTGCTTTGTTATTTCTGGCCCTGAATGTTCCTATTGCATGTTTCTGCTGTTTATACCCTTTAGTATTGTATGAGTCTATTACCTCAGTCTGTACAGTACAATTATTTTGCATAGAACGAGTCTGTTTTCTTTTTGTATGGCCCTACCATTTTTCCTTTTTTTTTGACTGCATTATGACTCATTTTATGACCTTTATTTATGCCCATTATGTATGCTTTGAAAGCAGGAAGCTAATAAGTTACTTTTAGCATTGTACTGGACATGTGCCATGTTTGCTACTATTTCATTATCGTTTGGAAAATCTTATATTTTCAATATAATAGTTTTTGTTGTGTAAACCAAGCTTTGGATTCCAAACATGGCTGCTATAAAAATGTACTTGTGTAAAGTATATACCTTCTGTATTATTATTATTAGGGGACAAAAATACAATAATTCACAAATGGTGTCCAGAAACAGATGCCAGTTTACAAGCTCAGACATTTTATGGAAGAAACTAAACTAAAATATATGATATATTCTCCCCGTAGTAAAAGTTTGTGATTTCAAAGTTGCAGATAAAGCACAAAATATTATATTTTACATTTTCTCAAATTTTAATTCCCTATAAACATCATTTTAACCCGCTAACTTTACAATTTGACTCAGTTTTATTGCTGTTTTAGCTCCTATAACTCAGTGATGGTCAATGTAAAATTCTAGAGTGTGAGCAGGGATTCTCTAAGCAGACACATTATGATCCCTCTAGTGCTGTGTGAGAGGCAGTGTGTTGACAATCTAGTTACATTATCCGGGCACAGGTTTATCTACACTTTTATTTAGCTTCTGAACATTGAACTTGTATCTGAAACATAGGAAGAGAAATGAGACACAGATCAGAGATGATGAAATACATGAGATGCTTATAACACACAATGAGAAGAATCTGTCCTGTCTGACCTGTCTGAAGTTAAAAGATTTATGGTCGGACCCGGGGGCAACCAAAATTGTGTACACGAGGACTGATAGAGACAAGTTGGAATTATATCTGTGAAATGCTGCATTTTTTGTTAATAACAGTAAATTAGAGAATGTGCTATTTTGATGTTCTGATTATATTTAAGAATGTTGTCTTCGTGGGAATGTAGGTTTCCCTGAGGCTTGAGTTATGTTTCTGTCTAAAAACCATGACATGCCATTATATCGCCAGAAGCAGGTTCACTGATCCTTATTCCAAATCCAATCTGAGAATGTTGCAGATTATAAGATTGCATGAAGAAAGACAGACTTGAAAAAGTTTGTTCATGTATACAAGTATTAAGCTAATAAAACAGGGCATGGGTGCAGTATGAATTACAGTATGTAAATAATGACTCATCATTTTATGGAATTATTTTTCATATATTTCAGGAGGCACATCTGAAAATATGGCCAAAGCTCTATCCATCTGGAGTTATGTGTCCAAGATTCCTCATGAACACTTTAAAAAACTGTATAGTGGATTACCCCCAAAAGTCCGAAACCACCTCGGTGATTGGCTGGAAAATCAACCATGGTAAGCCAACTATTATGGTCCTTCGTTTAACAGCCACCATCAGATCATGATCAGTAAACAAATGTATTAGTTGTGTGAACAACTAGCTGTAGATCCCAGCTTTGACCGGGATTGTAAATAACTCAGAGCTCATATTAATGACCAGTGGCAAAATAGAAGCTGAGCTTTGATTGGTTGGTTATTGCCACAGTAGACAATGGGTCCTGTATATGGTGGTTATTATATTACCTCACATATTACTTCACATCTTACCTCACACCTAAGACTGCATTCACACGTTGCATTTCATTTGTGTTAATGCATGAATTTTTAAACAAATCACAACAGCTGAGAAGATGAGATTTTCCTAATTGCATTGCTGACAACATTGCATTTACAAAATCTGTGCACTAACACAATGTTAACACATGTGTTAACATTTGGTTAACCTCTATATGTGTGTTAACATTTGTTAAATAGCTGTTAACATCACATTAATGCCTGTGTTTTGTAAATGCAATGTTGACAACAATGTAATTAGGCAAATTTCCTCTTCTCACCTGTTGTGATGCGTTTAAAAATGCATGCTTTATTGCAAACGAAATGCAATGTGTGAACACATATTCATTACCTATGAAAACTCAGAGCTCATATTAATGACCTGTAGCAGAACAGCAACCAGTTACGGCTCAGCTTCTAACTGCCACAGCAGCAGCAGACAATGGCTCCTGTTTATGGTGGTTCTCATAATACCTCATATTACCTCACATATTACTTCACATATTACCTCACTCATAAGCTATATTATACTCATTGCCTATAGTAACCAATAACAGCTCAGAGCTCATATCAATGAACTGTGGCAGAATAGAAGCTGAGTTTTGATTGGTTGTTTATTGCCACAGCAGACAATGCCTCCTATATATGGTGGTTGTCTTTTACCTCACATATTACTTCACATCTTTTCACATCATATTACTTCACATTTCTGCTCAAAACCTATTCTATGACGTTCCCTGACTGACACAGAGCGGCTGTGCAAAATTTGGTGTCTGTAAATGTGACGGTGTAGATTCCTTTAGCGGACATATATATATACATACACACACACACACTAAGCTTTATATATTAGAAATTGTTACATAAGTTAACACTTTTTTGGCTAATATGAATATTAAAGTTAAGAGAAGGTACAATTGTATAAAAATTATAGCAGTGTTTGAGTCTGGATTAACCCCTGTGCCAGCTGTAGTACAAAGTACCTGTTATATGATCCCTACAAGCCAGATGACGGTAATGTGATTATTAGCCATTAGTCAATGGCAGCTCAAATAGTTCTCACCCACTGTGCCAAGCTAAATACTGCTCCAGCATTTTATGGTATTTGCATCACTGAATGACCCTTCAATGCACGGGGAAAAGCCAGTCATTACTGTAAGTCTAATCATTCAGGAATAATTTACAAGTACGTAGATATTGTAGAATTGTGTAGGACAGTTTATTTAAATTCCTGATCCCTTTATTACTAAATTTGCCCAAAGACATCAATTCCTCGTCAAGAGCTTGTCCACTCTTCTGGTCACTTCTATTGTTTAAAATGCTGTACACTATGCTGTACTGGATACTATAGCTACACCATTCACTACCAATACCTTACAGTAACTTGTCCCATGCAGAATGCAGTGTTTTCTGTACTTTATAGAGCAGGTGGAGCTGAGCAGATTGTGTCCAATCTGTAGATAGCATGTTATAGAGCAAAAGGACCTGGAACTATTGTATACAGTGTTCTATCAATGGGCAGCATATTATAGAGCAGAAGGAGCTGAGCAGATCATAGGGTCCTATCTGCAGGCAGAATGTTATAGAGCAAAGGTGAGAAAAATCTCTGAATAATCATATCAACTTCATAAACTATATAACATGCATGTGGGCTACAGTTCCTCAAACTATGTTAGCCCCTGGCAGGCACATTGAACATTGGACAGACAGGGCTGATTCTAGTATTTTTGCTGCCTGAGGCAAAAATTTTAAGTGTTCCTCCAGCGCCATCAGCTGATATATTGATGCAGTCATTTGTGCAAAAGGAATTTACGATACATACTTGTCATTATGCTAACATTTCTGTGTTCAACAAATTTTAGACATTTGGGCCCACATTTATCAATGCTAGTGCAGTCTGTACTATGTGCAGTGTACCTGTGGAGGGTGCAGAGTGCGGCAGATTCATCAAAACTGGCGCATGGTCTTCATTGATCTGACTGCACTGCTCGGGAAGTGGCCACCATTTATTCTCGGTGCACTTTGATAAGAAAAAAAGCTACCGCTCACTTGCAGTTTCTCCACAAGACAGGTCATAGCATTCTGCTGTAGAACCCGATGCACAGAATTGAATGATCTTGTCAGACCATATAATCCAAAAGATAAACAAAAAAGTTTAACTCCAGCACTCCTTATTCCATTTCTTTAAAATATTGTAGTTTATTCCAACATATTAAAATCTAGAGAAACGTCTTGCATGATCCTCGGAAAAAGATCTACCGGTATGCGTTTTGGACTTTCTTATTAAGTCCTTACTCACGGACTGACACTTTTTTTTATTTATAAAGCGTTTGCAACAGTTTTCTGTCTGACTTTGCATTAGAAAGAACATGCAAATGGCTTGCCCATGTATTTATAAAGTGCACCCAGTTTTGTGTCCCATCTACACTGTGTCCGACAAGACATAAAAAATGTGCAGCTAATGGGGAATATTAGTGCTCAGATGGAGTTTGTGCCACATTTATTACATGTGCCATGATACTGCAGCATGAACCACAGTGCACCAAAAACAGGCAAAGTGCACATAGTACAGTTTTGACATACAGGTAAATGTGGGCCAATGACTAATATATGATTTTCACCTTTTGAATTTAATTACTGAAAAAAACTTTTTGCTGATATTCTAATTTATTAAGAAGCACTTGTGTTTATGAGTTACAACTTATTGGTCATACAATAACATTCAACATACTGTACATGTGGTGTAAAACAGAACTCTTCAGTAAGACTGTAAACAGTCACATACAGACAGATGTATCCAGGTTAATAGTTTAGGGTTTATTAACATAGTCCAAAACAGGAATCTTAACAGGCTTAAATTTAATTTCAGGTTTCAGCACAAAAAGGAATACTACAGGGACTCTAAACCAAACTTTCTTTCTCTGTGTAGAATAAACTTTAGCCTATGAATTTGATTTCATCTTCAGACCAGCACACAGCAACCCTGTTCCTTGTTCTCTGCACCACTGGGAGCTGGAGGTTAAGGTATATGACCCTGTAATGGGTCATGGCCAGGAGCAAGGATTCCTGTCATATCTAAATCCTGGAGATATAATCCAGTAAAGACAAAGTGGGGCTCTGGGCAAAACAAAAAGTGGGGCCCCAAAATAAAACTATTTTATGAACAGTCACATTAAGATTGATCCCTTCACAATCATAACACTTTGTAGTTACACACATTAGTAAGGTAAGGCAATCTGTAATGTGGGACTGTAGGAGAACTTTATTGGAGGAACAGATGAGAGGAAGATTGATAATAGAAGATACATTTTAAAGATGATATAGATTTATAGATAGATGATAGATGTATAGATGCAGAAATATAAATTAGATTATATATAGATAGCTAGATAGATAATAGAAGATAAATAGATATGAGAGATAGATAGGTAGATAGATATATAGATAGATAGATAGAAGATATATAGATAAATAGATAGACAAAAAGCTAAATAGATAAATGGTTAGATAGATAAACAGATATTTAGATAGAAAATAGACAAATTATAGGAGATAGATGATTGATATGTAGACAGGAGATAAATGATAAGAATCTCCACCCAGACATTCAAGCAAGGGGTATTGAAAGGCCAATACATCCTCTCCCCACAAAAGTTCACATGCAGGGGGCCTCTTTAGGACAGGGGGCCCTGGGCAGATGTTCAGTTTGCCGCCCCTTAACGCCGACCCTGTTTACACTATGGAATAGCTGTTCTAAAGTGGTTTAAAAGTCGTTTTGTACCATAAGATATGTGGATCTGCATATTAGCCTTCCTCAGAAGTGAGTCACTTCAGAAATAGCAAAGCGCATTGATGTTTTCTTAGAGCAAAAAAAACTTTAAAGTGCATTGGTTTTTTTTACTACATTGATACTTTTTTCATATTTCTTGGATGATCGGATGGGCCTGTTTCTTTTGTCAATTTCTTAACTGTATTAACAATATGGACATGTGACTTTGTACTTGACTCCTATTAAATTTTGACTGGCATATCTTGAACTTTCCAATTTGTGATTATTTCCTGCAGGGAACATCTCACAGGAGCTGACCCATTTTGTAATGAAATGGCTAACACTGTCTTAACTAAATTAGTGGAAGAACTTGAGAAGGGGGCAAATGGCAGTGGAAATGACTCACATTTTGTTCAGTGGGTGGAAGGTTTTAAGGTAAGTTATATATAGCATGTATCACCTGTCTGGTGAATAGTTCTTTAACCGAAGTTCAGTTATCTACATACAAAAAGCCCCAGCAAGAAGAATTTTGGCCTCATAGATATGTGGCCTTTGATAAGTATTTTTGTAGGATAACTACTTTGTTCTCTTGTTGAAAGAGAATCAATGGCAGACATATGGAATGGAACAATCATACAATGGCTAGGCACAAGCATATCACGAAGATCCTGACTCTATCATGAGCCATTGCAACTGCAGACGATACACCACTGGCTAAGAGACATAGGTGATCTATATTCATGCTCCTCCCACTAGGCCACAACCCTGACATGTCACTTTTCTGAAAAGTGGCCCACATGGCACAAATCCGTCAATAGTCACACATTTTAAATAAGCTGAAAAATAAATTCCTGCCAGTGGGTACCTAACCTTACAATCAGCTTAAATGAAATTTACCATAAAATGTATGCATGATAAACCAGGGACACTTACTCATAGATCCAGGCAATGTGGCTGTGGTAATCTTCTAATATTTGTTATCCATGATCTCCTTCCTTCTAAAATCAACTTTTATAATTATGTTAATGAAATTGAAGGGCTCTCAGGGGATGGTAGCAGAGGCGCTCAATGATAGAGATTCACAGGTTGTTACAATAATCAGAACATGTTTCCCCTGTCCCACCAGCTTTCTCCCTCCCCGCCTGTGTAATCTAGCAGCAGTAGATAGGGCAGGGAGAGACCCGCCCTGCTCATTGTAACAGCTTGTGAAGCTGCAGCACTGAGGGGCTCTAGAAACACCTTGAAACACCCTTTCAGGCTTATTTGCATAATTTCAAAAGTTGATTTTAAAAGGAAGGTGACAATGAAAAGAAACAAGAAGATTACCTTAGTCACAGTGCCTGGAGCCATGATTAAATGTCCCTGATTTATCATGCATGATTTTGATGATAGATTTCCGTCATATTAGATCATTTTTTAAATTGTGTGTTGCGATGGACATTTTTTTACTTTTTTTCATTAACAAATTCTGCCTAGTTTGTAAAAAAAGTCAAGCTATTCCCTCCCATAGAGATGCTAATTTCAGCCTGTACCATGTGTGTCTATGGAGGCTGCAGGAGCTCACATCTAATCTCCATGTGTTTGATTGAACAGCTCTGGGAAGGGAGGATGAATCCTTTAACTCTCAGCTTGAAGTTTAAAAATAATGCTCATAGCATACTACAGCTAGGGAGAACACAAAAAGGGTTAATACTCACATCTGTGTAACAAACAGGAGAGGAGAGTGAGACCCATCTTCAATCCTGTAGACAGATTTTCCATAGCAATGTAGAAATAACATTGTAACTAATGGGCACGGTTTCCTTACAAATGAACAAGAATTTCTAATCTACAAGAAAATGCTTTAAAGGGAACCTGTCAACAGCATTTCCACAACTAAGCCACCAGCACCCTCAAGTACAGTATGTTCTTTCCCAGGGTATGTCCTTTTATTAACAATTTTGCCCATCTAGCTATAAAAAATAATTTCCAAAGTGAAGTGTCATATATTGCCGAGGATGAGTCACTTTTAGAGGCTGCAGGAGGAGCATCACTTCCGAAGCATATTATCTTGGGAGCAATAGTGCTTAGAAATATAATTCTGGTATCATATTGAATATAAGAATATCATATTTCAGGGAACGTCTAATCTTTCTTTCTAAATACCCCAAAATTATTTGCACAAAAACTAATGCCTTCCTAATAGTAAATCTTCTCCTGTTCACACTTTTTATACACATATATTAATAACAAAAGTGCTGGAGTAAATGCGGCTCAAAATTCTTGGCACATCTTAACAGCAATCTATGCCGGTTAGTTGGTGGTGTAGATTTACCAAATATAATCTGGTGAATTATGTGGAGGGAAGCCCAAGAATAATTCGACAACAGAGCCCAGCTCTAGTTACACCCCTGAGGTAATAAAAACACACATATATTTGAAAAATGTCAAACTCTTTTTCAGGAAAATGAAGAATGACTCTATGGCAACGAACACTGTATAACACAAATAAAAGAGTTTAGCTCAATCTGTCTGCCTCATTCCATTGCTGCTGCTCTGGTCCTCTGCTGTGGTCTCTATTCCTAGTACTTCTCTGGCCTCAGATCATGTGTTGTACTTGGCTACACTATCACTAAAGGTCTAGGAGACGATTGCAGCTTCCGACTGGGACAGTGGGGGAGAGAAATCTATGCCAATCGGTCAAAAGTTTTTTAAAAACATCCAGTGGTTACACAGTAACTTACAGTGCAGGAAAGAAATTGATAGAACATAGAACTGAAGGAAATGCTACCAGCACAATTTATGGATGGGTTCCAGCCCATTCTGTTCCTCTTCACCCTTTCTCATCTTTTTTACATTGTAAGCTATAACTTATGTAATTGGCAACCAAAAATCCCACTGGGAAAAGCCGCCCAAGACTGTACATTACAATTCTAAGTCATAATTATATTGCAGGTTTTTATTAAATGTTATTTATTGTAATTATAAGATAAGATAATCCTTTATTAGTCCCACAGTAGGGAAATTCACAAGTTTTTATAATGTGACTGTTATATTTTCTTATATTTATATACAGATAGCGGTTCAACGTGACCCAATGAACATTATCCAATCATTCAAGGCAATTTGTAAAGGAGAAATGGATATCGTTTTGAAACAGGTAGGTTACTAACCCTAATTTATGTAATTCGTTCTGGCATCCATCCAAATTAGATATGTTGTATTATGCGTGTATGTTTCCTCCATCCATTTGCAGTATGTATATTATTTGGTGATCGCCTGTGTAAAACACCATGATTTTTTGATGCTACTATACATTGTCAGGCTCCAGGGGTAGTGGACGCAAGCGGACACCTGGGAACAGAATCTAAGTGGCACCCAGTTTTCACCCACCGCAAAATGGGTTGGACTTGCTGCCGCGTGCTACCACCAGGGTGTTCCACAGGTGCTATTTTGTCTGCGGTGGCGGCAAAGCTGAGGTACAAAGACGTTGAGCAGAATCGTATTCAGGGACAAGCAGGAGGTCAGGACGGGCAGCACAGGACCAGAGTTGGTGATGTAGCAATAGGTCAAGGCAGGCAAAACAGGATCAAAGTCAATAACGGAATCAGGGTCACAACGGGAATACAGAACAATAGCACAAGGCATCCAAACAAGCTTTTTTTTTTCTAAAGCTGTGAGGCACAAAGATCCGGCGGGGTGAGCAGGGAGAGGCTGGGTAATAAAGGATTCTGGGAAGGGCCATGCGTGTGGACGTGTGCAGTGGACCTGTGCACACAGCCTAGTACTTGTGTTGTAAACTGTGTCTTCATTCTTGGGCATGTTGTGATATTGTTGATATTAAAATTAACTTTGTTTATAGAAAAAAACAGAAAACATAAAGTGGTTGTCCAAGTCTAAGTCACAAAATAAAGTTCTTTGAATGCTGGGAATTAAAGATATGGAACAACCAATCCGGTAAATTTACACCCCTACAAGCTAGCCGTGGCTATGATTGGCCAGGGGTAAACCCAAACCCCAAACACGAACATCAGAAATTACTTTAAAGAAGTAGAAAAAAAAACTGCATCTGCTCCCAACCCGTCCTGCCCTTGGACTTAACCATTTGCAATGTAAAGATTACTTTTTTTGCAAATGGATGCGCTTGTCCTGAGCTAAAGTCTTTTTTTTGCCTGGGATTTATATGTATGCATTGGATACTCTGCATTTGTTACTTTGTACAATCAGATCATCTATTAGTTTGTCTGGTTGGTGCCAAAGTTGTTTAGGGTTATGGCTAACCTGTCCATTCCAGCTAAACCACAACCTTTTTACTTTCGGCCACATCTCTTTTCAAGGCTGGATGCACGCGTGGAAACAGGCTCGTATGTTTGCCCACTGCCCACTCTGCATATGACAGGAGTCTTTGCATTACGATGAAGGACTCTGTTACCCAGCAGTACTGCAGCACTGTTACAGTGCTGAGACTTATGTATAATGCAAGAACTGCGCTGTGCAAGGTGTGCAGTCCACGAGATCAGGCCAACTAGGTATAAACACATTAGTAAATCTGCCCTTTTAGATTTCACTGTGAGTGTAGTTCCAGCTCCGTCTTTGATTTTACTGTTAGAAGCCACAGTATTCTCACTGTAAAACCACAGCCTTTTACAATATCCTGCACACCACAGCCCTGCTTCCGTTATCCATCAGAGAGGTTTCATGCAACAGATATCAGGCCAAGGTTGAGGTTTTTATAACATTTAATCAGATTATACAGGTCTGCTGCCAAAAGTTCTATCTACATCTTATAGATTTACTTGTTGTAATCTCCTCAGATCAGACAAAATACATGGATAACAACATTAGAACATTGAGCAGGTTTTATTAAAAATAATTGATTCAACTTAACTGCTTCAGGAGGCAGGACAAGATAGTATATCTATTACATACCGTCTGTTCCCTGCTGCATCTGCTCATCAGGAAGATCTTTTTGACTCCTTATCTGGTGCAATGAATCACAATCTTGGCAGTTAAGGTGAGAGTTTCCCCCCTGCAACGCGATCACGGGTGCCAGTGGGTTGCCATTGCAACCGGAGGTTAGATGAAGTTAATAAATAAAGTTTATAAAGTTAATAAAGTTTTAAAATAAATATTTCAAAAACACCACAAAAAGCACCCATTTGCCAATTTATAATAATATTTTATGTTAAAAAAATCAAATTAAAAAAAATGGTATTGTCCCGTCCGTATTGACCTTGGCCAAGCAGCTATACCTTTATTATACCTATACTAGGAAGAGTTTAAAAATAAAATTTTAAAATTCAAAATTTTAGTGCTTCCTACCTCCCAAAAATTGTAATATAAAGCGATCCAAAGGTCAGCTAGACCCTATAATGGGACCAGTCTAACTTTTACCTTTCCTATAATAAACAAGTTCTAATAATCCTCTTTTGTATCAGTGATCAGACCCCCCAGGCCTCAAGAACCCTAGGAGGGCTAAAATAATATTAAAAAAAAAATTAAAAACCAAAAACCCATTAGAAAATAAAAATTTACTGTAAAAAGCAAGCTCTCATATGTCCATGTAAGATAAAAAATATTGGAATTTGAGCAGGGTTAAACTAAAAAAAAAAAAGTACTGTGTCCTGAAGGTCATCTTAGCCTGTGTCTGTAAGGTGTTAACCCCTTAATGACCGCTGTATCTTCTTTTTACAGCTATTACATAAAGGGGTATTCCCATCTGGGCATTTACATTTAATTCAATTCATTTGCCATATGTAAACATTTCTTCAATTAGATGTTAATTAAAAAAATGTTCCTGTGTGAAGATAATTTCCCATAAATGTAGTCATGTTGACCGTTAGAAGTGAGATGGCTTCCTCGGATACGACCACCACACACTCTGGCAGCGGTGGCCAGACTTGCGCTATAGAGTCCTGTCGGACCACCAGGATTCAGCGATCATTACCACAGGACGGCTGTGCGACGTGTAGTAACTACCGGACATTTCATATACAAAAACAATCTGTTTCTTTGTGCAATCACTCCAGCAGAGGTGGCCGTATCCGAAGAAGCTATCTCGTTTTTACATGGTTTCTATCACTACATTTATGAGAAATTATCTTCACACAGGAACATATTTTTTAATAACATCTAATGGAAGAAATGTTTACATATGAATGTGAATGTGAAACTGAATGTGAGTGCTCAGACAAGAAGTAGTGCAGTGCATTATATAAGAGGTCAAATTAGTGGCTCTCCCCCTTTGCACTCTTATGTGTACTTTGCAATCAGTTGAGGGTCACGAGGATGCAGTGCTGCAAAAAAAGTTTAATCTTTTTTTTTTGGCAATACAGGCAGTCCCCGGGTTACGTACAAGATAGGGTCTGTTCTTAAATTGAATTTGTATGTAAGTCGAAACTGTATATTTTATAATTGAAGTTGTCCGTCTGTAACTAGGGGTTACACAGAAGAGTTGAGAAAAAAAGAGACAACAAAGGAGGACAGCGCCTTGTGTTATAACGTTTATGTTATTGATCAGGTGAAAAGCAGAAAATGCTCACCTGATGGTCACTTGTAAAGTTGCGACAAACAATAAGTTGTTGTTCACTTGACGATCTAATGTATGACGTTGGTAGGAACAGCAGCTCCCAAGCACTCCTGGACCGGTATCCAATGGAACCGTAAGAAACATGTAGAGTAGAAGACAAAATGGTGTTAATGGGTGCGCTAGTAACCAACTGATTAGACGGTGAAATAGATCAACCAATATCAAATAAATATTGGTTGATCTATTTCACCGTCTTTTCAGTTGGTAACTAGCGCACCCATTAAGCACCATTTTGTCTTCTGCTCTACATGTAACTAGGGGTTGTCTGTAAGTCGGGTGTCCTTAAGTAGGGGAACGCCTGTATTTATAGGAGGCAAAATCATTGTCTTGGTTTTTGACATAGGAGCACATTTACTTACAAATTCGGACAGTCCACTAAAAGTGCATTGTCCGTCTATAATGCAGTATGCGGCAATTCACTAAGATTATGTGCCAGAAATCATTAATCCTATGCTTCCCCACAATGGTCCGAGTTTTTTGTGGTGCACCTTTAACATACGGTGTGTGACACAATTTAAAAGTTAAATATGGCAGGCCATCCGAATCAGTCAGAACGTCCGATGGCGCAGCTGCGCCACAAAAGGGTTGCATGCAACACAATCCCAGCGCAGACACTTCTTAAATACCTGTACAAGCCGTTTTAGCCGTGATGAATGTGCAAATTCTCACAAAAGTGCACAGAGTGACCAGGGGTACACCTGCCATGAGGTGAGTTGAGTTGGGAACAGGGGGCGGCGTCAGGCACATACTCCCGCTCACTGGCATATGCTCCAGCCGGTCGGAACTTCCCCCTGCTCGCCGGCTGGCACACAAGTACCTGCCCGCCGGCCAGAACATCCTCATGACCGCCGGCGGGCACAAGTACCCTTCTGCCGGCCGGCACATCAACCCTCCAGCTGGCCGTCAACTCCACCCTCCCGCTGGCCGGCACAGGTACCTGCACATCCCCATGCCCACCACATTCACCTGCACTCCGGCCAGCACATCCACACGTCACACGTGGGCACGTCACATGACAAAACTGCACCAGCCCAAAGACTGCTCAAGGTTTCCCCACTCTCGCATACTCCCCGCTCCGGCTACCCCTGATTCCCTCCTCCCCCAGCTCCAGTGCAAATCTTCCCAACCAAAGGAATGTAGGGGATGACAAAATATCAAAGGTTCAGATCACAAGCAAATCCTAATGTTCTATCCCTAAAACCTAAGTAGATCCTAATGGCTGCCGGCACCATGGGGGTCATTTACTAAGGGCCCGATTCGCGGTTTCCTGACGTGTTACCCGAATATTTCCGGTTTGCGTCGATTTCCCCTGAACTGCCCTGGGATTTTGGCGCACGCGATCGGATTGTGGCGCATCGGCTCTGGCATGCACGCGACGGAAATCGGGGGGCGTGGCCGAACGAAAACCCGACGGATCCGGAAAAACCGCCGCATTTAAAAAAAAAAAAGTGTTGCGAAACTTGCACTTACCTTCACTAGGAATAGGCCGGTGAACTTGAGTGCATTTCGGCGGACTTCAGCGCAGCAGCGCCACCTGGTGGACATCGGAGGAACTACCTTAGTGAATCCCGGCCGGACCCGAATCCAGCGCAGAGAACGCGCCGCTGGATCGCGAATGGGCTGGGTAAGTAAATCTGCCCCCATGTCAGCAATAGCCCACACGAGTACCACGCTTGAAAAGTGCAAGTGCATAAGATGTATAGGTATTACCTAGATACCGGTATCTAAAGTGCTCCTAGTAGTCTAGGAGCACTTTAGATACCGGTATCTAGGTAATACCTATACATCTTATGCACTTGCACTTTTCAGATACAGCGTAGAAAATAGATACAGCATGCCGCCATGCAGTATAAAATGCATACAGCAAGCTTTGAATAAAGTTCATACGATTTTGTTGCATACTATATTGACAGAGCCTTTATTTGGTGCATACTCTTTCCTTCTTTGTTGTACGGGCCATACTCTCGCTTGTGCCAATATTTACTCAAACTTGTCCAAACCATAATATAACACTACTTTGCCACTTGTTCTTTAAAAGGCCTTGACAGTAGCTTCTTCTGTTTCTTTAATTTTTTCTCAGTACTATCTAGTATTACAATACTTTCTATCAGTACTATATAGTCATAAATATCAATTTTAATTCTTTTTCTTTTTTTTATGATAAACCAACAGTTTTATATAACAGATAAAGATAAACAAAAATTAGATTCTTATCTTACTGTGTCTAATACTTTTTTATCATTTAAAAAATGAAATTAACTTTTTTATATGTTTTACATGACACAATTGAACTTGAACATGTAATGACAGGGTCCCACTACACAGCTACTGTACATGTAAAAAAAAACAGGTCATGGGATAGATGGATGTGATGCAGCAGCACTGGAAGCTGAAACTGCACTCCCTCACTACATCAATCTGATCACATGTTCTAAGGTTAGGTTATCCCAAAAAACCCTTCTAAGGATATGCTATGAAATTTACCACTTTTAAATAGTTTGCATTCAAACTGTGCTTTTCCCATCTCTAGTTTCCACAGTTGAGTACAACCATTACATCAAGACAGGAAGAAGTGAAGTATAACTTCAAGAGTAACCAAATGCAACATAAACTGAAACAGACCTCAGTGGCGCAACAAACGCTGAAACTTGCAGTGAAGACTCTGCAGTACCAGGAGTTATCTAATCTCCAGAAGGTAATATATTGTACAGGAGAGATGGGACTTATCAAAGTTCAATTAATAATAATAATCTTTATTTATACAGCTCCATCATATTCTGTAGCGCTTTACATATCATAGGGGACAAATACAAATTTTATTAAACATGACAGAGTAAAAACATTCATATGGAAAAAAGGAGTGAGGTCCCTGCTCACAAGAGCTTACAGTCTATGAGGATGAGGGGGTGACACAAGAGCTTACAGTCTATGAGGATGAGGGGGTGACACAAGAGCTTACAGTCTATGAGGAAGAATGGGGTGAAACAAGAGGTAAAAAGCTTATATAATGGTCCAGCTGGATAGAACAAAATATAATATAATAAATAAAATGCTGTCGCTTGACCCAGTCATCAACCGTCATCTTATACAAGGTGAATAGGACTGCAGATAAGTCTGGAGCTTGGAGTCTGGAGGTTGCTGGATAACAGATGGGAGGAGGACACAGGATGGGTTAGTAAAGAGAGTTAAAACTTCATGCAGTTAATGTGTGTCATAGGCTTAGCTAAAGAGATGGGTTTTAAGAGCATGTTGGAAACTTTGGAGATTGGGTGTTAGTCTGATAGTCCGGGGCAGAGCATTCCAGAGAATGGGTGCAGCTCTATAGAATGATGATCTTCAAACTGTTTTCATTGCAGAAATGGATTTTTCTGACTGAGGAATCATTGGCCCAATTGTCAGCTCTTCAAGAATACACAGTTAAAAGAATCAATATCTGGAGGAAGCAACAACAAATGGCCGCCAATGGAGCTTACTTTGATGAGAATTTGCTTCCATTGCAGGAGAGGTAGCCTTTTTACATAATATGGGCAAACAAATGGGTGAAATCTGAAACTCTATACCACTTATCACTACATTTGTTAAGAATTCTGATTCACACAGAAAAAAGTCACCCAAAAACCAGGACTATATGCTGTCACACAAAATGTCAGATGGCTTTTTCCCCCAGGCCCACCATATGTAAGCACATTTGCCTGAGCCAATTGTGTATCTGTTACAATTGTAAGAGCTGAAGGCTGCCATACACCCCTGATGCATACATCTGCCATTGGGGGCGCCTAGTTGTTGGTTCATGGAACACATTTCTAGTAAATATGCCCACCATACTAGGGTGCTTATCTAGCATCTCATTTGGAAAGCAAGCTTTGTGTCAAATTCTATTAATATTTATGAAAAGAAAACATATGTCTATTGCTTATCCCCCAGTAACCGGTAGTTAAATAGTTGCCTAAAAAATTTGAGCCAAAAACATTGGCCCTGACTTTGGCAATGACTTTGGATAGGGATAAACTGAAACACATTAAACATAAAATTTCTCTATGATGTGAAATTAAATGTGTTTGCCTCTAGTAGATGAAATAGAATGTAATATACTAAAAAGTTTGTTTCCCTAAAGTTTGTTTCCCTAAACCTGTATGTCCGATTACATGCTGCTGATTGCAGGATTGACAATAATTAAAATTTGAGTTTCAACGTAATTTTTTCAGGGTGGAGTTCATTTTTGCCATATACAGTGAGCTTCATCCTATGATGCTAGAAATCAAGACGATAGATGAGAGATGGGTACCACAGGACTTTTTCAGTAAAATAGACACTGGATTGAGTGCACTTGTAAAGAGGTAAGGCTGACTTTTCAGTAAATCAATCTGTAGTGATGATATTGTACTGTAGTGATAATATAAAGAACATTTTATTACTATTGTTGTGTAAAAGGAAATTGGCACTGACCTTCTCCCAATCATCTCCATAGCTCGTTCCTGGTTGACAAGCAGCCACCTCAAGTACTCAAGACACAAACCAAGTTTCATGCCAGTGTCAGCTTCTTGCTGGGCTCCAAAATCCTTACTGGCATCAACAAAATGCCCATGATAAGAGCATTTATTATTACGGAGAAAAAGGCACAAGAGCTGTTTGTACCATCTGCCAGTAGTAATATTGAGTCACAAAAGTAAGTAAAAAATATAGAGATAGTCATTGCAACACTAAGTAAACACTGGAGGTCTTCAGTTCTCCATAAGATTGCTAATATCCATTTTACATCTGTATCCTCCTCACAACAACCTTTCTTTATCAGGTGCCACCAGTACAGCACCTGCAGAGCGAGGGACCCAGAAACCTAATAGCAATTGTACCAAGATCAGTCTGCAACTCTCACCAGCTATGCAGTCATTTTATGAGGCCAGAGAAGTAAAACTCATGTGCAATGAACCTGGGGTGTACTATGTCGGCTTCACTGATGCATTTTGTATAATACAGCAACAACGAGTCCAATTCGCCTTACAGGACTCATCTCTAAGGTTGTTTCTATAATGACGCCCACAGACGGAGATTATATTTGGTGATTTTAGAAACAAAGCGAGAGGTTCTTGAAGACCTGCTGTCCTGACAGGTTCTCTCTAAAGATAAGGCTAAAACCTTTTAGGGAGAACCTATCAGGACAATTTGTAACACCAACTACACATCTTCCCTGAATTAGTGTCCAAAACTACAAATATGATTTCAGTCTGTGGACTTTAGTAAAGAAACACACACTTAGGCTAAATTCACACTGCCGTGAGCCCGCCGCACCGTAGTACGGCGGGCACACGGCAGCGCGGGGAGAGGAGGAGGAGGTGAGCGCAGCTCACCCCCGCCCCTCTCCATAGGAATTAATGGCGCACGACGCCGTAATACGGGGAAAGAAAGGACAGGTCCTATCTTTCCCCGGGCTATGGAGCGGTACAGTGCCGCACGTGTGCTGCACCGTACCGCTACCGTACAGGGCCGTGAGCCCAAGAAAGTGTATGGGGGACGTATATCGGCCGTATATACGTCGGCCGTATATACGTCCCCCATACTGTAGTGTGAATGTAGCCTAACCTAGAGATGAGTCCAATGACATGAATTGGTGCTTTATGCTGTGCTATGCTTCAATGAAGCCGGTATAGTACAACCCAGGTTCATTGTGTATGGGTTTCACTTCCCTGGCCTTTTGGAATGACAGAGTAGCTGCTGAGAGCTGTGGACCGAGATTAGTGTTTTCTATTTATTTTTTTTAAATTCAGGGCAGAGTTTATATAGGGCTATTTGGAAGAGTAAACTATAAGGACTCTTGAGTGGTTTAGTATCACAAATCAGACTGACCGATTCCCTTTAAAGGGAACCTGTCATCACACTAACCCCCCCCCCCCCAAACCTGAAATTGTACTTTCTTCTGCAATTTGTACGCCACCTGGAGGTTGTAGCATGAATGAAAAATCATCTTATTCTTTTGTACAATGCAATCAGGCAACCCCGCCTCTTACAATCAGGTAACCCCGCCTCCAGCAGTCTGTTTGCTCTGCCCACTCCATACACCTGGCTTCCCAGCCATGCTTATTAATTGTGATGATATTCTCTGGCTATCTGGAGATCTAGGAGGCAGAGCTTGGACGCCACATGCATGTAGTGGGAAGAGCAGCCTGAATACAGGAGGCGGAGTTACCTGACTGTAGGAGGCGGGGTTACCTGACTGTCTAATTGTATCATACAAAAGAATAAAAGATGATTTTTCATTCATGCTGCCACCTAGAAATATGCTATAAAGACCTCCAGGGGACATACATATTACAGAACAGGGTAGTGTTTGTTTTCTTTGGGGTGTTAGTGTGGTGACAGATTCCCTTTAATCTTTTTAAAAGCTCCTAAATGGTTGTTTGAAGACAGGAGTAAAATATCTTCAACCAATTAAAAGGTCTATATGTGTATAGAATCAGGAAATGGTTGGCTTCAACATCACCCATGACCACTAAATTAAAAATTTGTGGTGCATAAGAAAATAATGGATACAATATTTAAGCCACAATGATTCTGGAATTTTTCAGCAATTGAGTAGTATGTCAATGTAATAATTATTTTTACACTATTCTCCTGCTCCTCCTTGAGGGTAAAGTTTGGATAGGAAGGGATGGTAGAATGGGTGTGCTCTTCCTATGAGTTTTATATTTGGATTTGTGTCTTTGATCCCAGTGAAGGTGCCAGCGAAATCGAAAATGGACGTTCTCTGTTTGAATTCAACCAAGCCACGAGGACCTGTGGAGCTGTATTTAAAAATATGGTATGAATCAACTGGTTGTGTTTCGTGGAAAGGTCGCAAAAAATGATGGGGGAATTTATGACAAAAGATAAGCCAGCTTACTAGCACAAGAGGTCCATTTTTGGCACATGGTCACTTGCACCATTTTTCAATAGTTTCCTATTGTCTATCAGTACGATGAAGTACATTGCTCTGGGAGCCTATGGGGCTTCAAGCAAAGGTGCAGGTGCAACCCACATCAATAATTCACATTCAGTGTCTCACTGGAGCACCTGGGGCCCACCAGTAACATCTTTTAATGGGACCCACTGCTGTACACTGTAGCTTGCTTTTTAGCCATTGCCTTGGACAGTTATGGTCTTTGGAGCTCTGTCAGTAATCTGCTGACTGGTCTTTTCCTTTAAAGGGGTAGTCCCATTTCAGCAAATTATTGTTATTGTTTTTATGATAAAAAGTTATTCAATTTTCCAATATATTTTCTGTATCAATTAATCACAGTTTTCTAGATTTCTGCTTGCTGTCCTTCTATAGAAATCATCATTGTTTACTTCCACTGGATAGAGATCTGACCATGGTCACACAGGTGCGCGGCTCGTTATATCACAGAGAGTAATCAGAGCTGTGTGTTATAACAAGCCGTGCACCTGTGTGACCATGGTCAGATTTCTGTCCACTAGTAAACTAAAGCTTTCCAAAGAATGACAGCAAGCAGAGATCTAGAACACTGTAAGGAATTAATACAGAAACTATATTGGAAAATGTAATAATTTTTTATCATAAAAAGAATGACATTAATTTGCTCTAATGGGAATTAAATAGGGCCTGGGAGCCCTCCAAGCTCAGGGGCCCACCGCTGAATCCACATGTGGGCCAGTCCCAGCCTGTTCACATTTGTTTAAATCCCATCAACTAACTCATCACCCCCACAACCTAAAGTGGAATTAATGCTCAATACAATAGATGCTACAAGGTCTTTTCCCACTCATCACCTTTAAAAGAAACCCCCTCTATTATGATAATTCCTAATTCATAACTTTCCTTTTGAAGTATCTGCCTCAAGGTCATTTAAATACCTTAAAATGTTCATTTATAATCCATTTGTATATTGTATTTGTGTTATTCACAAATACAATTAACTCCTATATTTCTCATTTTCAGTTACTGAAAAAGATAAAGCGTTGTGAGAGGAAAGGGTCAGAATCTGTGACGGAGGAGAAATGTGCCATATTGTTCTCTGCTGATATACACTTCAGAGGCTCCATTTACACTATACAGGTGCATAATCTTTCTGCTCTCACTATTTATCATCTTCATCAATAAAAACCTAATTTTGCAAATGCTGAACTTTCTTTTCTGTGCCATCTGACAAGAAGGGGTCCTAGTGGTGAGCCGCCTCACTGATCAAGAAAATGGGGGTCTGTTGTATCCCCAAATGTTTATAGAAACTCACGTGCGTTTCTCTCTTTTCATCTTAATGGGGGTAGCTGAGTGTAGAACTTGACTACTTCCATCAGGGCACTAGAAGGTAAATGGTGCAATAGTGTTCATGTCTGACCTGCTGCTCCATTATTTGGGGGGCACAATGGACCCCGCTCTTGTGATCCACCACTGGAACCCCCACTGATAAGGAATTTACTCCTTAAAATCTCTATCTCCTTATCTAAGCTTTTTACTTGTTAAGGTAATAACCATGATTACAGTTGAGGATTTAGGAGATTACACTATCTTGTATACTTGGATATTTGATACACTGTTTTATCTACTGTGGCTCCAGATTTGATTACCTTGGCTGATTGATTGGCATTTTAGTATTCTCTGTTTTTTGTATATGTTAATGCATATGTACTTATGTGGTTGGTATATGTTGGAATTTAACAGGGAAGTGCCAATTATTGCGCGCTAGCCCTTTAAATCTCAGAACACCAGCTCGCATGCGCCCTCGGAGGCAGGGACGCACAGGCTGGAGCAAGGAGACCATATGGACACATAAGGGACCACATGGACACGTAAGGGAACATGGGTGAGCCTGGGACATGGGTCGCAGGAGCACCTGTGACACTTATGTTCTTGTATTTTTATAAAAGAAATAATTTAAAATGTATGCAAATGAGCGTGAGCGGCTCTGGGCTCCATAGCTGTTAATCGAGCCCAGAGCCCCTTAGGTTCATTTGCATGATTCTTAAAGTCATTTTTTGAAAAAACAAAAGCATAAGGAGCTATAAGAAGATTGATCCTGCCAGAGGTGGCACACACTAGCATGTAAATGTATTTGGTTAACAATCCTTGAGCCTGGTGGTAGTTTTCCTTTAAAGCAGCATATTTTTAAGATTGGATGTGTATGGTTCTTCCTCTATTGTTATGCATATTACATTAAATAGTTATGTTATATCTTGTTTGCATTTCAAGGAACACTCCAGTCAAAGCTAATTTATTGAATAATGCTTGGTGCAGGATCGGAAGGGAGGAGCGTGACTCTAAAGAGTCACGCTCCTCCCTTCAGGCCCTGCACAAGGTATAATTCAATATATCAAATTTGACTGGAGTGTTCCTTTAAGTATTGCCTTCTCCCATAGGCCTTGTCTTTGCCGGTGGTCGTAATAGTTCATGGAAATCAAGACAACAACGCAAAGGCCACAATTCTGTGGGACAATGCTTTCTCTGAAACTGTAAGTGTAAAAGAACTTTAGAATACAAGTAATATTTAAACTGTGAAAGATGTCATAACTAGTGTCTTGTTATGGAATAAATGTCTTTCATTTTCAATGGAAAGGAGAACAGCCATGTTACTTCAAATGCATATTGCAATAAATCTTCAGGTGCCATAGAGGCTATTACCCTGCTGTTTATGTATATAAAATGACACATATTCTACTATGCAGCAATAAAGGTATATGAAAAGCCTATCTCATCATGCAAAAAACAAGCTCTCAAAGTTGCATTGATGGAAAATGAAAAATAATCTATGTAGTTACAGTTGTACTGATCCACTGAATGGTAATTTTATTATTCCCGTATGAGGAAAGGTATACTATAATATTACAGTGCTCCACCCCAAATAAAGCGTTTATAAAGCTTAGTCAATAAATTAATTATGGTAATTAATCTAATCTGATCCCATCAAGTCCTCAAACAGCTACATTCATAGAAAATGGTTTTAAGAATGTTAAACCTTAAGGTAGACAATGAAAAAGATGACAACATTTCTATAGAAGGCGATAACTTGTTTATTTGGTTTAAATGTAGAACCTTAAAACCCACAGGTAACCGGCTTTACCATCAATGCTGTAAAACTGAATAATTAAAAAAACACAATGAATAATGTTTCTGTATGACTAATGTACACAGTGTCGGACTGAAGTTCCTTGGGAACACCAGATAAAATTATTATGGGGGCCTACCGTTCATCAACCCTAAAAATAAAACCTAGTAGCCTTCAAATTTGGATGTCTTCTACCAGACCTCTAGGTTCCTGTATTGGGTTAGACTCTGGCCCAGCGGTGGATCCTCTGGTTCTCTGGTGGGCCAGTCCGACACTGAATGTACATACCGGTAAGGATGATTTTGTATATGAACATAGGTAATGTTACCGGTATAAATAGGTATTCTCCCCTGCACTTCACATTTAATATGATCTATATAATATACCATATGTATATATATATATATATATATATATATATATATATATATATATATATATATATATATAATTTATTATTTTTTTTTTTTCAATTGCATGCTATTAAAAAAATTGTACCTGTGATGATAATTTACAATGAATGTAGCCTTAGAAACGAGATAGTCATCCTTGAATTTGACCACCATTTGAATTTGATTCAGCAATCATTACCATAGGATGACTGTGGGACATTACAAAAACTATTTGTTTTATTGCTCAATCACTCCAGCAGCGGTGGTCATATCCAAGGACAGCTGTCCTCCATTTCTAAGGTACCATTTATGAGAAATTATAATGACAAGTAAATTTTTTTTATTGTATTCAATTAAAGAAATGTATATATATGGCAGATGAATTTAAAAAAAATGTGAATGTCCTGATGAGAATAACCCTTTAAAGGAAACCTACCACTGGTAATGGTAGGTATTAGCTGTAAACACCGGGCACCAGCTCAGGGTGAGCTGGTGCCAGAGCTTACCTTTGCTAGTGTTTTAAACTGCTATATCGCGGTAGCGCCGGAGGCGTCACGCGTGCGCGCCTCCATAGGAGGTGCCGGAGGCGTCACGCGCGCACGGCCGCGCGCAGCGCCGAAGCTACCTCGGGTCTGTTCATCAAAATGTGTTTAAACCGCGATATAGCTGTTTAAAACACTAGCAAAGGTAAGCTCTGGCACCAGCTCACCCCGAGCTGGTGCCCGGTGTTTACAGCTAATACCTACCATTACCAGTGGTAGGTTTCCTTTAAGTTATTTGTTTTCACAAGTCTGAAATCTAAATGACCAAGGTTCCTTGTTTGTATCACAGGTAAGACGTCCATTCTATGTAGAAGAGAAAGTGCCATGGATAAGGATGTGTAAGACCTTGAAAATGAAATTCATGTCTGAGGTTGGAACAAAACAAGAACTCACAGCCGATCATTTTTGGTTTCTTGCTCAGAAGATCTTTGGAGACAACTGCCTGAGCTTTGATGATCAAAAAGAGCGCATGGTGTCCTGGACTCAATTTAATAAGGTAATTTTTTTTTTCAATTGAAAAACTTTTTATATAATACGAAAGTAATCAACATACATTCCCAGCATGTTTTCCACATTTCTCTTTATAACTCAAGTTCCCCACCCCCATTTCCCACAAGACAGTAAGTGGTCATTCAAGTCCAAGAGGAGGAGGGGAAAGAAAGAAAAATAAGAGAACAAGAAATTTCCAAACTATTTACTAATTGTTTCCCGTTACTCCCATTCTTCAAATTTGCGCCGCATATACATCCCCACAGACGGCCGTTTAAATGTACCCTCAATTAGTAAGGTCTAAGGAGAACCCTTACTTCCAGACCCTTGTACATTATTTCACATATTTAACTAAGGCTCCCACTGTGGAAGGAAATAATTTAGTTTCCTGTTCTGTTTACATTTTATCATATCGTACGTTAATATTCTAATCATTTATAACTCCCAATCTTTAACATGTGGACATTTGTTTGACAACCAAAACCTGCCAATAACTATCCTCACTATAAATAAGGTTTTGTTTATTGGAGAAAAATAATTCCCCAATTCTCTATCGTGTACAACATATCCAAGTATACAAACAAGCAGGTCCAATTTTTTTAAATCAACAATAAAACTTTATTAAAGTTGAAGATACAATGTACATACTGGGGGTCATTTACTAAGGGCCCAAATCGCGTTTTTCCAACAGGTTACCCAAATCTTACCGTTTTGCGCCGATTTTCCCTGAATTGCCCCGGGATTTTGGCGCACGCGATCGGATTGTGGTGCATCGACGCCGGCATGCACGCAACGGAAATCGGGGGGCGTAGCCGTAAGAAAACCCGACGGATTCGGAAAAACTGCCGCATTTAAAAAAAAAAAAGAGTCGCTTGACACGCGCTTACCTGCACACAGAATAGAATCGTGAACTCCGACAGACTTCAGCGCAGCAGCGACACCTAGTGGACATCGGGCGCAGTACCTTAGTGAATCGCCGGAAGACCCGAATCCTCCACAGAGAACGCGCCGCTGGATCGCGACAGGACCCCACAAGTAAATCTGCCCCAATGAGTACAGCACATAAATGGTGGTCTTGCAGGACCCCACATATAGGAGAAGAAAACAAACAGGAAACAGCGCAAAATTATACAATATGCATACTTGGTCTGCTTCCATAGACGGATCGTCTCCAGAGTGAAAAATAGCAGGTCCATTTTTAATTTTATAAGCCTTTTATAAGCCATTTCTTATTTATTCTGCACCTCCCCCCAATAATTTGGTACACCTCCATAACAAAGACATTTTTTCAATAAGGTAATAATTACTTTAATTGTCACAAAGGTTTTTTTCAGTGTTGAACGAAATACTTAAACTTGTTTGGATCCAGAACAAAGAAGAAGCTGTCCAGAATGGCAAAGTAGATGTAGTAATCATTAAAGGGGTTGATCACTTTTAGCAATTATTTGATATTGTTTGTGTAATGAAAAGTTATGCAAGTTTCTAGTATACTTTCTGTATCAGTTCGTCATTGATTTCTAGATCTCTGCTTACTGTCCTTCTATGTGATGGAACTGCGTCATTATTATCACACAGCTCCTATTACTCTCAGTGATAATGGTGGCTCGTGCACCTGTGTGTCCATCACATCACTATGGACAGATTTCTATCCACTAAAGAAGACATACAAGCTTCCTATAGAATGACAGCAAGCAGAGATTTAGAAAACTGAGAGGAATAGATACAGAAAGTATATTGGAAAATTGGAAAACTTTTCCTTAAATAAACAATGTCAATTATTTGCTGAAAGTGACCAACCCCTTTAAATTCCACAGTGCTTACAGGTAATACAGCCTTGACCCTTGAATCCTTGTTGCTGTATGCAAAAAACTATACTGACTGCATAAAATATAAACATTTCCATTAGTTTATTTTAATTTTTACTTAGTATTAACGAAGGTAAAGTATGTAGACATACACTCACCGGCCACTTTATTAGGTACACCATGCTAGTAACGGGTTGGACCCCCTTTTGCCTTCAGAACTGCCTCAATTCTTCGTGGCATAGATTCAACAAGGTGCTGGAAGCATTCCTCAGAGATTTTGGTCCATATTGACATGATGGCATCACACAGTTGCCGCAGATTTGTCGGCTGCACATCCATGATGCGAATCTCCCGTTCCACCACATCCCAAAGATGCTCTATTCGATTGAGATCTGGTGACTGTGGAGGCCATTTGAGTACAGTGAACTCATTGTCATGTTCAAGAAACCAGTCTGAGATGATTCCAGCTTTATGACATGGTGCATTATCCTGCTGAAAGTAGCCATCAGATGTTACAGGGTACATTGTGGTCATAAAGGGATGGACATGGTCAGCAACAATACTCAGGTCGGCTGTGGCGTTGCAACGATGCTCAATTGGTACCAAGGAGCCCAAAGAGTGCCAAGAAAATATTCTCCACACCATGACACCACCACCACCAGCCTTTACCGTTGATACAAGGCAGGATGGATCCATGCTTTCCTGTTGTCGACGCCAAATTCTGACCCTACCATCCGAATGTCGCAGCATAAATCGAGACTCATCAGAACAGGCAACGTTTTTCCAATCTTCTACTGTCCAATTTCGATGAGCTTGTGCAAATTTTAGCCTCAGTTTCCTGTTTTTAGCTGAAAGGAGTGGCACCCAGTGTGGTCTTCTGCTGCTGTAGCCCATCTGCCTCAAAGTTCAACGTACTGTGCATTCAGAGATGCTCCTCTGCCTACCTTGGTTGTAACGGGTGGCGATTTGAGTCACTGTTGCCTTTCTATCAGCTTGAACCAGTCTGCCCATTCTCCTCTGACCTCTGGCATCAACAAGGCATTTCCGCCCACAGAACTGCCGCTCACTGGATGTTTTTTTTTTTTTGGGACCATTCTCTGTAAACCCTAGAGATGGTTGTGTGTGAAAATCCCAGTAGATCAGCAGTTTCTGAAATACTCAGACCAGCCCTTCTGGCACCAACAACCATGCCACGTTCAAAGGCACTCAAATCACCTTTCTTCCCCATACTGATGCTCGGTTTGAACTGCAGGAGATTGTCTTGACCATGTCTACATGCCTAAATGCACTGAGTTGCCGCCATGTGATTGGCTGATTAGAAATTAAGTGTTAACCAGCAGTTGGACAGGTGTACCTAATAAAGTGGCCGGTGAGTGTAGAATATCTGATTGTCCCTGTCTATTTTCACTGCACATGCTCTTTAATGCTTTAGGTTTTTTATGGGGACCATGGAGCTGTGCCTGATCTGACCTACAGACCATGTTGACTTGTAATAGGGGCCTATGAGTTATTGTTATTGTCATTGGTGACAGAAACCTGGAACTGATACAGAATGTTCTCAATACAAGTGTGTACAGAGCCTAAACTGGCAGCAAATGATAGATGCTGTAGATATTCTCTGAAGAAAAGCGACATTACTTTTTTGTGACTTGATGTATGCTGTCATGTGTACAAAATTTGATATAGATACAAAGTGACAGATATTTAGACAGGGTTTAATAATCCTGTCTAATATTTAGACCAGTGGTTCTCAACCTGTGGGTCGGGACCCCAGCGGGGGTCGAACGACCAAAACCGGGGGTCGCCTAAAGCCATCGGAGCTGAAATTTTACTGTGTTTTTACTGCGAGTTGCATGGTTTGGGGTCACCACAGCATGAGGAACTGTATTGCGGGGTCACAGCATTAGAAAGGTTGAGAACCACTGATTTAGACAGTAATAACTTAGACAAACCTATCGCAGTGTCTCATTTTAGATGGAATATTGGTTCCAGTTATAGGCACTTCTGTCTAACTTCATATCACCTACTGATGGACCTTCTTTGCGCCAACATTTGGGCAATCAAATTCCATATCCTAAAGCTTACCTCAACTGTTCTAAACATGTTTTTCGAGTCCAGAAATAAAAATTGCAGATGAAAATGTTTAATTATGTAATTTGTTTTATTAAAGGGAAACTGTAAGCAATTGCCATCTTTTGTTCTATCAGTATCAGTTCTATCATCTATAAGTAAATATACGTCTGTGTGTTTTAGTAGCATTTATATTCTAGGACAGTGATGGCGAACCTTTTCGAGACCGAGTGCCCAAACTACAACAAAGACCCGATTATTTATTACAAAGTGCCAACACAGAATTTAATTTGTGATTTATACTTCCTTCTCTGTCACAGTTTTCATTGATACCAGCACCTGAAGACACCAATAAAGCAGAAAATAGTCCCAGGTAGATCTGTCACTTTAAAATACCTCTGTGCACAGCAAGTCCTGGGCTGTCTGGGACTGCAGGAAGATACCTGGAGTCATCTCTGGTGATGGCCTGAGTGCCCACAGAAAGGGCTCTGAGTGCCACCTCTGGCATCAGTGCCATAGGTTAGCCATCACTGTTCTAGAATCTAGCTGGATTTGTTGCTCTAATGTGTGAGATCTCTTCACTGAACATAGCATAGCCCCTCTCCACCAATAACCATTGTAGTATTCAGACTGAAGCCTTCTATAGCTGTTATTTATAGCAACTGGGATGGCCCTTGCAGCAGTACACTGATGAGATCTCTCGAAACAGTGCACCAGACTGCTCCAAGTCTAGCTGTAATCCTTGAATGTAATTGCATTTTTCACAGTCCATGTGCTTCTAACAACAGTCACAAAGGTATGGTTAAACTCATTACCAGGACAGCTACCTATTCGGTTGTTTAGTGGTATAAAAGCTATATAAATACAAATTCGGTGGCACTGACAGAAAAACAGATTTTCACCATATTCTTATAGGTTCTATAAGCTACTATTGGGCCTACAGTCTCAGGGGGCGCCCGTCATCCGATCTGACACACTAAAGATTGGAGGATGTGCACAATTCTATACACATTATGCTGCGCATTGTACAACATAAGATGTATATAGCATATATACATATTTATTGCATCTGTGATGTGAATATGCTCTGTGTATACGTTGTATGGTGTGTGTAAATACTGTATGCAGTTATACATGCTGTATGTTTGTATATGGCACTGTTTGTGTGTATATGCTTTACATGTGTGCGCATGAGTGTATAAATGTGTCATAATAACTTGTATGTGTGAGTATATAAATATCTATATTTTTAAAGTGGGAAGGGGGAGGGGCATTCAGAAGCCTGCTATGGGGCCCTGCCTCTAGTTACACCCCTGACACATAGATAACATGATGTAGAATGTCAATAGGGTCTTCCACTAAGGAAACAGCGCCTGGAACGGGCTGCTTTTATTGCTGAAATGCTGCACACCATCTCAAGTCTTCTAACCTGTGTACTGTTATTATTTTACATTTCACCTGAGGCATCTGGTAATTGCTGTAGACTGTATGATAAAAGTTTAGTGTCTGTAAAAAGAGAAGTGCAATCTAAATATCTGTTTGCTATGACTTCCGAGTGAAAGCGAAAGCTCTGTGCATCCACACTAGTATCCTGCCAGAGATTAGGAATGACTCTTATAACAGCCCAACCAGACAACATAAAGAACAAAGGATTCTTCTTTAAAAACCTATGCATATTTTTTAATAATGGAAAAATAAAGGAGTTTTCCAGCAGTTTTTCCCCATAATACAATGGGGTTAACAATGGGGTTATTTATCATAAGTTTTCTTGAACTATTTAAGCATAAAAAAAAAGTTTCAAAAAAGTGGCATTGAGGTTTTTTGGGACTTTTCACTGCTAAAAAGTCTCACAGGACTATTTCCACCTCCATTAATCTGGTGCAAACATAGAACTACTGCTAGTGCAACACCGTGCAAAACTAGATTTTTACAAAAAAATGCCATAAAAAGTCTCATAGTTACACCAGTCCCCTGCTGGTGTATGTGCTGAGACATTTTATGCATTTTGAGACTTTTTTGGGACTTTTTGAAAAAAAAAAACCTATACAGAAAGTAGAGCATAAGAACTTTTACCCCTTACTGACATGTGACGTAATAGTACGTCACATGTTGGGTCCCGGTGCATGGAGAGGGCTACCGGGCACCGATCGCGGGTGTTTTCCTGCAGATCGCCGCCTTTCTGAGGATCGTCGCTCCCCGTGACATCATTGGTCACTCCCCGATCCGTCACCATGGTAGCTTCGGGTCTCACTGAGACCCGAAGCTACTTCGGGTTAACCCATTCATTACAATGTGCTATCAGCACATTGTAATGTATGAGTAGTAAAATGCACATATACTGCCATACCGTAGTATGGCAGTATATGATAGGATCGTACAGACACCCTATGGTTAAAGTACCCTAGGGAGTCTGAAAAATAGTAAAAATTAAATTTAAAAAAAGTAAAAAAAAAATAATAATAAAAAACCCTAAAAATTCAAATCACCCCCCTTTCCCTAGAACTAATATAAATATAAATAAACAGTAAAAATCATAAACACATTAGGTATCCGAAAATGCCCGATCTGTCAAAATATGACAATGTTTTTTCACTGCGTTTAACCCCGTAACGGAAAATCGCGCCCAAAGTCGAAAATGCCACTTTTTTGCCATTGTAAAAAAATTAAAAATTCTATAAAAAGTGATCATAAGGTCGCACAGTCCTAAAAATGATAACATTGTAAACGTCATCAAAATCCACAAAAAACGGCACCACCCACAGCTCCATACACCAAAGTATGAAAAAGTTATTAGCGCCAAAAGATGGCAAAATCCCCCCCAAAAATTTTGTACAGGAGGTTTTAAATTTTTTAAATGTATGAAAACATTATAAAACCTATACAAATTTGGTATCCCCGTAATCGTACCGACCCAACAAATAAAGTAGACATGTCATTTGGGGCACACAGTGAAATCCGTAAAATCCAAGCCCACAAGAATACGGCAGAAATGCGTTTTTTTTACCAATTTCATTTGGAATTTTTTTCCCGCTTCCCAGTACACGGCATGAAATATTAAATACCATCACTATGAAGTGTAATTTGTTACGCAGAAAGTTTTTGAATGTGGGGGAGTGAAAAATGAAAACGCCAAAACGAAAAAGGACTGCGGCGGGAAGGGGTTAATGAATCTGATGGGCAGCGGGGCTCTAAAAATAGACATAGAACTGTTCCAAGGAGCCTTCCTAATGATAAATAACGCCCTATAACTTCTCCTTAGGAAACTTAATTAACATTTGTACTCTAGGGGTCTTTTCTTCTCAACTGCCTCAAGCATCGAAATAAAGTGAAAGGAGTCAGAAGTCGGTTTTATTCTCTGTGTAGTTGACCCAAGTTATTACAGCTCAGTTCCCATTCACTGGAAAACCACTCCCATACACTTGTCGGAAGCCAACTTTCGATTCCTTGAATTTGTGGAATTTTCCAACAGATATGTCAAACATTGACACTGAACACAGTCCCAGTTTAATGATGTGTGTGAGCTATGGAATCAGAGTAGGGCTATGCAGGCAGTCCCCGGGTTACGTAAAAGATAGGTTCTGTAGGTTTGTTCTTAAGTTGAATTTGTATGCAAGTTGTAACTGTATATTTTTTAATTGTAACCCCAGGCAAAAATTTTTTGGTCTGTGTGAGAATTGGATTTTAAAACTTTTGGGTTGTTATAAGAACCAGGATTAAAAATTAAGTACATCAAATTTCCAACATCCAGAGGGCCGTTTGTAACTAGGGGTTGTCTGTAAGTCGGGGACCGCCTGTATACAGAACTCATACATGAGATATTGCTTTGAAAAGAACTTTCATCTTTATTTCAGGAACCACTTCGGGAAAGAAATTTTACTTTTTGGCAGTGGTTTGATGGAGTTGTGGACCTCACCAAAAAATATTTAAAAGAATACTGGTCAGATGGGTAAGATATATTACAAAAAAGAGATGGCAGTGCCTAGATCTGTTGAGAGCATGGCTGCAGAATTCACCCAGCGGTGATTCAGTAGTCACCGAAATTTAGTGAAATTTATGCTGCATTTATGCGGCAGTAACTAAATACATTCTATAGATAATAAATAGGACTAGACACAATGGCGGTCATTTACCAAGGGCCCGAATCGCGTTTTCCCGGCGTGTTTCCCGAATATTACAGTTTTTCCCTGAATTGGCCCGGGTTTTTCTGGTGCACGCGATCGGATTGTGGTGCATCGGCGCCGGAATGCAAGCGACGGAAAACGGGGGCGTGGCCGTCGGAAAACCCGGCGGATTTGGAAAAACTTGCAGTATTTTTTAACAAAAGTGTCTAGCCTAGCTTGGTGAACTCCAGCGGACCTCGGCGGACTTCAGCGCAGCAGCGACACCTGGGGGACATCAGGAGCACTACCTTAGTGAATCGCCGGAAGACACAAATCAGCGTCGGAGAACCCGCCGCTGGATCGCGAATGGACCGGGTAAATAAATCTGCCCCACTGTGTGTGTATGGGATTTGGATGAATCTTATACGCTATGCTGTGGATTTTCTTTACAGAAATTAAAAAAACATCCTGTATGGGAGTCCCTGAACATCACATTGCCCTTATTAAGTGGGAGTTTTCCTTTCACTATTTTTGGTTACATATATATTTTTGGTTATTTATATTTTATTGATTGCATTTTATTATCAGCCATGCCAAATTAATACAGATTGTGCAAAATTAGTGAAATACTGCAATATTCTTTTCTTTACTTTTTGTGTTGCCATAGAATACATTTTATTCTTTATATTCTTTTATATATATGTTGAAAGAACAGTGTGAGAGATGTATAGTATTACATTGGTCCATTCTACGGAACAAACTACTTTTTGATCACTTTTTATATTGTATTCTAATTCTACAAGTAATTTAAAATTATCAATATTTTTGGATTTTTACATTTTTTATAGATAATAAATCTTCTTTAAATGGGCAGCTTTTTGTGTGTTGGTTTTAAAAAAATGCATAAATTGAGTCATTGACTATTAACTACAAAATAAGTACATGGCATCCTGTAACCATATGGTGTTATTTCCTTTTGTTCCAGCCTCATCATGGGATTTGTCAGTAAGCTATATGTACACAAGCTTCTCTGCGGAGAGCCGAGTGGTACATTCCTTTTGCGATTTAGTGACTCAGAGATTGGTGGCATCACAATTGCATATGTTGTCCGTGGAGAAGACGGTAAATAACAAAGTTTCTATAATGATTAATTCAAATAGAGAATGACATATTTTATAAACAGAGGGTGGAATTAATCAAGAGCTGGCGCATCGCTTTAACCTGGTGCAGGCTAATATTAAATCCCTGCTAATTTGGCGTGGAGGTGACGTGGGGAAGGCATAATTCCTTATGCCATGGTAAATCCCCTTACAATGACTTTATAATGCAGCCATAATAGTAACAGCCAGAGATGCAACTACAGCGGCAGCCGCAATGGGGCCCGTAGTGTCAGGGGGCCGCGGCATCTGACCTGACACACTAAAGAGTGGAGGATGTGCACCATTATATACATATTATTCTGCACATTGTACAGCATATTATGTATATAACATATATATGTGATGTTTATATGCTCTATCTGTGATGTGAATATGCTGTACGTTGTATGCTGTCTGTATATACAATATGTGTGTATAGATGCTGAACATTTGTTTATAGCACTATATGCGTGTAGATGCTCTATATGTGAACTCATGAGTGCATATATGTGTGATTGTAACTTGCATGTGTGAGTATATAAATATGCATATTTTTAAAGTAGGAAGGGGCCCCATTTAGAAGCCTGCTATAGGGCCCTGCCTCCAGTTACACCCCTGGTAACAGTTTTCCTTAAAGAAACTGTGGGGCCAGGGTAGGAGTCGCAAAAATAAGAAAGTGGTCTTTGACTCCCCGATTCCGAGTTGTGCCGACAGTTCAACCGATAATGCTGGGGAAACCTGACCCACTTCGGCCATCCAATGGCCTGAGACCTCAAGATGTCCCTTTCTTTTATATCAAAACTAGTTTCTAGGGGTCTGAAGTAACCAAACTAATAAAATATATTTTAGTATAGCTTGTTGGGAGAGTAACAATTCTGAATATAGAATGTGTCCTTATGCAGAGATGACATGTGTGCAGGGAGGATGTATGTATGGCTGGAGAGATATTTTTAAAAAAAAACAAAGCTGTACTCACCTCCGCACATCCGTCTCACCAGGCAGTGCCCTTGTTTGTTTAGAGGGGCACGGAAGCTCCGCTGAGTTCGGCTTCTGGTCAGGTCCACCCGTCCCCATATCTAAGCACGTGATACAGCGCTGGGAATACGGACTGGTGGAGTAGGTTGGCCGGAGGCAGATATCAGTGAATTTTCCGTGCACCTGTAAACAAACAGGGGCAATGGAGGAGGTGAGTACAGCTTTGTTTTTACCTCCCCAGCACACCTGCAGGATTTTTAAAAGAGTCGGACAGCCCCTTTAAAGGGTTACAAGGTATCCGAATATTGTTGGCACCCTGTGGATCACCTGCACTGGCTATGGCATGCAGTCCACTGGTACAGATTCTTCATCAATCTATCCACTCGTATGATATCAACTTGTGGCGGTGAGGGGTATTGTAGCTCTGTTACATTCAAATAACAAATCAAAGCTGCAACATCCTGCATTTCATCATCCAGTTGTCAATGTATTAAAAAAATTCTAGGAGGCATCACAGAGCAACGTCACAATATAAAATTATAAAAAAGATACTCCAGAGAATGTTGTTCATGAAGAACGGGCACAGGCTGGATAAAATTTTCTGTGTACAATACTCATTTTTATATTTTTTTTTAAGGTACTGGACAGATTCAAAATATTCAACCATTTAGCGCCAAAGATCTTCAGATCCTGTCTTTGGGTGACCGCGTTGAAAATTTGAAACAGTTAACATATCTATACAAAAAAGGGAGAAAAGATGATGTCTTCGACAAATACTATAAAAGTGAGTTACCATCAACAGTGTCAATGATTGGCAGTTATCTCTGTTTGCACAGTCATGGAGGGTAGGCAGTCTGTTACTGGTAGGACCACCCCAATGACTTCTTAGCATAGAAAGAGCAGAGGTAGATCTACATCAATGACAGGGTATGCAGAATGTTTATAGCATCCCGCTCAACTACTCCTGCTCTATAACATGCTGCCTGCAGAGAGGAAAGCAGATTACCGTATATACTCAAGTATAAGCCGACCTGAGTATAAGCCGAGGTACCTAATTTTACCACCAAAAACTGGGAAAACCTATTGATTGGAGTATAAGCCTAGGGTGGAAAATGCAGTGGTCACAGCCTCCCCAGTATAGCCAGCCAGCCCCTGCCTCCCAGTATATTTCTAACAAGCCCCCATTAGTATTTATACAGCCAGCCCCCAGTGGTATATTACTAGCCCTTTGTAGTATATAGCCAGCCCACTGTGGTATATAGCTAGCCCCCTGTAGTATACAGCCAGGCCCCAGTAGTATAAAGCCAGCCACTGCCTGTCGTATATAACCAGCCCCCTGTATTATATAGCCAGCGCCCTGTAATATATGGCTAGCCCCCTGTAGTATATAGCCAGCCCCCATTAGTATATAGTATCCTCCATGTAGTGTATAGCCAGCCAGCCCCCTGTAGTATATAGCCAGCCAGCCTCCTGTAGTATATAGCCAGCCATCCCCCTGTAGTATATAGCCAGCCAGCCCCCTGTAGTATATAGCTAGCCCATGTGTAGTATATAGCCAGCCCCCTTTAGTATATAGTCAGCCCCCTGTAGTATATAGCCTGCCAGCCAGCCCCCTTTAGTATATAGCCTGCCAGCCAACCCCCTATAATATATAGCCTTACAGCCAGCCCCTGTAGTATATAGCCTGCCAGCCAGCCCCTGTAGTATATAGCCTGCCAGCCAGCCCCTGTAGTATATATCCTGCCAGCCAGCCCCCTGTAGTATATAGCCTTACAGCCAGCCCCCTTTAGTATATAGCCTGCCAGCCAGCCCTCTTTAGTACATAGCCCACAGTATGGCCAGCACATAAAAAATAAACACAGTTCTCACCATTCCTACGCCCCAGACAGCTCCTCTTCTATTTTCATGTGCACTGACGCTGGCTCCAGGTCCTTGAAGCTAATGGCAGCGCACATGAAAACAGAATAGGAGCTGCCTGGAGCGTCAGAATGGTGAGTACTGTGTTTATTTTTTTTCATGTACCCGATAATACGCCGAGTGGGTAGTTTTCAACATGGTGCTGAAAAACTCGGCTTATACTCCAGTATACTTTAATTAGACAATGGAAAAAGAAGCTCTGATATGATATTCTTTATTATGGTCCCTTTGCACTTTAGGCACAGTACACACGTCAAGGGTTTCTTTTACACTCTCTGTCTAGTAGAGGGTAACGTAAACTAAGAATGGAAGGTTAAAGGAAACCTACCACTTAAAAGTGGTAGGTTTTATACACATATACAGTACATGGCACCAGCTCAGGGTGAGCTGGTACCAGAGCATATTTTTGTTAGGGGAACAAAGCCCCTATCGCAGATGTATAAGCTATAATAACTTATAACTCGGCGCACCGCACTTGGGCACGGCGCACCATGCGCGCACACACACACGCCTGCCCAACTTAGCATGTCCTGTTTTCCCCGTGCTAAGTTGCGCAGGCGCATGTGTGCCAAAGAGCTCGGTGGCGTCACCGGCTCTCCAGCTCTTTTGAATCCGGCGCACGCACGGGCGCGCGCATGGTGCGCCGTGCCCAAGTGCGGTGTGCCGAGTTACAAGTTGATATAACTTATAAATCTGCGATAGGGGCTATGTTCCCCTAACAAAAATATGCTTTAGCATCAGCTCGCACTGAGCTGGTGCCATGTATATGTGTATAAAACCTACCGCTTTAAGTGGTAGGTTTCCTTTAAGTGAAAGTCTTATGTTCACCATTCCTTCCCCATGAACATGATGAACACAGTTGTGAACAGAGCCTTAATTTCCATGATTTTTTTTAAGTTGCAATCTTCATTTCCTTTTTTATATCAATCCTTCAGAGCACTCAGACCCCAACAATGGATATAAAAGAACTGCTATTGTTGTGAAGGTTCTTGGGTAAGTTTTTAACCCAGTTCAATGCACAATGTAATTTTTTTCTGTTATGTACATATTCATAAAAAACGATAATGTATTTACAGCTAAAGGTAAGCTAGGCCACATCATGTTTGGGCTTTGCATTTGGTGTATATTTACTGAACTTAAAGCCCCAACTAAACTCTCCGCCTCCTTGACTTTTACAACTAATTTAGATCTCACTTCAAAGTTGATTTTCTAGATGATGTCAACACACTGGGTCTGAAAGAAAGAAGAGTCCAAAGATTAACCCTTTCAATACCTAGAGAATATTTCCCTTGGTGATTTAGCTCTCTGAGGAGATTAGACAATCCAGAGACTGTCTCTAAAGAGCTAAGTCATTAGAGACTTTATCAGGTTCCTTATCTCTCAGCTGTCAGTAGATACTGGACAGAAAGATGATTTTCACAAACTGCTAAAATAAAACCACAGTTATGGCCATAAGTTTTGAGAATGACACAGATATTATATTTTCACATGATCTGTTGCCCTCTGGTTTTTATGTGTGTTTGTCAGATGTTTTTATCAGATACAGAAATACAAGTGCGATCATATTATGAGTAACAAAAGCTTTTATTGACAGTTAGAATGAGTTACTGCAGCAAGTCAATATTTGCAGTATTGACCCTTCTTCTTCGGGACCTCTGCAATTCTCCCTGGCAGCTCTCAATCAACTTCTGGACCAAATCCTGACTGGTAGCCGTCCATTCTTACACAATCAATGCTTGCATTTCATCACAATTTGTTGGTTTTTGTTTGTCCACCCTTCTCTTAATGATTGACCACAAGTTCTCAATGGGATTAAGATCTGGGGAGTTTCCAGGCCATGTAACCAAAATCTCCATGTTTTGTTCCCTGAGCCATTAAGTTATCATCTTTGCTTTATGGTAAAGTGCTCCATCATGCTGGAAAAGGCATTGTTGATCACCAAACTGCTCTTGGACGGTTGGGAGAAGTTGCTTTTGGAGGACATTCTGGTACCATTCTTTATTCATGGATGTGTTTTTAGGCAAGACTGTGAGAGCCGATTCCCTTGGCTGAGAAGCCGCCCCACACATGAATGGTTGCAGGATGCTTTACACTTGACATGAGACAAGACTGGTGGTATCACTCACCTTGTCTTCTCTGAACAAGTTGTTTTCCAGATGTTCCAAACAATTGGAAAGGAGATTCATCAGAGAAAATGACTTTAGTCAAGCCCTCAGCAGTCCACTCCCTGTACCTTTTGCAGAATACCAGGAGTCACTGTCTCACAGTGCGTGCAGATGCACTCACACCTGCCTGCTGCCATTCCTGAGCAAGCTCTGCACTGTTGGTAGCCCGATCCCGAAGCTGAAACACTTTTAAGAGACGGTCCTGGCATTTGCTGGTCCTTCTTGGGCGCACTGGAGCCTTTTTGGCAACAATGGATCTTCTCTCCTTGAATTCCTTGATGATGCGATAGATTGTTGACTGAGGTACAATCTTTCTAGCTGCGATACTCTTCCCTGTTAGGCCAGTTTTGTGCAGTGCAATGATAACTGCACGTGTTTCTTTAGAGATAACCATGGTTAACAGAAGAGAAACAATGATGCCAAGCACCAGCCTCTTTTTAAATTGTCCAGTGGTGTGATTCTTACTTAATCATGACAGATTGATCTCCAGCCTTGTCCTCATCAACTCCCACACCTGTGTTACTGGAGCAATCACTGAAACGATGTTAGCTGCTCCTTTTAAGGCAGGCCTGCAATGAAGTTGAAATGTGTTTTGGGGGAAAAAGATCATTTTCTAGGGAAATATTGACTTTGCAATGAATTGCTGTTAAGCTGATCACTCTTTATAATATTCTGGAGTATATGCAAATTGCCATTATAAAACCTGATGCAGTAGACTTTGTAAAAATTAACATTTGTATCATTCTCAAAACTTATGGCCATGACTGTATTATTATCATCATCACTACAGATTTAGGATTTTTGGTCAGAAGTTTAGCTCTGCTAAAGTATAGAAAGTGTGTCACTTGTGCTAGATTCACACTCATACCAACAAATAGAGGTGTAGAGAAACAGTAATAAATAACAGGTGAGACGTTGGATACATGCAATTCTGTAATGGAGTATATGGGTGTCCTGACCCTTTAAATGGAAAAAAACTGTGATAACAGGACAAAAGATGGGCTTTAGTGTTTTGGTTACAGGTCAAATAAACTTCAGCTCAGCTATCGGTTGGTTCCATAGACAGTGAATAGAGAGGTGGGGAGCATGTCCCGGGCATGTCTGAGTGCTGAGAAGTGCAGTGGTAATAGGGCATTATCTAAACTCAGATCAATGGAGGAGATGTATTCATTTATCAATCATTAGACCAGTGCAGAATAGAACCAGACAGTATAACATTGGTGAGTCCTACTTTGCACCTCCTATTAGTTGGTCTATTTTGATGCACCACATTATTGAATTTTTCTGGCACATATGCTATTTCCTGAGATGCCTTGACTTTTTTGGATGAGTTGGAAAACTGCTTTAAAATGGTCCATAACCCTCAATAAATGTGGCACGGACAAATTACTCCAGTATTCTGATGTAGACAGATTGATACTTCTCCTTCAATGTGTCCCGTTCCAGCTGTAAATCTATGTAATTAATAATATTACAGTTTTATTCAGAGATTTAGGTCACCTTATTTACTGGTATACAAAATATATTGTCTTTTCTACAGTGAAGAAGACAATCAGACTCCATGGAGCGACTCAATGGAGGGAATCGATAGCCAACAACGCTCAATAGGCCACAATATGCATTACGCGTGAGTAAGAACCTGCTGGCACAAATATCTTTACACATTTGGAGTGGATTAAGACATCAGATTTGTAACAATGAGGGGCAGAGGTGATAATTGATAAAACTGTTAAGACTGGTAGGATGACTTGTATCACCCATCAGCTGCTGGGCCTATGTGCAGCTCTGTGCCAGTCAATTGATGCAGACTGGAATATCCATTGGGCCCCTTTCACAATAATGTGTGATTTCTCCTGTCCTGAACTTCTGTGCTGTATATATGTGATGTTTTTCATCCATATGTGCACGTATCGTATCTGTATAAAATTCTGAGGGTTGGCAAATGATAGATGGCAGACCAGGAGCGGAATAAGACTTCCATGGGCCCTGGGCTGTATGAATATCACAGCCCCTACAAGTCTGGAATTCACTCCCTACATATGGTCCTAGAATCATGGTTCATAGGGAATGTAGGATGCTTTCCTTCTGTCTGTTTTCAATCTGTGGTTTCTGGACCATTTGAAATGTGAGAGAGTGTGAAAAGATGTATGAGGATTTCATGCACAAAGTCCTTCTCAGTATAAAATTTGGTGGGGGGGCTTGAGTAGCCATGGGCCCCCTAGAAGGCTTGGGCCCTGGGCTACCGCCCAAACAGCCTATATTATAATCCATTACTGTGGCTGACTATTGGCTGGCTGACAGAATGCACCTCCCACTCCCTGGATGCTACACGTATATATGGCATCATATCGTGCACAACCATATGCAACATGTATGCAACACAGATTTTAAATATTCGCATAGACTTCTATGGGGCATACGGAACATAAATACTGGAGAAAATCGGACATACTCTTTTTTAAATGTTTAACATTATGGCTGTGTAAATAGAGGGCCATATTTCCTACGTGAAATTAACGCAGAGTGTTTTCGCTCTTTTCTCGCTCTCCACCTTCAAAAATCCATAACTTTTTCATTTTTACATGTACAGAGCTGTGTGAGGGCTTATTTTGTGCATACCAAATTTTACTTTCCCATGATGTTATTTATTATTCCATGTCATGTACTGGGAAGCTGGGAAAAAATTCCAAATGTGAAAATTGTTTTAAAAACCTGCATGTGTGTCACGTTCTTATGGGCTCAATTTTACGACTTTGACTGTGCGCTCCAAATAACACCTCTGCTTTATTCTTTGGTTCGGTACGATTGCGGTGATACCAAATCTATACAGGTTTTATAACGTTTTAATACATTTTCAAAAATTAAACGAATGTGTACAAAAAAGAAGAAAAAAATTTGCCATCTTCTGACGCTAATAACTTTTTCATACTTTGGTGCACGGAGATGTGTGAGGTGTCATTTTTTGCAAAATGAGCCAACGTTTTCATTGCTATCATTTTGAGGTCTGTGCGACATTTTGATCACTTTTTATTCCATTTTTTATGTGATGTAAAAAGGTGTAAAAGTCGCATTTCGGACATTTGGCGCCATTTCCCGCCTCGGAGGTCACCGGTGGCAACAACCATTTTTATATTTTGATAGATCGGGTATTTTGGGAAGCGGCGATACCTAATGTGTTACTTTTTAAAGATTTATAAAAAAAAAATTTCTTTTTTTTTTCACTATTTCTTGGACCCTCTAGGGTACATTAACCCAAGATGGTCAGATCTTTCCTACCATATACTGCAATACAACTGTATTGTGTTTTTAACGCAAAACACTGGCGGCTCATTCCCGATCGCAGCAATGAGTGCGGCGTTTGCAAACTCAGCCAAGACGGCACGTCTGACATCACCCTTACCAGTTTGGCCACTTTGGGAAATAAATATCAATATAGTATAGAGTTAGGGGATATGGGCAGTAGAAACAGTGTAAATAAACTTATCCCCACTCAAGATACCATATATCAAACTACTTAGGTGAATAAATTCAAGAAAACTGTAAACTATATATAGAATAATATAGTCTTTATTAATCATACATAATAAAAAATAGTAAATCGTCACAACAATGGAATACATTTAAAAACAAAGAAGCAATGCATGTAAAAAATGAATAGACATAAAGGACAAGTCTAGGCCTGAGGTAAGACGGTAATGTAACATCGGCTAACAAACAAACAGCAATGGATGGCACATATTACATATGCAGCAGAGCAGTAGTAGAGCCGAGGCCATAATTACCATACCACGGATTCAAACATGCACTGCATGATCCCTACTTTGGGAAATTCAGCACAAACCAACATTACACCAAGGATTACCACTTGTTTCACATTAATGTCAGCTGTCAAAGGGTGCCTTTTCAAACGCATCAGAACACCTGAGAAGAGGAGATTTGCCTGATTACACAGCTGTTAACATTGGGTTTACAAAACGCATGAGAACACAAATGTTTATTAACATTATGTTAACACGTGCTAACATTGTGTTAATGCATGCACTTTGTAAATGCAATGTTAACAGCTATTCAATCAGGCAAATCTCCTCTTCTCAGCTGTTCTGATGCATGGCCTGCATTACTGCCATGTTTGAATGCACCCTTATTGATTTGTTGGTTTTTGTTTGTCCCCCGTCTCTTGATGATTGACCACAAGTTCCAAACAATCGGAAAAGGGATTCATCAGAGAAAATGACGTTACCCCAGTCCTCAGCAGTCCATTCCCTGTACCTTTTGCAGAATATCAGTCTGTTCCTGATGTTTTTCTGGAGAGAAGTGGCTTCTTTGCCGCCCTCCTTGACACCAGGCCTTGCTCCAAGGGTCTCCGCCTCACAGTGTGTACAGATGCACTCACACCTGCCTGCTGCCATTCCTGAGCAAGCTCTGCACTGCTGGTAGCCTGATCCCCAAGCTGAAACACTTTTAGGAGACGGTCCCGGCGCTTGCTGTTCCTTCTTGGGCGCCTTGGAGACTTTTTGGCAACAATGGAAACTCTCTCCTTGAATTCCTTGGTGATGTGATAGATTGTTGAATGAGGTGCAATCTTTCTAGCTGCGATATTCTTCCCTGTTAGGCCAGTTTTGTGCAGTGCAATGATTACTGCATGTGTTTCTGTAGAGATAACCATGGTTAACAGAAGAGAAACAATGCTGCCAAGCAAAAATGTGTTAACATTGTGCCAACGTTTTAGTTTGTTAACACATGCATTAATGGTTGTGTTTTGTAAATGTAAGTGTTGTCAGCTATTAAATTAGGCAAATCTCTCTTTAACTGTTCCAATGTGTTTTCAAATACCACACTTGACTGCACCCTGATAGAGACAAAATTGTTGCTTGCTTTAAGGTGATCAAATACTTTCATAATTTCATGCTGTAAGATTCAAATTATTTAAAAATCATACTTAGAATTTTTCTGGATATTTCAAAAATCAGCAGTGTATCAACTAATTGTTTTCCCCGCAGTTCTATCCATAGGAAACTCCAATTTTATACAATGGCAAAAAGAGGTTATTCTCTAATATTCCGTTTCATGATCTGATTTGTCTGCATGGTTTCCAGTTTTAGTTGTAGTTTACAAAAAAATGGATTCAAAATATTGATAAAATAGTGAAGTGATTATGGGGCTGAATCCTAAGTAAGATATGTACTTAGTGAAGGTCCTTCAATTTTCTCATTGAAATGGTTCATCCACAGGAATATTGTTGCAACCGCTAGCACACATCCCCATGTATCATTCTATGGGTTCATAGTCATACGCACGGCTGTGGTTTTCATGGCTCTGTTTATAAGGGTGATGCCACACATTGCGTTTTGAAACCATTTTTGCTCCGTTTTTAAGCAATCCGTTAAAAAAAAAAGCATCCATTTTTTAAAAACGTATCCGTTTTTTGAAAACGCATCCGTTTTTGACAGGTTTTCCAAATTTGCGCAATTAAAACGGACAAAAACGGATGCATTTCCAAAAAACGCATGTGTTTTTTTAACGCATGCGCTTTTTAACGGACTGCTTAAAAACAGACCAAAAACAGTTTCAAAACACCATGTGTGGCATCACCCTAAGGCAACTGCTTGAGCAGCAAACACTTGCAGGAATATGACCTGCTCCAAAATTTGCAGCGTGGGCAGTCATTTCTTCTTTCAATACCATGAACCCATTGTTTGTGGCCTGTGAGTGCACATGCTCGCAAAGAAGTTTTGCTGTACAACATTGTGGCCATTGCGTGTTTTCAGAGAACTTATTAAAAGCTAAGTTCTAAAAAAGTTAAAAGCCAAGTTTTAGGGTGGTCAATCTGGTCAAAAACTGATGCGTTTTCAAAAAACGCCACGTGTGCCATCACCCTTACACCCGGCACTAGGAGTTGCTTACTAAAGTGCTAAAACAAACGCAGCATACATAATATTATATTCTGCCAAATATCTTTTCCACCCGATTTGCCATTTATTCCACATCTACATTTGTTGCACGGCAACCACATAAATACATACATTTAACCAACCAAAACATCTTACCATGCATACATACTGTACTCCTGCAACGAGAGGCGGGGTTAGTGGGGCGCCGGGGGTGTGCTTGCCTGGTGACGCGCGGCTGACACAAGCAGGAGGCGGAGGATTGTGTCAGTTGCGCGAGATCCGGCCGTGCCCATGCGCGGTGTCCCTGCGGCACAGCCTCACCACCACACACATTCGGCCATTATGCTACAACACTTTGCTCAGGTGAGTCCACTCCCCACAACATTATTGACTACATAAATACTTTGCTTAGCTGCACTAGACTTTATACCCCTGAGGAAGCCACACTTGAGGCGGAACGCGTGGGGAGCTGCATCTCCTCCATACATATACTTGGTGATATCAATTTTTTCTATTCTGCATATTGCTGTGTTATATTTCCTTGGAATTGGGTATCATTTATTGATTTCAGGATATATGTTTTGAATAGACGCCAAGTATAGGTCCACCATGATCTGAAGGGGGTTGATTGCACAGTACATGTTATTTTCATGCACCTCTTCCAGCACAATGGCTTTTGTGCTGATTTTAAATGTTAGTGCTAAGTGTAATTAATAAAATTTCTATACTTTTTCATTAATTGGTGTATAGCGATTTTTTGTGCACATCCTATCTGTTCTTCTGTTTTTTTGTTACCTTAAAGAGGACCTTACACCCAGCACTTTCTAAAGTGCTAAAACAAGCGCTGCAGTGTTACCAGGAGTCCAGGAGTGGTCTAGTCAGTCTCTAGACCTGTATCCTATTGAAAATTTTTGGGAGGGAGCTGAAAGTCAAAGTTGCACGTCAACAACCGTGAAACATGAAAGATCTGGAGCTTTGATAATACTGATGTAAGCCGTGTAATCCCCAAAAAAGGCACACAGTCCAAAGAAAGTGAGCAGCGCGACCCTTAGTAAATGAGCCCCTGTGAGTTAAAATCCCCTTTGGCCCGAAAAATAATGAATTGGATAATATTAGATAATTTAGTGACCATGTGTAAGGGGAAGCCCTTAGAGATGTAGAAACACCGTATATGGACAGATGATGGTATTCTCCCATGATGTGGGTCCTGCTCTGCAGAGAACCCGACACATGTATTCAAAGGATTCCCTCCTGTCCTCTCCTCAGAGCATTGCCCTGTACACAGCTACCATGGGATCTGTCCACTGCAGGGGAGAGAATTCCCTGCTTGTATCAGAGCAGGGCACCTACCCAACTGTCAGCAGAGCCCCTACTCTGTATATAGGTGACAGCAGAAACCAGACATGTAAGAAATTTACAAAAACTTCACTTTCATACAACAGGAACACTACTAAATAATTTGAGTACATTATATATTTTTACCTATTGTTAAGACTCAAGGACTTAAGTTTTGATTTTTTAATTGTATTAAATACTTATTTAGTGTATTGAAAGGGCTAATTAATTACCATATATACTCGAGTATAAGCCTAGTTTTCAGCACAAAAAATGTGCTGAAAACCCAAACTCGGCTTATATGCGAGTAAAAAAAAATATAGGTTTTACCAGGTTTTTGTGGTAAAATTAGGGGCCTCGGCTTATACTTGGGTCGGCTTATACTCGAGTATATACGGTAATCAAAATTTTAATTACATGAAAAGTCAACAGTGTATCAAACACTTATTTTCCCCACTGTATTTTATATATCATATATCATATGGTCATTTTCATTATGTCTGATGTTAACAACTTTATTTGTTCCATGAATTATATTTTTATTCATGTGATTTTAATAATTTTTACAGGTCACCGACCTATGCTTCACCTGTTGGAAGTCCTATTTCACACATAAGCACACAACAGCAAGTATTCAGGTATGTAAAAACAATTATAACTGTAATTCTTTTGGGAAATTTGAATTCATGTTTCCTTTTAGTTTATTGACTTTATTGATCCCAGAGGAAATTGATTAACTATTGTCCTTCTTGTATACTTCGTTATTTACTCTCAAACATGGGACATGGTATCTGGATATGAGTATTTGTAGCACATAGTAATGGACTCAGTGTGGCAGATTTATCAATCACAGCTCTGCTTTCATTTTACCAGTGCTCATAAATAGTTTAAAGCTGAGCTGTGATTGGTTGCCATGGGCAACTAGAAATATTCTGACTTTCAGACACTTGATAAATCTGCCCCAGTGTATCAGCTATGGCACCTCGAATCCAAATCCTCATTGTTTCTATAGCTGACTGCACTCACACAGGGTTCAGATTGCAAAGTGACTTCTTCTCTTTGTCTATAATGAAACAGCTTTTTTATGAAATGTTTAGATCCTCTTTAATAATCCATGGGAGGACATTTTTTTGTTATTAATTGCAGCAAATTACTTTGGGAAGAGTTTTAGTGATTTTTTCTCGTGGGATAATCTCTTATGGAGTTTTGCCATGTGAAAGTATCATTATTTACTGAATGTTTATCAGGACTTTGTTCTTCTGAAGGGGAGGTTTCCCTTTAAAGGGATTGGCCCAATTATAAATGTTATCCAATATTAACTTTTAGGCTAACCTCTTTACGCCAAAACCAGTATCTTTCCTTATACAGGCAGCCCCCAGGTTACGTACAAGAGAGGTTCTTTAGATTTGCTGGAATTTGTATGGAAGTCAGAATAGGTATATTTTGTAAGTGTAACTCCAGACAAAACATTTCCGGACCATCTGACAAATGGATTTTCTCAATTCTATGTTGTCATAAGAAAAAGGTTTAAAAATTAGCTTTATTGCAGACAACTTTGATAAATCGTACAGCTGTTCATTGCAGCCTGGGGATATAGTACAGTAAATTCCCAGCTTTCAGACGTCCGTTTGTAACTGCGGGTTGCCTGTAAATCGGTTGTTTTTAAAGGGAATCTGTCACCAGGAATGTCCCACAGCCTATGTTATGCATATTTTTTCACAAATGCCTTTGTCATCATTCTGAATTATTTCAGTACTTTTTATGACTTTATTTCCCATTACCTGGCTCCCTGTCAGCACCATGAGTGAGTCCGAGGGAAGGGACAGCTGCAGCCAGTGTGTGTCTCTGACTCTTCTTCTCCACACTAAGGCTGCTTTCAGACGAACGTGTGCCCGCTGTACCATAGCAAGGCGGGCACATGTCGGCGCACGGGAGAAGAGGAGGGGTGAGCACTGCTTAATCCCTCCCCTCTACATAGAGATACACGGCACTGTATTACGGAGAACATGTCCTATCTTTTCCCCGGGTACGGAACGGTACGGTGCCGCACGTGTGGGGCACCATACCGCTCCGTGCACCCATTGCCGGACAATGGGGGACGTATACACATCAGTCATGTATAGATCCCCCAATGGCTGTTTGAATGTAGCCTCATCCTGTTCCCTCTCCATTCCCTACCTCTCCAGGGGGATGGTGTGAAGGAGAGGAAAGAGCATGAGGAGACACAAGTACAGACAAGCTGCAGCTGCCCCTCCCCGGGGACTCAGCACATACTGCTGGCAGGGAGCCATGTAATACGAATTAAACTTATATGAATAAATGATTCAGGATACTGACAAAGGAATTTGTAAAATCCAGATATTGGAAACGGTCACCAATTAAAAATGAGTTTCCTGGTAACAGGTTCCCTTTATGTGGGGGGCTGCTTGTACTTTGTCTTTGTTTAGGATCCTACTATTTTATTCTATTCATCTTTATCTTGACTAGTATATACTTATATTTTAGTCCGAATACAAGTATGGTGATGCCTACATTAATGGATCCCACACTATTTTCTCATAATCCAACGTAAGTACAAAACCCATCTTTACATTTAATGAATATGTAATATTGGTTTCATGATTATGGTTAATCATCTATGCAGAGATCTTCATACCTTATTTAGCTTTATGGCAAGTGAGTAATTACATAAGGAATATGTAATGGAGTATATGGGAATAGACAGACAGAGACAGTGGGTTTTGAAATTCAGCTCCCTTTTCAGCAGTCCATATCGCATTGCCTTGCTTACCTTAAGCGGTAAGGGACAACTAAATGATTTTCCTTACCTGCACCTAAGTGCAAAACAAGGAGATGAAGACAAGACAGAAGAACTGAGAGCAATAGTTACCAGAACTGGGTCAAAATTACAATTGAATCAGGTAGTCATAATACAGGCTAAGGGTCAAAGATATCAGAATACAAAAGGCAGTGTGAACAGGAGCTAGCTCAGTTTAAACTATAGCAGGCAAAGAGTACTGAACACAATACGCTTATATGAGAATCCATAGTCCGGGTCTAGAAGGTCATTGGAGAAGAATTCTGTAAATCACAACTGTTAGACAACCATCGCTGGGTTTTCAAGAGACTGACAGGAGACAATTCCATAAATGCTGTCAGGGGATGGAATACACCAGTGTTAATGCTAATAGAATGACACAAAGTGACATATCTAATGAACAGAGGATGGCACAGATGTAACAGGATATGCACAGAAGTTTTTCAGGTTGGGAAAAAAAATGATGTCTCAGTGCAGGAATAAGGAAGCGACTTAAACATCTATGTCAGACTTTTAAGAAGTCTAGTAACATGGGATAAAAGCCAAACCAGTTAGTCTTCTCCAAAAGGAGCAGACTCCAATTTGTGGACAGTATTATTATGATGTCACTAAATCTCATCGGTAAAATGTAGGGAGCTGTTTAACTAGGTGAGGGCCATGGATGTAGGCATTATTCCTATGGAGACTGCTTTTGCAGGCCACTTTTTCAGGTGTGCAAGGTCATATGGCCATGCATTACAAAAAAAACCCACAATTTTTCAACACTTCAAACAGGACCTTTTATTACAACCAAAAACTCCAACTTTTTGCATCCACTGATTCCGGGACAGTTGGAATATTTTCTGTAATCCTCACTATAACCAAGTAGCCAATTGTATTGGTTTCAACCCTTAATTGATGTTGCCATATTAAAATAGGGATTTCGATTTTTAAAAATAAATTCTACCCTTTTACTGTGTCGAAAAATATGACAGTGTCTTATATAATTTTTTGCTTGTAAAAACACACTAGGTCTTATTTTCAGGGGATGTCTTATTTTTCCATGAACAAATATTCATATTTATTGTTGAACACACAAAAAAAATCAACATTTATTAATATACAACATCAATATCATATACATCAACATCATATACATCGGCATAACCATCTAAATTCCATCAAGTAGGTCTCCAATCTCTGAATTTCATGTGACTCCGTTATATTAGAATCATTTGGGCTCTTTTACTAAGGGTCCGAAAGCCGCACTTTCGTCAGGTTTCCCGAATATTTCCGCTTTGCGCCGAATTGCCCCAGGATTTTGTTGCACGTGATCAGATTTTGGTGCATCGGCGACGACTTGCATGCGGCAGAAATTGTAGCAATGGCTGTATCTAGGTCCTATTTTTTGGAGAGGCCTTATATTTCTAAGTTTGTAAAAAATTGCACTATGGAAACAGAATAGTAATTACTCAAACATTTCTATATTAACATTCAAAATCATAACCTCTATATACATATTGAAAATATAATTAATACCAATTACCAACATTATGCTAGTAGTAATAAATGATATATATTATTTCACTGAGGGCGTTCTTCTTTTGACAAAATGTTGTAAATCACTAGTGCAGATTACAATTGTGAACTTTGTAATATACCTAACTATTTACAGACACTGAATCATCAAGGGAAAGGTTATCTAGGTATGGAAAGAGTTAATCAGTAGCCTCCTTATCTTGCTGAAGTCAATGGACCTCAGTTGACTTCAGGGGGCCTGCAGTTTCTGTCTGTGTGGATTATTAGTTTATACAGTATACAGGTGTAGGGAAAGCTGAGGAGAGATAAGTGTAGGTGTTTAGTTATTACATTAGTCAGTGTTCCTGTCAGCACATGACTGCTGCAGACATGAGGTGATCAGCTGGCTGCAGGGAGAGAGATGGGGGCGTTTCTCCTCCTCCGCTGTAGTCTCAGCTTCTTTATGAAGAGGGGATGAGCTTAGCAACAGACATATGTGAGATTGCTGACATCTAGGGGAAGTCTGCAGAATACAAGAGGAAGGAGCAAGATTTGAGTAACTAATCCAATTGCAAAAGGGCTTAAAATTACCTGCCCTACAACATATCAAAAGTTTTTTTTTAAATGACGGTTACACTTTAATGTTTTTTAAAAAAAAAAACAACAACTTACATATTCCTCAACTGTGATTTTGTGTCCATGGTTCCAGAAGGCTGGGCAGATAAGTGGCTCCTCCCGGAGAGATCCCCCACAGTTCCTTACGGAATCCAAAACTACTACCAAATATGTGTATGCAACAAACAGCACAATGCCTTGTATTGTATTGTATTGTATGTGTTAATCACAAAAAGCTTTGACATGTCTTATTTTGTAATTAATTTTAGGTATACACCATCATATCCAAGTCTGGAAAGTAGCAGTCCTTTGTGGATCCAACACTACGGCGCCGAAACCCAAATCTTTAACCCTGCAGAAGGCCTTCATAGAACGTGAGAAATTAACATTTTTGATTCTCCCCTCTACTTCTGGAAAATATGTTAGAAGAGATGACATATTATTATATTATATCTTGTGTTGGATTCATAGGTACCCTAAAAAAGGTTGCTACATAATTGCGGATGCATCAGTTTTTCATGAGGGGCATTGTCAATGCACCCTGTAAAATTGCTAAATTTTGACACACCCAGAAATCTGTAGGACGCTACTGTCCCTCTGTAGGCACACAATATCATGGAGGGAGTTTTATATTCAGTTTCCATATTATGTTGGTATTCTCCATATAATCTTTTTCTACTAAGGGAAAATACCATGTGGAGGCAAAGAGTTTCTGTGTCATAATATGGAGTTTTTTTTGTCATACTCTGTACATCACAGCTAAACAAGACCATATAAGATGTATACTACTCAATTACATCTTAATGTATTTGCTCACGAAGGCTTTAAAATCAATTTATATTATTAAGGTCATATGACGGTCAACTGGTCATAAGGCGCCGTCCGGATGACCCTAATGATCATCTTATTGGTAATTTGTGAATGAACTCAGCAAAAAATGATTATTGCAGCGACAATGAAAGGGAGATTTCATGAAAAAATTACTTTTGTGAAAAACACAAGGCTTGGTAAACTGTGTAACTGATTGGTGGGTGCACTGTTTTGGACCCTCCACCAATTTTACTGTAAATCACAGAGTAAAGAGCCATCTGCTACCATCTCCCTAAACCATATTTTTTCTGCAGCAGTGGGGAGGGAGAACATTAATGGAGATGTTGGATAGATTTCCACTGCTATGTCAGCACTGGGCTTACTTGGGAAAGTCCCTGGGCCCAATGTTGCTGGGGGGGGGGGCACATAAGGCTGTACACAAGGAATCCATGGGGGTGAGGTGACTGTAATTACTGAATGCATAGGTTGTGAGGGGGCTTTATATAAAATAACCATGAGAGGACTGTAAATAAAATAACTATGAGGGGGCCGTTGTAAAATAGCCATGAGGAGGATGTTTGATATGATAAACTAGGGAATATTTTAGGATAGGAGACTGTTTTAGTTTCTGAATTTAATCAAATTGCTGTCAAGTGAGTTCACTGCAAAAGGCCTACTGGGGGTATGTCGCCCAGGGGCCTAATGAAACCTGGAGCCGACCTTCGCTATGCCTGTATTTAAATCCTATAGAAGTGAATAAAATGCTAGTCAAGCATGTGCACGGGTAAGACTCTAACCATTTAGATTACTATACCCAATCCTGTGAGAAATGAAGTGTGCAGCCCATGGATTGGGAGTCCTTGCATTGTACCAAAATATGATGGAGCGACAGCACTGCAAAAGTTAATTCAGTGCTGGCACTAAAGTCTGGTTGGCAGACGGGAATTCCTTGCATCACATTTTGGTATAATACAAGGACTCCCGTTCTGTACAAAGTGTGCAGTCTATGGACCCATTTCATGGGCTGAAAATGTTTCTGTGCATTCGTCAGATTTACTCATAATGCAACATATGGCCAAATCCTTTCTGCATCCACTAAATTGTATTGTTGTCCACAGGCAGCCAATACATTGGAAAGCTACAGCAAAACTGGCATTGGTTTGCCCTTCATTCAGAGCAGAGCTACGCCTCCTCTATTTTATTGGGGCTCCAAAAAAAAAATAATTTATTGGGGCTCCAACACTAATCATTGTGGGACTAGAGCAGTGGGGTGATCAGTTCATTGCCAAGAGTTATTGTTGGTCCCCAATTTTAATGGTTTTGAGTAATCAGTTCTGTATTCGTTTGGAGATTGAATATTAAATTTTCTAATAACAAGGACACAAAATTAAGACTCTCTGAAAATGTATTTTAACCTTAAGTTCTTATTTTTAGACCGGATATTTCCGAAATTCTTGAGATACTTGAGAATGAAAGTAACATGTCAACCATGTCCCAAAGCAACCAAGCAAGTCTGAACGACCACGTCCCCATGCAGGAAGACTCCAGCTGGACAAACTGACTGTGGGTTGCTACTATTTTAACACTTTCCGAGATGAATAAAGATTTGATGGCATCTAATGCGGACAAAAGTATCTCCTATAGACCAAACACTTCATTTACCAAGCACAATTTATCAGTCTTTCTTTTCATCAAGGGTTATATAAACTTTATACGAGACCTACTTGGAGCTTTGATCTTATTACAGCCAAGAACATGGCCGTCACCATATCCTGCAATTGTGATGATACAATATGAGAAACTTCACTTCTTAATTTCAACTTCCACTATCAGGATCTTCAGCATTATAGTCTGTCTAGTGATTCAGAAAGCGAGTGGTTGGCTTGTGGAATGCGTGAGAATGAATTCTGAGCCCACACAGCACAACCTCCTCTCCGATCAAAGTTTTTCTGGCATTCATTGGGTTTGGTTTTACAATTTGTGGTGTTTTGTGTAGGCATCTGCAACATGGCAGTCAGATCTGACCTTTCTGGGCTGTGTGTAGGTGGACCTTCAATACCCCAGAATTCTTCAGGCTGAGAGCGTTGGATGAAGACTTGTCACAGCCTCTGATATTTCAGCATCCTGAGTAAATTGAGCTGTTCCATGAGTGTCGTCTTTCATGGAGAGTGATTATAATAATCCAAGCTAATACTAAGATGGCTGTTAGGAAAGAGTTGACTTGGATCAGAACAGACGGCCATTGGGTGCATCACATGTTTAGAAAAATTTTGTCTTAAAGATAAGAAGCCGCATGTACCATGACTTACTCTATTGTATATATCAGTTATTAAATATTTCTCTCATATGTGTATTTTGTATCTCTTCTTTTTTATAACCCTTTTGGGACCAGGCAACGTTTGTCACTTCTGTCATTGTCAAATAAAGAGAAGTAACAGTCTACATTTCTATTTTTCCATAAATATCACTAAGCGAGGGCTTGTCTATTGCAGAACAGATTGTAATTTTTTTTTGTATATCACAATGTTTTTAGGAAAATAGATCCTACTGATTATCTTTTATTAACTCTTTCTTGGAAAGAAAAATAAAAAAAAATGTTGTCCTTGTTTTTGTGCACTATACATTTGTATTGAGTTGCCCTGTGAAATAAATAACCGTGATAAGTGTATTATTCTCTGTCATGGGTGTAAATAGGAGGGTCTGGGACCCATAGCAGATTAATGCATGGGGATCCCTCTTCTCCAAATATATTTGTAGATATATAGACATATATTGTAGATGTATATGTACACACACATGTTTATACAATCACGAAAATTTATACACACAATTATACAGGCAGTTCACGGGGTTACATACAAGATAGGGTCTGTAGGTTTGTTCTTAAGTTGAGTTTGTATGTAAGTCAGAACTGTATATCATTGTAATCCCAGCCAGAACTTTTTTGGTCTCTGTGACAATTGGATTTAAAAAATGTTGGGTTGTCATAAGAACCAGGATTTACAATAAATCTTCATTACAGACGCCTGTGATAACTGTTACAGCTGTTTCTTGTAGCCTAGGACTAAAGTACAAGAAATTACCAACATCCAGAGGTCTGTTTGTAACTATGGGTCGTATGTAAGTCGAGTGTTCTTAAGTAGGGGGCTGCCTGTATACCTATATACACACATATGTAAATGTCTACACTCATACACACATTTGTGCACTCTTACACATACACTTATGCACTCATATATACATTTATACAGTATATACACTCATACAGTGTACGCACATATATACAGTATATACAAGCATACAGTATATACACATCAAATTTGCACACATACTGTATAGTCCAAACACATTTTCTACACACATATATAACAGTGCACCTCCTCCATTCTTTAGATTGGCAAGTTGGGTGCCGGGCCCCATGACATTGCGGGCCCAGTAGCATCTTCTATGGCTGCTACCACTAATGTTACACCCCTGTTTCTCTGGGTTGGGACAAATAAAGGAAAACCAAATTTATATTTTAATGTTTGGTTATTGATGCTGTTTTGGGATACACATGATATTTAGTCTGTGTTTTATTAAATTAAAGTGTGGGATGGACACAAAACAGAAATTCTGGCATTCTGTTTGGGTGGTTTTTGACTGTGTATACAGTGAGGGTAAAACTATGACAATTGTATAGCTCAGGTGTCAGATTTCAAAAAATCCTTTGGACAGGATATTTTAAAACATTTTTTTAACACAGTCTTTTAGGGGACTTTGACATCCAATTATTTGATGGCTTTCAGTACTCCATCTACTCCATCAGGAAGAGAACTTTACTAAAATTTCTTCCGGCTATGGCTTATAACTGTTGAATTCGCCTCCAGATGTCTTCAGCTCCATCTGACACATATCCACACTGTGCCCCCAAAAATACTGCAAAAATATTGCAGCAACCCATGCCATTTATGCCATTAAACAATAACATAAACATAATGAAAGGGAGTTTTCTGTAAATGTTACCCTATGGGAAAAAAAGGTGAACAACAGACCATCATATTCAGTTTGTGTTTCCATTTCTATACACTTTAGCTCTGATGTGAGCAGGGTCTTAAGATTTTACTCCCATTAAAATCTCATTATTTAAAAAAACAATATTAACCATATAAAAAATGCAAAATAAAAATAAATGCAATTTGCATTTACACATTCCCTTTTACATGCTGAAATAAAAACATTTAAGGTCTATGGAGAAAAAATATCACTTGCTGCCTGAAAACTTGCACCCTTAAAGTATATGGTACATTTGCAAAAAGGCACCAAAACAGTGGGGTGGGGGGGGATTTATCAATGTGTCCCAGGTTCCATCAGTTTAGTGGAGGAAAACCCTAGTAATTTTCTCCGCCAGATTTATCACTGTGTTAATGGTGCAGGATAAGACTGTCAGATTCCAGTTTAAACCTACGTTATAGTGGTCTCAACTCTCCGCCACAATTTTTGCCACACGGAACATCCAAATATTCCACGCCCCTACTAGACCACGCCCCTTTTCCAAAGGCCACTCCCCCTCAGTCCGACAAGTCAGAATGTACTATATTCAGTTTGTCTGTGTATAGTACAGGGGGTGCCACCTTTAACATAGGGTGTGCAACACATTTCTGTCGGACTTTGCATGATAAATGTGGCACACGGTCCAACTGAACACCAGAACACCCATTTCACTGCAGAAATTTGTGTCACGTGAAGTATAGTGCAGCTGCGCCACATATGTGTCCGATTTGTGGCGCAGCTGCACTATACTTTACGTGACGCAAATTTCTGCAGTGAAATGGGTGTTCTGGTGCACTTCTTAAATACATGTGCAAGCAGAACCAAACATATAAAGTCACACAGAAAAATGGAGCATGACCCTTAGTAAATGTGCCCCATTGTGTTTGATACCTCTATGACATTTACTACAGATGCATCACAAAACGAGGGGATACCAATGCAGAATGTACTTTATAGATATATAATGTATATACTGTACACTGTATAAAGATATATATAAGGGAAATCACACCCAGAAGAGGTGGGACAGATGTGGGTCTTCTTAGCAATGATTCAGCTCTAAGTATTCCTTTATCATGATGACTACAATCTGCATGTACATACAGAAGCACGAGCTACATGTCACCTGATCTTCACAAAGCGCGCAGTAAGGCAGCATTATTCACGGGGGAAAAAAAAGATATTTGTACTGGAATAATGTGTCAAATTTCAACAGTGCACCTTTTCTTACTCTCCCCTTCCGCCCACACTTCCACCCACTTCTTGTGAGGGGGCGTTTAGTGAGAACAGTGTGTGGGTGAAATGACGTTGTCGGACCATTGAGGTATGCAAGGAAAAAGCCTCAGGCATTTGCTTATTTTCCGTTCCTTACCGAGTGTATTTCATCATTAGAGACGATCTATATACCACAGGAGAACAGATCCTGAGCGATCGTCCCTGCTTCAGCTTGCTCTATCGCTAGGTTTTCAGACATTATAACCTCAAGTATCACATACTTTTTCTATTTCTAGGTGTATAACCAAAGGACATATGAGAGGCAAGCCGTAAGAAGTGGCATACAGTGACGGATTAAGTGTCCCATGGGCCCTGGGCTGTTCACACGACTAGGGCGCCCCCCTGCATCCAAACCAACATGTCCCCAGATGTTATATACTACTATATATTCTCTATATCTTCTATATACTCTATATCCTGTATACACTCTATATACTCTACATCCTCTATATCCTTAACCTTGTACTGTTCATAAAAGTAATTTAATGATGAACTTCACACCTGCTCTTATAACCCGTCTATCTAGGAAAACCAATCACATTCCCTAACTGCATGAAACCATCCGAGCCGACTACCATCCAGACCAGATCTCCCAGACAGTGTAGGAGATGTGGACGCTGCCTCTAGCTGGCCCCCAGCCTCTGTGCCCCCTGCAGCTGAACTCCCATACTGTAATTACTCACGTATAAGCCGAGGCTACTAATTTTACCACAAAAAAAAACTTGTTCCATAAAGGAAAACCTATTTGCATATTTCCTTGATCTCAGGCAAAACTATTCTCTGTTAATTCTCACATGACTTTGGAGGAGATTTTTAAAGTTAAATGGGTGACATTTCACATAAATGTGGGAATTTTAGAAATGAAATTTTATACCCTAAAAACTGGCAATCTATATCAGGACACTAATGCAAACATTGAATCTAACATAAATGTGATGGGAAGTGTTGAGCAGACCCGAACCGCAAAGTTCTAGTCCATATGAAATTTGGGTCTGGGTCAGGCCTAATACAACGCCTGCAATTGCTGTTGCCGCCGATCATGGGTGTTAACACTTTGGATTCGGCCTCTTAGTGGGGCCGGATAATTCTACACCTGGTCCTGCCTGTCTTAGAATTGCAATATAACAGGCATCAGGCCCACTCTGTACCACTTCATACCCACTTAGTGTGGAGGTGGAGTAAAGGAGTAAGTCACAATTATTGCATGAGGCCGACTAAAGTGAAAGCACTAAAGCAAAAGAAGCTTTGAAATTATGCAGCAGAAAATAATGGGTCAGGCGCTGTATAATGTTACTTAAATGTGAATTGTCGCCAATCCCTTATCCTGACCACAGACCAGACTATGTAGTCATTCATGAAAATAAAACATTGTCAGGAAAGATGTAAAATAAATTTTATTGTTTCAAATAACAAAATAAATAATCTAATGTACAATAAAGTAAAAGACTACTGCTAGAATTTCTACACAGAACACGTACAGCAAAACATATGCAATCAGTTAACATGGAGCTCGCATTATACGGGATACAGAACAGATGGTCAATGTCTTCTAAGATGTTGATATCCAGATATTACTGTATTACTGAAGCAAAGCAAAGTACTATGTGTAAGCCAGGCCACAGAAAGTCTACATCATGGTTTCAGCTCGTTTGTGCCATGTCATTTTATGAAGTATGATACACGTAGTAAAAGAAAACATTTTAGCACGGTATGGGTCAGAGGGTAGTGGGTGCAGATCTACAACGTATAGTCAGCAGAAAGCACATGCTACCATTATCATCTACCACCGGAGAAATAAGGGTTATATGGCGAGTTACAGGCGGTCCTACTATCTTCTGTTTATGAATGCATCTTATACATGTCCTAATATTTTATAGCCTGTCTACAGGAGAGTGTATTTTCATATATAAAAAAGCTCAGTTCAGCTCAGTTTGGCTCAAAGGATCCAAAATACAAAAAACATAATTGTGGGGATCTATGTTTGTTAATGTTTGTTGAATCAAGATAATTAGTTTTATGATACTGAAATAGTCACTAGCTTTTTAACAAACTTTGCATAAATCAGCAGTTTAGGTGACTATTAGTCTGATGGCTCACGTAACCCCTCCCCTAACCGGCCCCCTTTAACCCAATACAATCAGGTTAAAAGTGGAGTGGTGTGGGGTCCTTGACTGGACTGCGGCTCCCTATTATATATTTAATAGGGTTCTGTTCAGGAGCAAAAAGAGCCGGCTCTTCTTAGTGAGCGGAGACTAATGAGCCAACTCACTAAGGAGAGCCGTAATTCCCATCACTACTTCCAAGTCTGTTTTTTACTGTGAAATATCTGCTGAATTTCCTCTTGCTAGCAACTGGACAAGTTCTAGAAAGTTCGGTGAGGTGTCAGTTTACAAAGAAGTTGCAGCAGTTACAGAGGTAAAAGCTGCTAGTAAATGCAAGCTACGTAAAGAACAGAGACAACATTACTCTTCATATACACACATATACACACATTGGACTAACCATTTCGGTAAAATTTTACCGCAGTCATATACTCCAGGAACCCATTCCCACCATGATTTATTTTAGGAAAATACCTTTCTAAGGCAATACTACCATGCCAGATATACAAATAAAAACCTGCAATGATTTCATTACCCAAAACAGTAGTACATCCAAAATGTAGGGAGTAAAGAGTTCAGTGTCTCAGTCAATGGGTACTTTTAACTAAGTAAAGTATAAATAAAGAACAAAACCTGCGTTCTCTCTCTTTTTAATGCATTCTAATGGAGAAGAGCATGTCTTCCCTTCTGTGGACAGATGCATTATGTTCTGTGATTTCCTTTCTCTTATAATAGTAATGATCACAGTAATTGCTGTAGATGCATTTACCTTACATAAGTACATAGGTTCATATTGGTTTCATCCCTTTTTCTTTATTAAATTAAAAGGTCTAGACTGAGGATTTACAGACTAGTATTGAATAGACACCCCCATGCAGTCGGACTTACTGGAACATAACTAAGCAATCATAAAGACAGATAAGATCACATCCAAGAGACACATTTTTGAAACAAAAAGAACACATTAGAGTAAATTATTGGACAATAGGTTCTTCCAATGTGCTTGTGTCCTGACATTCTGACACTGACCATAAGGAACAGCATGGTACTGAGCTCTTTCCTATGTATGGTAATGACGCAAGTCATGAAGTGATTGATAAGGAGTTTATGAAGCCACTGTCAGGTATTCAGCCGGCTGTGTATGGTTACAGTTGTGCTAATGTAACTACCATCCCTGTTTGAGAGCAGAGCTAGATGGAAATATCTCTGTATTACATTTGGGAACTAATATACACTCATACAATAACTACTCTGGTTATTTGTCGGCCTGTATCCAGGAAACTATCACGTTAAAGAGGTGACGGTTGCTTAATGTCCAGTTCCTGTTGTCGCTATGTGGTTACTTACTGGTAGAGATAACTCCTGAGGAAACATTTACTGCTCAGAATAAGACAAGCTGCTCACCTCAAAAATACTCTCTAAAGTGAGATTCAAAGACATGGTGGTGGGTTCTTTAATGGTAACAAGAGACTGAGTTAAGTGTCTCTAGATATGGATTATAAATGTTTTATCCCAATTCCATGGGATAAAACATCCGAGAGGATCAACCTACAAATATCTATGTGGATCATGATAAAGGTGGACTTGACAGGTTTATCATTCTTTTGCAGGTTATATATAATTGAAACCAGCAGTGAAACAGTCGAGATCAAAAGTAATGCAAGGTCCTCCAGAGAGAGGTAAAGGTCCTAAATGAGGATAACTCTACATAAACAATAGGATTCTTCTCAGAACTACTGTATCTAAGCAAAAACATGCTGTTATATCTAAGCAAATAAGAAGTTATCCTAGTATGGATTATTTAAATTGGAAACTATTACAATGAATAGCTCTTAAAGGAAGTCTTCTTACTCCTGACTCGGTCAAAAGCCAATCCACCATTGTGTAGGGCACTTAAAAAGATTTCAATACATAAATTTCTTGTTTGTCAAAAATAGAATATTTTAGAGAAAAATATTGTTTTATTTATGCAAATTAGCTTCTCAGTACACCCAGGGAGTAGTCATGCCAGCTGGTATACCTTTATTCTTCTGTCTACACCTTATCTTGGCAATATATGTCAGAAGCGGCATAGCTGTAAGAAAACAGGATCACAAACAGCCATAGTCCTGTCTCTTGTGCACGGAGAAGCTAATTAGCCTAAATATGGAAACTGAATTTCCTCCAAAATGACTGACCTCTGGGGAACAATAAATATAGGTCTGAAAAGCTTTTAAAATGCTCTAGAAAATGCTGTATTTATTTGTCTGAAGGTCGTAGGCTACTAGACTATGAGAAGAACTACTAGGCCTTTATTTAATTCAAGCAACATAGCTTGTAGTAAAGAAAGAAGACTACGTTTTAAGTCTTACATTCAAAATCCTCAGATTTTGGATGCCACAGCCCAGGACGTAAAGGACCATTGCCTGTTCTTCACTTGCCGTTACTTATACTTCAAGGGAAAGTTGCATGGCTCTGATCAACTTGACTTGGTGAACATGGTATAGACACTTTAAGGGCAAAAGTTAGTGAATTTTACCTAAGTTGTGTCCAAGAAATTAGAAGAAATTCCTGGTTTCACATTTTCAAGTGTTTTAGATACTTTTATGATTTGTACAACAAAAGGGACAAAAAAAATCCACATTCTAAGTATCCAAAATGTAAAATAGCAGAAACTTTGTGCAGAAGTTTCCACTATTTTCTTGTTTTGTCTGACGGACTTTTGGCTTGCATCATGCACCATGAGGAAGGAGGATTTAAGGATCGAAAGGGGTGAGCTGGCTTATCATAGCCTTCAATATGTAGGCATATACTAAGCAAAATAATAGAAGGTGTAAAGTTAGACTAGAAAATAGACAGATCAATCATTTACTGTAGAATTCAACACTGATATTTGGTGCACTTTAAGACTGTCTTTTAGACACTTTTAGCAAATTCCATTGTGTAGTTAGTATTGACCATTCTAGGCAGGTAGATAGATCAGATTCCCAGCATTGGGAATATTTTACGGTGAATAGATACCACTTTGATTTCGTTACGTGTACATGGCCATGAAGTCAGCAGTGCATTTATTGTTAGGGTGAAATAATGTGTGAAGTTATTTGACATCATGCAGTGAATCATTTCTTATTGAAGACAACATTGAAGAAACAACAAGACAAAATTCTACAGATACCATTATCATATACAAGAAATAGACTATAGACAATAATGGACATAGTTATACGTACAGCAATATGACAGATTACACAAGTGGGGTCAAGACTATAACATACAGTAGATTATAAGATTCACTACTACGCAGTGTCACTGTGCACAATGAATTAGAAAGGCAACTGAGGAACAACCATCAATAACATACAGTAGATTTCAAGGTTCCTACTGGAATGTATATTCATAGATTCTAATTCAAGAATGAGCTATCTACATTTAGCTGAGTGCTTGTAGAACAAAAGCTTATCATGTACCGTCATTTCCAAGGCAAAAGAGTAAAGAAGCTCGCTCACACAGTTACTAGCTACTGAAAACACATTTTTACAGGCTGGTTTTTCGACCTAACCAGCAAAGTGATTCCCATCTCCAAAGACTCCATTGAGAAGTGACAACGCTGCTGTGATGGATTTTCTGAAGAGTTTATTGCGGACAGAATACATAGTCTGATTATTGCTTTGTAACAATAGGATTTCAGTCTAAGGGGCTCACAAAATGTGGAATCAGACTGAACTCCAGGCAAAAAACGAAAATACTCCCTGCTGATTAAATATCTTAAATGAATACAAAATATAAATGCAGCTCTGGACTCAATACACAACATATCTAGTCGGGACTTATTTTAATAAAGTAATAAAACAAAGCACCTTCTGGGTGTCCTAGTTTTAGGCTGTGGTCACATCTGAGTTGGAGGCTCCATCTAATAAAATAGTAAAATTACAGATATCATGATGAAAACTTTACTGACCTGTTATAGTCAATAAGATTCAGTGGTGTCTATTATGTGACAGATCTGGCACTCCCATACTTTTAGTTGTCTTGCCCCCGTGGCACGTCAGAATGACAAAAAATATCAATACAGATGTGAACAGACCCTTAAAAGAGGAAACATTTCTCATTTGTCTTAAGTCAGTAGTGATTGTAAAGTACTGAACCCCCAGATAAGACTATTTGTAGTAACTCCTGATTGTCAGTGGTTCCACCCATTGTATCCTGCCTTTGGGGTATCACTGGATATATAATATTGACCTGAATGTTGGTAAGTTCACTTTGCATAAATTAAGGATTCTCCCAGTGGCATGCATTGAGTCCTTAGCTGCAACCCTGAATTAAAAGACAGAAAAAGGTGATCTTAAGAGCAATATTCTAATGCACTCCGGCTCCTATCCTGTAAGCCTTATTATCTGGCTCACTTTGCTTAAAATACATTCTGGTCAACTTCACGAAAAAGACACTAAACCTTACGGACATTCACTCTGTAGCCAAATTTTCCAGAATATTATTATCTCTTATTCTCAGCAACATAACTGTAGTGTTATCTATTGCGGCTCCCATGACCACTACATTGTCTCCAGTATCACCAATTGAGAAATATCTATCCATATCTACATGATATCAACAGCTCCTTATATTAGCTGGATGTTTACAAGCTGCAAACTTTAAAAGTGTTGTCAGAGAGAAAAATAATATTTGCAAATGCCACCTTTTTACCATATAAACAGTTTTATTTTTCTTAAAGTGCCATTAAATGGTATTAGAAATTCTAATGATTGAAGCTCCCCTACCACAGAGGAAGATAGGCTCGGCCTCCAGCTTTCAGCACTTTCACACTGCTCCTGATATTCCTAAATATTTCATTTCCTTTTTTCCAATCTCACCACTTATTAGCTGGATAATTTTATTAGCCTAAATGCATTAATATCAATGTTCTTTTTTACTCAGGAGCAGTCTGAGAGTGCTGGGAGGTAATTGTCTTTCGATATATAGAAGGCAGGGGGAAGGCTACTGAAGAGCAGACTGAGAGTGCTAGGAGGAAATTGTCTTTTGATATAGAAGGCAGGGGAAAGGCTACTCAGGAGCAGACTAAGAGTGCTAGGAGGAAATTGTCTTTCGATATATAGAAGGCAGGGGGAAGGCTACTGAAGAGCAGACTGAGAGTGCTAGGAGGAAATTGTCTTTCGATATATAGAAGGCACGGGGATGGCTACTGAAGAGCAGTCTGAGAGTGCTAGGAGGTAATTGTCTTTTGATACAGAAGGCAGGGGGAAGGCTATTAAGAGCAGACTGGGAGTGCTAGAAGGAAATTGTTTTTCGATATAAAAGGCAGGGGTAAGGCAACTCAGGAGAAAACTGAGAGTGCTAGGAGGGATTTGTTTTTCGATATACGGTAGAAGGCAGGGGGAAGGCTACTCAACAGCAGATTGAGACTGCTAGGAGGTAATTGTCTTTTTATATAGAAGGCAGGGGGAAGGCTACTCAGGTGCAGATTAAGGGAGCTAGGAGGTAATTGTCTTTTGATATACAGTAGAAGGCAGGGGGAAGGCTACTCAGGTGCAGATTAAGGGTGCTAGGAGGTAATTGTCTTTTGATATACAGTAGAAGGCAGGGGGAAGGCTACTCAGGTGCAGATTAAGGGTGCTAGGAGGTAATTGTCTTTTGATATACAGTAGAAGGCAGGGGGAAGGCTTCTATCTAGGTGCAGATTAAGGGTGCTAGGAGGTAATTGTCTTTCGTTTAAGAAGGGAAAGGGAACAGTTCTTCCCATGTGAGAGAAAAGCTTCCTGTCAAGAAATAATACAGCAGGTCTTGCCAGCTCCAGTGTAAGCTTTAGAAAATGCATCAGGTGGGCTGTCCACGGCCTGAAATAATCTACGCCATTACACACCCGTTCCCTGCCCATTAGGCGTGGAGGTGTGTTGGTTGCAATGGGGGAGGGGGTCACAATTTACCTGCCATGACCCAGGAATTGTGCAAGCCACAATAAATTCCCTCCCAGTGTTTTTATGGCAGAAATCTATCATTTGCAAAGTTTTTATGTCAGTGAATGCCTTTAGGTTGCATTAGATTAGAAAACCATAGCTCTTTCTTTCACAACCAGTGCCACCCATATCCATTAGTGGTGTGTGGTATCACAAGTCAGCCTTACTATAACCTCAGACATCTACTCCAAGGTTTTGTGGTAGATTTGGACCCAATTGTTTGTTGTTCAACTTCATAGGTCTAAAGTTAAAGCAATAAACTGGAAAACACATTTTTTCCTTTTCTCATAAGTATGACCTATATATTTCTTAGCATGGGAGCTTTTATCTCATGAACTAGCAACTATTTGACATCCTGTTAATATACTATAACATTGGATATCTATTATGAGAAATCTGTGAACTAATTTGATGCTCTATACAACACACATGTCATAATAATCATTGCAATACATTGTAACTGTAATGCCATAATAATACAATGTTATGTTATGGCCCATAAGTAAGTTTGGTAAATTGTAGGACACTGTATGCCGTCACCTGCTGTTCAGTCTACATCAGTGAGCTGGTAATATTCAACACAGAGGCCATTGAGATTGGTAAAATCATTATTAGAGATGGCTCAGTGTCCTAGATGGCTTTGAGTTTGGGAATAAATGAATTCTGTATTTGATGCTTCTTCTCCTTAGGTTGACCTCAGGTTGCCTTCTGATTTGCTTTATTCCTGTTCTTTGCAGCTTCCAGATCTGAGGTCAGTGATTTGTGGTGAAACTGGCAAACTTGGACAGCTTTCTGAGCCACCATCATCACACTCTGTAAGGAGAAAAAACAGGCTATTAAAGACATCCTGTCAGCAGAACTAATAAACCACTAACAGTATGTTGCCAAGCAGCTGAACACCTTTCAGATCGTGTTTCATTCATGACCCAGTGTGGTGGTCTCATCCAGAAAATCAACTTTGAAGTGAGATGTAAATTGGTTGTATAAAGTCAAGGAGATTTTAACACTGAAGTCAAGCTCTCTCTTCCCCAGGCAGCCCCAATCACTGTTATTGAGATTCCAAAAATCACTAACCAAATCTCGATGTATGATGTCAATCACAGAGGAGGAGGCATTAAGAGCTCCCAAACTTGACTTCAGTGTTAAAAACTCCGCCTCCTTGACTTTATACAACCAATTTACATCTCACTTCAAAGCTATTTTTCTAGATGATTCCTCCACACTGGACTATGAAAGATCAAAAACTAGAAGGTGTTATGCTGCTTGACAATATTCTGGTTGTGGCTTATTAGGCCAGTTTCTAAAGACAGGTTTACTTTAAATTTACAAAAGAAAGAATACATAGATAATATAAGCTATAAGACTATTGGAAGTGGCAATAGAGACACAAGTTTATGTATTACAGATTTTTCTTAGATTATTGGTTATTGGTTAGCAGACGAATGTGTGTGGCTGGTGGAAACCGAGCCACATGCTTTATCTGCTCCCATGAAATGCACACATTGCAAAGGGCAGGAGTGCTTGTTTCATACAGAAATGATGCAAGAACTCCCCTGACCTAACGGAGGCAACACTACTGTGAGAAGTTTTACAATATCAATGTCCATGGGATCAGACTAACAAACGTTCATGTGCAGGTGGCCTTCGTGTGAATACTTGCCAATGACTACACATATTACGTAAAAACAATATACATACTGACTAATATTTATTTGTATACATGAAGCCTATTTTAGATTGAGTCTCTCCTTACCTGCAATGTGGGGAGTTCCTGGCACACACAGACTGAGGCGGCCCAATCTATCACGTGATACAAGCCTGGCGAGTCTTAAACCTTCGTCCATCAATGTTTGTTGCAAAAGCTGCCGGCTCCATGGTGCTGGATGTGGTAGAGCAAGTGACAGGTCTGCAGGGGGAGCTCCAGGAGAGGTGGGTATTCTTACAGTTACAGCTGCTTAAAAACATAGACGTAGCATGTTAAGCTCATAGCAACCAATCACAGCACAGCTTTTACTTCTTATAGTCCCCTTAAAAAATTGTTTTCATAAATCTGCTAAATCAAATGATGACGGCAGATCTAACCTTGCAGATGGCCGTCCATGCTCTCCCCAGAAACACTTCCACTGTCTTCTTCCAAACTATGTCTTACTGATGTAGTTACACTTTCTGATTCGCTTTGCAATGGGACTTCCACAACCTGATAATAAAATGTAATGAATCCAACGTTACTTAAAATGATTAAGGCATAGTGCCATAAAATGATCTCTTTTACTTATGTTCTCTCCCTCATTACTATTTGCGATATGGTGAAAGTTTTCTCTAATAGGTTTGGATATAATGGGGGGATTCATTAATGTGTCACAGGCTCCAATAGTGTAGAGCTCAACACCATTAGCCTAGGGCTGCAACAGATTCATCACCGTGATGATGTTTAAGGGTACATTCAGACAGGTGACCCCCTCCCCCGCCATAGAAACAGCGTTGCACGGCCGCACACAGGGGAAAAGATAGAGCATGCTTTATCTTTTCCCCGCATACGGCGCGGAGCCGTCATTGATGTCTATGGGGTCGTCTGAATGTACGGCTGCTGAGCCCTACTTGTAAACCTACTTTTAGCTGGCTTAAACTACATCACAATGTGGCACCCCCTTATTTTTTGGAGAACAGACTATTTTACACCCAGCCATGCCCCCTTTTCCAAAGGCCACAACCCCTATGTCGGAAAGTAAGAAAAGGGGAAAAAATGCCTTCATAAATGTGCTGGAAGGCCTTTTTTTGGTGCCAATTATGTCAGAAGTTTTTCCAGAGTGGCATCATGAATTCCCCCCAATATTTTTATATATATATTCCATTCCAACATGTGAAAGACATTAGACCAGACACTGTAATTCAATTACTATCATTAAAGTCATGTTATCATTAAAGAGAGCTGTTTTAGCAATAGAAAGTAACCAGAGAGAAAAAATATGGGGCACATTTACTAAGGGCTTTGCGACAGTTTTCTGTCAAACTTTGCACGTTCTTTTTTGTTGAAACTGCTTGCACAGGTATGTAAGAAGTGTCTGCACCACCAATGTGTCACACGCGACCGTTTTGTAGTGCAGCTGCGCTAGTCTCCATGGGACACAATTTAGGGCTGTTCCGGGGCTCAGTCAGACCGTGCGCCAGATTTAACATGCAAAGTCTGTAGCACGCCCTATGTCAAAAAAAGTTGGTGAATTCTGTCGGGCCAGTGCAGGGAAGCGCCACATTCAAGATTTCTGGCGCACGTTCTTAATAATTCTGGCGCACTGATCATTATACATGGGCAGAGCACTTTTAGTTTTTTCTTAGTTAATGTGCCCCACTGTGCTCCATCTTTTTTTGTGAAGTGCCCCTCCTCTCTGACAACATGCAGTTTTACAAACACAGGATTTGGCAACTACATCTACATACCTTTCATGTCAAATTATTATTAATTATTTTATTCTAAGAAAATAGTAGAAGTTTATGAATATTTTTAAAGCAAGTTGGAAAAAAGAGCTCCAGGCTTTTGAAAAGTGAAGTAATTGTCACTTTCCAACGGCAAGATATACTACTATATTTCATGTATTTAGAAGTAGGAAAAAAATAATAAAACACTAGGCACATTATTCTGCTATGAGATAGATTACCTCTTGCTTTGGTATTTTTGTCAGTGGTGCCCCTGTCTCTTCAGGATTTAACCTGAGGGAAATATAACATACATTAACGTGTGAATTCAATACATACAGTAGTAAAAGGTTTTATATTTTACACCGTTGGGGGCAATTGTGTGTGTTAACATTTATAATAGGCTTTCATCCTAAATTTTTCCTGCTGGATCAATGTATATTTCATATCCTTCTTTTCCTCAGTTATAAATCAGCTTAAAGAAATATGGAAATACGTTTTCCAATATGGGAAATGGAAAACCATTCCTCCCTTTGCCTACTTTGAGCCCCCTTAACACCAGACATAGCTTACAAGAAGCCTAACAATATGATGTGCAAACTCTCTATAAGGAGAACTCCTAGTTCCTGACCCTAGTCACAAGCCTCTCACCAAACCAGTTCCCTACGCTGTATTGAGGAGACCCAACCAGGTCGAAGTAGCGCTGTAGCTGTTGGTCTATTCCTTCTGGAATAGATATACTGGTTTGATTCTCACATATAGGGTGTTCTAACCTGTACTCTGTGTCTGATAAGGCGCTAGGAGTGCATCTTAACTTATTGTTTGGTATGTACAAAGCCCATTCTACGTCATGGCACACACTATCTGTGAGTTTTAATAAAGGCTCTTTCAACAAAAAAAAATATGTTCTTTTTAGAGCAGGTGAGCTTGTACTCAATAGGATCATTGAAAGGTCGAAACAGTGCTGTCTACAGGTGGGAATCTGTTCCTTCTAGAATAGATATACTGGTTGGCTTACCACATTATGTTATTAGACTTCTTGTAGGTCATACTTGGTGTTAAGGGGTCTGCAAGGTAGCAAAAGGAGGCATTGTTTTACATGTTTATATTTCCCAGAATCCCCTGGTGGAGCATCAATGCCAATAAGTCTCCACAGACATTAATTGGCAAACTCTCCATAGGGAGAACGCTTACTTCCTGACACAAGAAGCATCTACAGAAGGCAAACCAAGACAAAGTTAGATATACAGTAATTAGATTGTATAACAAAATGTCCATAGCTGTAATAGTTAATATCTCATTTAAAAGCTAACTATACGACCTTATGAAAAAGCTAACAAAATCTATCAAATCATATAAATACTAATTGTATAAAAATTACAGAATTGTAGTTACGAAAGCCAACACACACAAACAAATAATGATGAAAGAGCCTTAATCATGCTTGCTATCATATCAGTATCATAATCCTGTCCAGAATAATACTAATAATAAAACATAATACCGTACAAAAGTCATCCCTGCCCTATCACATTGACATCCTAGCCAGGGCCGGCTCCAGGTATCAGTAGGCCCCTGGGCGATAGAGCCTCAGTAGGACCCTTTGCAGTAAACTCACATGGCGGCATTAAAAATTCAGAAACTAAAACAGTCTTCTGTTCCCTAAAATATTCTCTAACTTATCATACCAAACAGCCCTCTTATGGGTATTTTATATAAAGTCCCCCCAGCAGCTCTGGGACCCGGCACTTGCTCGGATATGCCCTTTGCTGGTGCCAGCTCTGATCCTAGCTCAAGATTGTCCAACAATTTTGGGTCCCCTCATTACCAGAAGTCAGCATGGTTCTCCTTATCATTTTAAGCTGTCCTGCCGAGAGCTGGTGTAATAAATATCACAGGATAATGGACCAAAAGAATAGGTTTGTGAATCCTAAGACATGTAGTCTAACACTATCTACTTTGCAAAAATAGAATCAACCAAGGTCAATAATAATCAATAGTCCATGGGAAAGTAAATGGCTCAAAGCATTAGATGCTGTTGTGTGTCTTCTAGGAGTTTTAAGATGTTTTACTGAGCAAAGAGGAACAGTTACCATACAGGGTGAAAACATACCTGGAGCACTTCAGAGATGCCAAGTAGGAGCTCTCTCGTGCCGCTTGCCTTGCTAGAGAGAACAGCTCCACCCTCCTAAGCAGTAGGGTATTGTCCCTCATACAACATTGAGCTGCCGCTTCATTTATTGTTAGCTGGTAAAAACAGAATAAAATGAAAATTTTGATTAGGAAAAGTATGAAAACAGTAAGATTTAACAATTGTATCATTCTATGTATTACTATCAATGATGGCTCTACATAGTTTACCATGATGTATGGGGCAAAAGAGAAATAACATCAGTTATCAAGTAATGTATCCAAAAGTACATGGCTGTTATTAGGAAATCAAAATTAATTTCTGTGTTGATGGAAAGAAACAACTTTCTGAACCAAGTCACTGCAATTTAGAAACTTTTTAATTAAATGAATTGGAGCTGATCTGTAGTAACCTGATCTGACCACTACACTGAGAACGGAGCTGTTTTCTTCCTGTTTCATTCTCTTATTTTCAGATGCTGGGAACAACCGATCTTTGCAGGTCCAGGTCCAATCTTATTGTGAAGACCTAAAGATAGTTATCCAGAAAACCCCTTTACATCTTGTGTAATATTAGTATACTGTAATTACCAGGATACGTGTAATAATTTTTTATGACTTATGACTTTTATGACTTATGTGCAGGTTTTTGAAGCAGAAAAATGGCATGTTGTAACATTACGTAAATGTCAACTTTCCTGTGTGAATGTGGTCTAATATTTTTATATAAAAATACTAAAAATAAGGCTTTTAAGCTTCAAGTGTGCTTTATATGTCAATTGCTCATTTCAAAGCTTCTGAGATGAGCTGGCATTGCTGTCTTCCTTCCACCCCCACACAATACATTAGTGCTCTCACTGCTTGAATTATGATCCAGGCATGAAGGGAGGCTGTGCAGGGAGCATGACAAGCACCAGCCCATAGCAGTAGCTATAAAGCACAACTTATACTGCATAAAGGGAAGGGGGGTCATTACCAATCTGTTTTTATTGTACATGATAATGGAAACCTGAAAAATAAAAAGAATCCTGAAAATTTGAAAAAGAAAAAAAAACTTTTTTAATCTACTATTGCTCCAGCACTTCATCTGTTCTCTTGCAATTGTGATGTGCCATACTCTAAATGACTGCTGCAGCCCATCAATAGCCTCTGCAGTCTTGTGCCATAGATGCTACCATCTCTGCTGAGGTTTCTGGATGTAAATGTCATGTGGCTGGGTGTTGCATCACTGCTGCAGGAAAGTAATTAAAGACTGTCAAAGGGAAGAAGCTAGGGTGCTCCTTAAAATTTTATTTTATAGTCTTTATTAATTCTGATGATTCAGGGCTAATGAGACTAGTAGAAAGCTTAGTAATTCAAAGCTAGAGTTATATATTCATTCATAGAAAACAGCTGGGCATCACTGAGTAGGACAACCCATGGAATCCCTATGTATACTGGAAGATTATTAGAACTTGCTCACTTCCCTTTGCATGAATATCTATGCATTATCTATCTATCTACAATAATAGTAATTACTGTACTTTAAATGTATAGTGCACACAAATTCCGCAGCGCTGAACAGAGCTTGCCAGATAAGTCCCTGTCTCCCTGGGGGCTCACAAACTAATCAACCTTCTAGTATGTTTTGGAGTGTGGGAGGAAACTGGAGGACCCAATGGAAACCCACACAAACACAATTTTTGCAGATGTTGACCTGGATGGACCTATTCATCTATCTTTCTTTCTAATCTCTTGTTATGAAAAATAAATGAAAAAAGCATTTCTATTCCAACCCTGACCGGTCTTCAATCAGTCTCCATTTCCAACAATGCAGAGGCTCATCATCCATGCAGCCAATAACTGATTTAATGCAGGGATAGGCAACGTATGGAAGATATACAAACCCAAAATTCACAAGTCAATGTACAAAAACTTTGGTTTTGTAAGGGAATATACACATATAGTAGATCAAAAATATGGTGCTTAAAATTAGAAGTCAACACAACTTAAAATGGCTGCTGACCTCATGCAGAGTGAGTCTTTTTCCTTCACGTCTCTTCGAGTCGCTCCTTCCATAAATGGCACTATGTCGCCGGATCTCCCTTTCTTTTCTTGGCCCTCCATCTGGAATCTGAAATATATGTCCCAGCGATCGGCCCAATTTTTTGTTTATTTTTAGCATGGATCGCGCTTCAGCGACATCACCCCGAGGCAAGCCTTTCATTAGCCTCTCAACACTGTCAGATATTACTTGTACCAACTCAGGGTCTAGCCTTTCACCTGCCGTTGCATATTGTGTTCCTCTCCCATCTTCATCTTCCTCAACATCTTCCTCATCACCTTCATTTAGTTCTGGAGACACTTGTACTGTCCAAGGCCTGTTGTCTAGTTGTGATGGAGAGCGCTTCCCAAGTTGTTCTTGTTGTTCTGGAAGAACAAAACCACCAATGCCTTTGCTCAGAGACTCAATGTTACCAATGTGACCATTGCATGGCCGAGCTACTCTTCCCATTGTTTCTGATATCTTAAACAATGGTATACTGGCACTGAGAGGCACACTGTTCAAAGGTTGCTGGTTAAACAGTCCTGGGTTAGTAGCCCAATCTCGTAAGGCCTTCTGTAGCCGTCTGACATGCAGTGGCTTTGTAGCCATGCCAACCAAGGACATAATTTCCAAGAATTCGTCTTCTCCAGCTTCACATAACTGCTGAACATCATCACCTCCCTGCTGGATGAAGGTATCATAATAACCTAATAAGTTGGCTCTCTGTAGAACACGATACAGCTGCAGCTCACCCAGGGTGCGTGGGAGGGTAGTTGTTTCTGCAATGATCCTGCAGGTCAAAACATAATGAAAAACATTTATAAACAAGAAATAATAAAATAAAGCAAAAAAGGACAGTTCTTAAAACTACAAATGTTGGTAAGGTCATTATTTTTTGCTATGCAAAACAATTTTTAATGATATGACTTGATATGATGTGACTCAGGTTGACACAAGGAGCATTGTTTGTGTCTGGACCGTTTATACATAAAGTCTTATCCCAATTACTTGAAAGACTTTTTCAGCACTGTAAATGAAATGTTCAAAGCAGAAAGTAGTAATACTAATAATATTATAAAATTACAAATGGGGGAACATGTACCTTTGTTCAGGCTTGGCTTTTTCTTCGTTTTTAGCTACTCTTTGGGTTGCACGTGCACTTTTGTGACATTTTTATGCACCTTAGACAACCTCCCTTCAAAGTTCGCCATTGTCTTGTTAAATGCAGCGTTCTCACCTGGAGCCAGGTGTTAAAGATGAGAATTTTTGTAAAAAGTTGCAAAAAAGTCTCAAAACTATACCTGCTCTTGCCAGGCTTAGGAAAGCTGCTTCGTTAAAAAGTTTCAAAATTCATTTAAGGCTGCATTCACACAAACGTATAGGGGACATATATACATACGGACAAAAAATTTTAGCCACATATACGTCCCCCATAGTCAACATGTGCTCACCATACCATGCCTTGGCTGCAAAAAAGATAGAAATAGCTCTATCTTTGGCTGTAACAACATCAGTGCAGCACTATTTTCTATGGAGAGGGGAGGGGTAAGCACTGCTCATCTCTCCTCCTCTCCAGTGCGCCAAATGTGTGCCCAGCCGTAGCCGTGTGGACATTTGTGTAAATGCAGAATTAGACCTTGACTGATAGTTATTAAAAAGGCAAAGGTACATGTGCCCCATGGAGTTTCACTTTGAATATATGATAAAAGAACTCTGCATAATATGGCATCTGTTTAAAGGGACTTTTCCAGGTTTTTAGTATTCATGAACTACCTCAAAGTGAATATGAACTTAAAGGGGTCATTTACACGGCCATTCATGGGGATGTACATGTGGCTGCAAATTTGCGGCCGCATATACGCCTCCATAAATTGCAATGGCATGCTCCCCATAAATGGCATGCTCTATCTTTTTGCGAGTGTGCGGCCGTTTGCCGCTATTTCCTATGGAGGGAGGAGGGGTCACCTCCTCCTCATCTCCAGCACACGGCGGTATACCTGCAAGGTGGGCATACCGCATATGAATGTACCCTTAGCTGCAGTTACTTGGTTCTGCCACCAACCACAGAAAAAATGGCATCTAATCCTACATGTTCTGTGTAACAGAGGAAACTTTGAATGGCTGATCAGTGTGTGAGCAAGGTGTGGAACTCCCAATAATCTGAAACTAGTGATATATCACCTAGTTATATCTTCAGACACTGATCCATAAACTAGCAGTAGCAGCACATTGCTCAATGTTTGTCATATATGCCATTATGCACATTTACTAAGCCTTGTGCAAACTGTACCCTGTGCAGTTTGTCTGTGTAGTGTGCAAAGTTCTCCAGATTCAGGATTTCTGGCGCACGTTTTTCATGGATCTGGCGTTCCCTGCACTGCACCGACAGAGTGCACCACTTTTTTTTGGTGCACATTTAACATAGGGTGTGCAACACATTTCTCTTGGACATGTTAAATCTGGCGTATGGTCCGAGAGCCCCCTGCAGTTTAAACATTTGTGTTGCATGAAGAATAGTGCAGGGGCGCCAAAAAATGATTGCGTGCGACACAAATGTTTTGGGCACTTCTTAAATACATGTTCAAACATGTACATGTTTGCACAAAATGTACATGTTTGCACTAAAAAGAACTTGCAAAGTTTGACAGAAAACCGGCACACGGCCCTAAGTAAGTGTTGCCCCCATGTGTCACATCATTAATCACATCTAAGAATCAAATATGATTAACCAGGGACAATTATACATCCAGGCACCGTGACTGTGGTAATATTCTTATATTTGTGTTCCATGGGCTCCTTCCTTCTAAAATTAACATGTATGATTATGCTAATGAGCCATAACGGCTCTGAGAGCATTACCAGAGCCCCTCCTGCTACAGCATCACAGGTTCTTATACTGTGCAGGAATATGCCTCACCTTCCCACTATGTGTGATTACAGCAAGCAGAAGGAATTACACAATGTAACAGCCTGTACATCCACAACACAGAGAGGCTCTGGTAACGCCTCGATTATTAGCATAATTTTATAAGTTAATTTTACAGTAGGAGATTACCACAGTCACTGTGCCAGGATCTATGAGTAAGTGTCCCTGGTTTATCATGATGGATTTTGACGGTAGATTTCCTTTAAAGGATGGTGATTCGAGACTACAAAACTACAAAACTGATTGCCTATCCATAAAGTAGGCTAGATGCTCAGATGCAGATGTAAATAACAGACCATGTCTCGTTTTCTGTGTTCCGTATTACATCGGTTTGGCATCTATTTTTTCAAGTATCCCCATGAACTATATTCTATGAGTGTTTTGAGAAAAACAGTTCAGATTAGACCAGACTCTTCATAAAATCGATGGCACATAGATATATTTCCCTGTCATGGAGAGGAGTGAGACCTCTTCCAGCCTGACATGGCCTAAGGTCAGGCCATCACCTTTGCCGTCCCAGATATCCCCTTTATTGGATCTATCTTTAGTTCTGTTCAGTTGATAGCACAAGCACAATAATAAATAATAGCACAATGGCAGCGCTACTCCAGCCTCCATTTATACCTTTGTTGTATTACATATTTATCTGGTACATGATTTCTATCCAAATGAAACTTAGGTTTTTTGAAGACTGCATTTCTATTAAGTATCATCTATTTTGTCTAAGGTGACATTACGGTGTTGTTGTGTACGAGCGCTAGAGAAGACTTTTCTGTGAATATTAATAAAGCTATTAACTCCCACATGCTGGGGTTTAGTATATGGTTTATACCTCTGTAGTCAGTGTTTTAATTAACATTTTATGTGCACGATCATTCAGATGGAAAATAATTGTAGCCTGCGAATATAGTCAGGAAATTACCATTAGAGGGAAATTGCTCTCCAGAAAGTACATAAGATACCTCAATAATGTGATTACAAAGTGAACTTTAATCAACATTCTCTTGCTACCAGGTACCATACTAGGTAGTAATTGCTATGCATTATGTCAGCTACTGGCTGGGAATGCTGGGAGTTGTAGTTTTGCAATAACTCCAGAAGTGCATGTTGAAAAGCATAAATGCATTTTTCATAGTCCTGTTGTGACAGTGCCTAGGTCTGTGAGTAAGTGTCCCTGGTTTATCATGCTTAATTTTGATGGTAGATTTACATTAAAGGTGTTGGCCACTTTACCTCATGTTTTTGTAATGTGTGTGTAAGTGTGGGGGCAGGATATTAAGTCATTTACCAATATACATCTATTAATGGTTCTGCTCCACTTGATATGTAAAGTGTCTTTTACCTCATCATCCAGACATTCCTGTCCATAAAATGGCCACAGATGGAAGGTCATGTGATTTGTCCATGAACAATCGCCCGTTAGAGATCACATGACCCTCCATCCGCAGCCATTTTATGGACAGGAATGTCTGGCTGATGAGGGGAAAGACAGGAGGCTTCACTTTACATATCAAGAAAGTGGAGCAGAACTTTTAATAGATGTATATTGGTAAATTACCTAATATTCTGCCCCCCGCACACATCACAAAAACATGAGGTAATGTGGCCAGCCAGTTTAAATGCTTCAGTCATATAGCAGGCTACTAGCAGGACTCAAGACTTCCTGTTTTCTGTAAACTTCTTATGGATAATGGGACCCATTACTGGATTGGCCCTCCCACCACTGACATGGGAATGGTGTTCACTGTTAGCCCTGAGTCCTGCTGTCGGCAGGTCATTTGACTGCAACTCCTACTGACTGCAGAGAAATTTTACCATGATAAGTACAATGTGGTTAGGGTATTAGGGTCTTCTGGCTATCATTGTCTGCAAATGTATTAAAACCAACATAATATATAAATCAACATGTAGGACAAATTCTATTCATAACCTTTAGGAGGGCATTGCTGACAAGCCTGCAGGAAAGTCACTGGGAATTTGTAATTACCGAAATTATCTAGCCTTCTAAATATATATAAATTCTAATAAAAATATAATACAGGCAGTCCCCGGGTTAAGTACAAGATAGGTTCCATAGGTTTGCTCTTAAGTTGAATTTGTACGTAAGTCAAAACTGTATATTTTATAATTGGAACTCCAGATAAAAAAATTTTTTGCCCCAGTGACAATGGGGGTTTCAAAATTCTTTGCTTTAATGGGAACAAGAATTATCAATGAAGCTACATTACAGACACTTTACAGCTGTCCTTTGCAGCCTGGGACTAAAGTAAAGCATCTGGAGAGCTTCACTAGAGGTCACAGTGGGCAGACGGGTCATCTGTAACTTGGGTTTACTGAAAAATAAAAAAAAATAAAAAAAATTTTTGTGCTACAACGGAAAATCCATAAGGAGATAAATGATATTTAGAATGATGGGACAAGTCTAGATACCAGCACATGTTACCTCTCCGGCATACTTCTATTCTCCTAATCCAGTAGGATCTGTTATTCTAAGAATGTATGACTTAGGTGTCACTCCATACACTCCGATACTATTGAATCCCTGCTAACAGTAGAAGATTGGGACGGGACACTCCTTTCAAAAGTTGTCAATTTATTCATAAATATGCAGTGAAGTAGCAGAGAAACAGCACAACTCGGAGTGAATGAAAATTATTCTCCAGCACTGTTATCCCATGGGGAATACAAGTATTTACAAAAACAGACATGTCAGGTCATCTTTCGACAAATGGCAGCAGTGTATGGCAGAACAATGGCAGAACGTGCTGTACACGTTGCACAGTGAGAGAATCCTCACCACAATTTTTTTAGCTAACATAAAAGAAATGATACATAATAAGAGAGAATAATACTTGTCTAAAGCTGAGTGAATAACCCATTGTTCATCTGATGAAATGGGAGCGCAGACTGCTGAGCGTCGGATTCCACCCACATGTTTATTCATGGAATTACAGAGGCGGAGTGGGATAGACTGCGTGTTGTTAAAATGCAAACCCACAGTGATTGTTCAATATGCCACAAAAAAAAAGTTTTGAATTCATGGGAAAGTTATGTGCCACAAAATGTGTCTAAATTATGCTGCAATAGGTATTATACAAACATGTCCCTATTACCTGGCTATTGTTAGCTGATTTTCTATGATCTGAAGACCATGTTCTTGGGTACTTAACTTGCATGTGTTTTAAGGTCCTGTGTGCCATCCTATGATGCCAATACATCCAGGGTTGACTATCTTGAAATACTGCATGTCTTAATTTTGGTTTGGTTTGATTTAACTTTTAGCTGCCTTTAGTTTGTTCACATTAAATGAAAGTAGGTAGGTTTTATTATCTGAAAGCTTCTGAAAGTGATAAATACTCTCTTTCAATTGGAGATATCTGGAATAAGGATACGTTTCAATTTAACTACTTGAATTTTATAACTGGCTGTGGCTTTCTCTATTTGCCAGTATCAGTTATAGTATTTCATCTAAAGAAAGTCATAACAGCTTTAATGTTTCCAAGTGGAGAACTTGAGAAACCTACCACCAGGGGTGCACAACCATGAGGCAAGTTAAGCCTCTTGCCTCAGACAGCACCACTTGCAGCAAGATGGGGGCAGCATCAGGGGCACAGTTATCTGCTAGAGACCAGGACCTGCTACTCAAAATAGTGTCTCTTCATACCATGTCCGCATTAGTGACACTGCATGAAGAATCCACTTACCAAATAATAAGCTTATATATTACTACTGGATGGGGCAGAGTGGTCACCATTTATCTATAGCTCACCACAGGCAGCAGAAAGGTCAGGTTCACCCCTGTCTACTAACTCTGAGATAACACAGCAGTGTTCTTGTCATGGTGTAATCCTGGGTTTGGAAATGTATGTGATACAGCTGGTTCTATGCTGTCTGCATAAGAGGGCATTTAACCAAATAAAGTTTTGTGTATGACACTACTTGCCAGCTTTAGGAAACTATTTGAGAGGACATTTTGCTGCTGGGAAGAAGATTCCGTTCATGGATCACTTCCAACCTGCAGCTGGTAATAAACTTCTACATGAGCAATCCTTGGCCTTAAATGTGAGTGCACATTTTTTCCAAAAAATTGGATCACAAAATCCTAACATCATACACTACCTACTCCATCTGCAGGTATAAGGAGCAAGAAATAAAAAGACAGGTCAGCATTCAGCAATGATCCATGTGGTCTTACTGCACATCCATGATATGGACATCATCATAGATTTGTGGATCATAAAACTATTTAAACCCTAGAAGATCAAACCAATAGTCCTGACAGGTAGTAATATAAATGATAAATGATTTTTTCCAAATCTGTTGATTATTATGGTTAATCCTACTGGTTTTCCTACTAAACTTTGCTACCTATCTTGTCACTGACAGACTAACTTATAGAAGTTTCTTTCTACCTGAACAAAATCCAGGTGAGTCACTGTAAATGGACTCGGTATAGCTAGTAGAACAAAGGTGACAGTTGACCATACCCAAAATTATTGTCAGTTTAGAAACTGTGCCACTAGAAAATGTGCTGTGCTTGATGATCTGATCCCCTTTTTTGGAATACCTGTTTGCATTCATGTAGGTACCGAGTAGCTGCAAAAATGGGCATGATACAAAAGTTAAAGGAAACCTACCACTTGAAGTGGTAGGTGTAAGGTGCATATACCGAGCACCAGCTCACCCTGAGTGCTTACTTTCATTAGTGTCCTAAACTGCTGAGCGCGCGCCTACATAGGAAGTGAAGGAGAGCTGGTGACGTCATGAGCGCGTGCTTGGTGCGCCGAAGCTCCTTCGGCTGTAAAGAATAAAAAGTGTTTAAACCGCAATAGAGCGGTTTAGGACACTAAAGAAAGTAAGCACCGGCACCAGCCCACCCTGAGCTGGTGCTCGGTATATGCATCTTACACCTACCACGTCAAGTGGTAGGTTTTCTTTAATACAACTACACTGCTACTCATTGCTCCCCAAACCTACCTCAGACCAGAAGGGCAGTGGACATTATTATTAATAAAAATGCTACTTTTGTGACAACAATGTGGGAGAATGTATCAGGACTGCTGTTTTCCAAATTGGTCTTGATAGGCCTTTGTGGTAAAAGCAGTGTGTGACTGTATGATCTAATAATGTGCCTGATTTGTCATGCCCTATTGGACAGTGTAATAAATCTTTCACAGATTATTTCTTTGGTTAAGAAAAAGGGCACTAACCACTCATCCACGTCTTTTTCTTCTCCATTACCGCAAAACTTTTTCCAAGTGGATGTTCACCACTCTAGCCACTTTCCAAAATTAGTTCTCCTGGATTTATGAACTTTTGGGCTTAAAAAAAACCTGACATTAAGCTCACTGCAACTGACTCCAGATTTCTATTAGCTTTATATATGACAAGGTGCAGGCTGTGCAGCACAAAATGGTGTCAGAACTGGGGTTAAAACATTGAACTTCATACATACTTCTCATTGATGGGTTCTTGTAAAAAAAACTGTATTGAAATCTCCACTAACAGCTACACGTTTACTCAAAAATGACCTCTTCCAGAAATCTTTTCAAATTATTTAGAATCCCTAGATAATAAAGTAAATTAGGTGTGTACAGAAGTTTGGGGGTAGTGGATTCCTTACAGAATCTGCTGCCATAATTGACAACGGTGCACATTTATCAAAAACAGTGCAGCCTGAAATATGTGCAGTTTGCCTGTGAAGTGTACAGGGGGCGCCAGATTCATGAATTGTGGTGCACTATTATTTTATGGTGCACTTAGTTCACAATTGTGGAGCACATCAGTAATAAATGTGGAGCATACTCCATCTAAGCGCTAACACCACCCCTTTAGGTGCACATTTTTTTTTTGTCGAACACAGTGCAGCCGCGACACAAAACTGGCGCAGACACTTTATAAATACATGTGCAAGCAGTTTGCACGTTCTTTCTAGTGCAAAGTTAGAAAACTGGTGCCGACACTTTAATAAAATATCTTCTAAATCCTCCCTCTGTTATGTGGACCCTTCAGTTGCATGGGGCATCTTTTTATTTACTTCCTTTCTTCGCATTTCAGTAAAATTTTGCTTTGTAGTATCTGCTGTGCAGTGTCTGCTAGAGGTTTTGTATAATAAAAACTGTAACAACATGGCATCTGTGAAAACAACCTTTTTACTGGTTTTTTCAAGCCACAAAGAGGAGGTTGTCACACGTGATACTGTTTCTCTGTTTCACGGTTGGCTTTTGCTTTGAAATACTGATGTAATACGAGCAAGAAGAGTACACACATTAATGGGATAGAGATCAATGTGTCACATCCCATAAAATACACCAACATTGCTTCCCATAACATGCTTAGTGTTAATTATATTAATAGTTAAACTGTTATTTGGTACACCTTCTTACAACTTTGACATTCTGTTGTATAACATATTTCCAGAGATTCTGGCTGGAAACAACAAAGAGCTTTAACCAGTCTTCTTCTCACAGGCAGCACAACCCTCCAAATCTACAATTCACTCACTACATTCATAATAGTATAAGTGCTTTTTACTTGAAAAGAGCTGCTATAATTTTCATCGAAGAGTCCTCAGACGGAGACATAGATGTTGCCATATGTAATCTACTGAAAGGTGAAGTAGCAAATTATAGAGGCTTGAATACATCATTCATTCATTTCTGGGAGAAAGGACATTTCAGGGTTAAAAAGCACCTATTTTTACTATGTTACTGCCCTATTATTAACATTGGCATTGTCTTATATTTCCTGTTATGCCGGAATAGTACCAGCCGGGGGGTAATCAGAAATATAGATTAAAGTGTATTATATTATTAGCATATAACCAGCTTTCCATGTGTGATAACCAGCACACTGCACACAAGGGCGCACATCTGCTCACTTTGCTAACTTACTTGCCTTGCTTTGGATGCCCGCTTCAGGTCCTCGGATCTGCCAGCCCTCTCCGCCATTTAGGAGTTTTTCATACGGTGTCCCCAGTATCGTGAAGCAGAAACTTTTTAGCTGAGAAATGAATATAATGGGAGTGGCGTGTTGTGGTGTAGCTGTATCCTCTAGAAATGTTTCTTCATCACATCCTTTGCCATCATCCTTTGCTCTGTGCTGTCTCTGCCTACCTCTCTCATATCCCTCTGCCTCTCTCTTGGTTTTCTCTCAGCTCCCCTCGCCTAAGGTCTGCGCGCTCTCTCTGCTGTTTTCCACCCACATACACATTGCAATAAGCCTCTTCTCTGTATGTCAGGGTTTGTGTAGGAGGACTGGGGGAAGGGCCGAATCAAAGACTTCTATAATAGCAATACTAGATCACGTCTGGCCATCATACATCACACCCAGCCTGCTTTATGACAAAGGTTCAGTAACCATTCATTTTCCTCCTCCTGTTAATTTGCTGTCAATAACTAAAATGTGTCAGGGCCTTATTTTATGTAGATGTATGGACATGACGGTGTGTTGTTACACTTTAACAAAGCATATGGCATCATTGTAAGTCAGAGGTTAGACCGAGGTTTGGATAGGGGCACACTGTGATTGCAGAGCTTCCCATAACTTGCAGTTATTCTTGAGTTATTCTTATGGGAAATGACAGGGGATAAATATATGACAGCAAACTCAGTGGGGAACATTGACTTACCTGTCTAACGGAGTTCACAGAAAGTGCATTGCCTGTCGATCATGCACTGTGCTGCTCGCCCCAAAATATCCTTCATGTTTTGCTTCCCCACTCAGGTCCGACAGAGTTCACCTTCTTCTTCCTGGTGCATGTAAGTGCGTTGTCTTGTGACACAATTTGAAAGTTAAATCCAGCGCTCAGTCCGAATCAGTCGGACAGCATGCCCCCCCCAATCTCTGTCGCATGAAAGCCAGTGCAGCTGCCCCAAAAAACGATCGCGTGCAACCCAATCCCAGCACAGAAATTTGTTAAATACCTGTCAAAGCCGTGCAAAAACAGCGCCCAGTCCAACGAAAGTTAGCAGCGCGACCCTTAGTAAATAAGTCCCAATGACTCTGTGTGGTATTTCATGAAGAAAACAATAAAGCAAGAAGGCTTTCGCAAAGTTTTTTTTTTCTCCCATGAACCTCTTCCTCCGGGTCCTTCTATTCCCTCATATTATAAAGGAAACCTACAACCAAAATCCATCATGATAAACCAAGGGCACTTACTCATAGATCCAGGCACAGTGACTGTGGTAATATTCTTATATTTGTTATCCATGACCTCCTTTCTTCTAAAATCAAGTTTTAAAATTATGCTACTAAGGAAGAAGGGCTCTGGGGGCGTTACCAAAGCCCCACTGTGCTGTAGCTTCACAGGCTGTTACACTGTCTCACCCTTCCCCCACTCCCTCAGGACTTCCCCCCTCCCTCTGTCTGCAGAAATCTCATGGCAAGTTCCAGCACACAGCGGGGGGGGGGGGGGGAGTGCTCCTTGCACAGTGTCAGCTGCAGCATTGAGAAGGTCTAGTAGTTCCCCACAGAACTATTCTGACCCATTAGAATAACTTAAAAGTTGATTTTAGAAGGAAGGAGGCCATGGATAACACATGTGAGAAGATTACCACAGTTATAGTGACTGAATCTATGAGTAAGTATCAATAATTTATCATTCTTGATCTTCATGGTAGATTTCCTTTAAAGAAATAGCTTAAACAGAACATGGTAAAATTTGTCTTCTTCCCCCTCTGGAAACAAAACAATATAATCCTATGCATTAGGAACCCCTGGTGCATTTACTACAGCTGGTGCAGGTTATAACAGTGTACAGTATCATGCTCCAAATATACTGAGAGTGCAGAGCATCTTTGTATATCTTGCCCATTGTCTTACATTTAGATATAGGTCAGGAAGAATTAAAGGAGTATTCACATCTGGGCATTGACATTTCATTTAATTCATCTACCATATAGATAATTTCTTCATTTGGATGTTATTAAAATTATGTACCTTTGTGAAGATAATTTCCCATAAATGTAGTTATACAGTCACTTTCAAACCAGATTGTTGTCCTTGGATACGACCACCGCCGCTGGCCAGCAGTTACTGCATGTCCCACAGCCTTCCTGTGGTAATGAATGCTGAATCCAGGTGGCCAGACAGGGCAAAATAGTGCATGTGTGGCCACTGCTTCCAGGGTGCAGAGGTGGTATCCAAGGACAACAATCTTGTTTCTAAAAGACAACATGGCTACAATTATGGGAAATTCTGTTTACACAAGTACGTTTTTTTGAATAACATCCAACTGAAGAAATCTATATATATGGCACATGAATTCAAGACTACCCCTTTAATTCTCTTACTTTTAGGTAAAAATAGTAAACTCTGCCCCATTGTCTCAACTTTCCTTCCCCACAAAACCACATCCAAAAAGTATCTAAATAAGTTAATGAGTGTGCTGTTTTTGTAATACAAATCATGCCAGATTGTTCACAGAACCTAATTCTAAATGATACATCTGTTTTGTTAGTTATAGTAATTTCTCTGCGGTTAACCCAGGGACTGCCTTTATTCATATAGCGCCTACAGATTCCAAAGCACTGCACAGAGCTTGCCAAATCGGTCCCTGTCTCCATGGGGCTCACAATCTAATCAACCTACCAGTATGTTTTTGGAGTGTGGGAGGAAACCGGAGGAAACTCAAGCAAACACAGAGAGAACATACAAACTTTTTGCAAATGTTGACCTGGATGGGAGTTGAACCCAGGACCCAAGCGCTGCAAGGCTGTAGTGCTAACCTCTAAATTGTTTATTGCCACTTTGGGGACTCCTCAAACATTGGGTGAGCCCAACCTAACTATAGAAAGTTTTCAGAAGATTGTAATAAACACAGAAATTTAGTTATTTCATGGAGACTTAGTTGAATAAAACAAATTATTATAAATAAATTATAAAATTCAGTCAGAGCACATTTATTATTGTAGGGAAATAATAACATAGCAGAGGTGGAGAGTGGGTGCAAGGCAGCATAAGTGGGCACTGGATTGAGGAACAGGAACTAAAAGAAGTGTTATGGGGAATTCCAGTATACAGTGACTAAGGAATTGTGACTGGCTGACATCCATCAATGTGAGTATGTCCATTTCTATGACCATTTGTTTGAAAATTATGGGGGACATTAATCATAGGGGGTGTCAGGTTCGCCTATTTCTGTGCCTGGTTTGTTCTTTTTTTTGGCTTGTGATTTACGATGGATCTAGTTCTGCCTTAGCAAATGCATTTTGGAATTGTCGCATGTCCGATTCATTAGTGCCCAATTTTGCAACAAACTTGTCTCTAATTTTTACCCTACAAAGTAGATCTCCTTTGAGACTTATAATGGAACAAGATTCAAAAAAGGTGACAGAACATTCAGGGCTTCATTTTTGCACAAAAAAGTATCAGCTTGTACAATGTCCGGACTACATTGTGCTGTAAATGCCGGGACTAAAAGTTACAGATATGTCGAAAAAAAAAATATTCTTGCTTAAATGAGTATGTACAGGAAATGGAGTCTGATAATATTTTCAGATCTGTACAATATGACAATAATCACTCACAGAGATGATCATAAATGATGATGTCGTTACTTGAGAAATTTTACATTTTAAAACTGCGCTGAAGTACTTTTTCTGTTGCATAGAGGTAATTTCTCATTTGCCAAACGAAAACCTATGTTTTAAGTAATGAAAAGTGAAGTTTATTTGCGCTCACGGGGGCTCATTTACTTACCCGGTCCATTCGCGATCCCGCAGCACTTTGTCCGACGATGATTCGGAGCTTGCCGGGATTCACTAAGATCGTGCACCCGATATCCACCAGGTGTCGCTGCTGTGCCGAGGTCCACCGGAGTGCTATTCTAGCGACACAAATTTTTAAAAAATCAGCATTTTTTCGTAAACCGACGAGTTTTCCGACAGCCACAAACCCTCCCCCCCCCCCCGGATTTCTGTCACGTGAAAGCCAGCGCCGCTAAGCCACAATCTGATCATGAGCGCCAAAATCCCAAGGCAATTCCCGCAAATCGGAAATATTTTCGGGAAACCCAATGAAAATGCGCGATTCCGACCCTTAGTAAATGAGCCCCACTATGTCAAATGAGGTGCAAGGACTCAAAACCACTAAGTCCTGGACTTTGACATGTGCCCAAAAATGGAGCAAAAATGCAGCAAATTAACTAACTGCGCCAGATTTTTGCGCAAAAAAAACACAAAACCAGTCTAAAAAACAATGATTAATGCCCCCCCTATGTGTTCAAAGTGATTGTTCTATTTAAAAGCAAACTTTTTTAAGGAGGGCAAATTGCATAGAACAATAAAAATAACCTATTACTTCCCCTCCAGTCTGGTACAGCAAGTCTGTTGCTTCCCCTGTGTGGTTTACAATCCTTTATACTGGTGATAGATGTTATTTAAAGGAAACCAGTCATCACATTTGCACCATTAAACCTAATTGCAGATTCCCATAGCACTATTTTTACTGGTGCACACACAGTCATTGGGGAGAATTTACTAACACATTTGCGACAACATTCTGGAGTATCTGGGGTCTGGTGTGTCTAAAATGCCTTTTGCCACATTTATCGAGGCTTTTAGACCTTATTTTGGTAAATTGTTCGACTAAAGGTGCGTGGGCTGTGATTGTCTGAGAACCAAAAATTCTTGCTCAGCACAGTTTAAACCAACTAACAGTGATAAATCTGGCACAGCAAAAGACAAGTGTTTTCCAGCTAAAGACTGGTGAAACCTGAGACACATTGTTAAATTACCCCCATTGTGTTCCGCACCCAACGTCTCTAGCAGCTCTCTCAATCCCCCTCCCTTCTGCCACCGTTATCATCTTTAAATGGCAAGTCTTGCGCACTTGTCTTCTATCATGCGCAGTGAGCTGGTGGAGGATGACACAGCGTATGACACAGGCCGGGAGATAAGTGTGAGACTTGCTATTTGTGCCCACAGCCATTTGCTGTATAGTTTTTGCTGTTAACAGGGAAAGATGTGTTTGAAGTTGGGAAATAACGTTTTTGGAAAGTGCTGGGGATGGCCATATTGAGTAATAGCTAAAGGAGAGGGTAGCAGAAAATGTAAATTAGGATATCAAAAAAATGTGGAACTTCACCCACGAACAAGCCCTTTAAATTAGCACTGGTATATTTTTGAAAATAATTTTTTCATCCCTGTGATAATAGGATTTTCATAAGTAAATAATAAAGTTTATTGCAGACACCTTTAATAATTCTTATAGTTGATCACTGCAGCCTGGTGCTAAAGTTTAGTAAATTACCAGCATCCAGAGAGCATCAGTAGGGGTTGTGTGCAAATCAGGTGTTCTTAATTTGGGGACTGCCTGTATTTCATGACATGCTGAGTTTCTTGTGTCCATGAAAAAGCTTCTTTTTTCAATTTCTAGGATTATTAAGATTGCAAACATTAAAGCAGATGTCCCACCAATAACATTTGTCCACTATACATAGGAAAGGGCAATAAGCAGACGTGTAGCTACAACTCAGTACAACTACTCCTATCCTGTATATATGGCCACAGCTCAGTACTATTACCCCTATCCTCTACATATGGGCACAGCTCCGTACTTCTACTCCTATCCTGTATAGATGGGCACAACCCAGTACTACTACTCCTATCCTGTGTATATGGCCACAGCTCAGTACTATTACCCCTATCCTCTATACATGGGCACAGCTCAGTACTTCTACTCCTATCCTGTATAGATGGGCACAACTCAGTACTACTACTCCTATCCTGTGTATATGGCCACAGCTCAGTACTATTACCCCTATCCTCTACATATGGGCACAGCTCTGTACTTCTACTCCTATCCTGTATAGATGGGCACAACCCAGTACTACTACTCCTATCCTGTGTATATGGCCACAGCTCAGTACTATTACCCCTATCCTCTACATATGGGCACAGCTCAGTACTTCTACTCCTATCCTGTATAGATGGGCACAACCCAGTACTACTACTCCTATCCTGTGTATATGGCCACAGCTCAGTACTATTACGCCTATCGTCTATATATGGGCACAGCTCAGTACTTCTACTCCTATCCTGTATAGATGAGCACAACTCAGTACTACTACTCCTATCCTGTGTATATGGACACAGTACTACTAGTGTACACCTACCCTGTATATATGGGCACAGTTCAGTACTTCTTCTCCTATCCTGAATATATGGGCACCCTGGCTTCACTGCACAAGTGCTCTAGGTACACAGCATGCACTATGAAGCATTGGGAGAGGAGGAGTCAAAAGCTCCAGATGTGAGTCCTATGTGCCAGCTACACATAATAAGGACCTGTGGGCTTTAGTGTCCAAAATCCACTTGACAATTCCAAGATGCCGCTGGTAGAAGTCAGAGCGGCACTGATCAGCCGGAAAAGACAGAACATGTGTATGTGTGATTATTAAAAAGGAGGGCTGAGGTTACTATTATATGGTCACTGTATGGGGGAATAATAGTACACCTGGGTTGGGGGCCCACTTGGGTGGGTTTTGTCCCCCAATATGCTCAGCCCCTAGCTACAGCTCTGAATAAGTGTCTGATCAATGGGGATCCAAACACAGGGAACCCCAGTAATGAACATAGCATCCAGAACTCAGAAATAAAACCTACTAACTTAATTTAGAACACAGGCTTTAAGGGGTTGTTAAAAAAAAGTAACTTGTTAAGTTGTAGCTGTTTAATGGCATAAAAGCCGTGATAAATACCCCCCAATGTTGTGGTAAAGATGATCATCTGATCGGAGCTGAAGAAGTTTTGGAAAGTTTCCTTGTGTAAATAGTATTTTCAGGCTTGTCTCATATAACCATGAAAAGGCTGTCTTTTAACTTTAATTTTTTATGAGGTCAAAATCCAGATGTTATGTGGGTTTCCTGAACACAGATTGCTCTATTAATCTATTGTGATTATTTCAGTGGTAGGAGATCCAGCCAAAAGAGGGGGTTAATCTGTATATTCTTAATGAGAAATGTATTCATTAAAATGGAGAAAAAAATTAAAAAAAACATTTACCATAAAATGACACAGAAATGTACACATTTGGGAATAATTCCAAAGTAGCTGTTTAATCCCTTTGATTAATGATGGCGAACATTTTAGTGGCCAAGTGCCCAAACTGCAACCCAAAATCCCCCTTATTTATCGCAAGGTGCCAGCCAAAAATTAAAGCAGTAACTTATTGCTCGGTAAAACGGTGCCTTGTTGGAACGTAGCTGATGGTAGATGATTATTACTCACCTCCCCGTTCCTGCACTCTCCATGCTCCATTTCCCATAACCTTGCATTTTGGAGAGCCACAACGTCACCTGCTCTCTTTTCAAATCTTGCTGGGCAGCAAGCCGGCTTGCTGCTAGCGCGAGATTTGAAAAGAGACATGTGTCATCACTGGCTCTCAGAAAGGTCTTGGGGTCGTACTACCCAGGCCAGGGCATGCATAAATTCTATCTTGGTGGAGCAAGGTAGTGTTCTGCAGAGCACCACAGGCTAAGTTGCATATGGTATAAAATCATTTTTCTCCAGAATGCGGGCATACAAATTTATGGGAAATGGAGCATGGAGTACAGGATGGGGAGGTAAGTAGTAATCATCTACCATCAGCTACGCTAATGGTAGATGTCCTAATTTCATGTGACCAGGGTGATGTTCTCTAAGGTCCTTTATCCACAAAACATTTATTTTATCCAGTAACATTAATATCTACCTTAGGTATGCATGAAATCACAGCAGCCACCATGGAAGATGTGGAGGAGTAGAGGTCCATGGAGGCATGCTAAGATTTCATGTGATCAGATACATGCCTAAGGTAGATGTTAATGTTCCTGGGTAAAGGAACTAAGATGGCATCATCCCGGTCACATGGCATGAAGTGCTGAATGTTAAGGTGGCATTTGGCATGGTGAGGAGTAGATGGGTGGGGTTGGCCATGCAGGACCCCTTCCGATGCTAGGTAATTTAACATTAAGTTCATCTTATGGGGATGTGAGGGAAAGAATTTTAAGCTATAAGAAGGGTGACATTTAGTTCATAGGGCTCTATGGGAACTTGTCGCTAGATTTATTTGTGAAAAATGTGGTGACAGGTTACCTTTAACTCAGTAACTCAACTAATGTATAAAATTCTAAGTTGTTGGTTAAATAATTCATCCACTAGGTACAGATAATTACCTAGTATAGTAAGTCTACTGAGTCCTGAGCTAATAATGCGGGGCATGGAGCCCATTCTGGTTCAGAAGGCAACCAGATACAGGACCATTAGGGTCATCACCTGCTCCTCTGTAGTACAGTCCATACCCCAAAAAGCAGGCCCTATAAATTCCCTACCCCTAAGCAAACAGGTCACACTTGGCTATAAAAAGAGGGTATCTTAGCTTCTAGCATGATGCATTAATCACATCACAGAAAGTTTGGAGAGTTTTAGGTTTCTGCTACACAACACTAGTGGAACTAATGTTTATTTCATATACATTCACCTATTGGCAGTGTGATCCTCAGCAATAACTGTGCAGCAGAATAATGAGGATAGGGCTACTGTGCATGTCTTGGCAAAAACAGCCCTATGTAAAGGCCAAGCTATGATTACATTCATGGGCACGTAGGTACAAATCTGACTATTTATTATCACATTCTGTTACGAGAAATACAAATGCAACAATGTTTACCACCAAATGCTCTGTGTATGATGTGGGTTCATCATAGTTATTAATGTGGCTCATAGTCGAGGGTTTTAGATTAAAGTTTAAGTTTTTTGTTACTGATTACAAGGACAATCGAAGGTCATGTATCATTTTCTTTACATTTCACAAATACTTGTTCCTTTGTGTCACTCTACTGCATAATACATCAATAAAATGCTTTAAGGTTTGTGAATACAGTATTTCACTATATATATATATATATATATATATATATACATACACCGTATATACTCGAGTATAAGCCGACCCAAGTATAAGCCAGGGCCCCTAATTTTACCACAAAAACCTGGGAAAACCTATTGACTCGAGTATAAGCCAAGGGTGGGAAATGCATTGGTCACAGCCTCCCCAGTATATAGCCTGCCAAACCCTGCCCCATAGTATATAGCCAGCACCTGCCCCCTAGTATATAGCCTACCAGCCCATATCCCCCGTATATAGCAAGCCCCCTGCCCCAGTATGTAGCCAGCCCCCTGCCCCAGTATATAGCCAGCAGCGGGGGAAGCTGGAAAGGTGAGTTTTGATATATTTTTTTACTCGAGTATAAGCCGAGTTTGGGTTTTCAGCACATTTTTTTTGTGCTGAAAAACTGGCAACAGATATTTAAGGGTAGGTCATCAAAATTCTACCAATCAAAACCTACCATTTGATTTGATGCATTATGAAGCAAACATACCTTGAGACTGCTGTAGCTACACTGATGCAGGATCATATATTGGTTAATCCCTGAGTTGAGTGGTTTTGCTGAAAAACCAATTATAAAATTCAGGAACTTGGGAAAGCTGGGTCAGGCTGGCTGTCGACATAAACACAGTACACACAGAGCTTTTCATTACACATGGAGCTTAGTCATGAGTTAGTCAAGACATGACTAATCAACCTGTGCTGGATCACTCATACACAGTAGCTGGGGGATTGTGCAGCAATTGATTATTCTTCCTTCAGGCACAACCTGGGGATTACATCATCCTGTGCAGCAGTGAATAACTAATGTGCTGGGAGAAGAGCTGAGTCTAGGCACCGAAGCAACAGAGCTTCATTATCATAATTTTATAATTGTTTTACCAGCAAAACCACTCAGCACAGGGATTAACCAAGATATGATCCTGCATCAGTGTAGCTACACCATTCTCAAGGTATGTTTGCTTCATAATGCATCAAATCAAATGGTAGGTTTCCTTTAAAGGCTGCACTTACTTCATTGTGTCCCTGCTTTAAAAACCTACTCTTAAGGGGTTGTATTAATTTTGCATGCTATCCCCTTTTCACAAGATCAGTGAGGGTCCAACTGCTGGGACCCCCACCGATCACAAGAATGGACACCCAGCAATCTAATGGGTAGAGTGCCAAGATCATCATTAGTTTAAGCTTGATGCTCAAATTAACATTCATCAGGGCTCCTGATCTCCTGATTGTGGGGGGTCTGTTCTTGTGATTGGTGGAGGACCCAGCAGTCGGACCTCTACCATTCAACCCGTTATCCCCAATCCTGTGGATAGGGAATAACATTGTTACTTGGTAAAACCCCTTTAAGGCTCTAGTTACCCTAGTTACCTAGTTTCCTATAAGTCCCTTCACACTAAGTGAGAGTGGGTTGGGGAATTGGATATCAAAGATAAAAGACAGTCACATCTTAATTATTAAATTTCACAATAACTTAAGCTTCAAAGTCTTACAGCAATGGTCCTGGCTGATATTGAGCACAGGATCCAGTTGCTCTGAGAGAATAACAAAGAGTCAGGAATGGGACACCCACACATGTACTGCTGTGTGGGAAGGAGTGAGGCTGTGTAAATCCCCCACCCCTGCAAAACATATCTAACATATTTTCATCTCACAGTATGAGAAAAAACCATTAGATAAAGCATTACATATAGTATTAACTGCTGCATTTAAAGGTAGTGACAGATCGGGTACAAATCACTATTAACACAGGAGAATGAACACTAATTATTGAGACATGGAGGAAAGTAATGAGGTAATGTCAAAGGAAGTAATGAGGTTGTGATGTCCTCTGGCCTAGCGTGGGAGGGGAAAATGCTTGGAGGATGTCAAATCAACAGATACATAGTGGGCTGGCATATAAGAGTGTGGGAAGCAACATCAGTCTGATGTTCTGCAAAGGGGTGGTGAATTAACCCTGTACAAGTTAACCCCTTAAATTGATAACATTTTGGTATCATTTTAATTTTATTCAATTTTATAATGTAAACAAATTTACATACTTGCAATATACATTTTACATTTCTGAGTGCTCTGGATTGATTTTTTTTTTTTTAATACATGCCAAAACATGTTACCGCACAATTATTAGTGTTGTAATTTAGCAGAGCTATGAATAAAGGAAAGATTGTTAATTTTAAAGACTGTGTTAATGAAAACAGGATTTACATTCAGAACATTTTACATACCTGCTTAAATTATGAGATAAAAGTGTCTGAGACTTTGTAATAAGAACTAAAGTTCATAGGGAACTGTTCTAAGACGCTTACGCTGTAGATGTATAGATTCAGTCAATAATCTAATGTGTTGTCCACAACCACTGGGCCGTGGAACACCTGGTCCCGGGCCGCAGGTATACGTTGTGAAAAAAAAATCGTATATTCGAAACTGAAGTTTCAGGCTCAACCAAAGCAGTACAAGTCGCTGGAAATGGCAGACATGAAGTGATGACATCATCACGTGTGAAGGGTTCAGCGCTGCAGAAATTGCTATTACTTCAGAGGAGCTGGGAAAGGTGAGTATAGGATTTTTTAGTTAGTATTTTTTTCCAAATGAAAAAAAAAGTGGAAGGGTGGTCCCCCCATTTCTCTAGCTTAACCTTACAATGCTGCCTGTCTGTAATGGCTGCTACGGGGCCTGTGAGCTTCAGGGGCCTGCGGCACAATTATAATGTCATTGCCACAGTGCCCCGTACTGCGCTCCCGACCCTGGCATCCTACTATACGTTGCAACAGGGGCCGCACTGGGTTTAAACAACCATTCCCGCCCTTCTCCGTCCCCTTCCACCCCTCTTCGTCACTACGCTCCGGACTCCGTTCCCTTCTCTTCCTGTGGCTGTCCCTTCTGATTTTCATATACCGCGCCGCCCACAGTCAGATCTGCCCGCCCTTGGTCACGTGACTGACACGACCTGCAGTCAGGTGACTAGAGGCGCACGGTGAACCGAATGAGCTGTAGGAACCGAGACCAGCCGTCATTTTGGAGAGAAGAAGGAGAGAAAAGATAGGTCTCCACTTCTTCCAGAGGGTGAAAATATACGTTTATTATGTTTAAAGGGAGGCCACTGCTGGGGTATTTTATGTGTAAAGGTAGGTTACTGCTGGAGCATTTATGTGTAAAAGGAGGCTTCTTCTGGGGTATTTTATGTGTAAAGGGAGGCCACTGCTGGGGTATTTTATGTGTAAAGGGAGGGCACTGCTGGGGCATTTTATTAGTGAGGGCAGGTCACTGAAGGACATGTTATTAGTGAGGGAATGCCACTGCTGGACATGTTATTAGTGAGGGGAGGCCGCTGCTGGACATGTGATTAGTGAGGGGAGGCCGCTTCTGGAACATGTTAATAGTGAAGGGAGGCTGCTGCTGGACATGTAATTAGTGAGGGGAGGGCGCTGTTGGACATGTTATTATAAGGGGGAAGGACGCTGCTTGACATGTTATTAGTGAGGCGAGGCCACTGCTGGGACATGTTATTAGTGAGGGGAGGTCGCTGATGGACATGTTATTAGTGAGGGAAGGCCACTGATGGACATTTATTAGTGAGGGGAGGCCGCAGCTGGACAAGAGATTAGTGAGGGGAGGCCGCTTTTGGAACATGTTATTAGTGAGGGGAGTCTGCTGCTGGACATGTAATTAGTGAGGGGAGGGCGCTGCTGGGACATGTTATTAGTGAGGGGAGGCCGCTGCTGGACATGTTATTATAGAGGGGAGGCAGCTGCTGGACATCTTACTATTGAGGAGAGGCCACTGCTGGGACATGTTATTAGTGAGGAGAGGCCACTGCTGGGACATGTTATTAGTGATGGCAGGCCGCTGATGGACATGTTATTAGTGAGGAGAGGCCACTGCTGGGACATGTTATTAGTGATGGGAGGCCGCTGCTGGACATGTTATTAGTGAGGGGAGGCCGCTGCTGGATAAGAGATTAGTGAGGGGAGGCTGCTTTTGGAACATGTTATTAGTGAGGGGAGGCTGCTGCTGGGCATGTAGTTAGTGAGGGGAGGGCGCTGTTGGACTTGTTATTAGTGGGGGGAGGTCGCTGATGGACATGTTATTAGTGAGGAGAGGCCACTGCTGGGACATGTTATTAGTGATGGGAGGCTGCTGCTGCACATGTTATTAGTGAGGGGAGGTCACTGCTGGACATTTCATTAGTGAAGGGAGGCCACTACTGAGACATGTTATTAGTAAGGGGAGGCCACTGCTAGACATGTTATTAGTGAGGAGAGGCTGCTGTTTGGACGTTTTGTTAGTGTAGGGAGACCACTGCTGGATATTTTATTTCAAAAGGAAGGCTACTTCTGGGGCATTTTATGTGTAAAGGAGGCCACTGCTGGGGTATTTTATGTGTAAAGGGAGGGCACTGTTGGGGCATTTTATTAGTGAGGGCAGGCCACTGCTGGACATGTTATTAGTGAGGGGAGGCCACTGCTGGACATGTTATTAGTGAGGGGAGGCCACTGCTGGACATGTGATTAGTGAGGGGAGACCGCTTCTGGAACATGTTATTAGTGAGGTGAGGCTGCTGCTGGACATGTAGTTAGTGAGGGGAGGGCGCTGTTGGACATGTTATTAGTGGGGGGAAGGACACAGCTGGGACATGTTATTAGTGAGGGGTGGCTGCTGCTGGACATGTTATTAGTGAGGAGAGGCCACTGCTGGGACATGTTATTATTTAGGAGAGGCCGCTGCTGGACATGTTATTAGTGAGGAGAGGCCACTGCTGGGACATGTTATTAGTGAGGGGAGGTCGCTGATGACCATGTTATTAGTGAGGAGAGGCCACTGCTGGGACATGTGAGGGGAGGCCACTGCTGCAAATGTTATTAGTGAGGGGAGGTCACTAGTGGACATGTTATTAGTGAGGGGAGGTCACTGGACATGTTATTAGTGAGGGGAGGCTGCTGCTGGACATGTGATTAGTGAGGGGAGGTCACTAGTGGACATGTTATTAGTGAGGGGAGGTCGCTGGACATGTTATTAGTGAGGGGAGGCTGCTGCTGGACATGTACTTAGTGAGGGGAGGGTGCTGTTGGACATGTTATTAGTGGGGGGAAGGACGTTGCTGGAACATGTTATTAGTGAGGGGTGGCTGCTGTTTTTATTTTATTAGTGTAGGGAGACCACTGCTGGATATTTTATTTGTAAAGGGAGGCCACTCCTGGTGTGTTTGCCATGGGGCCCACTCATTCCTAGTTACGACCACTGGATGGAACTAAGTCTGGGTGATGGATTTCGGCTCTGGGCTTAAGTCTCCGGACTTGCCCTGGGTGCTAGGCAGTGGCCTGAGGCACCTGTGGTTCCTGAAATTAGGACACTTCTATGACAGCATTCACATGTGCTGCTCACTCTCACTAGACTCTGCAAACAGACAGACCATGTGCTTCTGCCCAGCAGGGGTTTATATACTCCCCTGGTCAGGTGGTAACCCTTCTCTAATCAGTCTTCAGCTTGCTTTACAAGAACATAATTGGACAATAGCATTAAGTATTGTTAACTGTTGCCTTACCAGGCAGTGGCAGCAGCTGCAACTACAATGTTCTCCAATATCTACAGACCTTTTAGAGATGTAATCAGTCACCCTAATAGCTCCTGACATGGAAAGGGGGGTATTCTCAACTACCATCTTGCCTATGCATTGGCAGGGGTGTTGCACATCCATGTACAATCCATAAATCATATTAACTCTCCTGTTTAATATGACCGTCTGATTTGTGCGGTCGCACATCGACCAGCGGTGCTATTCAGGATTAGGGTTCCCACCCCAAGAATGATAATAATAATGTTATTTTTATTTGCATGAAGACGATTAAGGTCAGTGACGTTTCGGCCTATCACATGCCTTTGTCAAACACAATTGTATCTGCAAGAAAGGTATGGTTTGGCAGGTATAGGGGGCTTTAGGTATGGACACGCATTTATAGTATTAAAAAAAAACCCTATCTGTCAATAGCACACTATCCTGAGACACGCCATGTCCATACCTGATGCCCGCTATACCTGCCAAACCATTCCTTTCTTGCAGATACGACTGTGTAAAAATATTACTTGGCAACATACCTAAAGGAGTGCTTGGATTACTTTACTATTATCTGTTTAATATGACACTAGAATTGTGTTTCCACGTTCAAGGGTGCAGGAGATATAGGTGTTTGAGGTGTGCCCCCTCCAAAAATATTGTATCAAGTTAAAGTCTCACATGTCATGAGTAACTATTGTTATGATATGTAAAGCTTTTCCAGAGATATCGTCATTTAAAGAAGCGCATAGCAGAAGTGGTTTTGATCTCTGAGCTGAGGATAATGAGTCTCTGTCACTCCTTTGCCTGGCTCAGCGCTTCTCCTCTTACACTGCTCAGGAGAAATGTAATCACTGACAGGCAGAAGCAATCAATCACTGTACCATCCCCCAGTTGCTGTGTATGAGTGATTCAGCTCAGGTTGATTAGTCCTGTCTGGATAGTGCTCATGATATGTGTTTATGTATTGCAAGAACCGTGCAATCCAGCTTTCCCAAAGTCCTGAATGTCATCATTGTTTTTTCAGCAAAACCACTCAACTCAGGGATTAAACAAGATATGCTGATGCATCAGTGTAGTTACAGCATTCTCAAGGTATGTTTGCTTCATAATGCATTTCCTTAGCAGAACATTGTGGAGCAACCTGTTTACTAGGTTCATAAATTTTACACATCAATTTCCAAAAAAGGTCTACACAGGACATCACTGAAACCCATTAATCACTTATAAAACATGACTTTTTTAATATATTTTGTTATCTGTCAATAGCACTAAAATAAGGTAAAAATCTACAACTAATCTATTGACCCTTCCACTATAGCTGCAGATTTGTAACTTATTTTAGTGCTATTGACAAATAGCGTCATTTATTTCATTTTATAAACTCAATATAATAAAAGTTATGTTTTATAAGTGACTAATGGGTTTCAGCGAGGTCCTGTGTAGACCTTTTTTGTAAAACAATTTGCTCTCTTGTTATAAGTTAAAACGTTAAAGGGGTGTTCCCATTTCGGCAAATTAATGTTATTGTTTGTATAATGAAAAGTTATCCAATATAAGTTCTGTGTCAATTCCTCTGTTTGCTGTCATTCTGTTGAAACTTCTATGTTTACTTTCAGTGAACAGAACTCTCACCATAGTCACACAGGTGCACGGCTCGTTACTATCACAGAGAGTAATCAGAGCTGTGTGTTATAACGAGCCGTGCACCTGTGTGACCAGGGTCAGATTTCTGTCCATTGGAAATAAACAATGAAGCTTACTATAGCAGGACAGCAAGCAGAGATCTAGAAAACAATGAGAAACTGATACAGAAAGTATATGGGGAAATTGTATATCTTTTCACTATACAATAACATTTATTTGCTAAAATGGGACAGCCCCTTTAAGTATAGGTGGTGGCAGCGATGGTTTGAGTCCTTGATGGGTGGTGGGAGTGTAGAATTTGTGCTCTAGTGCTCCCCATAACGTGACCTGAGAGTTGGGTTTCGTCACTCAAGGATTCCCTTCTTCCCTGCAGAACAGCAGCATGATTACAGTTCGGCCCTGCTGTTTTGCAGTGTTCATGCTATTTTTCTAAAATCCTCTCTTAGTTAATGTGAAAAGAAGTTGCAGTGAGCTACTTACTGTAATCACTACTCTTTATTTATTATGATTACATGAAATACCAACAATGAGTATTTGACAGTCTTAATTACTGCCAAATTAGTATTATATCTCGTTAGAGCCAGGAATAAGACAAACCCTGCTTCTATTTTTATCATAATAATGATCATTTTTATAAATAGCCAACACATTACTCATAATTTTATAATTTACAATGTCAACACAAACTATTTGTTGTAAAGAATGAACAGAAGATACAATATGGAAAAAATGGTAGCAAAAGTGATATGCAAATAAGGAGATGAGCAACTAGGACCAAAAAAGTAGGGACTATAGCAGGGGGAAATTCACAATAGGTGAGTAACCCGTTGCACTCTCTTGGAACCCTTATGCATAAATTTCTAATGGACTGGTGAAAAAAATGCACAGCCCCTCCCGACAGGAGAAAGGTTTCTGATTAGATATTATAGCAGAGGGGAAAGCTGTATATTACTGGGGGCTATATATTTATTGTGGCCTGTATTTTACTTGTTCCTGTATATTACTTGGGGACTGTACATCCATTAATTACTGGGGGCTGTATATTTTACTGGGGGGCTGTATTTAAAGGGAACCTGTCACCAGGAGACCCATTTTTAGCACTCCACCAGTCCCCACAGAGCATAGTACATACACTGCACATACACTTTATACAAAGTGTTTTTGTATAAAAAATAGGTTTTACAGAAAAAAAGATATGTTATATTGTACCTTTCATTAGCATCTGCTATGTGACTAGGCAGTTTCCAATTGGGAGGGGCTGGAAAGGAGCAGTTCCCCCCCACCCTTTTCAAATGTATGAATAACTCCTCACACTCGGGATTGGCTGTAGAGGAGCAGGGGGCGTCACTAAGCCCAGTGATGGGTGTTTTCATATATTTGAAAAGGTCACATGGAGAAGCTGTTTCCCAAGTGTGGGGGGAACTGCTCCTTTCCAGCCCCTCCCAATTGGCAACTGCCTAGTCACACAGCAGATGCTAATGAAAGGTACAATATAACATATCTTTTTTTCTGTAAAACCAATTTTTAATACAAAAACACGTTGGCAGTGTATGTACTATGCTCTGTGGGGACTTGGGGAGTGCTAAAAATGGGTCTCCTGGTGACAGGTTCCCTTTAATACTTGAGGCTGTATATTTATTAATTACAGGAGGCTGTATATATTAATTGCTGGAAGGCTGTATATTAATTACTGGGGGCTATATATTTATTAGTTGCTGGGGGACTGTACATCCATTAATTACTGGGGGATGTATATTTTACTGGGGGTCTGTATTTATTACTTGGAGCTGTATATTTATTAATTACAGGGGACTTTATATATTAATTGCTGGAAGGCTGTATATTAATTACTGGGGGCTATACATTTATTAGTTGCTGGGGGACTGTACATCCATTAATTACTGAGGGCTGTATATTTCTTGCTGGGGAGCTATATATCCAATCCTGGGGGCTGTATATATATATTACTTACTGGGGGCTGTAAAGAACTCTTCATGTGTCCTCTGCATTATTTCTCTGCAACCACATGTCCCAGAGACTTGGATCTGGGGTAATCTTGGAGTGGCCAAATCCCATCTTAAACAGTATTACAATGGCAGTACATTTTATTTCATATTGACAGCGCCATCTACAGACACTAGTTTAAAGCCTGCAACATCTAGGCCAGAGATGACATCAGTATTCAGAACACCAACATTGGGGCAGATTTACTTACCCGGTCCGTTCGCGATCCAGCGGCGCGTTCTCTGCCCTGGATTCGGGTCCGGCCGGGATTCATCAAAGCAGTTCCTCCGCCGTCCACCAGGTGGCGCTGCTGCGCTACAGTCCGCTGGAATGCCTCGAAATACACCGGCCTATCCAGGATGAAGGTGAGTGAAATTTTCGCGACACAATTTTTTTTTTAAATGCGGTGGTTTGTCCGAATACGTCGGGTTTTCGTTCGGCCACGCCCCCCAATTTCTGTCGCGCGCATGGTGGCGCCGATGCGCCACAATTCGATTGCGTGCGCCAAAAACCCGGGGCAATTCAGGTACAATCGGTGCAAATCGGAAATATTCGGGTAACACGTCGGGAAAACGCGAATCGGGCCCTTAGTAAATGACCCCCATTATCTTCTGTGCTAGGTCCTATAACACCAACCCTTTCTATTTGACCAGCGGCCACGCCCGGGACCAATGGCGAAAGGTTGCGAGTACCCTTCACTCCAGCACCATAAGAAGTCATCAGGCCGTCTAAAACTGATAAAATTCCCAGGCCAATAGATTAGAGAGTCTCCTAGATGCCAAGAACACTTTGTATGTCATTTGCATGGAGGACTTTACTCTGGAAGAGACTGCGGCCTTTCTATAGCCACATAGTCCATAAGGAATGTGTAGAGACTTGGATATGGGATAATCCTGCACAATCAGACGCTAGAGGGGGTTACCTGAACCCATCATCAATGGGTACAAAATGACAATAAACAATTTAGAGCCTGCAACATCCAGGTCAGTGGCAATGCAGGCGCCCAGAACAACATTTCCTGCCCCCGGCTCCGTAACACCAGCACCATCTTCTATGCCAGAGACCACGCCAGGCCCTTTCCTCCAGCACTATATGAAGACATCTACAAGCCCTGAAATTGCCGGACAGCTTTGCCCACCACCTAGATGGCAAAATAACGCAGCATGCTTTTAGATAAGAGCATCTCCAGACCATGAGACAGCTATGTGTAGAGCCTGCGAGGACGCCTCCATCACAAAAGTACAGGCAAAAGATATCCAGATGGTCAGGTTTGACTACAATCTATCTGTCTACTATCACATATCTATTTATCATTATATACTGTATCTCATAAATAACTATCTTGTATGTACAATATACTGTATATCATGATCTATCTATCTCTATCTAATAACTATGGGGGATATTTACCAGGGCCTCTGCGACACGTCAGTGGTGTAGAAGCCCTGAAATAATTGCAAATGCTAGCTTATACCTAGCACCTGCAATTATTTTCCCCAAGACGCCACCTTCACGCAAGTGGTGCGTGATGAGCGGGCAGGCAAGCAACGGGCGGGCCCGGCGGGGAGTGGGCCAACACGGGTCGTTACTTTTTCCAACGCTGCGTACTTGATACAGCCGGTGAATTTTCACATTTTCACATTTATTTTTAAGCGCTGCACAGGAACTATAAAAGGGGCTATCATACGCCAGTGGACAAGCTATTATGATAAATAACCCCCTATATATCCATGTAATATATATATCAATATATCTCATATCTATCTCTAAAATGGGCCGTTTATACGTTCCCACAACAGCATTGTGAAAGGGGCCTTAGATGTTCACTTACAGTGGGTACAAAAAGTGTTCAGACCCCTGTACATTTTACACGCTTTATTTCTTTTTTTGCTCATTGATGTACACATTCTTGGGAATGATGCCACAAGTTTTTTTTACATAGGGATCACATTCTACATTAAGAAGATTTCATTGAAGGATTTATACTACACATTTGTTTATGCTGTTTCTTTAAAAAAAAAAAAGGTGTGAATTAGTCAATTAAAACATCTTGGAATAATTAAATTACAACATCCCTGGGAAATACAGGCGTGCTGCATAACTTGTCAGCTTAAAAAGAACAATTGAAGTGTAAGAAACTATGGTTATGTTACTTTACAATCTGCTAACAAATGAAGAAAAAAAACTGTATCACATGAACATTTAGGCTACATGCACATGAACGTATGCCCACTGGGCCATTGCCGATGTCCCCTCCTCCCTCCCTAGCGATGCATGGCGCACATCGCCGTAACACAGGGAAAGATAGGACATGTCCAATCATTTCCCTGTGTACGGAGCGGTACAAAACACACGTGCGGCACCGTATCACTCTGTGCGCCTATTGCTGTCTATGGGTGACGTACAGCTGCAAGCCTGTGGCTGTACATATGTGCCCCCGACGATCGTGTGAATACAGCCTTAGCAAAACGCAGCCAAACTCTATACAACTGTACTATGTAACAAGTGTAACAGGATATCATCTGCATACATTTTCATACCTTTTCTTACTTTACAATTTTTGGAGGCTATAGGACAGTGATGGCGAACCTTTTAGAGCCAGAGTGCCCAAACTTCAACCAAAAGCCACTTATTTATTGCAAAGTGCCAGCACAGCAATTTAAGCAGTAATTTATTTCTCCTTGTTTTTTTGACAACTTTCAATCGTACAGGCTCCAAAGACACCAATGCAGTTGAAAGAAAGGGGGGCAAATTTACCTATCATTGTAGGAAGATTCTGCAGGAAGGTTCTTTGAGTTCTGTCTGGTGAACTTCATGCTGGGGTGGTGGCCTGGGTGCCCACAGGGAGGGCTCTGAGTGCCACCTCTGGCACCAGTGCCATAGGTTCGCCACCACTGCTATAGGAGTTTACATTACATAAAATAGTGTGTAAAACAGCAATGGAGCTTAGGTTTTCTGTATGTGTTATACATGTATCTGAATTTGTTATTCATAAAAGTGTATGTGTATTTCTCATATATCTATATGTGTTTGTTATACATGTATGTGCATTTGTTATATCTGCTCACGTGTGTTTGTGTGCTTGTTATATATGTTTGTACATGTCTGTGTATGTTTGTTATTAGAGTATGTTATGTATGGTAGTATGCATGTGATACAGGTTTGTGCGTTTGTTATACTTGTTTGTGTTTATACTCTTAAAAGTGCAGACTTTAAACTATAAATGCACGCTATAAATACATAAATCATGTACTTTGAACAGCCATAACCACTTTGTATGATGGGATTGAATAAATCTAATCATACTGTACAGGTATGACACTGCCCGTGCATTAGTCAATCTGGCTTGGTATTTTTCTGATCAGACAGAAGTGGCTCTATTGTGGTTACGCCTCATTTGAGGGCACCTGAAAAGGTTCTGCCAACGCCTACACATTATTTTTGTCAATGTCTTGCTGTTATCTCACTCCCCTTTCTTCACCACACACAGGCTATTTTGAGACCAGTGCATTTCATCTTATTGCATCTACGTGTCCCTCTGCCCACACTCTCCCCTGACGCACTTCCTTCCACCCACAGCCGAGGAGATGCTCTGGCTGCCAATTCTCAAGTTCTCTCCCCACCCACGGCCTTCCCTCCCCGTGGGACCCCCAAACATCCACAAGCCAGAGAAGAATAGGAGGAGGAGAGCAGTGAGCGAGAGGCTTCAATTAGCATACACTGTGTGGGCTTAGAAATAATGTGTATTTTCTATCATTGTCACGTTTCCAAACTATGTAAACTTATAGCCAGCAAGGCCGGCAATCAGGGTTAACCCTCAACGAGCAGGAACACAAGGAGATGATTCAGACTTACGCTGTACTTTTTCTGTGCTGTATTTGCAATTTCTTCTTTTGCAATGCAAATGATAATGATTAACCCATTCTAGGCCACAGCTCTTTTTTCATTGCAGATTAGATGACACATTATCATATTCTCAACTGGAAAACAACAATCCTCCTCTGGTTGGGCTGTATAAAGTCATCTGCTTTTACTCTGCAGCAGAGTGGACAAATGAAAATATTACATCATCCATTGTGGTATAGGACATAGAGCTTTACAATACTAGTATATTGACTAGAGCTGCTTACAATCTCACCATTGCTTTGAAGAAAATAATATACATTATCCACCACAGTTAGTCTATAGTTACACAACCGTAGGGGGGCGTATATACGTCCCCCATAGGCCAGCAATGGGCACACAGGGCGGTACGGAGCTTACGGTGCACCACACGAGCGGAACCGTACCATTCTGTCCCCGGGAAAAGATAGGACATGCACATGTCCTATCTTTTCCCTTATTACGGCGCCGTGGAGCCACAAAGGATAGAGCAGGTCCTAACTTTAAGGGACTGCAGTGGTACTACTGTACTGCAGTATATGAAGAATTTGCCACTGCCGCTGGCACACTTAAACAGATCTGCAAGAATGACAGGTCCTATAGTCTTATAAATATGGCTACCAGGTGCAATTGTGGGTGTTACCAGTGAATGTTTGCAGCAGTAATCATTTGGTTTACCATTTTCTAAAACAGAAAAATTAATATTAATCACAAAGACTGGGGATGCAACAACACTCATTATTCACAGTCCTGATGGATAGATAAGACCCATAAGTAAGAGGTCAAGTCTGTGGTTGGATCACTAATGAACCCATTGTACCAGCCTGTACTGGGCACCAACAAATTGGTGATGGGAACCGCTCTACAGTGCAAGAGCTTAGGGCTGTTCTTAGGCATATGAATTAGGCTTCTTTCACACATAGTCTTTTGTATTTTATAAAAGTGTTTTTGTGGTAACAGTTTTTAGTCATCTATTTTTGATGTGCATTATTTTCAGGAGTTTTTTCTCTATATGGAAAACTGTAAAAAATATCAGTTTCACATATATGAGTTGTGTCTGGCCATGGACATCAGCTAGAAATAACTGATGAACTTATGGTGTTCGGGAGTGAGTCTTCCTCTGAGCACAGTCACATCATCGGCAGATCAAAAAAGGTGGCTTCTGCAGGGGTGCATGCCATACAAGGTGGTTTTCTGGCTGCTGACACTTATCCCTAAATAAAGGATAGGGGACAAGCACACCCCAGGGGATTCCCCACACCCATCATAAAATTCCACTCCATTCACTTGCCAGCCCCTCCCCACTGCTGTAACATCTAACCAGAAGCCTGTTTTTACTATTACTCAGACAGGAGAGAATGTGCTGTGAGATCTCAAACAAGAGTACTGCCAGTGCATCAGCTATAATAGTCCAGCTACAATCCTGGAACATAAATGAATTTATCACAATCCTGCATGAATACACAGTTCTCATGGACAGCTATCTTTGTATGTTCAAAGCTACATTACACACCTAGGAGTCAGGTGTATCTAAGGCCTGCAACCTAATTAGGACTGTGATTCCCGATACTCATTATGCAGCTCCACAGTGCTGCTCCGCCAGTGAGACATGCACTCTGATCGGGAGCACTATATATCAGAGTATAGCTAACATAAGCCATCAGTTTACAATCAGTGGAGGTGGACACTACATCTGAAAAACTGGGCTTTCTAAAGCATAGTCCTATGCCCGATCTGTGGGTGTCTGACACATCTGTGGGTGTCTGTGACATACACTTGTATATAACCTACATATGGAGCATACGCATGTGAAATGTCTAATGCTTCTAAACCAAAAAATTATGTGTGTGAATTTTTGTAATACTCTGATCCGAACAGGAACAATCCTTGCATGTTAGAAAGCCTTCATTACACGCTGCTTGTGGGCTGTTTGTTTATTTGTTGGTTATCAATAAAGAACTGCTTATTCCAAAAATGATTCCAAATTCATTTGTAAGATATGTATTTAATACTTTGTAATGTGCAAATGCCAAGATATTTGTGGGTTTTCTTGAACACAAATCCATCTGAAATATAAAACAAGATTACGGTAATTTCTCTTTTAACATCTTCTCTGTAAATCTCTTTTCCATCCGAGGCAGTGGATCCTCGCGGACGATGATGTAAACCGACACCTGGGACCAGAGTCTAAGTGGTACTCGGTTTCCATTAGAGCCCGCCACAAATCGGGTTGGACTTGCTGCGGCAAGACACCACCAGGTCAATCCACTGGCGCAACTTTATCTGCGGTGGCAGCCAAGGCGTAGTACAGAATTGTCAGGCAAACTTGTGGTTGTGGACAGGCAGGAGGTTGAGACAGGCAGCACAGAATCAGAGTCGGGGATGTAGCGGTAGGTCACCGGGAGAGGTGAGTCAATGTGCAGGCAGGCTCCGGGGGCACAGTAAGGCACACGGGTGCGCCTGCGACCGGGGATATGGGTTGCAGGGGCACCCGTGACAGCTAAAACTTCCAGGTCTATATAATCCATGTTAAAGCCTCCCATGATGATAGAAGGGATGTTGTCAGAGGTGTCTATAAGTAGACGGTCTTCACCTCCAAATCTGCATTTGCATCTGCTAAACAGGATTACTTCATTAATCTTATATCTTCTTTTTCTCACAACCCTAAACCACTATTTTCTACCTTTCATTCCTTCCACGTCCTCCTTCACCGCCCCCCCAACCTTTGTCTCACCCTTTAAAAACAAAATAGACAACATCAGGGAAAGTTCCAACCTTCATCCCCTGCAACCCACCCACAATATCCAATCCCCGTCCCTGTTAACCAACAGTATCCAATCCAAGTCACTGTTAACTAACTGCTCTTCCCTTACTGACAAGAAAGTTTCTTCCATGCTGTCAAGCTCACATCTCACCACTTGTGCGCTTGACCCAATCCCATCACATCTTATCCCCTATCTCACCACTGCGCTCATTCCAGCCCTAACTCGTCTCTTTAACCTTTCGGTATCCACTGGTATTATTCCATCTTCCTTTAAACACCCATTCTAAAGAAGCCATCTCTGGAACCATCCACTACGCTGAACTATCGCACTATTTCACTACTTCCATTTGCCTCAAAACTCCTGGAACAACATGTCCAGCTATAACTTCTCGTCCAACTTTCTCCTTGACAAACTACAAGCCGGTTTTCGACCCCATCACTCTACTGAGACGGCCCTGACCAAAGTTTCTGATGACCTACTGGCAGCCAAGGCAAAACATCACTACTCTGTTCTCTTCCTCCTTGACCTGTCCTCTGATTTTGACACTGTTGACCATTCTCTCCTGGGGCAGACGCTTTGTTCTCTTGGTACCACTGACTGTGCCCTCTCCTGGATCTTCTCATATCTTTCCAACCGGACGTTCAGTATCTATCACTCTCACACCACCTCTTCACCTCGCCCCCTCTCTCCGTCCCTCGCGTCCCTCAAGGCTCTGTCCTGGGAACCCTACTCTTCACCCACTACACCTCTGGCCTGGGACACCTAATTAAGTCCCATGGCTTCCAATACCATACATATGCAGGTGACACACAGATCTATATTTCTGGTCCAGATGTCTCCTCTCTTCTAGCCAGAATTACAGAGTCTGTCAGCCATTTCCTCCTTTTTCTCTTCCAGTTTTCTTAAACTTAACATGGAGAAAACAGAACTCCTAATCTTTCCTCCACCTAACACATCCCTCCCACCTGACCTAATCATCACAATTCATGGCTCCACAATCTCCCTGTTCCCCAAAGTCAGTAGCCTTGGAGCCACCTTTGCCTCTGCCGTATCCTTTAAGCCTTACTACAACCTATCGCTTCCATATAAAGAACGTTGCATTCGACCCTTACTCAATTTAGAGTCTACAAAATTACTATCATGCTCTTATCTTCTCTCACTTGGACTACTGCAACACTCTTCTCTGCAGTCTCCCAGCTAACTCTCTAACACTCCTCCAATCCATCCTAAACTCTGCTGCCCAACCAATCCATATTTTCCTCGATTCTCCTCTGCATCTCCTCTATGCCAGCGAATTCAATTTAAAATACTAACCATTACCTACTTCCACAACATGTCCCCTCCAAATATCTCTGAACTCATAAGGAAATACAGCCCCACATGTAATCCACAAAGGATCTTCAGCTCACTCTATTACCATCTGTTCCTCTCACAACAGTATATACGACTTCTCCAGTGCATCTCCCATACTCTGGAACTCTCTACCCAAATGTGTCAGACTGTCCCCCATCTTCCAAACCTTCAAACGTAACCTGAAAACTTTCCTGTTCAGGATCACCTATAATGCACAATAACTTAACTGCTCCCTCATCTCAAATCTCTATCTACCCCTCCCCCAAAATATATATATATTGTGAGCCTTCATGGGCAGGGTCCTCCTCTTACTTGTCTCCTGATCAATGTAGTTTTGTTTTTTGTACTTGGATTTGACTTTGTCTTAATGTAATATATGTGACCCCCTTACTGATTGTACAGCGACAAGGAATTAAAGGTACTCTATGACTAAATAATAATAATAAGCTTAGCTCTTGACTGACTAAATTGATAAATATACATGGTTTCAATTTAAAATGATCACAAAATATTTTCTTTGGACAAGGATGGATTACAGAAAACAAAAGAATAATGAAGTGGGTGTTGTCTGTACAGCTGTGGAGCCTCACCAGTAATGACAACATAATAGAACTCAGATGGGGGTATTCTTCCATAAAAATATTAATTAACTTTCCTAAATATATAATATTGGTGGGGGTCCATCAATCAGCACACAGAGAGTGAAAAAGGAACAGACAGCTCCATTCCCAATGTAGTGGCTAAAATGACTTTCAAATTAAATGGAAGCTGATCTGCTGTAACCTGGTCTGACCATAAGGGCTCATGCACACTGCTAGTTTTGTTATACAAGACATAAACATGGTCTGTAGCCCATATTTGTGTCCTGTATGTGTGTTGAGTTTCTTCAGTATCTGAGACGTATGGAGGAAAATTGTCAACCATACGTCATATGGACCACAAAAAATCCGGAAAGCTGTTTAATCATGTCCCTGACTTATTCCTACCCCTTGAAGGATCACATTATGGTATATACTAGCAACTCATGAGCAATTACAGATCACAGACCTGTGTGGTATCAGTATTTTTTACAGTTCCATAGACTTCTAAGGCACAAGCCACAAATATGGGCTGGAATAGGACCTGCTTTAAAATGTATCACTCAGCAAAACTCATCAGGTATGGACCAATGGAAAATATAGCTGTTAGCATGGCTACATAGGAACACGGGGAACGTGAGGACTTATTCAAGCTGAGTAAAAAAATACGACTCAGATACGGATCAAAAAAACTAGTTGCGAGCATGAGCTTAAATAAAAATAATCAGTAAAAAACAGAGACTTGGAGCATTACACATATGGTATCAAAAATGAGATATTCATGATGCTGGCTATGGAATTTTAACAATTAGGTTTTTAAATCAGTAAAACAGCCTTTAACAACACCATCACTTGATCAAGTAGGAGAGCACAAATTATTGAACTTTCACATCATTTTGCTTTAGGTTATTACAAATAGCAATACAGGCGGTCCCCTACTTAAGGACACCCGACTTACAGACAACCCATAGTTACAGACAGACCCCTCTGACCTCTGGTGAAGCTCTCTGAATGCTTTACTATAGTCTCAGACTGCAATGATCAGATGTAAGGTGTCTGTAATGAAGCTTTATTGATAATCCTTGGTCCCAATACAGCAAAAATGTTTAAACTCCAATTGTCACTGGGGCCATATTTATTTTGTCTGGATCTACAATTATAAAATTTACAGTTTCGACTTACATACAAATTCAACTTAAGAACAAACCTCCAGACCCTATCTTGTACGTAACCCGGGGACTGCCTGTACTTTATACTTGGAAATGCCTTTACAAAATACAAAAGAAAATACAAAAGAAATGTCCACTGTGTGCAGAAGCTACCTGTTGTATGTTGCCAAACCATTGCGGCACATTTACTAAGAGTGGTGCAAACTGCACTAAATGAAGAACGGATGCCAGAAAAAATGTATCTGTCACCTCCCTGCACTGGCCTGACAGAGTTAACTAACTTTTCTCTGGTGCACCTTTAACATAGGGCATGCGACAGACTTTGCATGATAAATCTGGCGCACGGTCCGACTGAGCACCAGAACGCCCCCTTATTTGTGTCAGTCGTGCCACAAAATGGTCACATGCGACACAATTGTGGTGCAGACACTACTTAAATACATGTGCAAGTAGGTTACATCCATAAGAACGTGCAAAGTCGGACAGAATACTGGCGCACAGCCCTTAGTAAAGGTGCCTCATTGTTCTTTTTCAGTATTGTAGAACCTCCTGTCCTATAAAAAAAAAAACATGTTCTGGCTTTTATTATTCAATATTGTCTTTGCAAAAACTTTTAATCTCATATTATCTCTTCTTCACCATAACATATTTAGGGTATTTATGTTTTTCATAATTTGGCTGGGCTGGAGATAGGGCAAATTGGTGTGAAGACCTCCAGGCTTTGTTTTAGCAGCATTTTCCACAGCCAAAACACTTTGGAGAGTATGTGGCTAAGACCTAACAATACATTTCTCCGGAAGGCCAAGAAAATTCAAGTCCTCATCCACTCTGTGGATTTTTATTGGCAGAAGAAGAAGCTTAAGAAATTTCAAAGGAGAAACACATGTCTCATGAGGTTACATGTTTCTATTCCACTGTAACATTTTGTAACAAGATTACTTTTTGTCATCTTTCCAATCTGTGACACCAAAATAAAGAACAATAATTGTAATATATCTGCTCGGAAAATATTTTTGAAGTGACAACTCCCTAAATAAAGCACTGCTCACCCTTTTCCTCTCCATAGGGAGAAGTGTGGCAAGGCGTGGTAAGATAGAGCAAGCTGTACTATGGTACAGTATGGTCGGCAATACGTCCATTTAAATGGGTGGACGTATTGACTATTGAATTTCATGTGGTCGTATGCTACATGTAATAAAACGGTAGGGTACAGGAAGCATATAACCAAAAAAAAAGTTTCATGTGAAAGTAGCCCAACAGTGATGAAAAGACATTTTTGATACAATGCAAATTTTGCAAGTTTTCCCTCCTACAAAGAATGGAGAGGTTTACAATTAAATTAAAAAAAATGAAAATCACATTTAAGTAATCAATTTGCATTTTATTGACTTTGTTTGCAATTAGAAAGATTGGAATTTTCCTGTAGTTCTTGTAGTTTGCACATGCTGGGATTTTGGCCCACTCCTCCACACAGATCTGCTCCAGATAATTCAGGTTTTGGAGCTGTCTCTAGGCAGTTTTAGAGTTTCAGCTACATAGATTTTTTGATTGGATTCAGGTCTGGAGTTTGGCTAAGCCACTTCAGGATCTTGACATGCTCTTTATGGAGCTACTCTTTAGTTGCCCTGGTTGTGTGTTGCAGGTCATTTGTTATGCTGTAAGACCCAGCTTTTAAGAAAAGCAGGTTGTTGGACAAAATGTTGCGATACATAGCTTCATCCATACTCCTTTCAATACATTGCAGTTGTCCTGTCCCATTTGCAGAAAAGCCCTGACAAAGTATGATGTTTCCACCCCATGCTTCATGGTTGGGGCAGTGTTTGTGGCTTGAACTCATCCTTACTCTTCCTCCAAACAAAGCTTATGCAGTTGATGTCTAAGAAGTTGTATTTTGGTATATCTGACTACATGACCTTATCCCACACCTCCTGCCGATCATCCAGATGGTCACTGGCCAACTTTAAATGGCCTTGGACATGAGCAGTGGGGCCTTCAATGTCCTGTGGGATTTTAATCCATAATGGCGTAGTGTGTTACTCACAGTCATCTTTAAGACTGTGGTCGCAGCTGGCTTCAGGTCATTGATCAGGTCCTCCTATCTTGAGTTGGGCTGATTCCTGACCTTTCAGAATCTTCATTACCCCATGATTAAAGATAAGATCTTGCATGGAGGATGGATTTAGCAGAGATGTATGTGTATGAGTCCGTGCTGTGTTTGTGTGCGTGAAACCACCAAGGAATTTTTATTTGGTGTCAAATATGAGCTGAGTGTTTTATAGTCTTGCCCTCCCTGGTAGAACTTGATGAACACTGATAAGCAAAATAATTTTCTTGGAACTATGTAGCATATGCTTAGTTGTGTTATTAGGTTGATTCCCAAGTAAAAGATCACTGGTTTCAATCGAGGAGCAGCCATGAAGAAGATTTCCCACAGTGCTTGTTTCCAAAAAAAATATGACATTTTCAAAATTGAACCTCCATTTTGTTTTAACCCCAGTGAAGCACATTTTAACAAATGTTAACAAATTTCATGCAAGTTGTTTAACATATGTTGAGGGGTTTCGATTCTATAACTGGATACCATATATACTCGAGTATAAGCCTTGTTTTTCAGCACAAAAAAATGTGCTGAAAACCCAAACTCGACTTATACTTGAGTAATAAAAAATATATAAAAACTCCCCTTTCTGGCTTCCCTCACTGCTTGCTATCTACTGGGGCAGGGGGCTGGCTATATACTGGGGGATATGGGCTGCCAGGCTATATACTGGGGGGCAGGTGCTGGCTGTATACTATGGGGCAGGGTTTGGCAGGCTATATACTGGGGAGGAAGTGACCAATGCATTTCCCACCCTCGGCTTATACTCGAGTCAATAGGTTTTCCCAGGTTTTTGTGGTAAAATTAGGGGCCTCAGCTTATACTTCGGTCGGCTTTTACTCGAGTATATACAATAATTTATTTAAAATTTTTGACATTTGAGAATTTTTCAAAATGTTCACTAAATATCCATTTTTTTAAATAAATAAATGCTAAACATATCACCCACATTTTTCAACTAAGTCAAACTGCAAGGCGTCACAAGAAAACAAACTCAAAATAAACTACTTATTGATATGTTGAATTGTTAAAAAGTTATAAAACTACTTATAGTGACAGATGTCAGATTTGAAAATAATTGGCCATGTCAGGAAGATGCAAAATGACCATGTCATTGAAGAGGACCTGTCACCCTCAAAAACAGCACTAGGAACTCTTTACTATGAGCAATCACCAGTAAGAGATCACATGACCCTCCATCTGCAGCCATTTTATGGACAGGAATGTCTAGCTGATGAGGGAAAAGACAGGAGGTTTTCCTTATAGGTAGCGAAGAAGCGAGCGCTGATAGGAGTGGGCAGAGAGGATGACTAAATTCCCGAGGAGTTTACATGCAAGCAGGAAGTGTAAGGTCTTGATTAAATTCACGTAAAACAAAGGCTGGTATATTTAGCAGGTGTGTGACGTGAGTAGCTGCCCACGTGTGTAACCCTCAATGACCTGAAACTATGATCGTGCCACAGGATTGCGTGTTTACCACTCGGAATGAGACGTCATAAGGGTGAATTATTAACTTCCAGAAAGCAACTGAACATTTTAAGAAAATACTATATTATTTCCTCTTATGTTTGGGGTTTAAAGTGAGATTCGATTAGATGCCTGTATCTACAGAAATACAGGTATTTGGATAAGCATTTGATCAGTTATCAAAAGTTTAGGCTGGTTTCCCACTGGTAGATAAAGCGCTCCCTAATGCATTCATATGCAGGGCCAGCACCCCCTCATTTGTTCATATGCAGTGCTGCCACCCCTTCATTATTTCACATGCAGATGGCACCAACTCTTTTTTTCTATACAGAGCCAGAACCGCCTCATTAGGTCAGATGCACGGCCAGCATCCCATCATAATGAGCATGTGTACCTGCATTTTGTACACATGCACATATGTTTGTGAGTGTATAAGTGCATTTTGCATATATAAGGGGGAAATTCAAAGAATGTAGTTGTTTCGATAAAGTTTACATCTACAATATGAATTCCCTTTCTGGATACTTGGATGGATGAATTTTATATGAATTCCTAGAAGGAAGTGGGAGACTTGCATGAATACCATGGGCCACATTTACTTACCTGGTTGAAGGATGAAGTCTTCTGCAATTCACTAAGATCGTGCACCTGAGATCCTGCATGTGTCGCTTCCCCGCTTAGGTCCGCCGGAGTTCACCATCTTCTTCCCGGTGTATGTGAGTGTATGTCTTGCGGCACAATTTGACTTGTTAAATCCCGCGCGTACTCCGAATACGTCGGATCGTCCGTTGGCCCGCCCCCCCCCGATTTGTGTCGTGTGAAAGTAATCCGATCACGTGCGACGCGATCCCCGAAAACGTCGGAAAGCCCGACGGAAATGCGGCCGCGGGACCTTAGTAAATAAGCCCCCATATGTTTAACATTGTACCAATATCATCCTTACATCTCTAACAGTTTGGGAATATGTGTTTGTCATCTTATTAACCAATTTGAGCTGCAGCTATTTTAAATTCATTTTTCTCTACCTACCTTCAAAAACCTATAACTATTTCATTTTTCCATGTACAGAACTGTATGAGGACTTATTTTCTGTGTAACAAATTTACTCTTTAGTGACTATATATAATATTTCATGTCTTGTAATAGGAAGCGGGGAAAAAATTTCCAAATGCAGTGAAATCAGTGAAAAAACTCAATTGCGCCATTTTCTTGTGGGCTCAGTTTTTAAGAATTTCATAGTGCATTCCAAATAACAGCTCAAGTTTTTTTCTTTGGTTTGGTACAAAATTTATACAGGTTTTATTATACAGGTTTTATTGTGTTTTAATACATTTAAAGAAAAATTTGTATCTGAAAAAAAAAAATTAGTTTTGCCAGCTTCTGACACTAATTACAGTTTCATACTTAGTTGTTAGGAGCTGGGTAAGGCGTTGATTTTGCAAGATGAGCTTACGTTTTCATTGCTGCCAATTTGAGGACTGTACAATCTTTTGATCTCATTTTGTCGATCTCATATTTGTCACCAGACCAGAGGTTGTCTCGTTTTATCAGTTCTATTATAGGTCATGGAAACAGATTGTTACTCCCCGATGACATCACAGGGAGCAGCAATCAAAACAAAGATGGCGGCGCCCATCCAAGCATCGATCCCGGGTGTTAGCAGTTTGTGTTTGCTGCAATATGCAGCAAACCCCATGTCTCTGTGACATGTCTATTTTTTTTAGTGCTCCATGATGTATAAATACCTCATGGAGCATAAAGAGGTTAAGTATCAATGGGACTGTAAAGTATGTCTCTCGGTAACTAGTTTTTTTTGTGCTATAGTGAAGTAAATATATTTTGATGTACAGTAGTTTATCTAAGATCTCATGTTTGTAAACGGAGAGTGAGTCATTCAAGATTTTACATTTTTGTTTGTTTCTACAGAAGGCGGGAGTAATTTTGGATTAGGTATTTTTAGAACTGTGTGTTCTTTTTTTTTTTTGCTTGAAAAAGCATGGTGGCTCAGTGGTTAACACTACAGCCTCTCAGTGCTGGGGTCCTAGGTTCAAGTCCCATCCAGTTCAACATCTGCAAAGAGTTTGTATGTTCTCTCCGTGTTTGCATGGATTTCCTTCACACTCCAAAACATACTGGTAGGTTGATTAGATTGTGAGATACATGCGGGGCAGGAACGCCCCGCTTTGGCCCCCTCTGCTACCAGCATAAATGGCAGTTCACAAGGAATTGCAATTATTTCAGGGGCTGTACACCAGAAAAATGGCAAAAAATATCAAAACTTAAAAAACAAGTGTAAAGTATATACACTTTTGCCTACTTCTGCATTAAAGGGGTATTCTCATCAGGGCATTTACATTTAATTAAATTCATTTGCCATATGTAAACATTTCTTCAATTGGATGTTAATAAAAAAATGTTCCTGTGTGAAGATAATTTCTCATAAATGTAGTCATTCTGTCCCTTAGAAATGAGATAGCTTCCTCGGTTACGACCACGTCACACTCTGGCAGCGGTGGCCAGACATGCACTATAGAGCCCTGCCGGACCACCAGGATTCAGCGATCATTATCACAGGACTGATGTGGGTCATGTAGTAACGTCCGGACATTTTATAAACAAAAACAATCTGTTTCTTTGTGCAATCCCCGCAGCAGAGGTGGCCGTATCCGAGGAAGCCATCTGGTTGCTAAGGGACAACATGACTACATTTATAAGAAATTATCTTCACACAGGAACATTTTTTTAAATAACATCTAATTGAAGAAATGTTTATATATAGCAGATTAATGAAACTTAATGTGAGTGCCCAGACGAGAAAACCCCTTTAAGGCTAAAATAAGCAATTCTCTAATTTACTCACATTCTCTATCTGCAGCCATTTGCCTGCTAGCAGGCCCTCTGGCCGTCATTGTTTGGTTGATTGTGATGGGAATCCGTATCTAGATGGTGGACAGAAGAAGAGGGTAGGATCTAGTTGTATTGCTCTTGTTCTGAGGTCTCCTCATTATCACAGAAAATGCTGACAGAGGGCAGCTATCATTGTTCTCTCTACTAGTAGTTTAATGATTAGATTCGTAATAATTTGTCTCTAAAGAAGACATTTTTGGTTAGTTTTTTTTCTGTTGTTTTAAAGGGTTTATGTCGTTCTTTTGTTTGAAGTTTGCTAAGTTTTCCCATCCTAATCTGTATATGGCTTTAACTGTTGAGTGGGTAGCTTTTTTATTTACTATATATACTCGAGTATAAGCCGACCTGAGTATAAGCCGAGACCCCTAATTTTAACACAAAAAACTGGAAAAACATATTGACTCGAGTATAAGCTGAGAGTGGGAAATGCATTGGTCACAGCCTCCCCAGTATATAGCCAACAAGCCCCCTATAGTATATAGCCAGTAAGCCCCTTGTAGTATATAGCCTGTCAGCCCCTTGTAGTATATAGCCTGCCAGCTACCTGTAGTGTATAGCCTGCAGCCCCTGTAGTATATAGACTGCCACCCCCTGTAGTATATAGCCTGCCAGACCCCTAGTATATAGCCTGCAGCCCCTGCCCCCAACATAATACCTGTAAGAAAAAAACTTACTCACCTTCCAACGTCCCCATCCCTGGCAGGTCCTCTCCTAAACAGCGATGCTCCGGCATCGGCTCCATGTACCCGTGCTGTCCATCACTGGCATCATGATGTCAGCTGCTCGTTGACATCATATTGTATGCCGATGCCGGCGCACATAGTAGAACATCAGCGAGCGGCTGACGTCACAGAGCCGATGCCAGAGAAGGAACCTAGATGCAGCAGGAATTGTAGAAGGGGATAATGTTAACGTTGGGGGGAGGAAAGCAATAAAATAGAATAGTAATTCATACAGTTGGATTTTTTTTTTCCTTATAATGCCCTTGGTCAGTCGACCTGATTCGGGATATCGGTGACCCAGGGAGCACTGTTGATCTTCTGCCTTGCAGGACATGCAACCAGGGGGAGAGAAGGAAGGTGTTAATTGGAGGGGAGCTGTCACTTTGATGTAGCTGCAAATCAGGTAAGGGTAGCTGTGGGAGACGAGAGGAGTAAATATATTTGTGGGAAGTTCCATGCAACCGGAAGTACGGAAGTCAGAGCTGCTAGACGCAGCTTTTCACTTTTTGTTCAGAGTAGCGAGTATGCCAACGCACGCAATATAAATATCCATTTATCCTCCACTCATGACCAAGCCACGAATGAATGTTATTTCACCTTATGGTTATTGAAAGGGTCACGGAAATATGACAAGTATTCTATACATGGAAAAGAAAATGCAAACAATGCCATTTAATATTTTTTACAGTTCATGGAGATAGTGCCCTCTGGTGTCTTTATAGTCGTATTGTTATGTAGAGAAGATCTATGAAGAGAAGCTTATCTAAAGAAGTTTCTATGAAACTATTATATTGTTTCTAAAACTTTAAAAGATTATACTGTAAATTATCACATTTTTAACCATTCACTATACAAAGTTATAGTTCAACTTATTTTTTCAATAGAAGGTCATAATGGCTTCTGATTAGTCACATGTACACTGCATGACCACAGGGTCTCTTATCTTATTAGGTAATGTTAATATTGAGGAGCCATTCCAATTTTATTGGAATAGACAGTGATAATGGAGACATGTTTTGGAAGTGGAAAATTCCAAGGATCAATCAGAGATGTTTTGTTTTAGAGGGAGGAAATGAAATGCTATCTCCACCCTGGGGATACAACCCTGTCCAATTTCTACAGCTGTGGAGATGACACTTCTTCTTATTGATTGAAAACACAAGGTAAATGTGTGGCGGTGTATAAAGAGATTACAACTGTTTTCAATAACTGCAATGACCTGATGACATGGACTGTATACAGTGGGTACAGGAAGTATTCAGACCCTCAATTTTTCACTCTTTGTCTCATTGCAGCCAATTGGTGAGATCAAAAAAGTTATGTTTTTTGCTCATTTACCCCTCACCGACATGTAATGTACTACTATGTCTCATGCCGGCTGTGAGTGTATAGAGGGGGCTTACGGGCTGAGCCCTCTCCATGCAAGGTGGGTGTGTGCTGCATATTGCAGCAAGCACCAATCGGTAACATCCGCGGTTGTTGCTTGTCAGTCATGGGTGTTAACCCTGTAAATCCCGGCAGTGCATGACCCTAGGGTAGTGGTGGCGAACCTATGGCACGGGTGCCAGAGGCGGCACTCTGAGCCCTTTCTGTGGGCACCCAGGCCATCACCCAAGAATGAGGTTCACCAGACAGGACTCAAAGAATTTTCCTATAGAATCTTCCTACAATGATAGACAAATTTTCCCTCCTCCTTTCAACTGTGTTGGTGTCCTTAGGAGGCTGAATGATTGATGGTTGTCAAAGAACAAGGTTAAATAAATTACTGCTTAAATTGCTGTGCTGGCACTTTGCAATAGATAAGTGGCTTTTGGTTGAAGTTTGGGCCCTCAGGCTCTAAAAGGTTCCCCAACACTGCCCTAGGGGTCTGAAAAATAGTGTAAAAAATAATAAAAAAGTTAAAAAAAATTATATTAAACCCCCCCCCTAAAAATTAAAATCACCCGCCTTTCCCAAGAACTGATATGAATGTAAATAAACAATAAAAATCATAAACATGTTACGAATCGCTGCATCCCTAAATGTCCGATTTATAAAATTATAATAATGGTTATTCCCGGCGTTTAACCGCGTAATGGAAAATAGCGCCCAAATTCTAAAATATGTACAGTGCTATTAATGGTAGCATTAAAAATCTCACAAGAATATGGTGCAAATGTGTTTTTTTTTACCATTTTCACAGCATTTGGAATTTTTTTTTCCCCGCTTCCCAGTACATGGTTCGGAATATATTAAATACCGTCCCTAAGAAGTATAATTTGTTACGCTGAAAACAAGAATTTATACATAAATGAAAAAGTTATAGATTATTGAAAGTGGGAAGGGAAATATGAAAATGCAAAAATGAAAGAGCCTTGGTGGGAAGGGGTGTACACTCTTCACCACATCTTCACTGAAACCCCCCCAGAAATGTAGATATATTTTCTAATTTATGAAACAATAAAAACTGAAATATCACTTGGTCATAAGTATTCAGACGCTTTGCTCACTATTGACTAGAAAAATACAGTTGTTCTGAAGCCACTGCGTTGTTATTTTAGCTGTGTGCTTAGGGTCATTGGGGCATATTTATCAGGACCGGATATTTATCAGGACTGGCGTGGCGCAGAGGCCCTGAAATAATCGCAAATGCTAGCTTATTGCTAGCTTTTGCGATTATTTGCCCCGATCCGCCACCTTCAAGCCAGTGGGACATGAAGGGGCGTGAAGGGGGGGCACGGCCGGCCGGGAGTGTTTCTGCGCACTCGCTGCTGCCAGCGACTTTTTCTTGATGTATCGGGCTGCGAACATGCATATGCTACATTATCTTGTTTGAAGGTGAACCTTCGGCCCAGTCTGAGTTTTCATCCAGGATATCTCTGTAATTGGCTGCATTCATCTTTCCTTCAATAGCGATCAGTCATCCTGTCCCTGCAACTGAAAAACAACCCCCATACCATGATGCTACCACCACCATGTGTTACTGGGATTGTATTTGGCTAGTGATGAAGAGTGCCTGCCTTTCACACATACCACTAAGAATTAACACCAAAAAGTCTGTATGCATATTTCTTGCACTGAGGAGGGGCTTCCGTCAGCACACTGCACACATAAAGCCCCGTCTGGTGTAGGGCTGCAGTGACTTTGTGGACTTTCTCCCATAAGCAGCTCGGCCACAGTGATCTTGGGGTTCTTCTTTACCTCCCTCACCAATGCTCTTCTCCCATTACTGCTTAGTTGGCTGGACGGACATATCAAAGAAGAGTTGTGGTCATCCCAAATGTCTTCCATTTAAGGATTATGGAGGTCACTGTGCTCTTAGGTACCTTGAGTGCCGGAGAAATTCTTTAGTAACCTTGGCCAGATCTATGGCTTTCCACAATTCTGTCCATAAGCTTATTGTGCTTATTTCTTACACCTCATGATTCTTATGAGGTCTTATTCATCTGTGTGCCTTTCCTTATCTAGTTCAATCAGTTTAACTAAACACAAATGGACTACAATGGAGAAGTAGAACCACCTCAAGCAGGATCAGAAGGAAATGGACAGCATGTGAGCTAAATATGTGTCTCACAGCAAAGGGTCTGAATACTTGACCATATGATATTTCAGTTTTTCTTGTTTAATAAACTAAATAAAATATCTCCATTTCAGTTTTTTTTCTGTCAAGATGGGGTGCAGAGTGTACATTAATGAGCAAAATAAGAACTAAAAAAGAGGGATAAATTTAAAGGGGTCTGAAAACTTTCCATTTCCACTGTACATCACATTTCTGATACCATTGACTCTGATGCTAAGAAAAAACATATTTGCCATGCAAACTCTTATGCTGGACAGATAAGGGTGTAATCCCACACGTAAATAGTAATATGAATAAAAAATTTATTTTTACGAATAGAAGGCATAAAATGCGACATAATCAACCCCATATTTGTAACATAGTCCATCATGAAGACTCATGCTATTATGCTACATATACATGAATGTCCATTTTAGACATGTATCCCCTATCCACAGGTTAGAGATAAAGGATTTATAGTTTATTTTTAGCAATGGATGAAATCCATCGGCCATCCATCACACATATGATTCCATGATAAGGAACGAATTTATGTAAAAAAACAAACAATAAATATGACGTTTCCATATAGAAATGATGCATTGCTTGGGCAGATATGTAAATGACTAAAGATGTGGTCTGACTAGACAGTGACCAAAATTTATGAAAGCATTTGCGCCACTTTTCTGTCTGACTTTGAACTGAAAAGAACATGTGAACTGCTTGCACAAGTATTAATAAAGTGTCTGCGCCACTTTTGTGTCACGTCTGCACTATTCTTGGCACAAGACAAAATTCCACACCTAAAGGGGCGTTCCAATGCAACTCATTTGTTGGACCGTGCACCACATTTAATACAGCAACTCTACAGAATTGGGCCGCTTGCTCTATATTAAAAGTGTACAATAAAAAGAGTTGGACCAGTGCAGGGTGCACCATATTAATGAAAACAGTGCGCCAAACCCTGACAACCCCTTTAAGGCGGCCTGTTGTGGCGATCACTGCGGTCTTGTGGACATGACATCCCTGGAGATTTGCTGCACCATGACATGGCATCTTGTCACACATAAGACAGTGAACAGAAGGGCCCATGGACGGTGACAGCCTTGGGTCGTGTTCAGACTTGTACTTTGTAGGTTGTTTTTCTGTTCAATTCTAGGGATTAAAGCAGTTTGTGGATCGTTCACATGACTGATCCCACAGCATTGACGTCAATGGCGTCTGTCATGGTCATTTTAAGTGAAAAACTGACATTTATTTTCAGCCATTTATACAGAATTGGTGACAGAGATTCACCTGAGCAGATCCTACAATGTATTATTTGTAGGTGAAGCCCCCTCCATGCTACAAGTGCCATACATGACAGGACACAAGGATGGATACTGTTCTCCTCCCTCATCCTGTGTGATCACGTGGTGTGCGGAGACGAGGGATCACATGACCGTGACATCATTAGCAGCGCCATCCCTTGTAAGGTGTTTGCGTGTCACGCCTCGGTTGGATGACACATTTGAGTCCCTGGTTATGGCGGGAGAAGTGTCTGGATGTGGAGCGATGGTGACTGTGCTGCTAATCCTGGCTTCTCTCCTGTGTGCGGCGGCAGGTAATGAGGAGTCATTATCACTGCGGGCTGCCTGACTTACATGGACTGGGCACCTCCTGGAAGATGGCTGCGCCCATGGTGACAGGTGCGGGGAGCGCACACGTGTATATAGCAGTATACAGGAGGACTCCTGTACATGACGAGGTCAGGGGCCTGTGTCACACGTGTATATAGCAGTATACAGGAGGACTCCTGTACATGACGAGGTCAGGGGCCTGTGTCACACGTGTATATAGCAGTATACAGGAGGACGCCTGTACATGACGAGGTCGGGGGCCTGTGTCACACGTGTATATAGCAGTATACAGGAGGACGCCTGTACATGACGAGGTCGGGGGCCTGTGTCACACGTCAATATAGCAGTATACAGGAGGACGCCTGTACATGACGAGGTCAGGGGCCTGTGTCACACTTGTATATAGCAGTATACAGGAGGACGCCTGTACATGACGAGGTCAGGGGCCTGTGTCACACGTGTATATAGCAGTATACAGGAGGACGCCTGTACATGACGAGGTCAGGGGCCTGTGTCACACTTGTATATAGCAGTATACAGGAGGACGCCTGTACATGACGAGGTCAGGGGCCTGTGTCACACTTGTATATAGCAGTATACAGGAGGACGCCTGTACATGACGAGGTCAGGGGCCTGTGTCACACGTGTATATAGCAGTATACAGGAGGACGCCTGTACATGACGAGGTCAGGGGCCTGTGTCACACGTGTATACAGGAGGACGCCTGTACATGACGAGGTCAGGGGCCTGTGTCACACGTGTATATAGCAGTATACAGGAGGACGCCTGTACATGACGAGGTCAGGGGCCTGTGTCACACGTGTATATAGCAGTATACAGGAGGACGCCTGTACATGACGAGGTCAGGGGCCTGTGTCACACGTGTATATAGCAGTATACAGGAGGACGCCTGTACATGACGAGGTCAGGGGCCTGTGTCACACGTGTATATAGCAGTATACAGGAGGACGCCTGTACATGACGAGGTCAGGGGCCTGTGTCACACGTGTATATAGCAGTATACAGGAGGACGCCTGTACATGACGAGGTCAGGGGCCTGTGTCACACGTGTATATAGCAGTATACAGGAGGACGCCTGTACATGACGAGGTCAGGGGCCTGTGTCACACTTGTATATAGCAGTATACAGGAGGACGCCTGTACATGACGAGGTCAGGGGCCTGTGTCACACGTGTATATAGCAGTATACAGGAGGACGCCTGTACATGACGAGGTCAGGGGCCTGTGTCACACGTGTATATAGCAGTATACAGGAGGACGCCTGTACATGACGAGGTCAGGGGCCTGTGTCACACGTGTGTATATAGCAGTATACAGGAGGACGCCTGTACATGACGAGGTCAGGGGCCTGTGTCACACGTGTATATAGCAGTATACAGGAGGACTCCTGTACATGACGAGGTCAGGGGCCTGTGTCACACGTGTATATAGCAGTATACAGGAGGACGCCTGTACATGACGAGGTCAGGGGCCTGTGTCACACGTGTATATAGCAGTATACAGGAGGACGCCTGTACATGACGAGGTCAGGGGCCTGTGTCACACGTGTATATAGCAGTATACAGGAGGACGCCTGTACATGACGAGGTCAGGGGCCTGTGTCACACGTGTATATAACAGTATACAGGAGGACTCCTGTACATGACGAGGTCAGGGACCTGTGTCACACGTGTATATAGCAGTATACAGGAGGACGCCTGTACATGACGAGGTCAGGGGCCTGTGTCACGTGTATATAGCAGTATACAGGAGGACTCCTGTACATGACGATGTCAGGGGCCTGTGTCACACGTGTATATAGCAGTATACAGGAGGACGCCTGTACATGACGAGGTCAGGGGCCTGTGTCACACGTGTATATAGCAGTATACAGGAGGACGCCTGTACATGACGAGGTCAGGGGCCTGTGTCACACGTGTGAGCTTCTGCTTCAATATTCAGTCTATGGTGGAGCAGAAGGAAACCAAAGTATGCCCCCAAAAATGCCCTTTCTTGTCCTGTCAGTGATGTATTCCACACAATATGTACAAAACTAATGGCTTCTATTTCAACCAGAAGCTGGTAATTACTCAGCCTTAAAGGGCATCTACCATCAGGATGAAGGACTGTATGCACCTGAGGGGCTCCAGGCTCCATAAGTGTTATAGGAGCCCCTCAGGCTCATTTGCATAACGTCCTTCATCCTGGTGGTAGATGTACTTTGGGTGATCTTCATATCCATAATGTTGTGGGTCTCATGCAGTTACTGACCATGTATCTGATGGCTACCACCCACTTGCAGACTTTTAGGGCATATTAATGCTGTGCTGAAATGGGAAGGTGAAAAGATATTAAAGGAGTTATCCGGGTGTTAAAATTTACTGAGGGCCGAGCTGAGGTGGGCTATTTAAACATAATAAACATCTACTTACCTCGTCTGGCACTGCTGATGTCCCGCGGTCCGGCTCCTCTGTGCGCAGAGGTCGCACTAACATTTTTCCAGAAGGGTAAAAATACTCCTCTCACCATTTTTGAGGAGTATTTTTACCCGAGGAGGAGTATGAAAATTTTGGTAAAACACAGCATGCACAACACTACACACAGCACGCACACCACTACACACAGCACGCACACCACTACACTACACTTACACAGCACGCACACCACTACAGAAAGCACTACACTCCACTCACACAGCACGCACACCACTACACTCCACTGGCACAGCACGCACACCACTACACTCCACTCGCACAGCACGCACACCACTACATTCCACTCACACAGCACGCACAACACTACACTACACTCACACAGCACGCACAACACTACACTACACTACACTCCACTCACACAGCACGCACAACACTACACTACACTCCACTCACACAGCACGCACACCACTACACTACACTCCACTCACACAGCACACACAACACACAACACTACACTACTCTCCACTCACACAGCACGCACTACACTACACTACACTCACACAGCACACACAACACTACACTACACTCCACTCACACAGCACACACAACACTACACTACTCTCCACTCACACAGCACGCACAACACTACACTACACTCACACAGCACACACAACACTACACTACACTACACTCACACAGCACACACAACACTACACTACACTCCACTCACACAGCACACACAACACTACACTACACTCCACTCACACAGCACGCACACAACACTACACTACACTCCACTCACACAGCACACACACCACTACACTCACACAGCACGCACAACACTACACTACACTCACACAGCACGCACAACACTACACTACACTACACTCCACTCACACAGCACGCACAACACTACACTACACTCCACTCACACAGCACGCACACCACTACACTACACTCCACTCACACAGCACACACAACACACAACACTACACTACACTCACACAGCACACACAACACACAACACTACACTACTCTCCACTCACACAGCACGCACAACACTACACTACACTCACACAGCACACACAACACTACACTACACTCCACTCCACTCACACAGCACACACAACACTACACTACACTCCACTCACACAGCACGCACACAACACTACACTACTCTCCACTCACACAGCACACACACCACTACACTACACTCCACTCACACAGCACGCACACCACTACACTCCACTCCACTCACACAGCACGCACACCACTACACTACACTCACACAGCACGCACACCACTACACTCCACTCCACTCACACAGCACGCACACCACTACACTCCACTCCACTCACACAGCACGCACACCACTACACTACACTCACACAGCACGCACACCACTACACTCCACTCCACTCACACAGCACGCACACCACTACACTCCACTCCACTCACACAGCACGCACACCACTACACTCCACTCCACTCACACAGCACGCACACCACTACACTCCACTCCACTCACACAGCACGCACACCACTACACTACACTCCACTCCACTCACACAGCACGCACACCACTACACTACACTCCACTCCACTCACACAGCACGCACACCACTACACTACACTCCACTCACACAGCACGCACTACACTACACTCCACTCCACTCACACAGCACGCACACCACTACACTCCACTCCACTCACACAGCACACACAACACTACACTACACTCCACTCCACTCACACAGCACGCACACCACTACACTACACTCCACTCCACTCACACAGCACGCACACCACTACACTACACTCCACTCACACAGCACGCACTACACTACACTACACTCCACTCACACAGCACGCACACCACTACACTACACTCCACTCACACAGCACGCACACCACTACACTACACTCCACTCACACAGCACGCACACCACTACACTACACTACACTCACACAGCACGCACACCACTACACTACACTACACTCACACAGCACGCACACCACTACACTACACTCCACTCCACTCACACAGCACGCACACCACTACACTCCACTCCACTCACACAGCACGCACACCACTACACTCCACTCCACTCACACAGCACGCACACCACTACACTACACTCCACTCACACAGCACGCACACCACTACACTACACTCCACTCACACAGCACGCACACCACTACACTACACTCCACTCACACAGCACGCACACCACTACACTACACTCCACTCCACTCACACAGCACGCACACCACTACACTACACTCCACTCCACTCACACAGCACGCACACCACTACACTACACTCCACTCCACTCACACAGCACGCACACCACTACACTCCACTCCACTCACACAGCACGCACACCACTACACTACACTCCACTCCACTCACACAGCACGCACACCACTACACTACACTCCACTCACACAGCACGCACACCACTACACTACACTCCACTCACACAGCACGCACACCACTACACTACACTCCACTCACACAGCACGCACACCACTACACTCCACTCACACAGCACGCACTACACTACACTACACTCCACTCACACAGCACGCACTACACTACACTACACTACACTCCACTCACACAGCACGCACTACACTACACTACACTCCACTCACACAGCACGCACACCACTACACTACACTACACTCACACAGCACGCACACCACTACACTACACTACACTCACACAGCACGCACACCACTACACTACACTACACTCACACAGCACGCACTACACTACACTACACTCCACTCACACAGCACGCACACCACTACACTACACTCCACTCACACAGCACGCACACCACTACACTACACTCCACTCCACTCACACAGCACGCACACCACTACACTACACTCCACTCACACAGCACGCACACCACTACACTACACTCCACTCACACAGCACGCACACCACTACACTACACTCCACTCACACAGCACGCACACCACTACACTCCACTCCACTCCACTCACACAGCACACACACCACTACACTACACTCCACTCACACAGCACACACACCACTACACTACACTCCACTCACACAGCACACACACCACTACACTACACTCCACTCACACAGCACACACACCACTACACTACACTCCACTCACACAGCACACACACCACTACACTACACTACACTCCACTCACACAGCACACACACCACTACACTACACTACACTCCACTCACACAGCACACACACCACTACACTACACTACACTACACTCACACAGCACACACACCACTACACTACACTACACTCCACTCACACAGCACACACACCACTACACTACACTCCACTCCACTCACACAGCACGCACACCACTACACTCCACTCCACTCACACAGCACGCACACCACTACACTCCACTCCACTCACACAGCACGCACACCACTACACTACACTCCACTCACACAGCACGCACACCACTACACTACACTCCACTCACACAGCACGCACACCACTACACTACACTCCACTCACACAGCACGCACACCACTACACTACACTCCACTCACACAGCACGCACACCACTACACTACACTCCACTCACACAGCACGCACACCACTACACTACACTCCACTCACACAGCACGCACACCACTACACTACACTCCACTCACACAGCACGCACACCACTACACTACACTCCACTCACACAGCACGCACACCACTACACTACACTCCACTCACACAGCACGCACACCACTACACTACACTCCACTCACACAGCACGCACACCACTACACTACACTCCACTCACACAGCACGCACACCACTACACTACACTCCACTCACACAGCACGCACACCACTACACTACACTCCACTCACACAGCACGCACACCACTACACTACACTCCACTCACACAGCACGCACACCACTACACTACACTCCACTCACACAGCACGCACACCACTACACTACACTCCACTCACACAGCACGCACACCACTACACTACACTCCACTCACACAGCACGCACACCACTACACTACACTCCACTCACACAGCACGCACACCACTACACTACACTCCACTCACACAGCACGCACACCACTACACTACACTCCACTCACACAGCACGCACACCACTACACTACACTCCACTCACACAGCACGCACACCACTACACTACACTCCACTCACACAGCACGCACACCACTACACTACACTCCACTCACACAGCACGCACACCACTACACTACACTCCACTCACACAGCACGCACACCACTACACTACACTCCACTCACACAGCACGCACACCACTACACTACACTCCACTCACACAGCACGCACACCACTACACTACACTCCACTCACACAGCACGCACACCACTACACTACACTCCACTCACACAGCACACACAGCACACACAAGACTACACTCACACAGCACGCACACAGCACACACAGCACACTACACTCACCCGGCCTTGATCTTAAGTCCCGTCGCGGGGACAGCCCCTCTGTCCACATGTCTCCCCTGTGGCCGGTGCTCTCACTCCGGGTCTCTCCGGCACGCCCCTTAGTCACGTGCCCCGCTGAGCGGCCCGGAGCGCGCTGCGATCGCGCTAGTGACATTTCCCTCTTTTGCAGCGCGCGCCGGGCCGCTCAGCCTGTGCGCTACAGGGAATAATTGCCATGCGTTCTTTTACGCATGGCAATTATTTTGGGGGGTAATGGCGCCTCATCACGCGTCTATGACGCGTGGTGAGGCGTTAATGCGACCTCTGTCTGTGCGATTACAAGGGTGCACAGCCGGAAGCTCCCATCCGACACCATCTCCCAGCGCGTACAACGCTGAGTAATAGGGACGGATAGGAGGAGCCGGCCACATCGCGGACCAGAAGTTCCCTGTGCGCGGCTACTGTGCCCCTGTAAACAAACAGGGGCACGGATCAAACGGACCGTGACGCGGGACACTGGTGGTGCCGGAGGAGGTAAGTACTTGTTTATTATTTTAAAATAGCCCTGCCCGGCCATAAGTAATTTTTAACATCCGGATAACCCCTTTAATGTTTTACTGGAGGATTTATGTATATTTTTCTGATGCATTTTATATGTGGTTTTAATCTGCACACACGCTGCTGTATGTGTGTATGCCCATAGCCCGGCTGCAGATGAACATGTACAGTCCATGGAAATGAACCCGCAATGTGCTCTGATCCCACAGACTTCCATTCTAATTTTTAACTGTAGTGTAGTCATTGTAGAATAAAGTGTTATCATTCTTGCACATGTTTGTCTGCAACTTAGATGTATGTATATATTAAGTAACGTATTAATTTATCATCAGAATCCAGCCTGATAAACCAAGGACACCTAAGCAAGGCACTATGACTGTGGTAATCTTCTTTTATTTGTTATCCTTGGCCTCCTTCCTCCTAAAATCAACCTTTAACATTGTGCTAATCAGCTTGTGAGGCTACCCTATCCCCTCTGTGCCTTGACTTTATAGACAGTTGCAAGGTCTCCACCTCCCCTGAGACTGAAACCTGAAGTGCTAACAAGTGTTGAGGAAGCAGGGAGCAGGTTGCGACAGTGTAATAGCCTGTAAAGCCAATTTACAGAGGGCAAGGGTAGCCCCTCAGGTTCATTAGTATTATTTTGAAAGTTGATTTTAGAATGAAAGAGGCCATGGATAACAAATATAAAAGATTACCACAGGTACAGTGCCTGCATCTATAAGTAAGTGTAAGATGAGTAACCCTTCCTTGCTCATGGTGCTCCAACACATTACATTGGGAGCAATCTACGTCACCGCTGATCTTCCCGTCTTCATGAATGACCGGCTTAATGAAGACACTGTGAATAATTGGTTGCTAGTGATATTTCTATGTGTGGACCCACCATATTTCTCAATGTAGCAATCCTGGAAGTTGTTTTCTCTCCATTGTCAGTGTTGGGCAATATGCCCCTGAAATGATTGATGCCTCTTTTTTTTTTTTTATATGAAAGTTGTATGATATCTTTATTTTTTTATTTTTTCTTTCCCATAAAGGAATAAATGAAAAATTAAAAATCATCCAACTGATCGAAAGGAAGTCTGACACCTATAATACATCACAGAATTTCTGCTATAAGAAAACATTAGAACCAAAGTGGTTTGACATCTGGACTAAAGTGCAGGTAGGAACCTGAGCAGTGTAGGTGCCAATACCCAGCATCTAAGGATTCTGCAAATGGCTGAATATCAAAATATGCTTTATCAGCGAAAATAAGATGCTTACTATTCTATACTTGGTGACAGTCCACATCTCAGTTATTCCATCAGTTTTTCCATTTGTTATTGTGCGCCTCATCCAGGAATAGAGGCAGACACAGAGATGCGGTACAATACATTTCCACCTGCTCTGAAAAAAAAAAAAAAAATCTTTATTTACATAGTGCCATCAAATTCCATAGCGCTTATATGCTCTATGTATCTATACACACACAGTTGTAAAGCAGCAATAATCCGCTGTAATACACATCGGTTTATGTGTGCATTTTAACATACATTTTATTTTCTTCATATACTATAGATTCGGGTCAACAGCACCGGAATGATTCGAGTGACGCAGGTCGATAGTGAAGAGAAGCTGAAAGAATTAGAAGGCTTTAATTTTGCTGACTTTTTTTCCTTTTTTAAAGAGAAATTAAATGATACCTACATAAATGTGGATCTGCACAGCAATAAAACCTGCATTAAAGTGCATGTAAATGGTGCAGACACTCGTTATAGTGTCATCCTTTATAAAGGTATGTAGCATGTAACGTTACATTTAATCAATTTATTCACATAATTTCTATGGATTATTCTAACTTGCAGACTCACCAGTACTGCTGCAGCCACTTGAAGCAAATATCAATTTTCTGAATGTGGAGAACCCCTTTAAGTGGTCATCATTAGCCAGAGTGCAGTATCGCTAACAATTAATTTCACTAGCAGGCTTGTCTCGAAAATATACAACCTTTTAAATTATTATTAGATTATGGTTAGAGAAGTAGATCTCTACCAAATTGAGTTTCGTTCAGAAGGTCCAGATACATGTAGTGATATCTCTCTCTGGAGGCATCCGTAACAAAAGTGGAGAAGGAAGTCATTTGCAGAAGTTTATTTACAAGGGACCAAAATCTGTTTGGTTTTGGCTTTCTTCAAGCTTTTCCTAACCCTTTTGCCCTTGAGCAAGGGTGGTTTGAGAAATCCGCTCCAAGTGTTTGTTTGATTTCCTGTAACAGACATGCTGAATTGAGTTCAGTGATTATAGGTTTAGTCCAGAAAATACAGGAAGAACAATGTGATCACAGATTTTCTTTTGACTCCTATACATGACTCCATAGCTTAGAAAAACACTTTTGTTCTTCCTTTCATATTGCTGATATAGTCACTCCAAGGTTGAGCACCCCCACCTCTTCACAGATTCTCAGACTGCGTTCACATTGGTCCCCTGTGGGTGCTGCTTGGCCTGATTGCATATGCGCTTCCATAGAAAAGCAAGTGTTTGGTAATGAGCAAACATTGTTTTACATTTTAAAACAATGCCAAACGGCGAGTAGTTTAACGCATGCGTTTTAAAATGAAATGCAACAGCTGACTAGAGATTTGCCTAAATAAATAGCCGTTAACATTTACGTTTACAAAGCATAACCGTTAATATGTTTAAGATGTAATAAGCGTAGATGTTCACAGCAATTTAATTGGGAAAATCTCTCTTCAGCTGTTCCATTATGTTAAATGTCCCCTGGGACCGCACCCTGAGGCTGCGTTAACCGGTGGCATAGCATTGCTTTTTTTGTTGCGTTTTTGACGACCAGCCAAAAGAGACCAGTTTACATCTGCGTTTTATAATCCTATTCAGCTCAAAGCAATTGACTTTTAGATCCTTAAAAAATGCATTCAAAGTTGGGATGTTGATTAAAAAAAAAAATCCAGCAAAACGCATATGCTAAAACGCATCACAAAATGCAACACAAAGGCCAAAACGTAACATGGAGACAGAAGGGCCGCAAACGCATGCATTTAAAGAACAGGAGCGTCTTTTCAAATGCATCAATACCGCAACCAAAAAAACGCAACGTCACATGTGAACTTGGCCTCAGGGTCTCTTTCCATTGACTTCCCATGCTTGCACAGAGCACTTGGAATTTGCAGTGTCTGATGTCAGAGGTTAGGGCGGTGGAATAAGACTGAATGGCTGTGAAGAGGCGCAGGGAGCTAGACTGCATGATCGAGCTTTCCTGCCTCTTGTCGGGGGTAGTTGAATAGAAAAAAAAAATAGTTAATACTATGGGTTAACCCTTTTAAGGACACAGCCTGTACTCTAGGTCTGTTCATATGTTTGCCATGCCTGACATGTTTTTTACCATTTTGCAGGCTTTGATCCCAAGCTCTTTGCCATCTTCCTTATTGGTCTTTTCTTGTTCTTTTATGGAGATTCTCTAAGTCGGTAGGTTTTGGTCTTTGATGCAATAATGTGATAATGTTGTGTGTGCTAGATATATTGGACTGTTTAACACCTTAGTTGACCATCCATACTGATTTCTCCGTCGGCCTCTCAGGGGCCTTGGGAAAAACCTGTCGGCCTAACCCGTTGGGCCCCCCGTGCAAGGAAGAGCAGTGACCCTGCTGTCTAGTGTGGGAGCAGTAGAAAACTGCAGTTATGTCTATACCACTGCAGACCACAGAACTGCGCCCACAGACCTCTAAATTCAGCAGGCGAGCAATGCGTCATTAATCTAAATGAATAAATCAATAAATGAATAAAAATGTCCCAAAGCTCCCATAAGATATAGTTACAAAGGACCATTTGTTCCTCTGTTTTGTCTGTTTCACAGAAGTCAACTTTTTTACTATGGCACTGGAATGAGTGTGGGGATGGTGGCCTCAATACTGATCCTTGTGTTCCTGCTGTCCAGGCTGCTGCCTAAGGTACTTTTCATAAACTTTTATGATGATACCTGTCTATGGGTGTAAGCTGGCTCTTTTATTCTTATTCATACAAAGGGCGTACATGGTATTGAAAGGGAAGGGGGTAATGTGCTCCCATATCAGTGGCTCTTTTACAATTTTCAATTACTTGCCACTGTAAAACAGTGGCAGGCAAATAACTAGAAATATGAAAAATTTGCTTTATTTTGTCATTTTTCCATTAAAATTTAACAAGCGGTACATAAATATGTACATTGTCAATTCATCAGCATTTTCTATGTTCAGAGGCAGAGGGTGCATGTACTTTTGCAAAGTGTCTGCAGCTCTTTATGCTGTCCACTAACTGGCTAGAGGGGGGGGGGGCTTGCTTCAAACGGTCATATCTCCTGAACAGTGGCACCTAGAAACACAATTCTGGTGTCCTGTTAAAAAAGAGTGTCTCCGGTTAATACTATACCAGTATCTAAGTGAAACTGCACTGTCGATATTCACTCTTAAAGTTAGTTGGACTTTTTTACTGCAACTTTTACAGTGGAGATCTCCAGATCTGTTTCACATAGTGATAACATATTAAAGGGGGAGATTCTCATTTTTAATTGGACCCAGAAGTGTTTTTCAAGATGCCAGAGTAAAGGAGAAATTACTATTTAAAATTTGACATTGTCATGGTGTGTATTTATATATATATATATATATATATATATATATATATATATATATATATATATATATATATATATATATATATATATATATGTGCTATCTACATGGCTATAAACATACGGCTTCAAAGAAACAGATCCTGATAAATTGGCACGACCATCTGATCACAGAACTTTGACCTTCTATTTTACTGTTTGAATATATAGATGTTTTTTTCTTTGCCTTATTTCTACCTTATCCGCCTGCTCTAGAAAAGCCCTTTCTATATGCTGCTGGTGGGAGGCTGGTCCTTCTCCCTGTATGTCATCCAGCTGGTGTTTAAGAACTTCCAGGGAATCTGCACGGAGTACTGGCAGTATCTACTAGGTATGGTTAGTATAACATTATTTACATGTTACTTTCACCATTTTTTTTTTTTGTGCTAAATACATGAACTATTGATGTACACGTCTAGTTGTTATCACTGAGGTAGATGTTCGCAGTTGCACCAAAAGGAAATTTCTTTTCTTTGCCATTTAATCACTTCTGTTTTACATGTGATGTTGTTTTCTGTGTAATGTGCTTTTAATATTGGATTAGAAGCTTAAAGGAAACCTACCATTTCAAATGGTCGGTTTAGGCTGTAAACACCGAGCACCAGCTCAGGGTGAGCTGGTGCCGGTGCTTAGTTTCGTTAGTGTTAAAACCGCGGTATCGCGGTTTTAACACTTTTTAAACTTTATAGCATAAACTGCTTCGGCGCTGAGTGCGCACGATCGTGCGCGCGCCTACACAGGAAATGCCGCAGGCGTTGCGCGCGCACGATCGTGCGCACTCAGCGCCGAAGCAGTTTATGCTATAAAGTTTAAAAAGTGTTAAAACCACGATACCGCGGTTTTAACACTAACGAAACTAAGCACCGGCACCAGCTCACCCTGAGCTGGTGCTCGGTGTTTACAGCTTAAACCTACCATTTGAAATGGTAGGTTTCCTTTAATATATTTCCACCACTTATTCCACCTCCCACAACTATTCTGTCTCTTAGGTTATTTGGGCGTTGTGGGCTTCATCAGCTTTGCCGTTTGCTATAAATATGGACCATTGGAAAACGAGCGGAGCATAAACCTGCTAAACTGGACTCTACAACTTCTTGGATTATTGCTCATGTACATTGGCATTCAAGTGAGGAACGTGGCACTGGCGATGATTGTAGTTGCATTTTGTACCAAGCAGATTGAATACCCAGTTCGATGGGCACACTGCTTATACAGGTAACTAGCACGACGTCTGTCTGTCATCACTCTTTTCATAGACTTTACCTATCTTTGGTATGGGCAGCCGCCAGGGGCCCAAGGCTTCTAAGTGGCCCGTGACAACTCGAATCAATCTCCAAGTTTGATGCTGCCTTGTAGAGCTAATAATGAAAAGGACCTCCAGCCTTGAAATCGTCAAACTTTCAAGACATGTGTACACCAGGGTCCATTCAGGACCTTTGTAGGTCCTCCATCTGTAGAACTAAAAGTGGACAGGGGTAGCTTGATTCTATTTCCTTCATATGGTACTAAATGCCATTAAATTTGAGATGGGCCACAATTACAGCCCATGGCCATCTTAATCCATCCCTGCCCCAGGCCACACAACAATTTGCGGTTTCCAAGGTGCTGGAATTTATAGAGGGATTGATATGGTTTCTGTAAGGGGAAGTTACAGAAATTTTATTGGAAATTGTGTATCAATTCTTCATGGTTTTCAGATATCTGTCCTTCTATAGAAAGATTCTATGTTTTACTTTCTGTGGATAGAAATCTGTCCCTGGTCATGTGATGTCACAGGGTTGCACGGCTTGATAACAAGTAAACATAGAAGCTTCGTATAGAATGACAGCAAACGGAGATCTAGAAAACCATGAGGAATTGATACAGAAAATATATTGGAAAATGGTATGATTTTTTTTTTCCTTGCACAATTCATATCAATTATTTGCTGTAAATCCCTTTAATCGGTTCAGAGTCTGCATTTTGGATGTCATCAAATCACACGTTGATTATGTATCCTCAGGATCAATTATCATAAAAACGGGTGTGGGGAGGACCAGGAAAAACTAATTTCAGAATAATGAATACCTTGCTATTTTCTCTCATTTGGGAATGTTACAGGATCCTAGTTAAAAACAGACGCAGGCCTGAGCCACCTCGTCTACTAACAGAGGAGGAATACAGGAAGCAGGGGGAAGAAGAAACTAGGAAAGCCTTGGAAGACTTGCGGCAGTACTGCAGTAGCCCAGATTTTCAAGCTTGGAAGGTGATCTCACGTATACAATCACCAAAAAGGTAAAGGTTTTTTTTTGTCTTCTGATAATACTGACCTATCTAAACAAGTCATAACATCTAACATAATAGGTCCAGTCTGTTACTTTTGCAGCCAGGAGCCTCCTTCCTTTTAAAATTATACTAATGAGCCTGTAGTGCTCTGGTGGGTTTTTCCAGAGCCCCTCAGTGCTGTAGCTTCACAGGCTGTTACAATGAGCAGAATGGGACCCCCTGCACTTTGTGCTGCAGCTACATTACATAGGCAGTGTAAGGTGAGAGTGTGTAGGGGGTTGGGTGAGACATGTTCTACTCAGTGTAACAGCCTGTGAAGCAGTGAACAGTATGGAGGGCCTCTGTTAACAACCCCAAGAACTTTTCAGACTCCTTACCATAATTTTACTTTGGTTTTCAAAAGGAGACGGCAATGGATACCAAATATAAGATTACCACAGTCGTGGTACCTGGATCTATTATCCATGCTCAATTTTGATGTTAGATTTTCTTGTAATGATGTTATAATCCAGCTCCGTGGTACGTAGGATAAATATAGCTGCCACCAGTAAGTTTATGTCCTGCAGAAAACCAGCCTGCATACGGGTCCATAAAGGGAAGACTAAAGTCATGGCTTCGGTAATGTTAAGTAGAGAAAAAAACATGTTATGTAAAATTGTCCCAGTCTTGGAGGAGTTAAAGCTCCTGAGAGTTGTATGGAAAGAATGTGGGAAGGCCGGACAGAGTAAATCAGCAGGCAGATGCTATTTTAGGCAAGGCTCAGTTTAGTTTTCCTGCTTAGGACAGCTGGTGCTTCAGTGCTTAACTACTTTTATTATAGTTGTATAATATATGATGTTCACATCTGTCCCCTGAAACCTACGACAACAACATTGGAAACTTGAATGCAGAAAAGGGGAAAAAATTTGTTTTTGGTTATGGCAACTTGTGAAGGTGCATATAAATGTATTTTCTGGTAGATTATGTTCATAAGAGAAGTGCCATGTGGTACCTGGGTGGATTTGTTTTGTGTTAGTGTGTAGATTGCAGTGACATATCGACATCTAGTGGAGAAAAGTGTCAATGCGTCTGTTACCTTGGTCACCAATAATGGTCATTAGCAGTGGGGTTTTCCACTGCTTAAACAATGTTCATACTTTTAACACTTGAAACCTGAATCCTTTATTATTATTATTATTATTATTATTATTATTATATTTTTTTCTTTTTTTTTTTTTCTTTTTTCTTTTTTTTTTTTTTTCTTCTTAAAGTGGACACCTGGCACAATATGAAAATAAGCTAATTCAATAAGCTATGAATAAAGTCCACAAATAATATATTATAAAAATGTCCTATTCCTGATCTGAGGCAACATTGTTACACCACTCAACCTTGGGCTACATTCACACGAACGTGTGACTGGCATGCCGTAGCATGGGCCTTCGGGAGAGGAGGAGGGGGGTGACCACTGCTCACACCCACCTCTCTCCATAGAGATATATGGAGCACGGCACCGTAATGCAGGAAAAGATAGGACATATCCTATCTTTTCCTGGGTATGGAACGGTACGGTGCAGCTATGTAGCGCTCCTTACCGTGCTGTGCGCCCATTGCTGGCTTATGGGTGATGTATATACGGCAGTCACCTATACGTCCCCCCAACGGTCATGTGAATGTAACCTTTAGGTGCCACACCAGTTACTAGCATCCTACATGAGCCAACAACCACAACGCAAAAAACCCCCCATAAAATGCCGGCCCTGAAATTAAATAGCACAGTACAGTAATTACCAGAGCAGACAAGGTTAATAAAACTGACAAGTAATAATACTGGGGACCTCCAGGGCAGACCACTAATACTGGAGAATCTAAGAGCAGATAAATACATCTTCTCCTTCCTGCACCACACTGCAGCTTCTCTCCTCCTTGTGCCTCTCTGCTCTGTTTCCCATGCAGGTTGTATGTGGCTGCATCGGGACTGGGAGCAGAACTGTCCCAGGAGCAGGAGGGTGACCTGGGAGCAGCACAGTACAGCTGACAAGTACCTACTTTCCCTGGGTCCTCTCCTGCTCCCTTGCTCTCCCCCGCTGATTGTATGCAGTACAACCAGGAGCAGAAGTGGATACAGGAGCAGTTCAGCACAATTAACAAATACTCACCTCTCCTGCTCCCCTGGACCAGTCGGCTCAGGGTCCTGACCCCCGACGCATACAGAGTCAGGATACAGAGTGGAACAAGAGGAGCAGTGAGACCTTCTCATCTGAACCCTGGTCTCCTACAATAATGAAAGCTTCCATCAGTTATGGAAGAGCTCAATATGCAGGATGTATACTGCATATGGCCTGTTGAAAACAGGATGTGCACCCAAGATCTAGACCTTTTGTTGTGTTAAATGTGTGATGCACTTTATGTACATGCTTAGTAGTGAAGCTCTTCTAAAAAGTTTGGCTTAGACTCAACTGGTCTGATGGCATGACAACTCTTGCTTTTATTTTGGTTACCTACAGCAACTTGTAGTTGGCAAAGACTACAATGATTGTGTAACACGGGCAGTAGCAGTTGGTGGTGGTGCACAACCCCTGCTATTCACCTTTGTGTAGCGTCACTGCCTGTCTCCACACTACTAATCAAATACTAATGAGATATCCTATGGATAGGGCAATGTTAGTCTGTGTGCCGCTTGGAGAGCCCTTTTAATTCTCATTAGTTCTGTACTTGGCATGTTAGATTATATACTTGTTTTTACAAAGCGGTGAGTTTTATGATGCAAATATCTTATTGCTCGCTAGGTCAGAATATTCAAGGACCATGGTATCCCCTCAGTGGAAAGAGAGAAGAGGAAGGGAGAACATGGTACATACTTTTCACTTAAGGCACTTGTTATCCACTAGTTAGATTGTTTGTCACTCCTGTCTTTTACACATTTTTCTAATTTGGCGTTTTCAAATTTAGGGGACTGGATGATGGTAATAAAAAAACATCATATTATTATTATTATTTTTAAGAAGTGGGAAGTAGCAACCCATATTTGTCCAGTTAACAATGCAAAACAAGTTTTCCTGAACACAAGTGTTTAGGTCTGTCTTTGGGAGTAACTCTTCAACGATAAGTTTGAATTGCGTTTGTTTGAGCGCAAAGTGTAAATGTAACCTCTAAACGGTTGGCCAGGACCAACTATTGATGACCTATTCACAGGATAGGCCTTGCAATAATAAGTTAGCGCTGTGTAAACACGGGCACAGAAACTGCTGACACTGTGGCCGTGTATTGGCCGATACCACCACTACAGCTGCGGCCTTTGTGTACACGGTGTATAACATCCTATTGGAGAAAGGGTTGGGTGTTGTGAGCCCACCTGAGGATAGGCAATCAATTGGTATTCCTGGCTGTTCCTTTTAATGTGCAGAAGGTTTGGTAATTTATTAATGACTTTAGTAACAATCTTCTTGGTTATGTGACCCATCAGGTTCGCTGACTTTGTGGAAGGTTCATCACACTTGACGTCCAACGAGGTTTCTCATCATGAACACGAGTATGGCATCGGGGGATCTTTCTTTGAGGACGAGTTCTTTGGGAATGAGGGGGATACAGACTTTGAAGATGACGTTGACGCTTCTTATTCAGAATTTCATAGAGACCAACCTAATAACATGGCTGGGTCACCGCACAATTGAGGCGTCTAGGAACACCACGTGCCCATAAGCCATAAGATTTCTCTCACACTTGTGTCTGTGCGCTTCCTGGACGCACAGGTATATGAGCCAGCTATTTAACAGGGATACGGAGCTTTCGCTCCGCAACATTTTGATGGATGTTTACCAAAAACTTTTCAGTTCTTTTTGTACATCCCTGATCTGAGTTTTTCTAAAGAATTTCTGCACTTTTTTTATGCAGCTATGCAAAAACCATTCTACAAGAGACTTCCTTCACAAACCTAGCCCTGTGCTCCCCTCGGGTCCAGTGCTGGCTCCCGTCCAGATGTTTTTACTATGATGTGCTGAAACCGCAGAAATGAAGGATCAGGAGTTGGCACCAGAACATCTGAGGTTGACTTATTCACAAGACTGCTTGTAAAGAGGATCTTCTACCTCTAACTTCCACTTTTTTGACCCTGAAATAGGTGCCGCTCTATTGTTTCTGGAATGGTCTTTATCTTTGTTCGTTCACAATTAAGACCATTTCAACACCCAGTAAACTTAGCTACTTTTACTGTCAGATGGGTGCTACTAGACCACGTCCACACATTTGTCCGTTAAAAAAAAAACTTCTTTAGCATATTGGCTGCCAAAGCGAATGACTCTGACATCGGTGAATGGTTCTCTTTAAACATAATTGTGATGCATGTGGACAATCCCTTTAAGTGAAGAGGAGAAGTGAAGATACTATTTTAACTATACCATGCGCTGCCTTGGAAACACAGCAGCTCCATAATTCATTTGTTTTTTTTTGTTTTTTAAATGCCAAAGATTTTTGTGTTTAGTTTGCTGCTGTTCTTTTTTTTGTGTGTGTTTGTTTTTCACCTCACTGGTCTCTCCAGTAATCAGTACTGGCCGCTTCTTAGCTTTTTTTTGTCAAAGATTCCCCTTCCTGTGTAATAAAACCTGTATTTGAGACATAACATCTTAGTGCTCTGTATGAGCCATGTATTTGTATGTGTGTGTATTATCTTTTTATGTGCATTGACCACAACACTGAATTACAATCAAAATGAACTTTGCTATTTTTTTGGAGCATCACTAAATTTTAGAAACCATTTTTTTTTCTTTCAGAAGTCAATAGTGCAGGTGATTTAATATCAATCTTTAATGAAAAAAAAGGCTTTTTTTGCTCCCTGCAGGAAAGAAGGAATCTGGAAGTAGCGCTTAGGTCTGTGCACTGCGAATACTCTCTAGCCACTTGTCCATAACTGCTTCCATATTTGGATAATAATTCACTTGATGATTCCAGTGCCTGTAAGGAGTTAAGTCACCAGATCCTTTAATAATTTTCTCTTCTCTTTCTGTTTGGAGTATGGAAGTTTATTTAGACCCACTTGGGGTGAAATAAAATGGAGAAAGTTTTGGGTTTTTTTTCTCCTTTGATGATAAATAATATAAAATTTAATATGACTTGTAATATTCATTTATGAATTAAAAATGGCTTATAGCCTTGAAGTTATGCTTTAAATGCCCCAAGTACATACACCATGGTGCTCTACTTATACATTTCATGTTTCCCTGACACTTTAAAGAAAACTTTTATCTCTATATAGAGTCTAAGTGCGTCGTTTCCTTCTTTCCATGCTGCCCATCACTACACGGCATTACCTCTCTACACAAGGATTGACATTTCCTATTGAAATTGATCTGGGTCCTGCTGCTTTCTGTTCCTTTTTAAACCTCTTGCCCATTATCAAGTTTGTTGTGACAAATTTGCTGCATCTGCTCCTGCACTCATTTGTGTCGCTTGTGGGTGGTTGGCTTTTACCGGTCAATATTGGTAAGGGTTTCCTACATTTTAGAAAGCCCAATGTAGGAAAAGTCTACTCTGCCTCTTTTCTACAAATTATATCCTCTTGTGCAAATCCCTTTTTTCTATATACATCTGCCATCAAAATCCATCACGATAAACCTTATTCATAGATCCAGGCAACGGCACTGTGGTAATCTACTTATTTGTTAACCATAGCCTCCTAAAAAGCAATGTTTAAAATGATGCTAATGAGCCAGAAGTGCTCTGGGGGGGGGGGGGGGGAGAGTTACTAGAGCACCTCTGTGCTGTGGTGTCACAAGCTGTTACATTGCTCAGGAGCATTTCCCCTTTGCTCATTAGCCTGGATCTATGAGTAAGTGCCCCTGGTTTATCATCATGAATTTTGATGGTAGATTCCCTTTAACCTCTAAGCCATGCATGTTAAAATATGTTATTACTGCATTAATGTCATAATGGGTAGTAGCCGATATGTCCTCGGTCAACAAAGTTTACAAGTAAATATATTGATGAAGAAGCCATAAAATGCAATTTACACAAGAAGGCTGGAATCCTTTCCTCTTTTCCTACATTTTAACCACTTATGTGTTTTGACTGTTCAAACTATAGGAGAGAAAATATTGAATCACTCCCTTTTTAGAACTGGTCTGTCATGGTGGGAGCTTGAGTCCAGGACCACTAGATCTGTTGCCACAGGCCTGGCCTGATCAGCACAGCCCATTCTCTTAATCCATGTACTTGTGGCTATGTCTGCTACTGAACCCGTGATACATGTGGTCCTAATGATTGACATTCCAAGGATTCCAAGATATAACATTGATGTCCAATGTTGAAACTCTCCATCTAGAAGCAAGGAAAGTTATTTTGAGATGGATCACCTAGATTAAGTAGTGATTACATATGCATTTACTATTACATTGGTACTGTACTACAGGTTCATACCCTTACACCTTATGGGGGTCTCTTCATGTTTTGTTTGTGTCTTCAAGATCATATATCTTTTATAAAGAAGCATGTTTGTGTAGATTTAATAATGTAAAATATATTTTATTAAAGAGACTGGTTTGTTAAAAAAAAAAAACCTTCCTTTTATTTGATTTCTTTATAATCTTTTAAACTCACCGGCCACTTTTATTAGGTACACCTGTCCAACTGCTTGTTAACACTTAATTTCTAATCAGCCAATCACATGGCGGCAACTCTGTGCATTTAGGCATGTAGACATGGTCAAGACAATCTCCTGCAGTTCAAACCGAGCATCAGTATGGGGAAGAAAGGTGATTTGTGGCCTTTGAACGTGGCATGGTTGTTGGTGCCAGAAGGGCTGGTCTGAGTATTTCAGAAACTGCTGATCTACTGGGATTTTCACGCACAACCATCTCTAGGATTTACAGAGAATGATCCGAAAAAGAAAAAACATCCAGTGAGCAGCAGTTCTGTGGGCGTAAATGCCTTGTTGATGCCAGAGGTCAGAGGAGAATGGGCAGACTGGTTCGAGCTGATAGAAAGGCAAAAGTGACTCAAATCGCCACCCGTTACAACAAAGGTAGGCAGAAGAGCATCTCTGAACGCACAGTACGTTGAACTTTGAGGCAGATGGGCTACAGCAGCAGAAGACCACACCGGGTGCCACTCCTTTCAGCTAAGAACAGGAAACTGAGGCTACAATTTGCACAAGCTCATCGAAATTGGACAGTAGAAGATTGGAAAAACGTTGCCTGGTCTGATGAGTCTCGATTTCTGCTGCGACATTCGGATGGTAGGGTCAGAATTTGGCGTCAACAACATGAAAGCATGGATCCATCCTGCCTTGTATCAACGGTTCAGGCTGGTGGTGGTAGTGTCATGGTGTGGGGAATATTTTCTTGGCACTCTTTGGGCCCCTTGGTACCAATTGAGCATCGTTGCAACGCCACAGCCTACCTGAGTATTGTTGCTGACCATGTCCATCCCTTTATGACCACAATGTACCCAAAATCTGATGGCTACTTTCAGCAGGATAATGCGCCATGTCATAAAGCTGGAATCATCTCAGACTGGTTTCTTGAACATGACAATGAGTTCACTGTACTCAAATGGCCTCCACACTCACCAGATCTCAATCCAATAGAGCATCTTTGGGATGTGGTGGAACGGGAGATTCGCATCATGGATGTGCAGCCGACAAATCTGCGGCAACTGTGTGATGCCATCATGTCAATATGGACCAAAATCTCTGAGGAATGCTTCCAGCACCTTGTTGAATCTATGCCACGAAGAATTGAGGCAGTTCTGAAGGCAAAAGGGGGTCTAACCCGTTACTAGCATGGTGTACCTAATAAAGTGGCCAGTGAGTATATATACACAATACTTGCTTTGGACTTTGGACACATAGTACTATATTAAGTGGTACAATTGGGTTCATATACTTTATACAGATTAATAAAGGAAATTAAAAGCAGCAGACTCCCGCAGTGTGTGAGAAGGAGGCAGGTGGAGGCAATGTCTGTAAGAAAGAGGGGAGTATGGGCGATGGGCATGTGGGTGCCAAAGCCTCTTGATACAGAAGATGCGGCCCAAGCGCTTGATAAATCTGCAGCATGGGAAACCAGGGCTTGATAAATTTGCCCCATAGATTTGTACATTGCTATATGAATGGTGTCTCCAGGACCAGAATCTCTGAGGAATGCTTCCAGCACCTTGTTGAATCTATGCCACGAAGAATTGAGGCAGTCCTGAAGGCAAAAGGGGGTCCAACCCATTACTAGCATGGTGTACCTAATAAAGTGGCCGGTGAGTGTATATGGTAATTGACCATTGTGTAAGGAAAAAGTATAATAAATTCCTTTAATACTGCAGCAGATGGATGAGATGGGCACCAGATTATTACATTTCAGACAGTTCTACTGTAGGTTTTAAAGGGGTTGGCCATTTAAAATGATTGGTCAATAAATCTTGTGTCTTTGTCTCCTATGGAAGCTGCAGCCTATCCCTGTTCTCGGTGTGCCGCCCTCTGCATATACACACAGCTGCCTTCTGTCCGTGTGATGTCACACTCTCTCTCTCTCCTCTCAGTCCGTCAACACATTAACAGAGATTGGGGGCCAAGCAAGCATTATGACTCACACACTCCTGCTGCAGCTCCTCCTATTCAGCAGAGCTCAGAGATGCAAATAAAGTAGCACAGAGGGTCTGCACACAGTACAAAAGTAACTAGCAGGACTGCTAAATCACTTGAAGAACATTCACGGATTATCCAAAAGGTAGTAAAGGCACATGGGCAACTTTATGTAAAAGTTTAACTAAACCCAACCTAGAGGAACTGATCTGGAGAGATGGTGAATATAATTTATGATGGTGCGTTGAAGCTAAAAACCAGGGTATCTACCAGAAACGGAGTATAAATGTGAGAGACAGACGCCTTTACCACTAAATATAATGGATAGTGTAATCGATGATGGTCTTGTCTATTAAATGTTCCCCATGTTTGTTGCAAATGAATGAATAGTATAATGTAGTGAAATGTAATAAACCAATATTATGTCTTAGGTATATAATACACAAAACAATATATACCTACACATGGAGGACTTAAAAGTATACTAGCACATGCATTAAAAAAAATGAAATCCAAATTTTTCAGATCTGTAGCCGTTGTGACATATATGTGTCGTCATGATGATATGTACATTTACCACTGTATTGTAGAAATGACTCGCTGGACAGTAAGGTGTTCATACCTTCATTACAGAACATTGCAATCTGCCCTAACAGCAGAAATCACATCATACTCCCATTTATAAAGACTTGTTACTGATGCCTGCAGGCTGCTGTCATACAAGGGGATTTTATACAGCAGCCTCTAGATGGAGCCTCTGCCTTTACCAGACATACTGGATTTTTTTTCTTTTGATGTGTGTATCTTCTCTTCTCTTTGAGCAGCTGCTTGGTGCTCTCTGTCCTGCTGATTGGGAATGGTTATCGGGTGCTCTTCCATAGGTGTTGCAAAGGAGACACCATTCATATAGCAATGTACAAATCTATGGGGCAAATTTATCAAGCCCTGGTTTCCCATGCTCCAGATTTATCAAGCCCTTGGGCCGCATCATATGTATCAAGAGGCTTTGGCACCCACATGCCCATCGCCCATACTCCCCTCTTTCTTACAGACATTGCCTCCACCTGCCTCCTTCTCACACACTGCGGGAGTCTGCTGCTTTTAATTTCCTTTATTAATCTGTATAAAGTATATGAACCCAATTGTACCACTTAATATAGTACTATGTGTCCAAAGTCCAAAGCAAGTATTGTGTATATATACTCACTGGCCACTTTATTAGGTACACCATGCTAGTAACGGGTTGGACCCCCTTTTGCCTTCAGAACTGCCTCAATTCTTCGTGGCATAGATTCAACAAGGTGCTGGAAGCATTCCTCAGAGATTTTGGTCCATATTGACATGATGGCATCACACAGTTGCCGCAGATTTGTCGGCTGCACATCTATGATGCGAATCTCCCGTTCCACCACATTCCAAATATGCTCTATTGGATTGAGATCTGGTGACTGGGGAGGCCATTTGAGTACAGTGACCTCATTGTCATGTTCAAGAAACCAGTCTGAGATGATTCCAGCTTTATGACATGGCGCATTATCCTGCTGAAAGTAGCCATCAGATGTTGGGTACATTGTGGTCATAAAGGGATGGACATGGTCAGCAACAATACTCAGGTAGGCTGTGGCGTTGCAACGATGCTCAATTGGTACCAAGGGGCCCAAAGAGTGCCAAGAAAATATTCCCCACACCATGACACCACCACCACCAGCCCGAACCGTTGATACAAGGCAGGATGGATCCATGCTTTCATGTTGTTGACGCCAAATTCTGACCCTACCATCCGAATGTCGCAGCAGAAATCGAGACTCATCAGACCAGTCAACGTTTTTCCAATCTTCTACTGTCCTATTTCGATGAGCTTGTGCAAATTGTGCCTCAAAGTTCGACGTACTGTGTGTTCAGAGATGCTCTTCTGCCTACCTTTGTTGTAACGGGTGGCGATTTGAGTCACTGTTGCCTTTCTATCAGCTCGAACCAGTCTGCCCATTCTCCTCTGACCTCTGGCATCAACAAGGCATTTCCGCCCACAGAACTGCCGCTCACTGGATGTTTTTTCTTTTTCGGACCATTCTCTGTAAATCCTAGAGATGGTTGTGCGTGAAAATCCCAGTAGATCAGCAGTTTCTGAAATACTCAGACCAGCCCTTCTGGCACCAACAACAACCACGTTCAAAGGCACTCAAATCACCTTTCTTCCCCATACTGATGCTCGGTTTGAACTGCAGGAGATAGTCTTGACCATGTCTACATGCCTAAATGCACTGAGTTGCCGCCATGTGATTGGCTGATTAGAAATTAAGTGTTAACGAGCAGTTGGACAGGTGTACCTAATAAAGTGGCTGGTGAGTGTATATCCCCATAAAGTGACACATTTCAGATATGAAAATGCAACTGCGTACGGAAGGCAGGTGAGGATCAGCCTGGAGGAGGGGATAAAATACAGTGTCACTGTTTAAACTATGAGGCTTTATAGAAAAGTTGAAATTTGGGTTATGACTGGGGGCGTGATGAAAATGTTAAATGTTCCTTGCTGACGTGAGAATAAGTGTAGAAGGGGAAGCTTAAAATTTGCGACTTTTGTGCAACTTTAAAAATTCTATTTTGGCCTAATCTGACCACAGGACCTTCTCCTATGCCTGCCATTGGCCATGTGGATGATCCATATTAAACTTCAAATGAGCCTGCTGGTGTGAGCAGGGGAACCTTGTGTGCCTGCAGGATTTTAATCCATGTTGATATTTATAATCTTTCAGAGTGTGTTGGCTTCAGGGCATTGACCAGCCCCCCCCCCCCCCTATGTAGTTGTGGTCTGATTCCTGACCTTTATTAGAATCCTCCTTACCCCATGAGGCTCAATCTCACATGGAGGCCCAGTAGAAGATTGTCAGAGGTTGCTCTAACTTTTTCCCAGAAGTTAGAGTACTATGGTATATGCAAAAATAAACTCTGTACACACCTTTCTGACATCTCCACAATGCAGGTCATCTACTTGATTCCTCCCTGCCAGCAGCCCCAGGTCCATGCGCGCTGACTGTGACGTTGGCACGCAGTTTACTTCATAGTCTGTGCGCAGCCAGCGGGACTGGATCAGCAGGGGAGGGGGTGGCATAAAGGGAAGACCAGAGTTTGGGGCTTCCCACCCTAGGCTTGTACTCAAGTAAAAAGGTTTTTCCAGTTTTGTGGTAAAAAATTAGGCGCGTCTGCTTATACTCTAGTATGTACGGTATTTTTAGCTAAGGTGGAGTATGCAATTTTAAACAAATAACTCTCAGGTGTTTAGAGTGTTCGTAGATGGCTATTTATACAAGACAACCATTACAGCCCCTAACATCTCCATTTCCATCAGGGTTCTCGCCAAAACACAAGGGTAGCAGGCCAGCTGTCTTGGGGTTGTGCTGGACTTCGACCTTAACATACAATCACTTGCACGTTCCCTTCACTTGCACCTCACAAACATTTCTAGATTTCGTCCTTTCCTGACCATGAAAACCTCTGAAACCCTTATTGTTCAGTTCTGCACAGTACTGCACCTCTCTCGCCTCATCTATTGCCCAATGCGTTCTTTTTGATTCTCCAGTGATCTAAGATTACTTTTCTCCGTAAAGGGAACCTGTCATCAAGGACCTTGTTTTCACTAAAGACGGGTTGTAGAAGTCCATCACATTTGCATTGCAAATATGACTTTCTGCCTTCTCTAATCATCTGTTTTACAAACAACATGTGACTTGTCTGTGCTGCTCACTCCTCAGCTCACAGCCCCAACCTTTGTGCTGCTCCATTTTACAAATCGTCTTCAATGTTACCCCTTCATCCTCATAGACTGTAAGCTCTTGCAAGCAGGGCCTCAGCCCTGTTGTTATATCTGATTATGTTAATACTCTGTAATATCTTGTTTTATTTGTATATGTACCCCATTAGCTGTACAGCACTGCAGAATATGATGGTGCTTTAAGTGAAGAAGAATCTTTATTATTATTACTACAGCACTGAGTCAAAGCATTAAGGATAGGGGCCCAATGTTGGCCCCCAGTTGCCCTGCCCCAGTTGCCATGGAGCTGTGTCTAAATGCCCTGTCTTAGTAGCAGATGATAAAACCCAGGCACTTGTCCTCTTCTCCTTGTCCTGGGTCCCTGGATATGGAGGATGCGACCTCCCTGACTGGCCTGGATCAGTGGGAGAACTCTTCTTTGTGTGTAATTGTATGCACAGTGTGTACATCACCACCGACAGACATGTCCGGAAGGAGCAGCAGAGGATGGACTGCAACGTGGGAGCACATATGAAGGACGAGAGGAAGATCACGTGTTCCTCCAGTGAGTGAGGCAACATGGATGACCAGAAGGACTTCGAAGAAAGAAAACCCCAAAAGTTAAGTTGATGTGGCCAACCCCTTTAATAATAATGGCCTCTGTGTTTACTTTTAAAAAACACGTTACTCTTAACACAGCAATACAGTTGACTTTTTGTAAAAAAGTTTTAAAAGCTTACTTGTAAAACATGTAATATGTCATCTTGTAAAAGGTTCCGTTATTATATCTGTACTTCCTCTGATGAGCCCAGAACCAACAATTGAACAAGTGTCTAATATGTCAGTGAGTTGAATTATTTTCCCAAATCTATCTATGTTATAAACTATTATTATTAACTTATATTATCAACTAATATTATTAGATAAGTATAGAAAGTTAACGTGTCTGATTATCTGGCATCCAGCAATGCGACCTGTGTAGAAGCTGTATGCATGGCTGTAGATATACTGTATGGAAACCAGATTGCCCCTTTTTCAGTAACCTTTATACTGAGAACCCTCCTCCCACTCACTGACTCGACTGTAGCTTTAGTTGAAAGAGAGCTGGAAGGAACGAGTGGTCAGCAGGGCCTGTGCACTGGAACTTGCAAGATGCAAAATTTTCTAGATATAATTTAATGGTGTTCTGGGCATCTACCATTCTTCTGTCACTCAGACCCTTGTGCCACATAGAGCTAAGTATGCAGATCTAACCACCTCTTAGATGTCTTCAGTCCTGTTTGCTGTTAGATCAAGGGCAGAATGCTGGGACAAGCCACTGAGAACAGTGTGCAGCTACAGGAAGAGAGTTTAGGTCCCAGGCCTATTTCTCCCTGATTAGAGCTGACTATGATTTTAAAAATCGGATCGACCTAAATGTGTCGAAACCCTACATCCTACCCATTTCTACAATCATAATCAGTTGTATGTGTGTCTTCTCATTTATGGACCCACAATCTGCCACATGGCAGATGTGGACCCCTAGTGGCGTGACTAGGAATGAGTGTGCCCCATAGCAAACTTTCGGTGGCTGAGTGGGTAACACTTCTGCCTTGCAGCGCTGGGGTCCTGGGTTCGAATCCCACCCAGGTCAACATCTGCAAAGAGTTTGTATGTTCTTTCCGTGTTTGCGTGGGTTTCCTCCCACACTCCAAAACATACTGTTAGGTTGTTTAGATTGTGAGCCAATTTGACATGCTTTGTGCAGCGCTGCATAATATGTAGGTGCTATATAAATAAAGAATTATTATAAAGTAGCCTCGCTTAACTAATAACATGTCCAGCAGCATCCTCCCCTTACTAATGACACGTCTAGCAGTGGCCTCCCTTCACTAATAACATGTCTAGCCACTGCCTCCCTTCACTAATAACATGTCCAGAAGCGGCCTCCCCTCACTAATAATATGTCACAGCAGTGGCCTCCCTCACTAATAACATGTCTAGCAGCTGCCTCCCTTCACTAAAAACATGTCCTGCAGCAACCTCCCCTCACAAATATGCCACAGCAGCAGCCTCCCCTCACTAATGACATGTCCGAGCAGCGGCCTCCACTCACTTATAACATGTCCCAGAAGCGGCCTTCTCTCTCTAATAACATGTCCCAGAAGTGGCCTCCCCTAACTATTAACATACCAGCAGCGGCTTTCCTTTACTAATAACATGTCCCAGCAGTGGTCTCCCCTCACTATTAACATGTCCTTGCAGTGGCCTCCCTTCACTAACAACATGTCCCAGCAGCGGCCTCCCCTCACTAGTTACATTTTGAGCTGCAGCCCCCACTCACTAATAACATGTCCAGCAGCGACTTCCCTTCATTAATAATATGTCCAGCAGCCTCTCCTCACTAACAAAATGTCACAGCAGCAGCCTCCCCTCACTAATAACATGTCCAGCAGTGGCCTCCCTTCACTAATAACATGCCCAGCAGCGGCCTCCCCTCCCTAATAACATGTCCCAGCAGTGGCCCCCCTTCACTAATATCATGTCCCAGCAGCTGCCTCCCCTCACTAATACATTTCCAGCAGCGGCCTCCCCTTACCAATAACATGTCCAGCGGTGGCCTCCCTCCATTAATAAAATGTCCATAAGCGACCACCCCTTCACTAATAACATGTCCAGAAGCGGCCTCCCCTCACTAATAACATGTCCCAGCAGTGGCCTCCCCTCATAACATGTCTAGCAGTGGCCTCGCTTCACTAATAACATCTCCCAGCAGTGGCCTCCCTTCACTAATGACACGTCCAGCAGAGGCCTCCCCTCACTAATAACATGTCCCAGCAGTGGCCTCCCCTCACTAATAACATGCCCAGCAGTGGCCTCCCCTCACTAATAACATGTGTAGGCATCTGCCTCCCCTCACTAATAACGTGTCCAGAAGTGGCCTCCTTTCACTAATAACATGTCCCTGCAGTGACCTCTCCTCACTAATAACATGCCCCAGCAATGGCCTCCCCTCACTAATAATATGTCCAGCAGTGGCATCCCCTCACTAATAACATGTCCAGCAGTGGCCTCACCTCATTAATAACATGTCCCAGCAGTGACCTCCTCTCACTTATAACATGTTCAGCAGCTGCCTCCTCTCACTCATAACATGTCCAGCAGCTGCCTCTCCTCACTAATAACATGTCCAGCAGTGACCTCCCTTCACTAATAACATACCCAGCAGTGACTTCCCCTCACTAATAACATGTGCAGGCAGCTGCCTCCCTTCACTAATAAGATGTCCAGAAGCGGCCTCCCCTCACTAATAACATGTCCCACCAGTGGCCTCCCCTCACTAATAACATGTCCCAGCAGTGCCCTCCCCTCACTAATAACATGTCCCAGCGGTGGCCTCCCCTCACTAATAACATGTCCCAGCAGTGCCCTCCCCTCACTAATAACATGTCCCTACGGTGGCCTCCCCCACTAATAACATGTCCAGCAGCAGCAGTGGCCTCCCTTCACTGATGACACGTCCAGCAGAGGCCTCCCCTCACTAATAACATGCCCAGCAGTGGCCTCCCCTCACTAATAACATGTGCAGGCATCTGCCTCCCCTCACTAATAACATGTCCAGTAGTGGCCTCACCTCATTAATAACATGTCACAGCAGCGGCCTCCCCTCACTAAAATCATGTCCAGCAGCGGCCTCCCCTCACTAAAAACATGTCCAGCAGCTGCCTCCCCTCACTAATAACATGTCCAGCAGCTGCTTCCCCTCACTAATAACATGTTCAGCAGCCACCTCCCCTCACTAATAACATGTCCAGCAGCGTCCTCCCCACACTAATCACATGGCCAGCATTTCCATGGCTTCCCTTTACTAATGAAATACCTCAGCCGGGCGGGCACACGTCGGGCGTGCTGGAGAGGAGGAGAAGCAAGCGCTGCTCACCTCTCCACTCTCTATACAAAAAAGAGCTGCACGACCGTTCGTACAGCCAAAGATAGAGCATCCGCAATCTTTTTTGAGGCAACGGCACGGTACGGTGGGCACACGTTGTGCTCACCGTACCGAGCCTGGGTGCCACAGACACCTATGGGGAACATATATGGTATATACATCCCCCATATGTTCATGTGAATGCAAGAGATAAGAATATTTTATTGTATCACTTCTAGACAGGCTGCTGAAGTTTATATGGATTGCACTCCGATATGTACTTCATTTTGTTGTTACACATCATGTAGCCTATCTAAAATCTAAGGTATGCAATTACCTTTTTAGCGAGTGTGTTTTATAGGCCCATATATGATTAGTAAGGAATTTCATTCCCTAAGCATTGCAGCTTCTTCTTCATTTTTCAGTGTATATAATATATTATATATACATAACATAATTGTAACTGAGCAACCAATCCATTCATGACAGGCAGATACTTAATAACCTGAGCCATAAATGCTTATTGTGAAGGGCGTGCTGCCTTGGATAAGGTTGTAATATAATACGTACCTTACCCTGCAATAACTAGGTTTACTGCAGGGTACTTTGCTCCATTCTCTGCAGTTCTAGTAACTTTTTGATCTGATTTGTTCATTAGTGTCTGTGGACTTTCATCCAGAATATTTGGAATACCCTGATGGGTGTGTCATCGTGGCTGGCTGTGCATATATAGCATTGATGTATTTGCAAGTTGAAAACCAAAAGCTTTTGTGCACCTAGAACTTTTTTCCTGCCCTTTTTTTGGCATACCAGTGGTTGGCATTAGGTCTTTGGCATAGACTGGTAGTGGTAAATGCCTCCCTTGGAGCTGTTGTTGCATTTTGCGCATATTTTGACTAGCATTTTGAATGTCAGTCTTAACTCCTTAATTGAGGCTTATGCTTCTAACCAGCTGCTTAAGCAACGTGCATGTCTCTAACATGTGCCGGCCTGTCCACCAAAGAACACTTAAATATCACCCAATCTCTTCTTCGTCCTCTCTTTCTACCACCCTACTCAAGCTTCCTGTTCTGCCAGTGATCTAGTAATGACAACCTTTATACAGTAGTCCTGAACCTTACATTACTATCCCTTACATTTCTCTCAAACTGCATCGATTCCCTAGAATGGACTACCCGGAAAATTGGGTCAATTGTGTCTTAGACTACATGTATTTATGTTTATCACATTCCTTAATCTATAGATACTTTTCACTCCTTCTACATTATTGATAAGAACCTAGTCCCAATTAAGTACCAGTATCTTATGTATGCCCAAGTGTGTATACAGCTGTGTGCAGGAGAGAGGAGGAGTGAACGCTGTTCACCCTTCCCCTCTCCATAGAGAAGCTAGTAGCCAGCAGTATAACACAATGAAATATAGGACATATAGGTCCTATATTCCTCTGTGCACAATCACGCTGTGCTGAGACAACATGTGCTTACTGTGACCAGGTGCCATAGGTTTGTGGGAATGAGCCCTTATACTATATGCATATCTGTATTTACATAGAAACAAGCTGCTGATGGATAAACAGTACTATATTTTTTATGAAATATGGGCAATTGAATTTAGAATTGTACTAATCTAAATATGTTATTATATTTTCTTTCTTTTTTATGTATATAATCTTTTTACAAACATCGAAGTACTATAGGCGATCTCTGGATTTACAGACCTCTAGTGACAGGCAGACCCCTTTACCCACTGTGACCTCTGGAGACTGCAATAATCAGGTGACACGACAGCACAAAATTTTGAAAATCAAATTGTCAGAGGGAGAAAAATGTTTTTTTCGTCTGAAGCTCCAATTATAAAATATTCCAGTTCTGAATAACATACAAATTCAACTTAAGAACAGACCTAAACAATCTATTTGGTGCGTAACCCGGGGACTGCCTGTATTTGGTTGCAGATTTCTCCCCTGCTTCATACATACATCATTTAGCAATACATTTATAGTATATATAGGATTTAATACAGCATGAATGTGCATCCAGCTTGTGTGTGCAGTGTTGCACTCTCTCAGGTAGGGGGTGATCCTGTGTTATCTTCTTAAGGAAATAGGTGTGGTGAGTAAAGGGCTGTGCTCAGCAGTAAGTGCGGACAGTCACTAACCACAGTTGCCAGACACCATGGACAGCTCCAAGTGAGCACACACACAGATTCTGCTCCACTAACCTGGTTCCAAGGCTCCTGGGAGACTTATTTATATAGAGGGGCTACTCGCTGTCTGCCTGTGAATACACTTACCCCTAGTAGACAGGTAGGTGCACTTTTGCTCTAATTCTTCAGTTGGCAAATGACAACAACTAAGTGAAAATCTGCATAGTTCATACAGAAAAGTGACATTGCTTCCTCTTTCCGGGAGCACAGGATCTTCAATCTAAGACTTCTCATACTGCTCCATAGATTTGCTTAGAAAAATCACAACAAAACTTTTTTTTTATAGTTATAATGTGTATTACATGTGGTTTACTACTTACTGGAATGCAATGTGAATTGTTAATGTGGCAGAGCCGAGTATTTCACATTGTCATGAAAGTTTTTTTTTTTTTTTAGAGCTATGTTATAATTCCAAAAATCTATCTATCTATCTATCTATCTATCTATCTATCTATCTATCTATCTATCTATCTATCTAGAATATTTGGAATACCCTGATGGGTGTGTCATCGTGGCTGGCTGTGCATATATAGCATTGATGTATTTGCAAGTTGAAAACCAAAAGCTTTTGTGCACCTAGAACTTTTTTCCTGCCCTTTTTTTGGCATACCAGTGGTTGGCATTAGGTCTTTGGCATAGACTGGTAGTGGTAAATGCCTCCCTTGGAGCTGTTGTTGCATTTTGCGCATATTTTGACTAGCATTTTGAATGTCAGTCTTAACTCCTTAATTGAGGCTTATGCTTCTAACCAGCTGCTTAAGCAACGTGCATGTCTCTAACATGTGCCGGCCTGTCCACCAAAGAACACTTAAATATCACCCAATCTCTTCTTCGTCCTCTCTTTCTACCACCCTACTCAAGCTTCCTGTTCTGCCAGTGATCTAGTAATGACAACCTTTATACAGTAGTCCTGAACCTTACATTACTATCCCTTACATTTCTCTCAAACTGCATCGATTCCCTAGAATGGACTACCCGGAAAATTGGGTCAATTGTGTCTTAGACTACATGTATTTATGTTTATCACATTCCTTAATCTATAGATACTTTTCACTCCTTCTACATTATTGATAAGAACCTAGTCCCAATTAAGTACCAGTATCTTATGTATGCCCAAGTGTGTATACAGCTGTGTGCAGGAGAGAGGAGGAGTGAACGCTGTTCACCCTTCCCCTCTCCATAGAGAAGCTAGTAGCCAGCAGTATAACACAATGAAATATAGGACATATAGGTCCTATATTCCTCTGTGCACAATCACGCTGTGCTGAGACAACATGTGCTTACTGTGACCAGGTGCCATAGGTTTGTGGGAATGAGCCCTTATACTATATGCATATCTGTATTTACATAGAAACAAGCTGCTGATGGATAAACAGTACTATATTTTTTATGAAATATGGGCAATTGAATTTAGAATTGTACTAATCTAAATATGTTATTATATTTTCTTTCTTTTTTATGTATATAATCTTTTTACAAACATCGAAGTACTATAGGCGATCTCTGGATTTACAGACCTCTAGTGACAGGCAGACCCCTTTACCCACTGTGACCTCTGGAGACTGCAATAATCAGGTGACACGACAGCACAAAATTTTGAAAATCAAATTGTCAGAGGGAGAAAAATGTTTTTTTCGTCTGAAGCTCCAATTATAAAATATTCCAGTTCTGAATAACATACAAATTCAACTTAAGAACAGACCTAAACAATCTATTTGGTGCGTAACCCGGGGACTGCCTGTATTTGGTTGCAGATTTCTCCCCTGCTTCATACATACATCATTTAGCAATACATTTATAGTATATATAGGATTTAATACAGCATGAATGTGCATCCAGCTTGTGTGTGCAGTGTTGCACTCTCTCAGGTAGGGGGTGATCCTGTGTTATCTTCTTAAGGAAATAGGTGTGGTGAGTAAAGGGCTGTGCTCAGCAGTAAGTGCGGACAGTCACTAACCACAGTTGCCAGACACCATGGACAGCTCCAAGTGAGCACACACACAGATTCTGCTCCACTAACCTGGTTCCAAGGCTCCTGGGAGACTTATTTATATAGAGGGGCTACTCGCTGTCTGCCTGTGAATACACTTACCCCTAGTAGACAGGTAGGTGCACTTTTGCTCTAATTCTTCAGTTGGCAAATGACAACAACTAAGTGAAAATCTGCATAGTTCATACAGAAAAGTGACATTGCTTCCTCTTTCCGGGAGCACAGGATCTTCAATCTAAGACTTCTCATACTGCTCCATAGATTTGCTTAGAAAAATCACAACAAAACTTTTTTTTTATAGTTATAATGTGTATTACATGTGGTTTACTACTTACTGGAATGCAATGTGAATTGTTAATGTGGCAGAGCCGAGTATTTCACATTGTCATGAAAGTTTTTTTTTTTTTTTAGAGCTATGTTATAATTCCAAAAATCTATCTATCTATCTATCTATCTATCTATCTATCTATCTATCTATCTATCTATCTCTATCTAGTTTCCCTCTGAGCTCAGCTCTTCCATGTATACAGACACAGATCTGCATGTCATGCTATACATCCATTACATCTATTTCTATCTGTTAAGATATATACTTTAGGATCAATGTTCCCAGCAATGAGTAATGACATTAATAATGATGATGGAACAAGGATTTCTGGTAAAGGTTAATGTATTGAGTAAATGCATTACATGTAGTTAAAGGGGTTGTCCACTTTCAGCAAATAATCGGTATGCTTTGTGTAAGGAAAAGTTATACAATTTTCCAATATACTTTCTGTATCAATTCCTCGCCGTTTTCTAGATCTCAGCTTTACTTCTATAGGAAGCTTCTAAGTTTACTTCCATTGGATATAATCTGTCCATGGTCATGTGATGGACATGCAGGTGAATCCCGTTGTTATTACATAACTCCTATTACTTTCAGTGATACTACCGGCTTGTGCATCTGCATGTCCATCACATCACCATGAACAGATTTCTAAACAGTAGAAGTATCCACGAGAAGCTTTCTATAGACGTACAGCAAGCAGAGATCTAGAAAACCAGGAAGAATTGATACAGAAAGTATATTGAAAAATTGTATAACCTTTCATTACACAAATAATATCAGTTATTTACTGAAAGTGGCCAATCCCTTTAAACCTTCTGCAGTCACTTGATTGTACTACTGGCCAATATAAAACTTGCTCTATTCAGATTTTTGCTAGCTAACCTTACATGCTACTATTAATGCAAACAATACTGTACAATATTGTTAGTAGCACAGACAGTCCCCAGGTTACAAATAATAAGATAGATTCCCTTTAAGAACAAACATACAGAACCTATCACTACAATTTACCTACCTGAACGAACTACTATGTTATGTAGGACTGTGCCCACTAATGCCTCCATAGCATTGTTTTTATTATCTAGTGGCAAATTAAGCTGAAGTGCATTGGGAGAGCACCTCAGAGCACTGGACTCCACATCCAGCTGGACCCTTTAAGGGCAAAGGAAGGCACTGGGAGGTGGAAGTCGAACTGTGGAGCTGGAGCTCTGAGCTGCTCTGCTAACGCCCCCAAAGCACTTTAGTCTAATTTGCATATTTCTAAAGTTAACTTTTGCTATAGAATGAACGGCTTGGAAATATGTGCTGCCATAGCTCTTTGTATCATATCGGTTAGTTTACAAAGTTGAATTTGTATGTAAGTCAGAATAGGTATATTTTGTGTAAGTGTAACTCCAGACAAAAATACTTTGTCCCTGTATCAGTTGGATTTTCAAAACATTTGGGATTTGAAGGGAAGAAAAATTAACACCGAGGCTTCATTGCAGTCACTTTTGATAGCTCTTACAGTTGACCATTGCAGCCTGGGCACTAGGTGTCATTTGTAAGTTGGGTGTTCTTAAGTCGGGGACTACTTGTTCTGTATCTTCTTAGTAATATAATACATGGAGGCATTCCTAAACTGCATTTTCATAGCCTTCAATGTCATAAAACTGTTAACAACCTGATAACCCAGCATGCAGAGGGCCATCTTACCTTTACTATGTAATTTCCATAGTGTAAACCGTAATGATACAAGGGTACTCATGAAAATACACTATTGTGTAATAAATAAGGGTGTTGCTATGGTTCACTAAGGTTTTCTTGAGTTTGCTATCATCAAGTCATGGAATTCCGCCAAAACTCTATCCCCTAAGCTCCCAAAGGTCAAAATCAATCCTGCCCCTAACAATCAGTCCAACTATCTCTGAACATTGGGGCTTTTTGATCCAATCCAAAATTAGGACTAATTCCTATTTAATTGCTAAAATATATATGTTTGAAGACAGTTTTATAGTGTATACAGCTCCAATGCACAACTATGAATCTACACGGTTAGAGACTACAAAGTACCCTCTTCTGTATACTCATGTTTAACTTCCCATCCTCTTTCTCATCTACTAATCTATACTCTTTAAATTGAAACATGTATTATATGCCCCCTTAGCAGTTAGTTAGTAAGGTAACATTAAACTGTCATATAGGTGTCCTCATGCCTGCCATGGCTTCCTTTGAAGTAGGAAGCAGGGCCACCATCAGGGGGGGGTTTAGTGTGACTGTGTTCAGGGGTCCCGAGGAGGAGAAGGGGCCCCAAATCACAGAAAACCCTCCTCCCTTACCTGGTGCAGGTAACTCACTGTGTACACAGAGCTGGATTATCATTCTGTGCAGGGCCCACAAAATATACCAGTCAGGGGCCCCAAACTTTCCAGTTGTGGTCCTGGTAGGAGGTAGCTGTAAGGTCTCGAGATGATGTGTCAGCTCAGTCAGTATCACTATTCCATGGTGTGTTCAGGGTGTGCTGGACTTTTCCCATTGATCTATCAGTGTCCTAGATAATACGGTAACAGCATAGCTGGGGTGTTCTCACAATCCACCATAATGTGGAAAGCGTATTCCTGCCTCTGGGCTGATCTTTGTTCGCTTATGTCGTTTTATGTATTTATGACATGGAAATGGCAGATTATTTTGACTTTTTATTTCAGGGGAAAGATAAGATTAGATTTATTACTCTTGCTTGGAAGTCAAAGGTGAATATAAAGTCTAAAGAGCTACTACTACTTCTCTGCAGAATACTCAAAATCTCCAGCATGGCTTATACTGTGGGACATGGATTTAGGGACATATATAAAGATTATTTGACTCCTGGAAATAGTTTATTGGGGGAAAAAAGTACATTTTTGTTAAAAAAAAGGGAACAGCTAAATATCTCTCTCAGAACTGGAAGGAAGAAGTGGTAGGGAACAAACAGAATCTACTGGATTTACCTATAAAATGTAAAAATAAGCAGAGAAGGGTCATATTTTGCCCAAGATGAGTGAAGTTTAGAGGCTGCAGGGGGAGTGTGAATTCAGACACCCCTATCGTTGGTTCTATGGTACCTAGAAACATGCTGGTGTCATATCACAGAATCTCATCTTTCAGATATCATCAGGCTTGTGGTTCTGTGAGCTACACAATATGAGATACAGACAGGTAAAGAAATAAGACAGGAATCAGATCTTTATCTGAAGCTCACATTTCCAGCTATGTCTTTAACTATCTCTACTTCCACTTCTGTAGCTCTGAAAACCACAAGCCTCATGCAATCTGAAATCTAAGATTCTTATTTTTAATATGACATGTTTTTTGACTTATTTCAATGAAATGATGACTCTACTCTCACTAGGGCCCCTAATGCAGCCACAAGGGCTTTGTTGATAGTATAAAGTGTACATTAGTATTGCCCATGGCTTTAGATGAATGTACATGATTTATACTAGGAGTGCAGTACAGAGCCCTTTACATGAGCATTTTACTTGCTGTATGTCTAACGTCTTTAAAGAGATTCGACTGATCACATTTCTGAGATTATCTAATGATGCTTATACTTAATGGAAGTTAAAAGCTTAAGGGAGGGCGCAGATGAGGTTGGTAAATATTTCATTGTTTCTCTGCAACAAAGAGAGGATCTTAAAGGACGAGAGAAAATGCGTTATTGTTCTTCGTTTGCCATGTGTTACAAAAAAAAGAATATATATATATATATATATATATATATATCCAGGTCAGGAAATTCGTACAATCCACAATCTTTCTTTAATTATGTCTCATACCTCTGCTATTGGACTATTACACATGTTGCCATTGTGGCCAGGAGACCATAGGCAGTATAAATGCATGTGACTGCTGAGGGCATAGGTCATATGCCATTTTCCTGCAGGGGTCAATACTGCGACTAGCCTTTGTCTGCAACAGTCCCACAGACAGGGTTTTTTTTGGGGACTTTTCACTGCTAAAAAGTCACACAGGACTATTTACACCACTGTGAAGTTTCAAGGGACACGCCCCCTTCCTCAGGGGGGAGCGGAAGGGGGCGTGTCCCTCGAAACGTCACAGCAAACATGGTGCTCGCTAAATTGTGGCTTGGCGTCTAAGTGAGTCTGAGTCTCTGCCCTAAGGATCAAGTAAACGTGAGTCCTAGTTCATTATGCTATAACCAGATATATCCTGCCGGATTGAAAATCTTTTAATGAAGCATTAGAACGAAAATAGACTCACGCAAGCTAAACAGGATATGTGCAAATTATCATACAACTATTAAACTATGGGACAGACAAATGTTTTAAACAAAGAATGCATAAAGCTACATTTTTGAAGTAAAAATAATTTATTCTGCGAAACTGCTGGTGTGGTCATTGTATTGGACACTGTTCATAGAATGTAGAAATGGTGATTATACATGCACACCTGTGCTTGATTTAGAGGTGTGACTATGCAAAACTTTTGGTCCTCTCCCAATCACTGTGGATAGAGGGATGAATGCATTTGATGAGACAACCCTTTACGTCAGTGTCTGTTGATTTGTACATCGTTACAGCCCTTAAAATGCATAGACCTATGCTGCAGACCAGCGTCCGCTCCAGGTATCAATAGGCCCCTGGGTGATAGGGCCTCAGTGGGCCCCTTTGCAGTGAACTCACATGGTGGCATTAAAAATTCTGAAACTAAAACAGTCTCCTGTTCCCTAAAATATTCCCTAGTTTATCATACCAAACATCCTTCTCATGTACATTTTATATACAGCCTGCTTATGGTTATTTTATATACAGCCTGCATATGGTTATTTTATATACAGCCTGCTTATGGTTATTTTATATACAGCCTGCATATGGTTATTTTATATACAGCCTGCATATGGTTATTTTATATACAGCCTGCTTATGGTTATTTTATATAAAGGCCCCCTCACCCCCTATGGATTCCTAATGTACAGCCATATGTGGAATCCCCCCCTTGTCCTGATATCCCCGATACTGGCGTCAGCTCTGCTGCAGACAAATCCAATGGACCATAGAGGTGCTATTTTACTATTAATGAAGTTCTATTTAACACACTGTAACAAATATTGTTAGCTAATCAATTGCTGTCCTGTGCAAGGTGCTGGACTTCTATGTCCTTGGAAGATGGATACAGATATTCTTTGGGTTATTCTCATGGGCAGTATTTGAAGTTTCTAATATTGTACAGGATTATTTGCGCCACCACTGACATCAGGGAACAGGTAGAACTGCTACAAATATGCTCTCAATAGCGACACCGCTGGTCATTCTGCTGTACTGCAATGCCAATAAATTCCATATTATCACTTCCAGTAATGCGATCATAAAACACTGGATGCCCTCATGCTCATCTTCTGGCCATAACAGCGTGGCTTTTCTCCATAGAGTCTAAATGAGTTGAAAGCATTATCAGTGGAGAGATATTGAAACTATAGTACTTAGAGGTTTAGGTGGCAATTCTTCCATTCATATTATCCATGCCTTTCCTATGTCGTCAATTGAACTTCCATTATTATGAAATGTACAGTCCAAATATGTGAAACCACCAATAAACATTAGTGTGGATGGAAATTTTATTGCAATGGTTGTGGAGGACCAGTTGCTATTTTAGCCATAAAAGTTTGATATTACTGGACAATCTCAGATATTGCAGGGAAGTTTGTATGAGTCAGGGCTGGTGATATAGAAACTCTTGGGAGTTTACATTGCTAGAAATAGTCTTCACATCAGGCAATCTCATTAGAGTCATTTAGGACCCATTAATACGAGAATTGCAGAGTTTGATCAGAACTGACATTCCCCCATCATATTTCAAGCAGTTCTTCATGCTTGTTAACCCATTGATGACGACGTGATGCTTAACTATTGCAGACCAACAATAACATGACCGGCGAGTATAGAGAGCTCAGGGCAGTGTCGCTCTGCTAGTCACTAGAGCTACAGCATAATGCAGGGAAGAAAGGAGAAGGCAGAAATGGTAGCAGTCCTTCCCCCGTGAACAATGCAGAAGCAGGAGAAACTGCAGCAACACTGAAAAAGACTTTGCTGCAGACTCTGAGTTAACATTGCAGTACTAACTGTTAAAAAAACGCATAAGTATTTTTCTTGCTTAGCTCAGCTCCTCCTGCTCTATAACATGCTGCCTTTAAGCTTGGATACATATATACAATGTGCTCAGCTTTTCCTGTTATATAACATGCTACCTGCAGAAAGGACACTATATATATATATATATATATATATATATATATATATATATATATAAAATTTATTTAGCTCCTCTTGCTCTATAAAATCCTGCCTGCAGATAGAATACTATGTACAATCTTCTCTACTCCTGCTGCTCTATTACATGTTGCCCTTCAGCTAGGATACTCTATACAAACTGCTCAGCTCTTCTTGTTATATAACATGCTACCTGCAGAGAGGACACTATACATAATTTACTCAGCTCCGCCTGCTTTATAAAACGCTGCCTGCAGATAGAAAACTATGAACAATCTACTAAGCTCTCCCTGCTCTATAACATGATCACTGTAAAGCGGACATATATACAATCTGCTCCGCTCTTCCTGCTCTATAACATGCTGCCCTTAAGCTAGGATACTATATACCATCTGTTCAGCTCTTCCTGTTATATAACATGCTGCCTGCAGAAAGGACACTAGATGTAATTTACTCAGCTCCTCCTGCTCTATAAAATCCTGCCTGCAGATAGAATACTATGAACAATCTACTAAGCTCTCCCTGCTCTATAACATGATCACTGTAAGGCGGACATATATACAATCTACTCCGCTCTTCCTGCTCTATAACATGCTGTAGAGAAGACCTTTGTACAATCTGCTCAGCTACCCCTGTACTATAAGAAGGACTACATTTTGACATTTTAAATATGACAAGTACCCTTTGTGTTAGCTGATGTGGACGGTAAAAATACATATTTACTAATCAGTGTTATTATGTATCAGAGCTGTGGAGTCTTTCTTCATATCAGGATGTTTACCAGGTTAACTCATGAGGTTTCCGCATGGCTTTATTTGTTCCTTGCTAGTAGTGTGCCTGTGACAATTCATTCAGTGCTTTGTATCCTGGATTTCACATCCTTCCTCTCCTGTGTATTGAAGTTGCTATTCCGGATGTCAGCTGTATAGTAAATGAACCTGACTTGATACTATTGTGCATTTTCCAGAAATACAGAGTGGAATGTACATTCATATGGTAGAAGAAAACATGTCTCAGAATGACCAAAAATGGGCACGTCAGTTATTACACAATAGTCTAACAACATGCAGATTCTCCTCCTTACCACGTGAAAAGGATGCACTAATGTCCCAGTGAAACATATTTCTGCACAAGATAGGAAATTCATTGATGGATAAAATACTTCATATCTAAGTTACAAGCTATGGAAAGGTTTTAAGAAAGTGAAAAATGTCTCTATAATCTCAGAAAAAGGTAAATTTTTAATAAAAGCTAAATATTTGCAAAATTCTAAGAAATGCTGCTATACTCTGCAAGAAAACACCAAGTCTCTATAACTATGTGAAATATAGCACATTTAAGACAATGGGGGAAGCCAGAAAGGTGATTTTTGATATATTTTATGACTTGAGTATAAGCCGAGTTTGGGTTTTCAGCACATTTTTTTGTGCTGAAAAACTAGGCTTATACTCAAGTATATATGGTACTTGTCTACCGAATACAATATGAGAAGTGTAGGACATGACTGAGTGTAATGTTAAAATTATGACATTATTTATATATAAAATGGTAAAGTAACATGACCCCCAAAAAAGAGATAGTCTATGTATATAAAATAATAATAAAAAATCCCATTGGAGAGCCATCCTGTACTTCTTACCTCAAATAGTATAATAAAAATATAAATGATTTTCCAGTCTTAAAATATTGATGACCTATCAGATTGGTTGGAGTCAGACACCCAACCCCCTCATTTATCAACTCTTAGCAACTGATCCACAAAGAATGGAATAGGAATCATACAGCTCCATTCACAGTGACAAACTACAATTTGTCTCACAGATAACAATCTCTGATATAGCTTTGTAAACCCCAAAAAAATTCTGGTCCCGTACGGGTTAACTAAATTTTAGTTTAAAAAAACCCATTTAATAAGTGAATAAACTTACAGTGGTTTTCCAAGATGAATTTATTTTTCGACCCCAGAGTATATATTATAAGATACAAGGGGAATGCTCACTCTCTCGGGCAGGCCAGTCCAGCACGATGCCGCCTGTCACTGCTAGCCTCTTTCTGTTGGGGAGTAATCACTCTTTAAACCAGGGGCATAACTGCTGGGGAAGCAGCCATAGCAGGTTCTATGGGGCCCACAGTATCAGGGAGGCCCCGGCATCTGTGTATTGGGTATGAATATGCTGTATATGTATGTGTGTATATACTATATATGGAGTTTTATGTATGTGTATTTGTTGTTTGTGTGTATATATGTGATGTGTATATGCAGTAGCGTAACTTGAAGCTGATGGTCCCCAGTGCAAAGTCTGTGCAAGGCCCTCCGACTATATGTTTGGTATATAGTACTAGTCTTCTAGTAATTGACACCTTATGGTATTCACAGTTAAGTGCCTGGATCAATAAACATCCAAAAATGACTATTTCACCCTGTTAAATGGGGTTTTCTTCTTCTTTGTCTACAATGATCAGCATTTATTGCTGGGGTCAGACTTGTTTAATGTAAAAAACTGATCACATGTTTATATATTTATTTATAGATTGATATGATTTTGAGCAGAATTTATGAATAAAAAGCAGAGTAAATCCTGTGAGAGTCCTAATCACCACACATTGACTGATAGCTCCCTCTGTATAACTGTATGTAGAGAGATGGTAGAGTAATCAGGACTCTCAATCTCCCCTGTAGAGGCCCACCAGGATTTACTCTGCTTTTTTACTTACTTTTTACTTTTTTTTATACATTTGGGAGAATTTAAACCAGCAAACTCTCTAAATCTGCATAGATTTTACATTATAGCCTGTATAGATACAGGAAAATGCATAAGAGACAGTTGTTAAAAGCTTAATACAACAATCCTACAATCCTAGTATGTGTGCAGATAAAATATCATCACAAGATGGTCACAACACTTACAACAATAACTCAGTACAATGAACTAAACCTTTGTTCATCTTTCCATACTCTATTGGTTTCCTTACATATTTCTTTATTATTTCTTCAAACTTGCTCTAAAAAATATGCTGATTAAGCATAACCTGAGAATACGGTGTCATCATATCCATCTGGATTCTACTTCATACCAGGCTGACATTGAAACACTCGGAGAAGTAATGATTTATCTATTTTATTACCTTTATTGCAGAGCAGAGTTCACATGTTTGGTGTCAGTGCAATTCCATGTATGTGCAGCTCAGATCTTCATCATAAAATGTCATGTTGCTAAGTGCACAACCATAAACTCTTGGTGCTGTCTGTAAATTGGCGGTTATAAAAATAATATTACTAGTAAAATTACTGCCAGCACTTGGGATAAATTTCTTTTTCCCAGACTGGAAAAGTTACTGACTTTTAAGGGACATAGTACCAAATATTGAGCTTCAAGTAGAAATAGATGCTAAAAGATCGTTCTAAAGAGGATCTTTAACCCCTTTCACTCTTTGCATGCCTTTAAAGGAAACCTACCAATAGGGATCTACCTAACAAGGTAGATTTGATGGTAGATCCCTATCGGCCTCAGCCCTATTTGGTATGCGGCTTATCTAACAGTTTAGTAGAATCTAAGAAAAGTGTATCTTTTATTTATGCAACTACTTGAGCATAGCCGGGTCGTGGTGTGGGAGCCATGGCTACTCCACACCCCTGTACCGGCAGTCAATCCCACCTATCAGCGCGTCCCCGACGTTCTCCTATCCTAATCTCAGCATTCTCATTGTGAAGCCGGAGTTCGGTGCATGCACAGAATTCTGGCTTCACAAGTAGCCGCCACCAATGATTTGCATAAATAAAAGAAACTTTTTTCTTAGATTCTACTAAACACTTAGATAAGCCGGATACCGTAAACAGTGTAGGTTAGAGTTACAATTCCACATGTGCTGGAATGTGTGAAGCAAGACCTATTAAAGGATTTAGAGAGCCTATGTTTGTGGGCGTAAAGGAAACCTACCACTTCGGATCTACCTATTAAGGTAGTTCAGGTGGCAGGCACATCTAACAAATAGCATCAGAGCCTTTTTTCGGGCTAATCTTTCAGTGCCTTCTAACTTGTGAAATCTTTTATCTTTTGAAATCTTTGATGCTATTCATTAGATGAACCTGCCACTGGATCAACCTTAATAGGTAGATTTGAGATGATAGGAAATCTACCATTTGATTTCATGCATTATGAAGCAAACATACCTTGAGAATGCTGTAGCTATACTGATCCAGAAAAATATCTTTTTTAATCCCTGTTCCGAGTGGTTTTTCTGAAAAAACAATTATACAATTATGATAATGAGTCTCTGTCACTACAGTGCTGGGGGTGGGTGCTTCTCCTCTCACATTAAGTATGCACTGCTCAGAGAATGATGTAATCACTGTGTTGTGCCTGACAGGCAGAAGTAATCAATCGCTGCACCATCTTCCAGCTGCTGTGTATGAGTGATCCAGCTAAGGTTGATTAGGCCTGTGTAGACAGTTCAGGAAGCTCTTGTTTAAGCACGGGGATTAAACAAGATATGCTCCTGCATCAGTTTAGCTACACTAAAGGTATGTTTGCTTCATAATGCATGAAATCAAATGGTAGATTTCCTTTAAAGGAAATCTACCATCAAAATCAAGCACAATAAACAAGGGGCACCCACTCATGTGATAATCTTCTTGTATTTGTCAGCCATGACCTCCTTCCTTCTAAAATTAACCTTTTAATATTATGCTAATGAGTCAGAAATACTCTGCAAGATGTTACCAAAGGCCCTCCATGCTGTAGCTTCACAGGCTTTTTATTTTATAGTAGATTTTCTTTTCATCATATCCTGGCTACATTTAGTTCATAATCTCTGTACCGGACAATTCTGCTGCGGTGGCTATGTCACCACATAGATTTGTATACATTCATATGCACTTAATATTTTACATTAGTCCAGAATCATTAACCTATACCTCCATATTGTAGAAAACAATACCATTTCCATTCAGTAGCTAGAAAATTTATTTTATACTCAATTTCTATGAGTTAAGATAGTAGCAGGGGGTGTTATTGGTATGTAATTTATTGTTTAAAGCATAAAGTATCTCTTTTTTCCTTCAGATTTCTAATTAGAGCTAAAACATGGCTCTCAATTCATCTTTCCTGGATGGAATGGTTGGCATAGGGGACATGATTCTTCTTGAATCTCTTTCTGAGAAATCTGTACTGGAAAACCTAAAGGAACGTTTCAAACATGATGAGATATATGTAAGTAATATTATTTTTCATCTAAGTGAATTGAAAATATATACGGCTTTTTATGTTAAATCAAATGGAAATATCTGAAAGTTGGGTGCAAATTTTAATGTAAAAACATCTGTGTTAACTTATAGATACTTGTTCACAAGTTTAAGTATATACCTCCAATTACAAAAAAATAAATAAATCGAATATACCACTGCAGAATGTTAAGGTTTCTTAATGGTTCACCTATTTTCAATTCACTGATAGATTCCTTATCCAGAAAGGAGTTTGCTCTTTAAGTTAACAAAAAGACCATGTTACATGCTACCTTAAAGGTTTAGTAAGAAATCTAAGTGATAAACAAAGGGCATTATTTATCAGTGCTTGTTAACCTTACTGAGAACCTGGAATTGTGGTGAGATAGAAAACTTACTAGAGACTTCTGCAGCGTTTCTATATGTCTCTGCTTCTGTTCTCCACCTCCCACTGCTATAACAGCATATAACCTATTTTTCCTTGAAAGCTTTAAAACAGTCTCCTTTCTGGATATTTATTCTATCAGAAAACTAAGAGTCACTGAACAGTTTGCGGTGCAGTTTATGCAAATATGTTTATAATTGACGAATTAAATGTGGTCACAGAACTGTAATGATATGTGTCTGCAAGTATCTACCCTCCTTCTTATGTTATCCAAACCTGTTTGTACAAAACATAGCAAATGATTTAGAAAGAGCAGGTAAGAAAGCGGACCATCTCTCGCTGACTCTGCACTATGGGGCACATTTACTTACCTGGTCCGCGGAGTTGACTGAAAGTGCATTGTCCGAAGATTATGCACTGTGCTGCGATTCACTAAGATTGTGCGATATCCTGCATGTGTCGCTTCCCCGCTCAGGTCCGCCGGGGTTCACCTTCTTCTTCCTGGTGCATATAAGTACATTGGATTGTGACACAATTTGAAAGTTAAATCCCGCCTCCCGATTTCTGTTACATAAAAGCCAGCGCAGCCGCACCACAATCCAATCACGTGCAACACAATCCTGGTGCAAACCCCTGTCAAATACCTGTCACAGCCATGCAATCCCTGAAAACATTGTAAAATCCGACGAAAGTGTGATCCGCGTCCCTTACTAAATAAGCCCCATTTTCTTTTGTACTGCCCGTATTGAGTTGATGCCTAATATAGTCTGCCTGCATTCACCACATCAGCATAAGTATTATCATATTCAGTTCTGAGTCACAAAGATCCTTGGCTAAACACAAAAACTGGCAAAAGTACAACCTTGTGTTTTCTGTATTGTACTCCAAGTAGAGACTGAAAAAAGATCAATAAACAGTACTTAAGTGGAAAGTTGTATTCTTTTCATTTATAGGAAATCTGCATTATTTATGTGCTCTATTAGTTTATATTTCTGAGTAAAGACAAGTAAAATAAATACAACACCAAATAAAGAGAGACTTTACAGGATTTCACTGCATAACAAGAGCCAATGAGGACAAAACATAATCCCATCGCTTACAAACTGTAACCTTGTACCAGGTCCTGCATACCAAGATAAGATAAGAAATAGAATTAGATAACAGAATAGCATGAGCTGTGACCATAGATAGGAGAAAATCCAGACATTCCATCCATACCAAAAAAGGCAGTATTTGGGAATTTAAAAATATTATAACTTACTAGATTTTATATTTTTTGCACCAATTGCCTTTTTATGACAACCGTATACCGGAAAAGTTTGCTCATTTAAAAGAAATCTACCATCAAATTCCAGCATGATAAACCAACCACTTACTCATAGATCCAGTCACCGTGACTGTGGTAATCTTCTTATATGTGTTATCCTCCTGCCTTCTAAAAATCAACTTTTAATATTATGCTAATGAGCCTGAGGGGCTAACCCTGGCTTTACAAACTGTTGCACTCTCCCACCCTCCCCCTGCTCCCACAGCACTGAGTATACAGCCGGGTGTGCTCACCGCACAAGTGTAGAGGAAGCAGGGGGGAGGTGGAGGCAGTATACCTTCCAGGAACTTAAGCTTGCATTCAAGAGTATCATCATAAGGTCCTGAAAGGTAGTTTGCTCATGGACAGATAGAGATCACATGACCCTCCATCTGCAGCCATTTTATGGACAGGGATGCCATGCCTGATAAGGTAAAAGAGAGGAGGCTTTACTTCACATATCAGGAAAGCGGTGCAAAACTGTTATATATAGCCTGGCCCCAAAAATTATAGATAACTTACTGGTAGGTTGATTAGATTGTGAGCCCCATTGGGGACAGGGACTGATTTGGTAAACTCTGTGCAGCGCTGCGTAATCTGTGTGTGCTATATAAATAAAGGAATTATTATTATTATAACTTGAAGTAAAGTGGCTAACCCCTTTAATGCAGTTTGCTTCTATAACCGTAAAATAGTCATGGTGTACCAACTAATCCTGCAGAAATCAGTAGTCAAGTGTGGTTACATGTAAAATATCACTTCTTCTGGTCATTATGTGACTTATAATCTTCCTTTCCATCATCTTTTTCTTATGCATTCCCTGTGTGTACATTTACAATCCAGTCTATGCTGCTGGATGGAGACCTACTGTAGTTGCTCTTGTTCCCTTCTCAATTTTTTATAGAGTTTCTACCTTATCTGACACCTCAGTAAGCTTCTGTCTTGTTACTAGTAAGACAGAATTCAGTAGAAATTCCAGCATGAAAAATAGATTCAAAGAGAAAGAGGGAGATGATACATGAATGTTGAACTACTAAGCTTGATAATATATAGTACATATTTCTATTATTTACTTACTTTGGCTATTATTATACTCCTTCTTTTGTCCTTAATATGCTTTAAAGTTGAAAATCTCTGCTCACTAAGGTTTTAGATAACATGTAAGTATTCTGCAGGAAGGAGCGGTAGTCACAGGATCTAGGTCTCTTCCCAACAGCTATGATACAACAGCAACTTCACAGAAAGAGACTTTAAATAGAAGAACTGCTGAAAAAATGAAGATTATGATCAGAAAGTGTTCACATACACACACTGGCCTATTGAGTTATGCACAGTTTGATGTACCCTTTACAGTTGGTGTACTCATTAATGTAATTAATATGACTCAATGGAGGATATTTATCATCTGCCGGTGCTTTTCTGTCTGGTGTATGATGTATTCTCTGCCCTTCCATTGCCGCCGGTACATCATGAGGCTCCACTTGGCGTTGTGGGGGCTTAAAGGGGAAAATAATTGCAATGTCTAGTGGTTTTCTAGGCACTGTGTTTTTTTTCCATGACTTATACGCCAGAAAACTGACATACATGTCATACATGCTAAATGTCCCCCAATGAATCACAGAATATTTAAAGTTCTATAATTGCTATAATAAATATTGTTATATACATGTATCTCCCATGTCCTCTTCTGTCTTCCAGACTTACATAGGTAATGTAGTCATATCAGTGAACCCCTACAAGCAACTTTCCATCTATACTCCTGAGAAAGTGGAAGAGTATAGAAACAGCAATCTGTACCAGCTGAAGCCACACATGTACGTATAATAAAGGGAATTCTAACGGTTATAGATTACATATATTGATCCAGGAACTTGCAGAAAAAAAGTCATAAGTAAATAAATGCCTTACCAAAGAAATGTCAAGAAACTGAATCAATATAGTGTAGGTGTGGCAGTAAGCATAGATCTCAAAGTACAAAGGTAGACAGTGCTGTAGACTGCAGGACATCTATTGATGATGCATAACCACGAATATCAATTACAAGTCATTTTTATTTAATAAATGCTATGGGACTTCCATTCAATATCAATGAGAGTCTATGGGCGTTTTAAAGATAGCCGAGCGCTGTGCTCAGCAATTTCTGACACTTCCATAGGATTGAATGGAGCGCCAAGATGCATACTTCATGCTACATGATTAGTGTGAAGTTTGACAAGATTCAGATTCTTATCAGACCAGACAGGGTGAATGATATGAAAGAGGGTGGGCAGCCTATGCTTAGTACAAAGACTGTCTGAATGTCTAAGTGACAGGAGATCTGGATAGAAGGTTGTAGAGTATAGTATATGTAATACAGTGTCACCAATGGTATAGTAAATATAATTAGTTTTTCTTAACTTGACATTCTCAAGGGATCCTTAACACAAGCTATTTATATCTGCACAGCCGTCATATAGCAGTGACATAGGAAAAATGATTCACAAGAGGAGGCTGCAACACCATCCAGGGTTATCACAATGCGATGAGCAATATACTTCACATGTGTCCTACAGAATAGAAAGGAAATGGCAATTCTAAATATTACTTTTATTATGTCTCACCACTAGAATTATCATATCTTATGATGCAGTGATCAGCATGTGTTCACATCGAAGTGTAATCCCTATGTTGGGGGGCTGCAAACGGTACTTCTGGTCTTGGGCCTTGTGAATTCACTGGAATCTCCAGGCGGTCACAGGACCTGCTTCATCCAATGAGTGGCCTCCTCAGACACGGGATGTCAGTCCAGTTTTCTCGGGAACTTCACTTGTGTTGTCCATGGAGGGCACTCATTGCATAAAGCGGGTCTCACACACCAACTTTATTTGCTTGTTGGATTTCTTTAATTTTTTGCTTCATTTATATATATTAATATACATCATACAAAAATATTCCAAGTAGATGCTATTTTTCCCCACTTTTCCCCACGTGGTCTTAAAATAATGGTATTCTGTCTTTTTGATACTTCTTTAGACTTCTAAACCAGTCTTAGGGGTTTCAGAGAGTGTAGTCGTACCTGGGCCTAGGTGTCACAGGGGGCCCAGAAAGTGACTTTTTACAAATATTAACACCAGTTCTATTAACAAAATAATATTAATGGGGCGCAAGGGATGGATTTTGTATTGTTGCCTAGAAGCTTCAGGTTATGTCTCTGGCAGACTAGTTAACATTTACAGAACATATACAGAACCACCTAAAGATGCTGATTTATATTTTATACCAATATGACGTCTTTAGTATATGAATAAATGGTGAGAATGCACATTTAACCACATTGAACCTCTAATCTATAATGACTACAGTTCTAAATGAAAAATTCATCTCTAGCTGTACATTCATTATGCTCTAGGACAGTGATGGCAAATCTTTTAGGGACCAAGTGCCAAAACTACAAGCGAAAACCACATATTTTTCACAAAGGGCCAAATGCCAATTTAAAGTAACAGGTTTCAAACGTATTGGCACCCTGAGGACACCAACACAGGAGAAAGAAGGAGAAATTTGTATTATTATTATTATGTCCTCTAAACAGGATGAATTAAGGGTCCAGGGAAGGGGCTACAATGATAATCAAGCTCTGCCCACACCTCTTTGATTTAGGTCTTGAGACCTGAATGGTGACCTTTGTGCTGGGTGATGGCCTGGGTGCCCAAAGAGAGGGCTCCGAGTGCCACCTATGGCACCCGTGCCATAGGTTCGCCACCACTGCTCTAGGAGGAGTATAATAATAATTTACAAGTACAGAGAGGTTAGTGGAATATACAGTAGTTATCAGATACCAAACATGTGGAAATGTCCTTAAAAATATAGATAGAGATTATAAGAAATAAAAAAAATGTCAAAGCAAGAACTGTATTTTAGGGTGTAAAGGGAAGCCATTGGAATGGGTTTTTAGATTGAGATATATCTGAAATTCTTATTTTTTGTAAGCAGTCTTCATATCACTATGATATTATAGTTCCAATATTATTAGATTTAGGAATTTTCACCGGTTATATAAGGCCTTCTAGTAAACTTTCAATACATCAGCTACTAGCTGAGAGCATTACAGTTTCCATTACCAGCCATCATGCAGAGACTAAGTGCTCATAACAGTCATGTTAATCTATAATACTCTGCACATAATTGCATTGTGATGTCTGCATGGCTTCGTTGATCTCCCCAATCCTTAGATGGGAAGCCACAGCTATATGATTTTGCTATAAAATTAATGTAATTTGTACAGGTTTTCATTTATCAAAATGTTTTATATTTTTTCTTAATTTTTTATGTCTGTGCTGATGAGGCTGAATGAGATAAAACAGACCATGCTACAGATGGATATCTTTGTGGAGCAAATACCTAAACCATGTTCTATGATGATATAACAGAGTGGATACACCGGTTGCTTTTGATAGCTGCTGATATTTGGGGTACCAGTGGTCACCAACATATAAGAGAACCCACATCTAGGATTCTTTTGATATTGCTCTGTGCTTCTGCTTTAGTGATATCAATACTAGGGATACTGTTTTATTTTACCATGCTGGTAATAGTGCAATGTGCTGATGTTATTTTACCTATTCCTTACTTTGTAGCTATGCAGTGGCAGATGGTGCGTACCAGTCTTTGCGGGATCGGGACAGGGACCAATGTATCCTAATAACTGGGGAGAGCGGTGCTGGAAAAACTGGTAAATGTACCTCTGTGGTTACCATTCCTTAGTATTACCCTGTGAAGCCTGGAGTCTTATCTAATTCAACAGGAAGTCAGCGATAACAAAAGGAGAAGTAAGGTTATGGCTACATAGCAATTTTGTTTGTGTGATGAAGGATTGCTGTTTCAGCCTAAAGTAGGTAATAATAAATAATAATAGTCTTTATTTATATAGCGCCATCATATTCCGTAGCGCTTTACAATTCATAGGGGACATATACAAATATAATATTGCATTACACAGAACAAACAGTCATATGGAACAATAGGAGTAAGGGCCCTGCTCACAAGAGTTTACAGTCTATGAGGGGGAGGAGGGTGACACAAGAGCTTACAGTCTATGAGGATGAGAGGGTGGCACAAGAGCTTACAGTCTATGAGGATGAGGGGGGACACAAGAGCTTACAGTCTATGAGGATGAGGAAGGACACAAGAGCTTACAGTCTATGAGGATGAAGGGGTTGACACAAGAGGTATAAGAGCTTGTATAATGGTCCAGCCATTCTTTATAAGGGAATAGATCAAAATAATATAGTATAATACATAAAGGTGCTGCTGCTGGAACCAGACATCAGAAACCATCTTGTATACCACGTCCAAGGTCAATGGGACTGCAGAGAAGCTTGGAGCCTGGTATCTATCTGGTGTTTGCCGGATAACAGGCAAGAGGAGGACAAAGGATGGGTTAGTAAAGATAGTTAAAGGTTCATGCAGTGAACAAGCGTTATTGGCTTGGCTAAAGAAATGGGGTTAAAGATCATGTTTGAACCTTTGGAGGTTGGGTATTAGTCTGATAGTCCAGGGCAGAAAATTCCAGAGAATTAGTACACCTCTGGAAAAATCCCGGAGACGTGAGTGAGAGGTTAAATTAATGTAGAGGATAATCTAACAACAGACTGAAATGAGAGAAGAGAGATAGGAAGGTGCAGCACTGTGCAGAGCTTTGTGAATGAGGGTTATTATTGTAAACTGTATCTGGAAGGAGACGGCAACAAGTGCAGCGACTGGCACAGACTGGAGGCATCCGTGTAGATTTTGGTCTGAAAGACAAGCTTGGCTATTGCATAAAGAATAGATTGTAGAGGAGAGAGTTTAGTGAGTGGAAGACCGATTAGCAGGGAGTTACAATAGTCTAGGTGAGATTAATCAGAGCAAAAAAAAAGGATTTTAGAGGTTTTAATTGTAAGAAATGGGCAAATTCTTAAAATGTTTCTAAGGTACATGCGACAAGAGGTAAGGTAAACGAATTGCCACAACTGCAACTATTAGTTAAAATAACTTTGATTGAGTTTTTTGGGATTGAGGGTCATGACCGCAAATTGACTATATCCACTTACACTACAATCTTTTATACAAGTTAATCTGATGCATAACAAGAGATTAAACCAAAATTGCTGTGAAGCCCCACCCTAAAGTCTACTGGTAAATAAAGTTTATTTAATCAGGGAAGATATCAAATTGTAATATATTCTATTAAACCATAACGTAGACCCATGTATCACGCCTTTGTTTAATAATAATAATAATTATTGTTTAATAATTTGGTTAAAATAAAGGGCAATTAAAAGTCTTAAAATTACTGGTGCAACTTTTATTACTTTTTTGCACCATAGAAGCCAATTATTAAAAAATAAGGAGAGGAAGGTGAGCTAGAGCAGAGCCAACGTGCACCAAAAATCTGGCCCAGGTTATAGTTACAATTTCAAGTCCGGCACAGATTTCAATTATGAACCTCTTAGAAATTCTGACATCTTGTGAGCTGGGTATGCCAATCATTTGGACTGGTCTTCCATGCGCTAGTTGTCTGACACCAATGTGTGTTAAAGAAAAAGAAGAAAAATGAATGCATTCGCTAAATAGAAAGTTGAGTCCTCAGTTGTTGATACCTTTTATTGGCAGACTAAAAAGGATTATGCTAATTACAAGCGTTCGAGACTACGTAGGTCTTTCATTAGGCATCAGAGACCTCGATAGTCTCGAAAGTCGTAGTCATTCTTTTTAGTTAGCCAATAAAAGGTCTCTCAACTTTCATTGATTTAAATGCTGGGCAACATGGCACAAATAATTTTTTTTGCATATGCTAACAAAATCTATACATCTATTTTTTTTGATTACCCATCTACAGGAATTTCTGAATTTTTATAACAATTTTTTTATTTGCATCCAAATGACATATCTTACCATATATGCTGCCAAATGAGACTATCGACACAATGAGCACTGCTACATCCGTACAAATCTTTTAGACCTGATTTCTTAGACACATGGCTGACTGTTCTTTCCTGCTGTTCTCAGAGGCCAGTAAGCTGGTGATGTCATATGTGGCTGCTGTATGCGGGAAGGGAGCAGAAGTCAACCAAGTAAAGGAGCAGCTCTTACAGTCCAATCCTGTCCTGGAGGGTGAGTAGGGAAAAGTAAATGTACACTGATCTTTATCAGCCACAGGCCTATATTTAGTGTTGTGGAGATTTTATGGATCACTAATAATAGGTGGATGTGATGGAAATTTATGATGAAAAGAATATCATCATATCAAATGTTCCTTTTAATCCTTCCTAGCATAGACTATATATACTATTATCCATATCAGTGCACTGTGCTGCCTATTAGATCCTTATTAAGCACATTGTTTCCATTAAGCTTGTGTAGATATTCGGAACGCTGTACCCCAGGGGGCTCTTATATTGTATGTTTATATCTTTGTGGCTACATTGCTTGCAGGTCATTTATTCCAGTGAAAGGTACAGACATGATGAGGGTTTTTTTCTTTTCTTTAGCTTTTGGAAATGCCAAGACCATTCGAAATGACAACTCTTCCAGATTTGTAAGTTCTTCCTTTAGAATATGAGAAATATTAATTGCCTGATGATGAGGGTAAAAATATTTCTAGAAATAAGCAGATATTTTCAGACCAACTAATGGCTTTCTATCCTTGTAAAATACTCCAGATTATTGGTCGGACTTTTTATATGGACAGATCACAGATGAATGTGCTAGTGTTCAGATTAAAGTGAGATGAGTATGTGATAAAAGATTGAAATGAAAGTTGCTTGTAGAAGAAGTGGACATGGAGGGAGGATAACCAAAGCAAGGAACATAACATGACATTGTTATTAACATACATACTTTTTTTCTAGAAGACGGTAAAACAAAGCACAACCTGACTTACTTTGTCCATCTTTACAGGGGAAATATATGGATATTGAATTTGATTTTAAAGGTGATCCAGTGGGAGGTGTTATCAGTAATTGTAAGTATCTGCTGTATCTACCCTATCCATCTATATAAGAAAATGATGCAGCAAGTGCTTTAAAAAATTTATGTTCTTTCCATTGTGCTACATTTTGGTTCCAGGCCCTTGGGCAATTCCCATACTCTTACCATAGATGGTGTAACTCTGGACTTATTACCTATCTATCTATCTATCTATCTATCTATCTATCTATCTAGCCATTTATTCCATATATATTTGCAACATCCCCCACCGGGGCCTAGCCTTAAAGGTGAGGCCTGGAGTCAGCCGGGGCCCGCGGTACCGGAGTGGCTGGCGGTTGCGGCCTAAGCACGCTATTGTCACGGTGCTTGGTACGGGGGAACCGGAGGGCTGTCCTACAGCCTGGCAGGTCTCCAGCAGGGTGGTGTTGGCAAGAGAAGATGAGGGAGCGGCTGCTATAGCGGATCTCCCTGGGGCAACCCCTTAATGTCCCGAGTGTGAGTCTCTGGGTGATGGACAGGGTGCCGGTGATGAAGGCAGCCGTATTAGCAGGGACCAGACGGAGGCAGAAGTTGAAGCAAACAACTTACAGTTTATTGCAACCGGCAGGAACTGCAGAAAACGTGCCTTTAACAGGTAGATGGAGTGCCGAGATGTGAGTTGGAGGGAGCCTCAGGAGATAGTTCACCAGCCTGGATGGTAGAGGGCAGGCTGGGTGGCAGCTGTGTCCTTATAGGAAGCTTCAGCTTGTCCTGTAGAGCTTCAGGCATCACCTTCAAAGGTAAGATGATACCCCTTTCCTCACTACACTACTCTAGTCTAATAGCTCCACTCTTCAGAGGCAGGGGCTAGGCTCTTCCTGCTCTGGTATGGGCCAGACTGAGATACGCACACACTCACTCACTAAGTCTACAAGATCTCTCTCAACTAGAATCCTTGCTGAAAGAACTCCAGAACATTCTGGGCCAGAGGTTTTATTACCTCCCTTTGGTCAGGTGGTGGCTGCTCCTCCAATCACATCTCAGCTACAGAGCACAGGATGTAACACAGACATTGGTTGACATAATTACATCATACATTAACATCTGCCTTGCCAGGCAGGATTAACCACTGCAATTTCCCCTTGATCCTATAAGGACCATGTAGTGTAATGTGGTGTTACCTACAGGTGGGACGTATTCGCAAGCACTACCTCGCCATTGCATCGGCGAGGGTGTTGCATACCCCGGGGGCAATTGAAAGAGCCGCCCTCGGCTCGACTACAGTTGTTTTGGGGCACAGAGGGGGCTAAGGCACTTCTGGGAAGTGCAGGCTATGTGAGGTGTAGGGACAAACCGCCCATGGTCCTGGAGACAGGCACCTGGGTTGGTGTCGGACTAAGACAAAAATATATGTAGCTGTATGACAGTTGGTCGCTGACGCCATTAAACCGAACTGTACAGTAGGAAAGGTGTGGTGTCATGTCCTGTAATCCACTCCTTGCACCAAGGCCTGTATATTTGTTGTATCAACACTTCTTCCCTGGCGGCAATTATATAAGGTGTCTATCTGCATTGCGTTAGCATATGCGACACAAGTACCTTCTGACTGGCATCCTTACCCATGTATGAGTGGCATCCAGGTGCTAACTCTGTAACACCCCCGGTCCCCGAAGGACCCGCAGTTTACGGACTACCCCCATGTGCAAACCTCAGTTTGAGGGATCAGGTAGCGGTCAGTGTTTTACAAAAAGACGGTCCGACACAGCCACACTACAACCTGAAAAGCCTATGAAAGGGTTAATGCAGACTACTGGCATATATGACAGTGTGCAAACAGGTTAATTCACATTGGCTTAGGAGCCCAATGGGTACACATCTTGAACGTTACAAACGTTACAGAGGTGGATAGGCTACTCAGGGTAGCACGGTAGTAAATGTCTCTTTTCCTGCAAAGGAAAGGCATAAAAAGTGCAAACAGAATGTCCGTACCTAAAAGGAAGGCATTAAGTGCAAAATAGTAGTCAATGGCCACTTTTCCCTTGTAGTATCTGGCAAAAGTCTCTCAGAAGGTCTCTACTGACAAAGTCCATCTTCTGGGTACAGCCCTTGATGTGGGGGAAAAGTGCAATGAAGAAGCAAAGGGTCTCCTCTTTTTGGAGAGGGACAGAGTCCTTTGAAGAAATCTCTGCTGTGGCAGAGGAAGGGTGCTATCATAGCACAAGACAATAATCAGTTCAAGGTATGTCTCTTGACTGAGATAAATAAGGGTAAGAGTCTCAGGAAAGTCTCTGGCTCTTTGGGGTAAGGACAGAAATATACAATATGTACAGTACCTGAAGTGGGCTACAGCCCTTCAGGGGTTACTCTGCATCTTCCTCGGTGGTAAGTACTTCGGTGTCAGAAAAACGTACCTGCCTCCTGCTTCTGCGTGTCACCAGCTGGTACTCCTGCAGGTACGCAGGAGCTTTACCTTTTGTCTCCCTTTGAGACCTTCGAAGTTCCGGCCTGGAGAAGATAACAATCTCCTCATCGTCGTCCTCTGATTCAGGCGCTGGAGTCGAAGTCTCAGCTGCCTCTGATGCTTCAGGGGTTGCAGACACTGGAGCCGGATCATCCTCCACAGGCAGCAGTATTGGAGACTGCGGTGGGGATGATGGTCTCTCTGGGGTACCTCTTACTGGAGTGGAAACAAAACAGAATTGAGGCACAGTCACAAGTTCCAAGAAACTGGGGGTAGGCGAACACAAGGAGGTCTGTAAGTCGGGGGTCGAAGTGAGAGGTGTAGACATAGGGGCAAAAGGACGAAGACATCTCTTCAGCCGGTTCCTATGTACCCGGAGTGATGGACGGTCTCCTCTTGAAATCTCGTAGACTTCAGGGGAGAGACTGTCCCTAACTAGGTATGGCTCACGCTCCCAACGCCCATCTAGCTTACTGGTAGGATGGTTGTTGCGCAGCCACACTCGATCTCCTGGGGCAAAAGGCTCAGCACAGGCATTACGATCAAAGTCCCTTTTTTGTTTCTCTCGGGCCTCTTCCAACCGCAGATCCACAACTTCTCTGGCATCCGCCAGGCGCCTCTGGTGTTCGTGAACCCAGTCAGTCTGGGGGAGTAAAGACTGGGAATCAGGGGACTCCATGTCCCAGGTCATATCCGCAGGGAGATGTCCGTGTCTCCCGAACATCAGATAGTACGGGGTGTACCCTGTGGAGCAATGATTGGTATTGTTGTACAGGTACACCAATTCGGGCAACAGCTTTGGCCAGTCAGCCCTTTTTGCAGGGGTCAGAGTCCTCAGCATATTGATTAGAGTCTGGTTCATCTTTTCACACAGCCCGTTGCCTTGGGGATGATAGGCTGTGGTCCTCAGCTTCTTGCAGCCATATAGGGTGCACAGCTCCTGGAAGACTTGGGACTCAAATGCTGTTCCTTGGTCTGTAAGGATCTGGTCCGGACAGCCATAGGGGAGGATGAAGCTCTTCCACAGGGCCGCTGCGGTGGTCCTTGCAGACAGATCTCTGACAGGTACTGCAACCACAAATTTGGTATAGTGGTCGATGATCGTAAGGGCATAACTGTGACCGGATCTGCTGGGCTCCAACTTCACGTGGTCCAATGCCAGGATCTCCAAGGGCCGTTGGCTCACAATGGGACGGAGAGGGGCCCTTTGATTGTGTCGCTCTCCTCGAGCGATGGCGCAGGCTGGGCATTCTCGACACCAGGCTTCAATGTCAGACTTCATGTTGACCCAGAAGAATCGCCTTCGGAGGGTGGCTTCAGTCTTCTGAGCGCCAAAGTGTCCGGACTGGTCATGGTACATTTCCAGTACTATCTTGGCGTCCCTCCTGGGAATCACAATCTGGTATAGCCGGTCATAAGTGATAGGGTCCAGAAGTCTTCTCTTTAGCAGCCCCTGGTGCATGCTCAGAGTCTTTCTCTGGCGCCACAATTGAGACAGTTCTCCATCAGCTCTTCTGCGCCGGATTCTTTCAGGCACTCGCCCACTAGAGAGATAGTCCATTACTTCTCCTATGGCACGGCTATCAGCCTGAAGACTCATCCAGAGGTCCTTTTCCGCAGGGGGCTCTGACTCTTCTTGAGGAGTAGCTGGCGCTGCCTCTGTCGGTAGGGAGTAAACTCTCTGGGCATCTTGACGCACAAACCGGGCATAGAACGCTGGCATCTCGACATCTTCCCACTGAGCATCCGTGGAGGGTCCCTCCCACTGGTCAGGGAGACGGGACAGAGCGTCGGCGTTGTCATTGGTCTTACCAGCCCGGTACTTGATGGTAAAGCTGAAATTGGCAAGTCTGGAGGCCCACCGTTGTTCCAGTGCTCCAAGACGTGCGGTGTTCAGATGCGCCAAAGGATTATTGTCTGTGAAGACAGTGAAAGATGATGCAGCTAGGTAGTCCTTGAACTTTTCGGTCACAGCCCAGACTAACGCCAGAAACTCCAACTTGAAGGAACTATAGTTCTGGTCGTTTTGCTCCGGTTCTCGGAGGGAACGGCTGGCGTAGGCTATGACCCTTTCAGTTCCGTTTTGGAGCTGGGATAATACCGCCCCTAGACCTTGCTTGCTGGCATCAGTGTATAGGGTGAAAGGCAGACTATAGTCTGGATATCCCAACACCGGGGGCTCAGTCAACCGTTGCTTGAGCATCTGGAAGGCAGCTTCTCGTTCGGCCGTCCACTCAATGGCTACTCGGGAACGTTGGCTCTCTTTTGGCAGGCCCCTTAGAAGCTCTTGCAGGGGAGCCGCCAGCTGGGCAAACTTCGGGATGAAACGCCTGTAATAACTGGCAAATCCCAGGAAGCTTTTGATGTCCCGTACGGTTGATGGGGTAGGCCAGTCGTAGACAGCTGCAATCTTCTCTGGATCTGGCTCAATTCCATGAGCGCTCACCACATGTCCCAAGTACTTGACACTAGGTTGTAGCAGGTGGCACTTGGATGGCTTGACCTTCAACCCATGTTGGGTCAGGATTTGGAAGACTTCAGCCAGGTGGTGGAGGTGGTCTTCATAAGTCTTGGAGTAGATGATGATGTCGTCCAAATATAGCAGGACGGTCTCGAAGTTGCGATGACCCAAACATCTCTCCATCAGCCGTTGAAATGTGCCTGGGGCGTTGCATAGCCCGAACGGCATGTTGTTGAACTCGAACAGGCCCATTGGGGTGGTGAAAGCCGTCTTCTCTCTGTCTTCCGGCGCCATGGCCACTTGCCAGTAGCCACTGGTCAGGTCCAGGGTAGAGAAGTAGGCAGCTGACCCTAGGGCTGCGAGGGATTCCTCGATTCGAGGCAGAGGATAGGCGTCCTTGTGGGTGATATTGTTGATTTTCCTATAGTCAACACAGAATCGAAGGGTTCCATCCTTCTTCTTCACAAGGACCAGCGGGGCAGCCCATGGGCTGCGACTCTCCCGGATAACGTTGGCTGTCTTCATCTCTTGTACCAGCTTCTTCACCTCTTGGTAACGGGCTGGAGGTATGGGCCGATATCGTTCCTTGATAGGAGGATGAGAGCCAGTAGGGATGGTGTGTTGGATCAGAGTAGTCTGCCCAAAATCCAGTGGGTGTTTGCTGAAGGCCTGGTGGTGCTTCATAACGACATCCAGGACACCTTGTACTTGGTCTGCAGGAGTAAAATCGTCGTCTCCAATATTGAGCTCAAGCCACCAGGATTGCTCGGCAGGCTCACCTTCAGCACTTTGCTTCACTTCCAACTGTTGGGAGGCAGACAGAGCGGTTTCCACCAAGTCTTCAGGATGCACGCTGAAGAGAGTGGCTACGGCTTGGTACTTTCTCAGATCCACTGGGGAGTCTCCCACATTTAGTAGTCGAATGGGTACTTGTCCTCGGGACACAGTGACTAGGCTCCTGGCGGCTAGAATGGGCAGGTCTTCATCAGCTGGTAGAGGTTCTACTATCGCCTGGTAGTCTTGACCTTGAACGCCCATGCAGGCTCGACACCATACTAACGTCTCAGTCCCAGGTTGAAGGCGGACAGGTTGGGGATCCTTGATCCGGGCTCTGCAGATTTCCCCATTAGGGCCAGCGAACTTCTGTTGCGCCGCTAGAACCTGCATAGTCTCCTGAATTACCTTCCGGGAACCGTTGGGCACTGTTGGCAGGGAGTCGTGGAGAGCCTGCAGCACTTCAGGGTAGCAGTTGCGGAGGACATTGGTACCCAGTACCAGGGAGAAGTTACCGTTTTCGGGCACACGTGTCACCACTACGCCCTGTCTGGTTAACTCAGTGTCTCCAATGGTTAGCGTGGGCTCCCAGTAGCCGCGGATGGGTACGGGTTTTCCGTTCGTAGCAATAATGTTCAAGTAAGCCTTGGGAGGCTGGATTAAGGATGCTTTTCCTCGGCACTTCTCGAAGGCAGCACTCCGGAGGGTGGTCACTTGAGATCCGGTATCAATTAAGGCCGGTAGGGTAACTCCATTGATGGTTACATGAACCATGGGGCGAGTCCCCACGAACCTGGGCATCCAGTTGGCATCTCGGGGACTTACAAGTTCTTCCCTTGGAGGTCGTCCCTTAGCTCCAAGGGTTTGTCGTTTAACTGACGGCAATCATTCTCTTCATGCCCATATTTATGGCAGTAGCTGCACCGCTGACGGGGTTTCTTCTGACTCCAGGTGCTTAACGACTTCGCTTCTTTTGGGCGCTGTTTAGTCGGAGATTCACGAGGAGTAGCTGACCGTACCGGGTTCTCTGGAGGTTTCCTCCTCCTAGCGGAGACAGTTACTTCCAACTGGGTCAACCGATCGAGGATTTGATGCAGGGTGTCCGCCAGATTAGAGACCTGTCCTGCTAAGTCAGCAACTTCCGTAGCCGCAGGAGTAGGTGATGTCGACTGCATTGGATAGCAAGCTAGAGCAGATTCCTCCATTTCCACGGATTCAGGCTCTTTCTGCGGTCCAGTAGGCGGTCGGTCCCCTAATATGTCAATGGCAATTTCCTTAAACTCAAGGAAGGAGGCCTGGGCATGTTGAGAAGAGATGATCTTTAGTTGACACCTTTGATTTCTATCAACAAGTCCATTAATAAATTGTTCCCTTAAGGTTTGATCAGAGGTTTCAGCGTCTTTGGGCTCAAGGCAGGTGATGGCCTTCCATGTCTCCTGTAGGGAGAGAGCAAAGTCTCGGAGGGACTCTTGGGGCTTCTGTCTTTTCCCGAAGAATTTCTGCTTCAACTCGGAGACAGTACACTTGTCAAAGGTGTTACGTAGCCTATCAAGAATCTGGACCACATTCTGACACTGTTCTCGGGGCCAAGACTTGACTTCCCGGAGAGCGGGTCCTTTCAACTGCCCGATGAGGATGCCCACTTTCTGTTCCTCTGTAAACGGACACAGGGCGAAGGTGGCTAACAATTTGTCTCTGAATTCAGAGAGAGTGTGTGATTCTCCCTCGTAGTGGGGTAACCAGGGGGCCCCCGGATAGTAGGGCATAGTCAGAGGCATCATGGTGGGAGTCCCAGGGACACTAGCTGTAGCAGGGCTGAAGGGACTCTCTGGAGGACTTAACATGCTCCGGTACCCTGAGGAGGGACCAGAGGACGGGACTTGCGCCAGTCCCGTATCTTCGTCCTGGGCGGACATGACTGGCCTAGCTGAGGGAAGTCTGTAGGGTTACACAATGTCCGTTGCTATGGGCAATGGCTAGAATGGGACGTGGGCACTTTAAGACACAGTCACTATTCCCTGGGAGGTGAGCCAATAACCTAGCGTCGGAAACAATCTCTACCCCCCTTTAACTTCCCCAGCGGTACTCACTCAGGATCAGCCGCGGTGACAGGACAGCTCCGGTGCACGAAGGTCTCCGTTCCCGATGTCCGGCAGGCAGCAGGGCTCGGTGATGCTCAGCGGTGTTCTCCAGTCGCAGGACACGTGCGCCGGAGCTCCGGATGAGGCGCACACTGTTGGCAGGCTTCAGGCGCGGCCTGCGCCGAAATCCAAGATGGCCGATTAACCCTCTTTGTTGCCGGCCGCACTCGCTCCAGCTCCTCCTCCACGGTAGTTCGCGCCACTCGCGCAGGGGGCGGAGCCTAGTGACGCCTCTGGAGTTCCCGCCAGTAAGGATTTGGCGGGCTGGAAATACTTGCTGCGCCACACGCCTCTGAGGTAAATGCTTCAGGCGCAGCAGCGCCGGATGTAGCAGAGCTGAAACAGTTCTTGCAGGAATTAACCTCTTGAGTGCTGGAGCATGCTCGACAGCACGTGGCAGCAGTATAAAGTTCAATGTAGAAACACACAAATACTTGGGCCTAAACCCGGATGGCAGCAGGGTTAGGCAGCACAGTCTTTTTCTTAATAAAGTACAGTCTTTAGTGCCAGGATAAGGCACAGAAGTAAATATCCTGTGATTCGTGACGCCACTTGCAACATCCCCCACCGGGGCCTAGCCTTAAAGGTGAGGCCTGGAGTCAGCCGGGGCCCGCGGTACCGGAGTGGCTGGCGGTTGCGGCCTAAGCACGCTATTGTCACGGTGCTTGGTACGGGGGAACCGGAGGGCTGTCCTACAGCCTGGCAGGTCTCCAGCAGGGTGGTGTTGGCAAGAGAAGATGAGGGAGCGGCTGCTATAGCGGATCTCCCTGGGGCAACCCCTTAATGTCCCGAGTGTGAGTCTCTGGGTGATGGACAGGGTGCCGGTGATGAAGGCAGCCGTATTAGCAGGGACCAGACGGAGGCAGAAGTTGAAGCAAACAACTTACAGTTTATTGCAACCGGCAGGAACTGCAGAAAACGTGCCTTTAACAGGTAGATGGAGTGCCGAGATGTGAGTTGGAGGGAGCCTCAGGAGATAGTTCACCAGCCTGGATGGTAGAGGGCAGGCTGGGTGGCAGCTGTGTCCTTATAGGAAGCTTCAGCTTGTCCTGTAGAGCTTCAGGCATCACCTTCAAAGGTAAGATGATACCCCTTTCCTCACTACACTACTCTAGTCTAATAGCTCCACTCTTCAGAGGCAGGGGCTAGGCTCTTCCTGCTCTGGTATGGGCCAGACTGAGATACGCACACACTCACTCACTAAGTCTACAAGATCTCTCTCAACTAGAATCCTTGCTGAAAGAACTCCAGAACATTCTGGGCCAGAGGTTTTATTACCTCCCTTTGGTCAGGTGGTGGCTGCTCCTCCAATCACATCTCAGCTACAGAGCACAGGATGTAACACAGACATTGGTTGACATAATTACATCATACATTAACATCTGCCTTGCCAGGCAGGATTAACCACTGCAATTTCCCCTTGATCCTATAAGGACCATGTAGTGTAATGTGGTGTTACCTACAGGTGGGACGTATTCGCAAGCACTACCTCGCCATTGCATCGGCGAGGGTGTTGCATATTCAATTCAATTTAGAGAAGCTTTATTGGCAGGACCAAATGCAAGTTAGCATTGCCATCTATCTATCTCTCTACAAAAGGAAATCCCAACAGCACACAGAGGTAGTATGTAGCAGGTGCACGCCCAACAGGACCAGACCTCAGATCCTGCAATAAGTATGTTTAAAGAAACAGAGCAGCACTTTCCAGTATGTTGAAAGTTCAAAGCGATTGGTGGTCCTCTTTATTCCATAGCAAAATACCTGAAATCGAAGTTTCGGCTCAACATGAGCCTTTTTAAAGGCTCAATATACTATATACTCAATTAACTTTCAATATACTGGAGTGCTGCACTCCTATCTATCTATCTATCTATCCGATTCTAGGGTATTTTCTGCCAGAGGCAAAAATTTAAATGACGCCCCACTGAATTTCCAAATTTTTAAAAAGCATTTACAACCTCATAAAAAAATTGCTGACAACATTACTTAAAATAAGTAACTGACCCTCTGTGACACCACAAATTCTAAAAGCCTGTAGCCAGTCAGTGACACAGACGTTAGTGCCTCACAGATGACGATCACGATCTGCTCCATCAGGAAGAGGACATAATTATGTCTTCTCCCACCCATGACTGTTGAATTTGCTCCCAGATGTCTTCAGCTCCCGGCCCCACATCTCCGCACTGCACCAATAAAATACCAAAGTCACTTACAGTATAAAGTCACCTAAATAACAGTGCTCCTAACAGTGCTCCCTTTTAAATAAACCCTTCTATATTTATATTACCATTACCAAGCCAAGACCCCTAATTCTAACACAAAAAAACAGTATAAGCCGAGGGTGGGAAATGCATTGGTCACAGCCTCTCCAGTATATAGCGCGCCAGCCACTGTAGTATACAGCCAGCCCCCAGTAATGTATGGCCTGCTAGCCCTCTGTTGTATATAGCTTGCCAGCCCCCATAGAATATAGCCAGCCCCCTGTAATATATAGCCAGCCAGCCCCTTGTGGTATATAGCCTTCCAGCCCCCTGTAGTATATAGCCTTCCAGCCCCCTGTAGTATATAGCCTGCCAGCCCCCTGTAGTATACAGCCAGCCCAGGCCCGGCTCCAGCACCTGGCATACCAGGGCAAGTGCCAGGGCCCAGAGAGCTGCCGGCGGCCCACACACGCTGTGCACATCTTCACTTCCTGTGATGAGGAGCTGTGCCCTGCACTGTTCCTCCCCCACTCGGACAGACACAGCACAGGTAGAGGCTACTGAGCTGCCTGTGTGGTGCAGCACATTATGGGTTAACCTCCCCCCCTATCACCTCTTCACACGGAGCTGCAGTACAGCTGAACTCCGGCAGCTCAGAGATCGGGACGAAGAGGTGGAGGAGGAGGAGATGCCTGAAGACTCCTCTGTGTGACACCAGGGCTGCTGCAGACACCACAGCGTGTGTGATGGTATGTGACATGTATGGATGTGTATATAGTGAGTGTATGTCTTTGCCTGCATGTGTATCTGTATCTGACTGTCAGTGTGTGTGTGTGTTTGCCTCCATGCTTATCTATCTTTATGCATGTCTCTATAGCTGTATGCATGTATCTATCTGCCTGTATATATGTCTTGCTGCATGTGTGGATGTGTGAATGATATTAATCATCTCAAATGTACATGAGAAGCAGAGAGGGTTCAGTGTAAGCAGTGATGTGTATTATGAGGTTCCGCAGCAGCTCAGGTGTTTATTATGAGGTTCCGCAGCAGCTCTGGTGTGTATTTGGAGGTTCCGCAGCAGCTCAGGTGTGTATTAGGAGGTTCCGCAGCAGCTCAGGTGTGTATTAGGAGGTTCCGCAGCAGCTCAGGTGTGTATTATGAGGTTCCGCAGCAGCTCAGGTGTGTATTATGAGGTTCCGCAGCAGTTCTGGTGTGTATTATGAGGTTCCGCAGCAGCTCTGGTGTGTATTATGAGGTTCCGCAGAAGCTGAGTTGAAGTTTCAGTTTTATTACTTGGCAGAGTGGAGGGGCACACATTTTTAGGTTCGCTCTGTTGGTTAAATTACCTCAAAACTGCCCTGACCGTGACACTGGGGAATATTTCAGGGAACAGGAGACAGTTTTTTAGTTTTTGAATTTTTAATGCAGGCACGTGAGTTCTCTGCAAAGGGGCCCGCTGAGGCTCTGTCGCCCAGGGGTCTACTGAAACCTGGAGCCGGCCCTGAGCCAGCCTCCTGTAGTATATAGCCCGCAGCCCCCTGTAGTATATAGCCTGCCAGCCCCCTGTAGTATATAGCTAGCCATCCCCAGCAGTATATAGCCTGCCTGCCCCTTTAGTATATAGACTACCAGCCCCCAAAGAAATAAAGTCAGTACTCACCATTCCGATGGCCCGGGCAGCTCCTCTTCCATCTTCGTGTTTGCAGCAGGTCTGCCACAGCTCCCTGGGCAGAACCTCTTCTTTCTTCCTGCTGGCTGCAGGGTCCACCACATCTCCGTGCGCACGGCCCGGCCAGCGCACTCTGTGACGTCAACAGCGGCTGACATCACAGTTGTGCGCCGGCCAGGACCAGCCGCGAACATGAAGATGGAAGAGGAGCTGCCTTGGCTGTCGAAATGGTGAGTACGGAGTTTATTTTTTTTTATATACTCGGATATAAGCCGAGTGGGGAATTTTCAGCAGAAAAATTCGGCTTATACTCGAGTATATATGGTATATAGAGCCCCCTCCCATATTGACATAATGCTTTACCCTCAAGTTACATTATATACAGCCCACCTTAATTATATAATATGTAGTTAAATTATGGTTAAAAGCCAACCCCCAGGTTATATAATGTCCAGCTCACATCCCATATTATATAATTTACAGCCCCTCATATTATATAGTGTGTAGCCCCTTATTATATGATTTATAGCCCCCCATTATTATATTATACATAGAGCCTTTTTCTATAATATACAGCCCCCTTATTATATAATATACAGCCCTCATATTATGATATACAGCCCCCCTTATTATATAATATGTAGCCCCCTTGCATGATTTACAGCCCATCTTACTTTATTATATACAGCCCTCTTTTCTATTACATACAGCCCCCTCTTTCTTTATATACAGCCCCTTTTTTTCAATATATACGGCCCCTCTTTTTATAAAAATAATAAAGCAATTACTCACCTCAACTCAAATCATGATCCCCTCCGGCGCTCGCGTCCTCTGCATCTTCCCGGCTAATCTGCTGCCTTGTGCTCTGTGAAGGGACGCAGGCAGCTTGACGTCATTGCATGCTGCCGGAGTCCTCCAGAGCAGTAGAGCACCACAGACAGTAGGATATGTGCTGCTCTGTACATAATCCGCGAATGTATCATAAAGATACAGACACGATTGATTTTTCATGTGGGGGCAAAGGTCACATGAATCGCTCACCTTACAGCACCCACATTTTGCCGCTTGCCTCAGGCCTTGGGCATCTGCCGCCTGAGGCTAGATTTTCATCATGGCAAATGCGCCTCGGAATCTATCTATCCATCCATATCTATCTATCTATCTATTTATCTAAGATCAGGAAAAGGCAGCACTCCGTAAATAGTGTCAAATAAAGTGGGTGTCTTTATTCCATAAGCGATGTTTCAGCTCCTTACAAGCCTTTATCAAGCATGTAAGGAGCTGAAACGTCGCTTATGGAATAAAGACACCCACTTTATTTGACACTATTTACGGAGTGCTGCCTTTTCCTGATCTTATACTTTAGTCCCCTGGCCTGGGGACTCACGGTCTGTGCACCCACCGAAGTTGCTGTGCTGCTCCGAACTTTCCCTTATTTTATCTATTTATCTATACATTCAATATCGATTTATCTGCATCCCCCTGTATTTCCTTTTTATCTGTGCTTTGTTTTATGCTATGGTCAAAATTTCAATTAATTCTAACAAATAAAATAAACCCAATCTGAAAAATAATAAAAAACCCAATATCCAAAAAGTGAGTATAACATGTAATTAGTTGTATGCAATCTCTGCTCTTACTGCATGTACAAAATGTTGTTTTCCTGTTCCCATTAAAAATATTATTATTCTAGGATGGTTAACAGCAGGAAATCTTAAACTTCCTGCTCAATGGGATGACATTTTCTTACATATATGTAATGTCTCATTGCTATGGCAATTGATGCAGCATAAAATGCCTAAAAGAACACACACTGAGAGGAAGGATGGATCCCAGAGCTCACAGCCACATCCTGTTTCAAAGCAGGACATGGATTTTCCTACTCAAATTTCAGTTCATTATTTTACCGTACTTAATCAGTATTATTTCAAAAATGTCCTAATATAAATTTTAAGAGCCATATTTTAAGTAAAAAGTAAATAATCCCCTACTGGAATTAGATTAGATTGTGGCAGTCTATATGGCTTTTTTATATTGCAGTTATACATACACTTGAACCACACTAAAAGTAGACTGGCTGCTGTCTAAAAATTTTTTACAACTAAGCCCAAAATGTCCTCAAAACTTGACGGTTGGATACCAGATTCTTGATAAATTCCCTTTAGTGTGTTATTAAGAAGTCATATCTAGATAAATTGGATTAAATACTGTCACACCACAGTTCACCTTTCTTTTCTGTATAGATCTCCTGGAGAAGTCACGAGTGGTAAAACATGTCAAAGCAGAAAGGAACTTCCATATATTCTACCAATTGCTGGCTGGCGGAGGAGCTGAGCTGCTAGGTGAGACTGTCCACCCATTATTATATATATTTATATTTTTTAGGGGACATCTACCATTGTGCTAGCGGTCCCGCTCATCACCTGCTCTATGCCCTAAGGCTAGTGCAACAGAGGAGTTCAAAAATTAAAATACGAGGCTCCCTGAGGCGCTTGGGTGACATAGCCTGAGCACCCCAGGGTAATAAGCATAACTTTTATAACTCTATATTTCCACAATCGCTGTATATAGAGTTTTAATAAAAGAAGTCCTGAGGAACTTCTTATTAGGACACATTTACCATCAGTAAACTGCTGGTAGATGTCCTTTAATATTTTTAGTCACAGTATGAATTATACAAAGCAGATAACATCATAAAACCATATATGGGGAGATTGAAGAAAAATGATAAAGTTGGCAGACAAATAACAATAAGAGACCTTAAATGGGGTTTCCCACTAAGGACAGTGGGTGCCTCTGTGTATAGAGCTGTAATATTGTAATATAGTAAGATGGCTTGTAAAATGTTCTTCTAAAGTCTCATGCAGAACCTGGGTGTATTTTTCAGAGATGCTGTTTAACAGAGATGTTGAAATTTAGTCTTTTCTTTCTGATATTAACCAAAAGAACATTGGTGTCTAATGCACAACACTGTAATCCACCAATTCCACCAAAATAGCTAACATAATGTAATGTATATACTTTAGTGATTGATGGAATGATGATACATCTAAATATTGACCTGATCTCCTGTTTGATAATGGGTTAATACATGTTGGTGTTTGATATTAACTAATTTTCCACATTTTCCTTCTGTTAACCTTAACCTCCACTCTGTGGTCCACGGTGGTTACTAGATATAACTCATTATCAATACAAATTTCTGCTGAAATATTTTCAGTGTTCAGTTTCTTTATATGGACCTTGACCACACTAAGACCTACCCACACAGGACCCTCTCATCATGCTACATTCTGTTCCTGTGTCACATCACTATTGTCTATCCTACACATCCCTTATACATGTCCCTTTTTAACCAAAAACAGATTTATTTCTTGTTGGATGTAATGTAATGGACATCGCACTGAAATCCAATAAGGGAAGCTTTGCACATTTTGCAAATCAGATTCTCTTTGGAGAATATACTGTAGATATGTTAGCCTGACAAATTACCTAATATATGACATAATGTGTTTTCACTTGCTTAGGACAACTGAAGCTATCTCCCGATTGTGCTAAGTATGCCTATCTGAACAAGGATGCAAGCAGCTTAAATGGCATGAACGATAATGAGAACTTCAAAACTGTAAAGGTACAAGTTCTATGACTTCTTCTACACTTGGTAAACGTGCACAAGTATTAGCAAGTTCTCAGCCATTTGCTGTTATTCTGCTTCACTTTCTAATTCCTTCCCTTCTTGCGGAACCATTTGAACTTAATCTCATAATATACAGAATATCTCCATATATATTTTGATACCTCATTCATAGTATATGGCTCAGAGACTCCATAATGATACATTTTCAACATGAATGACTTCTGTTTCACTGCTTCTTTAATAAAGCACAGCAATGGTAGACAGAATCTAAGGCCAGGTTCACATGACCTTGTGCCTAAGAACATAGCAAGGATTAAAATGACAACTGGGGGGTTCTTCAAGGTCTATAAAGCTACAAAGCCTGCAGAACTATACCTCCACCAATTGCTGCATCATGATATTCTTTCTGTTCTGGCATAATTTAGCTATCTTTGCATAAAACAAGGGAGATCAGATGCTAAATGTATTTATGTTCTTTACAGTCAGCCATGAAAATTATTGGATTTTCAGATTCTGAGGTGACCTCAATCCTGCAAATTGTTGCAGTTGTCCTGAAGCTGGGTAATATTGAAATAAAAGGACAGTTTCAGGCCAATGGAATGGCCTCTTGCTACATCCCAGATTTAAAGGGTAAGATGAAACAAGATTCACCTGTTATCTGTAGATGTCTGTTAATATGTAACATTGCAGCATTATAAGTTCAGGTATAAATACTGTATTTGGATTGTTATTATTACTTTTATTGTTACTTTTATCTACAATAAAAGCATTGATTTGCCTCAAAGTGAGTCAATTATTGTAGAGAAATGCACAGTGTTTTCCAGCATACATTTATTGGGGTCATTTATCATATTCCGGCACTCGGCACTCAAGTCTCTGGCCTCCTGATGTATCTGGCAGGGGCCAGTTCAGCGTCTGCACAAAGTGCGCAGGCTTGGACCAATTGTCAGGCAGGGTTTTTTTAATATAATTACAAAAACCGTCTTGCCGCACACTTACCCAATTTGGTGGACATGCGTACATCGGTTTGTCTGTAAAGTCGCTTTTCAAAGCGAAGTGCCTGGGCATGCGCAGACACCTCTGTGACCGAGTTAACATGTGACTGACTGACATGCGCACACCAACTCGACGGTAGCCACGGCGCCCACTATGATTGGTGAGTATCATTACCAGCTGCTCAACGCCTCTCCACCTTTCTTTGCTCACCATTGGCTAATGTTTCTGCTTCGCCCGCCCCCTGAACATGTCAGTTTAATTGGGGCTGTAGGCGGTGGTCACCAGCAGCTCCATCCATTGGGTAAATTACTCCCTGATGGGAGGGGTTTTGACTGTTATATACCCGGCGTGATAGCGCCGACGATTAGTATTAGCCCGACCCCTGATGAAGCCAGGTCACTGGCGAAACATGTCGGGGGGCTAATCTCTACCTCTACTTTTAATTTGCAGTGCGCTTAGGCTGGGGTGTGACTTTCACTTATTTGGCTGGTTTAAATTTAGGGTTACATCCTAGGGAGTAGTAATAGGTTTCTGTATATGGCTGGGATCGGATTGATCTCATACCACAGAAATCAATGCATGGGTTTACATGATAATAACTCATTGCATTTAGGTTTGTATTGCATTTTATTTATGACACTGGAAGAAGACTCTTATATAAAAATAGTTCTTCAGGTGCTGAGGTCACAACCTGGGTACACCAACTGCCAACTGCCTCATTAGCATTTGGATTAAACCAGGAATATCTTGGAAACAGACTGAAATAATAAAGTTTTACAATTCTATACAACGTGCTGCTCACAGATTATACTGCCTGGTGGAGGTTAAAAATTGGATTTTTTTTTACGAAAATCTTCAAGCAGTTTCTTACTTCCCTGTTTTACTCTATTATTTCTACTACCAGAAATAAAGGAGATCAGCTCATTAATTGGTCTTGATGCTGCTACGTTGGAGAATGCATTCAGTGTCCGCACTGTAGAAGCAAAACAAGAGCGAGTAGTGACAACACTCAATGCTTCACAGGTAAAAAAAAGTACCATATCCTGCTAGGGTTAGAGCGATGATAGAAAGATAGAGCTGGGGTGTCTTTTTCCTTGTTTTTTGGCAAACTATTGGGTATTACAAATGTTTTCTCTTTACATCCCCTTTTCTTCTTAACCATCTTCTCTGTAGTGTCTATGAGCAGCTTAAAATTTCTATTTATGACGTTGCATTACTGTATTCTGCTGTGTTGTCTCTGCCTTTTCCTTGATATATTACTTGTACTGTTTCAGGGAGCTTATGCGAGAGATGCCTTGGCAAAGAATATGTATGACCGACTCTTTAGCTGGCTGGTGCAGAGGATTAATGAAAGTATAAAGGTTAGTCCTAATGCTTTTCTACCAAAAAGAGACACCTCCAATTACAGTACATACATAGTATTTTACTTGGATATTGTATTATTGATATATTGGTAAATGATCATTTCATTAGCTCATTTACATCCTACTTCTAGACTTTTGGGTCTGTTTCTAGATGTTTAAAGACATTTTAACCCTTTATTGTTGACTGATTGTTAGAGTCATTTATGCAGATATAAAGGATATTACACATAAATACTTTGTGATGCTTTCACCCTATGCAGCAAAAAACTATTGATATTTTATACAAAAATACAACAATATTTTATATAAGTTTTTAGTCAAGTATTTTTCCTATTTATTTAGTATGATTTTACCCTCATTTATAATACTGCATGTAATGGACAGAGAGATGGCATCCCATTATAATAGGCTTTGCATTGGGATACTCCTGAATTAATGGCCCCTGTCCCAGTATATCATACCGGCCTCACAGCCCCTTGTTAATTAATAATTCCTTTATTTATATAGCGCTCACAGAGTTTTGCCAGTGTTGCGCCAGAAACACCTAAGCCTCTTGATGTATCTAGCGGACGACGTGGCTGCTGGGCAAAATAACACCAGGTCCGCTGGTTTTTCAAAAGGATGCCGCCGCGCCCCTCTATGCCTCCCTGCACGCCCACATGTTGTGGAGTTGGTGTATTCGCACAAGAATTTGCTATTTTTTCACTGCTACTATGCCAGAAACTGGTGTAGAAGTAGTGATAAATCTCCCCCAATCAGTCAAAAATCAGAACAAGGGAATAGGTCAGCATTCAGGACTCCATTGCAGGACACTCACAAACTACGGACCTTAAGGACCTTCCTATTCGTGAAAGTTTTTTTTTGTCCCTGGGGGGAGGGGGTAGTGACCCACCACTGTAAGAGACTGCTGGGAAGGGCAAGATGTCATATAATAGGTCATTGCTACATTTGTATTTTACTACTTCTTGAATGCATATTATTGAATTTGTCAATATTAATGTATAAGCCATAGTTTGCTAGACTAGTTTTAGCTACATTAATCTGATCTCTTCTGCCAGGTCTCTGAGTTCCAGGGAAAGAAGGTGATGGGAGTGCTGGATATTTATGGATTTGAGATTTTAGAGGTAAATTTTGCTACATTTTACTGTAATGGAGCTGGGTCATTAATGAATAATTAATATATTAATAAGTAACTATAATATTTATTTTTTTGGAAAACCATACTTTTAATTAACAAGATCTGTACTTTATTACCCATTAGGGTATAGTCACATAAAATTATTCCACTGCTGAATTTAATTCATAGAAATTTAGAAGGGTATTAGTTTGATAGCAACCACTGAAAAAAAATCCCTACATTCCAACTGGAATCATGATCAATTTCTATTAGGCTTCATTCACATGACCGTTGGGGGACTCATATATACGGCCGACATATAACATCGTCTATACGTCCCCCATAGGCTGGCAACGGGCGGACATGTCCTATCTTTCCCTGTAATACAGCGCCATGCACCATGTTTCTCTATGGAGTGGGGTGGGGGCGAGCAGCGCTAACTCCCTACCCCTCTCCTGGGCAACGACGTGTACGTATGAATTTAGCCTTACTATGTTTGAAAGTTAAAACCTCTATTGCAGTTCAGTTCACATATTGCTGAACCTCTATTGCAGTTCAGTTTATTAGCAATTCTATGATATTGGGTACAATATAATCGACTATGCATTTTAACAGAATAGCATCCTGTAAGTCTGCCGAAGTTACTCACTATGAATATGTCCCTTGTGGACATACTCTATGGTTTCCTCACAACAGGGTTTATTCATATGTTAGTTGCTGCAGACTTGGACTGTTGAACAGGTGGATCTACCGGTGAGCTAGGTTGGCCCCCAGTCCCTTTGTAGTCAATGAAAGGATATGCAGTATACATTATTACAATCATCTTATATATTAAGATTGTAATGTGAGCAGGTTGGGGGCCGCAGTTTATTTTTCTATAATTTAGATGCATTGATGATATTGTGAGAGGGTATCTTAGATGAACATATACCCTACCGGTATCCTTACCCCCTGGCTCCCCCTTCTCAATCATTCTGTGAGAACCAGTCACCTTGCAGCATCTTGCTGGGACCTGAGGCCTTCTGCTATGTCATCTCACAGGAATAAGAAGGTCTAAGGGGAAGACAAGAGCCAGTCAGCAACTTGCTTGTTAGGGCCCCCAGGACCATAACAACTTGAGAGAAGGGTTAGAACGCAAGTTACTAGTGAACGACATTTGTGTCTGCTATGCTTGGGGAATCCTGGAAATGGTGTGTTATGGTGGCTTAACTCTAAATCCAGAGTGCCAGAAACATAAGCACTAAGCAGAGATGAGTTTTTTTGTGATGTCCGCAAATAAGTGATTTGGAAAACCAAGGATATTTATATGGATCTGACCACTGGGTTTAGGGTCTGACAACTAGTTTTCCAACTTATTAAGAAGAAGAGACAACTAAGCCTTATTTGTGTGCTTAAGCTAAGCTACAGTACTAACCTATACATTTACATCTGTATACACCCATTATCCATGAAGGTTTCCTCATTTTCCTAATATGTGGAGTCCTTGAGAAACAGGAACAGACCCCATTGAAGATGTGGTGCCCATACACTGTCGGAAAAAATAAGTACCACAAATATCATGTACTAAGGCTAAACCTTTCAACAGCATAGAAGTCTAGATCAGGGATGGATTGGGGTATTCTCAGTATATAAATCATTTTGAAAACCAAGGTTATAACATTAACATATGAGTTTTTACTACTGGGTCTGACTATTAAATGTCTCACTGATTAAAATGAAGAGACTGCAGCTCCATGTACATGGTCTAATCTGTAGTAAAGGGTAGATACACAACCATTACCCCTGAAGGAACCCTTGTTCTACTGATGAGGGGGTCCTTGAGGGTCACACCAACACTGATTGTACAATGAGTATACTCTAATGCTATCCTGAGGCTATTTGTTCCCACAAATACTAATTACCTTATGATAAACCCTTTCACATTTTGTAGATGTGTGCAAATGAAAAAACTTGTCGGTGTAACAACTGTGTTTTTTTCTCAACAGGAAAACAGCTTTGAGCAATTCATTATTAATTACTGTAATGAAAAACTACAGCAGATCTTCATCCAAATGACTCTGAAAGAAGAACAGGAAGAATACCGTAGAGAGGTAACATTTGCCTTTCCACTTCCATTCATTTGTGCTGCTGGTATAAAAATCTTGTGGTTTTATTTGTCTGCAGCTGGTGAGAAAATAAAAGCAATATGTGACCACTGTTAGTTTTAGTGCAAAACCAAAATTTATAATTACATTTCACAATGTATCAGTCGCCATTACTTCATAAATCTCTTTATTCTGTTATTTAAGGGAATTGAATGGACCCAGATTGAATTTTTTGACAACGAAATTATCTGCAAACTAATAGAGGATGTAAGTAGCAAATCAAGAGTAATAGTTCTCAATGGTGGTTCCTATACGTAGTATAGTACATATAATTTGGATGCACAGACATATAACTATCCCGGATATCTCAAATACTCTGCCTGTATTATTTATTATTATGCACTGCACAATGTGCTGGATGTTCCTTTAAATTTTATAAAATGTATGGAAAGAATGTTCACTTGTACTAATACTTCTACATGAACCCTTGGTGTCTCCCTGCGGCAGAACACAAAGGGAATACTAGCGATACTGGATGAGGAGTGCCTGCTCCCAGGAAATGTCTCTGATGCCACCTTCCTAACAAAGCTTGGAAGGCAGCTTGGAAACCATAAGCACTTCAAGAGTAAGATTACCCAGAATGCCAAAAATATTACGGATGTGACTCTGCCCGATAATTCTTTCCGAATAGAACATTATGCTGGTCAGGTAAGAATCTATTAATATACCATAATACTAAAAATATCCATGCATTGTAACTGAGTTTTATTCTGTTAGAATACACACACCGCAACATGTATAGCAAAATTTGTGATTTTTGCATGATCATCAGGTGGCAGTATTTCAGAAAAATCTCAATTTGTGAACTGCCCAAGGGTTGCTGAGGTTAAATTGTAGGAAGTAAACATGATAACTACCTATTATGTAAATTTTGGGTTGGAAACTAAGAGCTCTCCTTATGAAGACTTAAAGGACATCTACCACCAGGATAAAGGACTGTAAACCAAGCACAATGACATACTAGTGTGTGTATCCTCTGGCAGGATCTGCTCTTCGTTTAGCTTCTTGTACTGTTGTGTTTAAGAAAAAGGCTTTAAAAATTATGCAAATAATCCTGATGGGCTTTTAAATATATTTTTGTAAAAAAACAATGGCAAAAAAAGTTAAAAGAAGAGCAAATCCTGCCAGAGGGGCACAAACCAGCATCTGAGTCTTCTTGGTTTACAATCCTTGATCCTGGTGGTAGATTTCCTTTAAGGCCGCCTTTCAGGCATGGGGAGACTTACAGCCATTGATGCTCCATTGCTGCCTTACAAGCTAGTCAAAAGAGGCAATGTTGTCCTTAACTTAATTGCATATTTCCCTTGTACATTTCGGGGGAACCTCTTTCTATCGAAGTGAACATCAGCTAAGAAGCTTGGTGCGGGCACACTACTCTGCAGCAGCACACTGACTAATCAAACCAGGGGGCTTCCAGAGTGCATGAAATCCTGAAGCACATGGGGTTATGGAGCAGACAACTGATGACTCAATAAAGCTTCATTACAGACACCTTACAGCTGATCATTGCAGCCTGGGACTAAAGTAAAGCATTCAGAGAGCTTCACCAGAGGTCACAGTGAGCAGAGGGGTCTGTCTGTAACTAGGGGTCATCTGTTAGTCTCCTTAAATACGGGTCCGTCTGTACTCTGATTTATTTAAAATTCCTTCATCAAACGCTGTGTCAGTTGCTTTAGCTGCGTGGTATATTCTTCTATTGGGTCTTTAGTGAGTTTAGTGTATGAATAGTTGTCATTTACCTGTCGTAAACATTCTTCTGTATACGTATTGGTGTCCATCACTACAGTACCTCCTCCATTATCTGCAGGGTATATAGTAATTTGTATACTTTCTTGTCTTTTATAGATTTAAACTTAGGCGCTACTTAACCCCTTAACTGCGCCGTAGAGCTAGCTCTACGGCGCAGAGGTATAAGGAGTGTATGAAGAGGGCTCACGGGCTGAGTCCTCTTCATACAAAGGTGGGGGTTTTTGCAGAAAACCCCCACTGCTAATAACCGTGGTCGGTGCTTGCACCGATCGCGGCTATTAACCCTGTCATTGCCGCCGCTCTTCTTTTGACACGAGGCTACATGGCTTCTGGAGATTTGTTACAATGAGCCAGTGGCTCATTGTAATGAATGACCGGCAAAAATGCCATATATTGCAATACAGAAGTACTGCAGTATATGGTAGGAGCGATCTGACCATCTAGGGTTAATGTACCCTAGATGGTCTAAAAAATAGTGGGGAAAAAAAGGAAAAAAAAAGTTTAAAAAATAAAAAAAAATAATAAAATATTAAAAATTCAAATCACCCCCCTTTCCCTAGAACTGATATACAACATAATAAACAGTAAAAATCACAAACATATTAGGTATCGCCACGTCCCAAAATGCCCGATCTATCAAAATATAAAAACAGTTACGGCCGGCGGTGACCTCCGAGGCGGGAAATGGCGCCCAAATGTCCGAAATGCGACTTTTACACCTTTTTACATCACATAAAAAATGAAATAAAAAATGATCAAAATGTCGCACAGACCTCAAAATGGTAGCAATGAAAACGATGGCTCATTTTGCAAAAAATGACCCCTCACACATTTCCGTGCACTAAAGTATGAAAAAGTTATTAGCGTCAGAAGATGGCAAATTTTTTTTTCTTTTTTGTACACATTCGTTTAATTTTTGAAAATGTGTTAAAACACAATAAAACCTATATAAATTTGGTATCACCGCGATCGCACCGAACCAAAGAATAAAACTGAGGTGTTATTTTGAGTGCACAGTCAAATTAGAAAAAACTGAGCCCACAAGAACGTGACGTTTTTTTTTTTTAATTTTTCCACATTTGGAATTTTTTTTCAGCTTCGCAGTACACGGCATGTTAAAATAAATAACATTACGGGAAAGTAAAATTTGTTACGCACAAAATAAGCCCTCACACAGGTCTGTACACGTAAAAATGAAAAAGTTATGGATTTTTGAAGTTGGAGAGCGAGAAATGAGCCGAAAAACCCTGCGTCCTTAAGGGGTTAAATATTGCTTCGTACTACTGCTGGTTTGAATGCTCCCATTTCTTTACTAGCTTCTTTTTTAGGCTACCATTTGGACTTTAGTTTCAGATCTGTGTGAAAATATCTATCAGTTTTAAGAATGTGTTTTCTAATAGGGTTTTCAATATAGAATTTTGTAGGCAGAGATTACAAATGTATTTTCCAATACCAATAAAGGTCTGAAACTTGACAATAGTTTGTGTGGAAGAGGATTTTAGTCCTTTATATCACTGGGATAGGTTTAGCTGTTTGAGATATTACTGAGATTGACTACGGATGGTTGTCCTATTTTTCCTCCCTCTTTTTTCTTTTGGTTTGGTGCTGAGACTTGTGTATTCAGTAGTTGGTGTCTCTGATGTGATATCTTGTATTGCTGTCTTTAGGTCCCTTATTACAATTTCTCCAATTACTCCAATTGTCTTGCAGTGGTTTGTGTGTAATGGGGTGGAGATTGTTGGTAATGAGACTGTTAGTGTTGGTGACTGGGTGTGCGATCCCGTTGATAATTTTGATGTGAATAATATGTTTCTACATGACTTTGGTATCTGTGCTAATGAGTTTGGGGTCTGTGATGTTGATAGTATCTTCCGGGTGTGGTCGCCAATTTGGACTTGTTTTTAGTGTCCAAGTCTGTTATTTCAAATAATTGCCTTTTATTCATTGTAATACCCAAGGCTTCTCTTAGAACAATTCAAATACCCAAATAAGATATTATCTATAAGAAATTTTGGTGCCATTTTTATTGTGAAGTCTAAGATTTTTATTGTCTGTTTGCTAAAGTTTGATTTCCACTAAAGTGTGGCCCTTTTCTTGTTTCAGTATAGTATGAATAAGGTAGGATTGGTGACCAGTTATTTAAGTAGTGAGGAAATCTGCTGAAGTTCGACTCCCGATACTTGTATATTGGTGTTTATTTAAAAATAAAGAGGGAATAAGGAGGTAAACATATACAATGTAGCCATTTTTGTGCACAAAAGACCAAATTGTCTTGCCAAAAATCAATTTTTACACCTTTTTGACTCCAGGATTTTGGATTTCTGAGCTTAATAAAGTCCTGTTTGGTCCAGGAATGAGTGATGTGTCTGATGTACTTTATAAGCGAGCTCTCAGGGTAAACATCTCTGATAACTATAGAAATATATTAATAAATAATAGCCACACACTTTTTTCACCTACAAATCATATAGATCTAACATATGGAGAGTCACCACATGTGATAAATCTACCTGCAATTTACAACTTCTCTCTTTTCCTGTAGATAAGTTGTTTTTGTTTGCAACCTCCTTTGCATGTTAGTTTCTGACATTTTTAATATTGGCTGAAAAAAAGTAGTGATCATGAAAAAATATCTGTTATCTGCAGGTTACCTACAACACAAATGGATTTTTGGACAAGAACAATGATCTGCTCTTCAGAGACCTCTCCCAGGCCATGTTCAAGGCAAAGCATGAACTGCTCAAATCTATTTTCCCAGAGGGAGATCCAAAAAATAGTTCTCTTAAACGTCCACCCACTGTTGGCTTCCAGTTCAAAGGCTCAGTGTCAACACTTATGAAGAATCTGTATGCTAAGAATCCCAATTACATCAGGTGACATATTAGCTATAATAAATTAATAAGACGCCGTTATCACATATTACAATAATCTCATGAGCATAAGAATATGCTTCGGAGAAAAGTTGCAACATCCCGTAACACTCATATTATATATGAAACAGCACTGAGTTTCCCCACCTCCCTCTGTGTCGGCACATAATTCTTAGATTTAGCTGAAGACCCTGGCTTAGTTACTGAACTAACTGAATCAGCCACTTCCTTCATAGAATCTGCTGTCGACATAAAGGGAGGTAAGGATCCTTAGCGCTGGGTGCTGCTGGGATGAAACAGCTCAGCATTTATCGGAATTAAGCTAACTGCACATGATTTTCGTTTATCTATGCCCGCTGTCTGCGGCTGTAATAACGGTATTTGTGGGCCATGTAAGTCTAAGCCAGAAAACACAGCTTAGAATAGGACATGCTCTGGGTTTTCCTCAAGGGCACTAGTCTCTTTAGCAATACATGGAGCTATGAGACAGCCACCCCAAAAGACCCTTCTTCTAATAGATACTTTTCTATATTCTGTACTCCATTCTTAGATTTTTGACAGATCCGTCATTTAGTTAAAAACCCTGTCTAATGGTCCCCATCAACGTATTATGGAACGCATTGGGTTTCCCCCAATTTGAGCAGCACTTACACCATTATATATTTGTGTAGTGATTCAGTGTATTATGATGAGCAACATTCAGTCTTGTTGGCTACGGATTCCTTAAAGAACTGTAGAAAACATAACACCAGTAGGACCATTATTTTCTGGTATTACCTATACTGCATATTTAATTTCTCTATATATATTGTAATATAATTATAGTTTATTTACATTGTTTTTTTTATAGTAACTTGTTCTATTTTGCATGAAAAAACAGGTGTTTGAAGCCTAATGGCACAAAGAAGCCATCCTTGTTTGATGATAAGCTTATGGAGATACAGGTCCGCTACCTAGGCCTGCTTGAGAATGTAAGAGTACGTCGTGCCGGATATGCTTACAGACAGGAGTATGGCTCTTTCCTGAATCGGTACAAGATGCTGAGTAAACAGACGTGGCCTATGTGGAGAGGAGACCCACGGTAAGGTTATATGGAACCAGAACTAACTGCATCTAGCGGGGCATCTAGAATTTAAAAAAACATGTAGATTGCAGATGGTAGTTAAAGTATGAAAATCTCATTTTTACATATGTTACATAAGTGTTATTATTTTTAACTATAACAAGTAGTGACTTTTTTTTTTCAAGATGACACTTTCTACTGTTCTACATCTATTCTGTTGATTCATTTCAATTAGGAGCAGAATTTCTTTTTGAGTTTTACTCAAATGTGTCCTGTTATTGTGACAGGGATGGGGTAGAGGTTATGCTAAATGACCCAGAAGTCAATATTTCATCTGATGAAGTTGCATATGGAAGAACCAAACTATTTATCAGGACCCCAAGCACAGTATGTATTTCATTTCAGTAACTGTATGTCCCTTCTCTTCACTGTTATATAAGGTGAACCTGTCTTAGGCTTTTGTGACACTTAACTACCAACATATCTGGTCAGTGGAGGATTGATAGTCCCCCACTTGAGCAGCCCATTGGGAACCAGATTACCAGTCTGAGACCACGCAGTGGCCCAACACTCATACATACTTTTTTGAGGTGACCTTGGACTGGACTCTGTTCTGATCACAGGAATCTGTTTCAACATGCTCTGAATCTGTCACAGCTTGATGCAGAGGGCTCACTAGAGTATCCTAAGTTCCTCTATTAGGCGAATCCAACGCTGGTGACCAATGGTCAACTATCCTTTGTCTGTTAGAACCTTAATACTAATCTCTTCAGACTCATCTCTGCTACTATCTGTACCTGCACAGAAAGGGAAACTCACCTGAACTACGCAATGGGGCAGATGTATCAAGCTGTCTAAAAGTCAGAATGTTCTTAGTTGCCCAAGGCAACCAATTACAGCTCTGCTTTCTTTTTACCAGTGCTGGTGAGTATTTTAAAGAGGAGCTGTGATTGGTTGCCATGGGCAACTAAGAACATTCTGACTTTTATCCAGCTTGATAAATCTGCCACAGTGTGTACTTCTTAGACATATATGCAGTGTCTGACAGTGGCAATAGTCAGGTTATCACTTCTAGTTGATGCAACCACTCTGGGGCATTCAAGAAACATTTAAGGTGCTAACGTGTTTAGCAACATACTGATAGTGGTCTATTTTGTCAATTTCTGCTGACAAGTTCCTTTTAAAGAAACTACTGGAATTGGATTTGGTACACATCTTGTCAAATTTTAAGCCTAGTAGTTCATCATTTAAACTGGCAAATTCCTTATAAATTATATCTATAATTGTTTTCAATTAATTTTACCTTCAAGTTGTAATTCAGATGTTCTTACGCAAACATTACTGTATTTATTTGTAGCTTTTTGACTTGGAGGAAAAGCGTAGGCAGAAAATGAATGAATTGGCCATCCTTATACAGAAGGTGTTCCGTGGATGGAGGCTCCGGGCTCACTATTTGCTTATGCGGAAGAGTCAGATCGTCATTTCTGCATTTTACCGTGGTCACACTGTAAGTTTTAAGATCATGTCAAAATCTGAAGATGAAGCAGATTCATCAACCTACCTAATTTATGGCTGTCACATTTTTCCGCTTGTCCATGTGCAAATAATTCAAATCTATGTCAACTAGGAACCCTCCCTTTGAAACACACACATTTTGGAGAGTGGCAAAAGTGAAAGAAATATGACATTAGGTTGCTAACATTTGCACAAAGGAGGTATGTGCCAAAATGTGCTCTGGCTTTTTGAATGGCTGGTTCCCACACTGCTCCTGCCAATATATTCCGAGCAGGGGTAGTAGCCACAGTAGCTGTTATGGGGCCCACAGTGTCAGGGGGCCCTAAAATATGGGGTATTGGGTGTTTATATGCTGCATGTGTGGGTTTGTGTATGTATTTGTTAGAGTGTCTGCTGTATGTCTGTATATGGTGGTGTGTATATCCTCTATATGTGTGTATATGCTGCATGGGTGTGTATAGTACTGTTTGTATGTGTGTATATGATGTATGTATGCATATATGGTGGGTATATACTGTATGTATGTTTATGTTGTATGTGTATATATGGTGTGTATATGCTGTATGTATATAAGTATATAAACATGTATATATTTGAGTGTATAAATGTGTGTGAAAGGGGGTCCCATTCAGAAGTCTGCTTTGCGGCTCTGCCTCTCCTAATTATGCCCCTGGTTCCAAGCATCAAGAATAATTTGCCTGGCCAAATGGTGTCCTTATAGCAGTGCAATAGAAAAAGTAAGTCATCTCCTCAGCTGAAGAAACATAGAAGAAGCAGAACCCTGTAATCTGTTTTACAAATTTGATGTTCTTTGAGAACATTTTCATTAAACTTTGTAAAACAATCTGGAACAACAAGGCAGCTTCACTTAGGCTAAACACCTATACAACAGAAAAACTACTGGACCGTTCTACCTTGGACCTAGGCCTTCTTTACTTAAAATAGGTAGGATCAACTTTCTCTTTTGCAGTTTAGATTTAGATGTGGGAACTGCTTCCACCATGAACAATTTTCGCAGACATGTCAGTTGAATTAAAAAGTGTGAATCTTGGGGTTTTTATGTATCTAAATACTGATTGGGGACGCAGTCAACAGCTTTGTTGAGTTGCAGCAGTAGAAATGTAATAAAGTCTAGTATAGGGTGTGTATTAAGAAGGCCCGTGGTTAGCTGTGAAGTTGATAATTAAATAGTTTGGGTCCCTGTTATTTGGAGACCTAGTCTAGGGACTATATTTAGCGGGTCGGGCTGGTGATCTCTTCTTATTTAGGTGGCTGGTCCCTATTTGGGGCTTTAGGTTGCAATTTTTATTTTTGGGTCTTTATTTATTCTGCAATATGTATTTTTTTCTGGGTTATAATCTGAGGTAACAACTTTATTCTGTTGTTGACAGTATGTCACTAGGTCCCTTTGAAGGTCACTCCTTTTTTGACGAGTTTCATTTTATGAAGAGCTCCTCCAGGTTGAGGTCTCTTCTCCAGGTCCCTCAGTCAGCCATCATAACGAACATTTTTCTTCTTATAGCTCTTATTCAGCATTTTTGAAGGAGTATCATTTTTGTGAACCCTCATCTACCTCCTATTACCTACTTTCCATGACTTATGGAACTTGCTTTGTTCACTGAGGCACAGTCATGAAGTCTTTCCAAACTGTTTTCACAAAGCTGGAAGTATAAAATTGCACATTATGACAACACCTAAAAAAAGTTGTCCTAATATTATTCCACCAAACTTTACCAATCAGAGTTTGTCATGGAAAATATACAAGGGAAGACATTCACTGTCCAGCAGCAATAGCATCATATTTCAGTATCACAACTGAATTTATTGAGCTCTTTAGAATAAGCTATTGTTTGCTTTTAGACTAGACTATACTGGAGATACAAAAACTGTAGTAAGCATAGCTACTGCTCATGTATGAGATACAATTCTTTGTGTGTACTGCATGTTTTATGTATGTTTTTTCTTTTGCAGCAAAAGAAACAATATCAGAAAATCCGGTTTTCTGCCTTACTCTTACAAGCCTATGTCCGAGGCTGGAAGGTAATGACTCATGATATGCACAGTTTTATGCCAAGAAAAATAATAAACTGGATCATGTCATGGCTGATTATGGTGAATAGAAAGCATGTCTTCTTGTTGGATATAATTAATTTAATCTGTTGCACTTTTGATTAGTGTTAATTTGCTTCTAGGCACGTGTGTTACTGAGGAAAATAAAACTGCAAAACCGTCAGTCAGACGCATCATCCGTTATTTGTGCTTATTGGAGGGGATACAAGGTAACGCTTTGTTCTTAGCTTCTAGAAGATTAGATTAGATTCACTTTTTTATCCAAAAAAGGGAAACTGTTGCAAAAGGGAAATTGTTGTTTAAAAGGTTTAAAGAAGACCTGTCACCAGATTTTGACTCCCCTTACTAACAGTCCTCCCGTAAAATTAGCTGCCAGTGGGGTGTCAGTTAGATAATAGAGCTCTATAGGAACCTGTCACTGGCTGTATATGAGCAAATGTGGTGACAGGTTCCCTTTAAAGGCGTTATCCGGGATACTTATAAAATAATAACAAAACCTCTTCCTTACCTTAAGAAAGATTGAACAGAGGTTGTTTATGCAGCCTGATTATTTCCAAGCCATAAATACTCATTTCGGGAGCCCAATTTTTTTTAAGGTATCTGGTAGCTCTATACTTCAGTTGCTCTCTCCATCATTGCATTCAGTCCCTTTCCATCCATATGGCACATGCTTGCAAGGGGAAAGGTTAGCGATGGCACAGAAAGCCAAAAACTAGCCTCTTGCAATGAGATACCAAGTGAAGTAGAACTGCAAGGGGGTGCCATTATAATGTAACCGGCCCTTTGCAGTGATGCCACTGCAATTACCTGATACTGGGAGGTGTTAAAAGGTACCTCCAAGTCCTCTGGTCACATGAGGTGGAAACTATCTATCTATCTCATGTTTTTCTATCTATCCATCATCTGTCTACACGTTTGAACACCAAAAAATTGAAACTGTTGCATCTCATATATACATTTCTTTCTACAGGTGAGAAAAGAATACAGGAAATATTTCCGATCCAGTGCATTAAAGAAGCTGTCCAACTTTATCTACTTGAGGATTGTAAGTCTTAGGGGGGAGTGACATTGTTTTATCATGTAGGGCTGCTTCAAAAAAGTAGAAAATCCAAACATTACCTTGAAATGAATTTATGTAGCTGTTCTTTTAAGTGGGTTGTCCAGGATTAGAAAAGATGACTTTTTCAAAAAAACAAGAAAACTGTATTGTGCCTCCTGAGTCTCTCCTGATTTGTCTGCTGTGTTTTGACATATACATTTGCCTATGTGGTCTTCTATAAACTTATGCGGGACATATTAAATGTATTAAAAACAGACACAAAGCACAAGTACTAGACAAAAAAAAGTGTTAAAAAGAGCCAGAGAAAACCTGCTGACACTAAAGTAAACATTCCCTTAGTCCCCTTGTTCATTAATGTCAGCCCCCCAAAAAACAACATAAATGTTTATTGGGTAGCCCACCAGATCAAAAAATGCCTATTAAACCACCATGTCCCCCAAAACTCTAAAAAGTATCTGATTCTTATGACCTTTTCAATTCTGGTCATTGGAGGGTTAACTTCAAGGTCTGATCCTTTTATTTTTGGGAAATAATGTAACAATTAAGGTGTTGCAGTGACTTACCATTATCCTTACTGACGATGCTCACACACTTGGAAAGCTGAATATATATGTATATGTAGGAATAGTAGAGAGGAATACTCTTCTGCTGGACAAGAGTACAACGCTATAGGAATGGGTATAAAAAGAGCTCAAATTGGCTAATTAAGCTAAATAATGTTATCTTTGTCCACATTTTTCTCAAGTAGTTGTGGTAGGTTTGAGCTACACATAGAGTTTAAATATTGATTTTCTTTATTGTATTGTGTTATTTTTCAGCTTCAAAAGTATTTCCTGGGACTGAAGAACAACCTTCCATCAATGTCCCCTATAGACAAAACATGGGCACCTCCAAAATATAAGTTTCTTACCAATACAAATCAAGAATTATTGAAAATGTTCCAGATTTGGAAGGTGAGATAGTAAAGTGTTTTAAGTTATAATATTTTTAATCAGTTTTCCAGTACAACTATATAAAATCAAGTCACACTTGGGCACCCCACCAAAACACCAGAAATAATGCAGGGAGCAGTCCTATGGCCCGGGCTGACTTGCATTGTAATAAGGGATGAGTGGACTTAAACTGCAATGGGTCCGTGCCAAACATTGCAGGTTGGAATCCGGACTTCAGCCAGAACTGCGGGTTCAGTATTCAGGCTCTCCCCAACCAAATTTTTTACCAAACTCAGTGAAACCAAAGCTGAATGGATCCGCTCATTGCTAGTTGTAATACCAAGAATCTGACATTAGGGGATTGTGGTGTGACGCCCACTGAGAAAGAGGAAGTTCCCAATGCTCACATCTTCGTAGTCAGAACACTAGAATTCACTATGCAAACACGTTATATTGTTAAATACATCATTCATTTAGACCTGATCAAAATCCTATTTGAAATAAAAGTATAAACCGCTAGATACCATGGGTGGAAGTTAATAATCTACTGTACTTGTTCCATGACTTCTGGTATCATTCGAATGAAAAATTCCTTGAATACATTTATCAAAGCTTTAACACTTTTTATTTTGCAAGGCCACGACCAACGGACGTGCTCTCTGAAATGGGGAGTCAAATAGTCTGTGTGTCAAAAAAAAGACAGTACACCACATGTAGTACACACTAGGCACTAGACTAAAAACAGAACTCAACTGTCGTACAAGGTGCCAGAATTTTCATCTCAGTGATATTTCTGGCACAACAAAAAAATAGTCCTATCTAACTCTGCACTGGGGTACCTTGTGTCACATTGGTAAATTCCCCAGCCCATGTATGGGATTTTGGTAACCCTGCCCATATACAAGAGCAAATTTCCAAGACAGATTTTTGCTGCTTGAAATAGAAAAATCAGCAGTAAATATATGATATTTTACTTGCATGAAAGAGCAAGTGTCTTAATTCTGTGCCAATCTGCTGCCCACCTGCAACAGACCTATGGATGAAACATTAGACGTTAGATTTCAGTGGGATCGGACAACCTTCTGATGATTATGGGACTCCTGGCTTTCCTCTGGTTGCAGATGTAGGGGGAGATGAGGATCAGGCAAGTTGGAATTCACTTGTCTGAACCCTTTGTGGTTTGGAAATAAGCCACTGCCGAAGGTGTCTGGCTGTGGCTTTCTCCATTAGTTGCACATGCAGAAGCAACCATAATCATAACACGCGGGGGTCCGTGTTTGTCTAACATATGTCTCATATATACTGTAAAGCCTTGAATTTCTTTTGTGGATATTGTGTTGACTACGGTATGTTTCATATTGGCAGTATGAAAGTGCCCTAAAATGTATTTTTATATTTTACAATATAATTTTTTTCTATATTTTTAGTATTTAATTATTTTACTTTAAAAAATACATACAGTAATGTATAAAAGATAGGTCTTTAATATAAATATATGCTATAATATGCAACCACAATGCACATTTTATTATCAATCATTTTGTTTTTGAATAGTGCAAAAGATACAGACAGACTCTAACCCCTCAACGTAAGGCAATGCTCCAAGATAAACTTTCCGCTAGTGAACTCTTCAAGGGTAAAAAGAAATCCTACCCAGCCAGGTGAGTTTTTCTAAAATAGCGAAGAGAGGGACCTATGTATAAAATGATCAGGCGGGTAATTGAGTAAAAGGATGTAAGGATGTACGGTTATTTCTAGAAATTCTTCTTTAAGTCAAATATTTTTCTTCTTTCTAGTGTTCCAAGACCATTCCTAGGTGACGCTGTGGGTTTACAGAAAAACCCTAAATATCAAAAAATGATGTCTTCTATTGCAGAAAGATTAGAAGTAGCAGCCAATGTGCGAAGAATTAGCAAAACTGATGGCAAGGTATGGTATCCTAACTTACAGAGCTGAGAACATTGCAGGAGCGAGATATTAAATGTTTATGTATATAAAAGCATTATGATAAATGATATCTACAGTGGGCTGGGTCACATGGCTAATTGATTTTTCCACCAGGAAAATTTGTGCCCTTCCTGTTGAAATTAATAGGTCTTTTCCTTGTGAGCAGTTTTTTTCACTAGTAGAAAGGAAATGCAACACACCTTACATTCAGAGGGGAATCTAATAGAAATGAAGGATAAGTTAGACCTGTATAACGAATATCACCTAAAGCAGCATATTCACTGCTGACTCTCTGTGCCACTGAACAGATTCTACTTGTCCTAAGGACATTATTTAGGTGTTTCCCTGGCATTCACCCAAAAACCCTGGACAGGCACAGACACACATTTCTAAAGGGACTAGCTGAGATGCCAAGGTCAGGGCAAGCTCCAAAGAACCAATAGAATAGTCTGCCACAGGTTAGAAATAGGTTCAAAGTCAGGTAACACAAGCAGAGGTCATACTTGGGTATTACAGATAGCCCTACAGTGGAAACCTTTGCAGAACACAGGGTAACATTGCTCAGCTACATTCCCATGCGGAGAGTAGCCTTATATAATCCATGCTTTGTGATAATGAAAACTGTGTCCAGCACTCCTATCTTTTAGGAAACAGGTGAAAAATCTTTGGCACTAGGACCCCACGATTACTGGGTCTGTATGGTAGATGGAAGACATGCTGGCCACATGAGAATGAGGCTGCCCTTTATACTATGTTCTGTTTCAATGAAATGTTCTATGTTGACCCCGAGAACAGGGCCAGGAAGGGTCATTTTTGGTGCCCTAGGCAGCACGAAAATTTTTGCCCCTCCCCCTGGCGCCGTAATTTTGTAGCAAACACGTGGCATAGCTATATAACAGCAATGAATGTACCAAACACATAGAAACCAATGACTATGCCGCATAGTGTATATAAATATTTATCAAATAATGAATACACCGCACACATAAATGTATATCCTGAGTAAATAACCACAGATAGATATATACCAGCATTAAATGTGCTTTACAATATATACTCATAGCGCTGATCACCATTGAGGGCCAGAAGTCAGGACAGCGCCCCTGAGTGGGAGGCGAGGGTGGCGTCCTAGGCGATCGCCTACCCTCGCCTATGCCTCATCCCGGCACTGCCAAAGAGATCCAATAGAGGGCAAAAGAGTGATCTTATTTCATCCTGCACGTTAGTATAATGTATAGGATAGTGGGCTACTGTATTTTTCTTTATTTGTACTTGAGACCTGTAGATGACATATGCCATCCCGTGGATCAATGATAAATGTTAATGGGAAGAAGTTTCACAATTTATTTTTTATTCAAGTTTGTATTATTGTCTTTCGCTCTCTTACATTCAGACTCTTAGGTTGTCTAATGCAGGACCAGACAGGTCCTCCAGAGTAAGATTGTCTGTTTGTAACAACTTTCTAGTCAGACCAATGTTAAACACAGGACCTAAAACCCCAAAACCCCTTAAAAGAGTATAGGAAAATGTGCTTACATTTAATTTAATTTTCTTCCAGGAAACAGCCATGCTATTTTTACTAACAAAAACACAGTTTAGCCTTGCGGACTCAAAAGGTCAGATGAAGGCAATAGTGAAAATGGAAGAGATTGCTGCTGTTTCTGTAAGCAAGTTCAGTGATGGACTGTTTCTCATTCAGCTGACCCAGGTACTCATCTTAAAAACACTAACATTTTCAGAATTATTTTGGTATTTACATTGCCTTGAAAAGTATTTGCCCCCTTTTTCTACCTTTTGCCACATTCCAGGCTTCAAACATAAAGATATAAAATTGTAAGTTTTTGGTGTAGAATCAACAGCAAGTGGGACACAATTGTGAAGTGGAACAAAATGTATTGGATATTTTAAACTTTTGTAAAAAAAATAATAAATTGAATAGTGGGGCATGCAATATTATTCGCCCCCCTTAAGATAATACTTTGTAGCGCCACTTTTTACTGCGTTTACAGCTGCAGGTTGCTTGGGGTATCAGGTCTATATCTGTTTTGCACATCAAGAGACTGAAATTCTTGCCCATTGGAAAACAGCTGGAGCTCAGTGAGGTTGGATGGAGAGTGTTTGTGAACAGCAGTTTTCAGCTCTTTCCACAGATTCTCCATTAGATTCAGGTCTGGACTTTGACTTGGCCATTCTAACACTTGGATACATTTATTTGTGAACCTTCCATTGTAGATTCTGCTTTATGTTTGGGATCATTGTCTTGTTTGAAGAAATTTCCATCTCAGGTCTTTTGCGGACTCCAACAGGTTTTCTTCCAGTATGGTCCTGTATTTGGCTTTATCCATCTTCCCATCAATTTCAACAATCTTCCCATTTTGTTTTTTGATACTGTAAAAGTATATACATAAACAGTAAATACATCTATACATTCTATGTATTCTATCTATATATTCTACAAGCAGATCTTGATGGCAGAAGGGATTGGGCATGTTGGATTTCAGCATGCCCAATCCAGTTTGTTCCTTCTGTTGGGAGGCTGTCAGACTTCAATTCATGCACTGGACTCTAAACCTGAGCTGAATTGTAGTACAAAGATGACAATACACATCATCCTGGTCCATCCAGGTTACTAATGTGTGGTATGTCTAGTGCTTTCCATAGCCATAACATTGTTCTTTATGTTGCAGACAGCCACACCAGGAGCAAAGGGAGGAGCGGTAGGAGATATTCTTCTAAACAGTGACAATGTCATCGAGATTGTGACAAAACTTCATAAGACTGTACTAGAAAAAACACAAAAGGCATTGAACATTCAGATTACTGACGAGTATGTATCTATGAGTTATTGTACATTATATTACTATTATTGTATATCTGTGTTTGTTACTATTCTCCAATAATCCCTTCAAACAATCTCTTTTTAAAAGGGTTGTCTAGGAATGTAAAACATTGTCTAGGGATTGTTCCAAATGCTAATGTTATCCCCTATCCATAGGATATAATCTGATCGGTGGGGGTCTTATTGCTGGGACCCCCACTGATCACGAGAACTAACCTTCACAGTTCTCTGAATTGGGAGTCTGGTTCTTACAAATAGAATAGGGTGGTTGGGCCTGTGTGTCGAGAACATACTGGGGGTCATTTACTAAGGGCCCGATTCGCATTTTCCCGACGTGTTACCCGAATATTTCCAATTTGCTTTTCCCTGAATTGCCCCCGGGATTTTGACGCACGCGATTGGATTGTGCCGCATCAGCGCTGGCATGCACGCGACAGAAATCGGGGGTGTGGCCGAACAAAAACCCAACGGATTCGGAAAAACCACTGCATTTTTAAAAAAAAAGTGTCGCTGGACTCGCACTTACCTTCACCAGTAATAGGTCGGTGAACTTCAGTGCATTCCGGCGGGCCTTGGCGGACTTCAGCGCAGCATCGACACCTGGTGGACATCGGATGAACTGCCTTAGTGAATCCCGGCCGGACCCGAATCCACTGCAGAGAATGCGCCGCTGGATCGCGAAGGGACCGGGTAAGTAAATCTGCCTCCATTTGTCTATTTTTTGCTGTTAAACGAATGGACACAACTCCTTCCAACTCCATTTTGATGTTTTGTGAACACAGTAGATTGTTTCATGGGCCAGTTGTCATGTCCTCACCAATCAGAGATTGATGTCCTTTCCTGAGAATCTAGTTTTACCTTCTTTTACAATGGATTTTTTATTCCTTATATCATATGATATTTTCAGTATTTTGGCAATCTTTTATTTTATTTCGGTATATTTACACATACACCATATTTTCCTACTCCAGGTTCTCAGTGAAGTTCAAGAAAGATCCAGTGGTTGTCAAATTAATTGAAACACCAGGACAGAATGGAAAAGGCCCCGTGTTCAAGAAGAGAGGAAGTCAACGACTAGAGGTCTTCTTGTAGTCACAAAGGTCTGCAGGAAGGAGCTTTGTCCCAGAGGTCGCCTTCGTGAGAAGCAGATGTGTAGACGTAAATAAGTAAAGGCTTCCATTGTGGGCTCATTAACATTATCCTAAGGGTATGACCAGACAGCACACGCTTGCTTGTAACACTGAGGTATTACCTTCAAACTTGTGCTGTCATTGGCGCCTGGAACACTTGGTTGTGCCTTAAGACTGAGGAAAAAATTATTTGGAAGAAAGTGATATCCCTTTCTGCTTTGATTTCATGCACACCCAGGACATCTTATGAAAACTAGATACCTTACTGATCACTGTGAGAAGCACAAAAACTTTTACCCTTATACTTATACTCCTCTGGTAAATTCTCTGTCATTCTAGCACCACTGCCCTGATGGTCCCACTGTGCTCTGCTGCCCTACAGTAGCCACATACTTAATACTTCCATGTGATGTCATTACTGCTAAAGCCAGTGATTAGCTGCGTTAATAACTACCGGACACCTAATACAGAAGGATGGGACCCTCAGAGTAGTCCTGGACCGACAAGGGATTTAGTAGGTGAATATAAGTTATTTGGTTATTCTATTCCTTCCTAGACATTTTATTTTGTAAAATCCTGGACAAAACCTTGAAGATATCTTAATATCATCAACTGCATATACTCTACAGTCTCACCATATCCCCTGTTAACTCGGATTAAAATAATATCTTATAAATATAGACATTGAATTATATATATAATTAATGTACATAAGCTCATAGATCAGATGATGATGTTCAGCACTGACACACATTAGGATCACTTATTAATATGTAATTTCATTTGATTAAACAAGTTTATTGGAGGTCCCAGCTTCAAAGATTGACATATGGGCATATAGGACTTTACACTCTGTAATGTATTTCACCAGGGCCCTGTTAGGGTATGTTCCTTCTCATACTGAAATCAATGGGAGGCCATTGGGTTTCTTTTTCTCATGATCAAGAAACTGGGCATCGGGAAGCACGACAGATGAATTTGACACAGAATTCCATTGTGTGAACGTACCCATAGTCAGAAATAATGATGACAGCATTTTTGAGGAGTGCAGTGAATATTCCGGAACATATCTCTTATTGTTTTCTATGAATCATCCAGAAAACTTCCAAGGGAGGAATATTTCTTTGAATTCATGGATGGAGAAACACTGAATGTGCTCTTATTATCAATAAAATATCTCATCGAGATTTTCATGAAATGGCGTTAATAAACCTAAAATGTGTCTCATGGAAAGTTTTACTTTGACTCTTCTTTGTTTTTAAAGGTCTATATTATGTTTGTTATATATATATTGGACATAACTGAATGAAATAAAACTACAAACAGGTGGGGGTCCATTTCCCAGCGTGCCTGCTGATAAGAGGTCTGAGACGTGGTGTACAGTCTTTACCGAACGCTGCTCTATTCAACTTCAATACTAGGCATGAAAAACAAAGACTAAGCACCCCCAGAACCTCACTACACTGTGGTTCCTCAAAAAATTCTCCGAAAACAATTTTTTAAAAAACGTTTTGGAATCCTAAACCAACTACAAGTCCTTATGGTCCTGTGGTATAGGGTCCCAAATTGACCTTTTTTTAAGTCTTCATATGTAAAACAAAATATACTTTTATTCTTAAAAAGTAAAACTTTTATACTTACCTAGATGTAATTCCGATGAGGCACATCAGACTCACGTCAGAAAATCCTGCACTGGCGCTGGATAGTATCCCAGCTTCACTGCACATGCGTCGTCCTACAGCGCTAGCACAGTGAAGTATTACGCCGGCTTCGCTTGCTTAGGGGAAAAAAGGACAAGGTAAGTATAAAGTTTTCTACCTGAATTCCCAAAAATCAAACCAAGCGAATGGGGACACTAAACACCAGTCAATAAAGAGCTGTGGGTGGTTTATTGTCAGGTTCCCTTTATGGTCTAAATATGTTTTCATGAAATATGCTAGCAACATGTGGCTTTCAGTGAAGTGTTCATAACCATTTATATAGTACCGTAGGAAAGTCCAAACAACACACAATAAAATATCCAGGTGGGCATCCCAGGACTGGGCCTCAAGTCCTCCAGAAATGCATACAAGAAAATGAGCAGCACTCCAGTGGTAGTGGTAAACCAAGTGTAGTTTTCTTTATTGCATAATAAGTGACAATTGCAACATTTAGGCTCAAAAAGAGACTTTTTCAAGCTGAAACATTGCTATGGTCTCTTATTATGGAATGAAGAAGACTACACTTGGTTTACCACTGCCACTGGAGTGCTGCTCATTTTCTTGTATGCGTTTATTATAGTAGATATCTGAGGAGCAAACAGAAGGTCCAACCATGAATTATAGATCAAACCTTTATTTGATCAACCATTAGAAAATGATAGTCCAAAACACCGGCTCAAGGGAAAAAGCGCTTCACTCCATGTATGTAGTAAAATATAAATTCTTTATTCCAATCTTCATGATATCGTACAAAAAATGTAAAAAACAGTGGACACACAAAAAGGCACTGAGTCAAGACGAACAAGCCTACGCGTTTCGGATGAACACTACATCCTTATTCATGGCTAACAAAAACCACAATGATCCTAGACTTATATTGTTGCTCGTTAGGTTGTCAGCTGGTGATCAGCCAATGACATTCGAGCCACATTTAACCAATACGTTCTCTAACAATTTAGGAAACAAAGCGAGTAACAATAAAACAAGAAATAATGTATTATATACAAAAAGTCTGTCAGATAAAATGAGAACATGCAATACTTTTATATTGATATACATAATTACCAGGTGGTACTATACTATTTTTTATAGCTGGCATATAACGTCTAGTCGTTTATTTAACCCCTTAGGGGTCCGGGTTTCCAAACAGAAAATCCAATAGGTCTCTCTATTGAACATTTTTTTCTTTCGGTCCCCTCCTCGTATTGGGTTAAAAATCCTCTCAATTCCCGTACAGGAGAATGACTTGCAATCCCCACCATGGGTCAACTGAAAATGTCTCGAGGCCATAGAAATGTTAACTGCATCTGCATTTTTTGCATCCGAGAGATGTCTCCTGATGCGGTTTTTGAGGGGGCCACTAGTACAGCCGACATACTGGAGCTTGCAACTTTCGCAAGTGATTAAATAAACCACATAAGATGTGTTACAATTAATGTAACTCGCTATAGTATGTCGTTGTTCTATATGAGTAGATTGGAAACATTTTTGTGGACCCGCATGATTGCAACATATACATCGATTATGTCCGCACTTAAAAAAGCCCTTTGTCGATAACCACGTATTTTTGTGAGGGGGTAGTGAGGAGTATAAACTAGGTGATAATATGTTGCCTAGTGTTGGGGCTTTCCTGGATACGAATTTGACTTTGTTTGCCAAAGAGCCGGAGATGGTGCTATCCATGTGTAGCAATGGTAAGAATTTTTTAATAATACGTACCACATCATAATATTGTTCACTATAAGATGTTGAAAAAGTTAATGTGCCTAAAGAGTTATCTGTATTGGAAGTTGCTCTAAGACTCTTATCCTTAATGAGATCTACCCTAGGTATCTTGTCCACTATATTGGTAGCTCTATTTAACATCCATGTAGGGTAGCTTCTCCGGCTCAAGCCACTATGTATTTTCTGATTGACAATGTCAAATTCTTGAGGATTGGAGCAATTGCGCTTGAGTCGGATGAGCTCACCCACCGGGACATTTTTAATTACATGTGTCGGATGACACGACGTGGCATCCAAGATAGAATTCACTGCTGTAGGTTTGATGTATGGAGAAATATGGACAGTGTGGTTTGCTGTCAAGGAAATATCCAGAAAGTGTATGGTATGTAAATGTGAGCAAGATGTAAATTTGAGATTCATGTCATTGCTCCCCAAGTATTGAACAAATTCCCTCTCCTCAACCTCGGTCCCCTCCCATATCAAGAGCAGGTCGTCAATATAACGGCCATACCACTTGATATGGGAGAGGAACGGGTTATTAGAGGAGAAAAGAAAATTTTCCTCCCATACAGCCATGTAGATGTTGGCCATGGAGGGCGAACATTTGCCCCCCATGGCCGCACCACACCGCTGCAGGAAGAAAATACCATCAAAAGAAAAATAATTTTTCGACAGCAAGAATTCCATTGATAAATAAATGAATTCCTTCACTGAATCATCATATTTACTGTAAGAGGTCAAAAAATAAGTGAGACATTTTAAGGCAACGCTGTGAACAAGTGAGGGATACAAGCCCACAACATCACACGACAGCCATCGGTATGTCTTCTTCCATTTGAAACCATCTAATAAAGACACTACATGTTTTGTGTCTCGAATGTATCCTGGAAGAGACTTTACCAATGGTTGAAGATGATGGTCAACCCATTCGCTGAGTTTTTCCGTGAGTGACCCTATTCCAGAAACTATGGGTCTCAAGGGGGGCGGGAAAGTACCCTTATGGATTTTAGGGAGAGAATGATATATCGGTATAACCGGATTTTCAACATAAATATATTCCCCAATTTTTTCACTTATAGCCCCCATATAGATACCTTGCTGTACTAAATTTTTTAGACATGTTTGGAAAGTTTTTGTTGGGTCAGACATGAGCTCCCTGTAAACTACAGTATCACGTAACATGCATAAATTAAGTTCTCTATATAGACCTCCATCCAAAAGAACTACCGCACCACCTTTATCCGCCTGGCGGACTATTAAATCATTATTGTTTTTTAATTCTTGAATAGCTTTTCTTTGGTGGGCAGTAAGGTTACCTCTGGATGAACGTTCCCTTTTTGAGATATCCTTATTTAGTGCGACCAATTCCTGCTCGACCCGATCCTGGAACGTGTCCAAAATAGCTGGGCGCGACTGTATCGGGTAGAACGAGGAATTGCGCATCTTAAAGCTGTCATTAAGATTAACACATTCATGATTCTCAGATTCATATGATAATTGCCTGCACATTGAGATATTTACTTGGTCTTGAAAAGAATTCATAGTGTTATTCAAACACAATACATTTTTGTTAGGTATGTCCGTATCGTTAACCTGGTGTTCATATGTTACACTATCTTCATTCAAATTAGAGAAATGTTTTTTCAATGTGATGTTCCTTGCAAACTTATTTACATCCAACAATGTTTGAAACAAATTAAACGAGTGGGAGGGTGAAAAACCAAGTCCTTTGGATAGGACCGCGGTTTGTTCATCAGAGACAATGTAGCTTGACATATTTATAACGGGGTTATCCATTATTTCCCCTGCCTTAAAGGATACCGTTTTTTTATGTTTGCGTCCGGCTCTTCGTCGTTTTTTGATTGTTGTTTTTGTTTCTTCTTTTTATTCTTAGATTTATCCACCGTTGAATTTACAGAGGAATCGGAAGTATCATCAGACGTAACTCCAAACGAGGTATCTTGTTCTGTATCCGAAAAGCTTACTTTTTGCTCCTTTTTTGACTGTTTCTTGTCATTTTTATTTTTCAATATGGATTTTGTTTTTATGTTACCATTTGTTTTTTTGTTGTTTCTTTTCCAATCGTAGACACAATCCAATGCATAGTCCTGTGTGTCCCGATGGAATTTAGACTTCTTTACATCCATTATGGTTTGTTCCAATTTTTTAATATTGTCCTTGACTTTACTGTCCAAATTTTCAAATTCATTGCAAGTAACAAACTTCTGCATGTGTGATTTCATGCTTTGAATCTGTGAGCCTACAATAGCCATCTCTTTCTCCTCATAGTCTATTATTAGACGCATTAATCTAAGGGAGCATTCAGACAAGATAAAATTCCATTGTTTCAAAAACTCTGTTGAGTATATAGTAGTCGGCAATTTTTTGATGCGTAAGCCTCTTGGCACCATGTTTTTGTCAATATAGGATTTTAATGTAACAGAATCCCACCAAATCTTTAGTTCTTTGGTCAACAAATCCTCCACCTGGTGCATGCATGTTCTCAAGTTAAAAACATCGTTAGACTCAGGAGCAGCAATGTTAACATCGAATATGCTGGCGGCTCTATTCATCCTTTCATGCATATTGTGGAAGTCCGCCAAGCAACTTGCTCCATTATTGGCCTCTGTGTCCATGTTCATAAGTCAGAGCACCGTCCTTTCAGCAAGCATGACCTGAAGCATAAGATAATCCAAACAAAGTACACGAGGTATGGTCAGCTCACCTGGGACGTGTTCGACACAAGGAGGGCAGTCCCGAGCACGGCTACCTCCAGCTTCCGTGGAGCAATCAATGCAAGTCCAAAACACCGGCTCAAGGGAAAAAGCGCTTCACTCCATGTATGTAGTAAAATATAAATTCTTTATTCCAATCTTCATGATATCGTACAAAAAATGTAAAAAACAGTGGACACACAAAAAGGCACTGAGTCAAGACGAACAAGCCTACGCGTTTCGGATGAACACTACATCCTTATTCATGGCTAACAAAAACCGCAATGATCCTAGACTTATATTGTTGCTCGTTAGGTTGTCAGCTGGTGATCAGCCAATGACATTCGAGCCACATTTAACCAATACGTTCTCTAACAATTTAGGAAACAAAGCGAGTAACAATAAAACAAGAAATAATGTATTATATACAAAAAGTCTGTCAGATAAAATGAGAACATGCAATACTTTTATATTGATATACATAATTACCAGGTGGTACTATACTATTTTTTATAGCTGGCATATAACGTCTAGTCGTTTATTTAACCCCTTAGGGGTCCGGGTTTCCAAACAGAAAATCCAATAGGTCTCTCTATTGAACATTTTTTTCTTTCGGTCCCCTCCTCGTATTGGGTTAAAAATCCTCTCAATTCCCGTACAGGAGAATGACTTGCAATCCCCACCATGGGTCAACTGAAAATGTCTCGAGGCCATAGAAATGTTAACTGCATCTGCATTTTTTGCATCCGAGAGATGTCTCCTGATGCGGTTTTTGAGGGGGCCACTAGTACAGCCGACATACTGGAGCTTGCAACTTTCGCAAGTGATTAAATAAACCACATAAGATGTGTTACAATTAATGTAACTCGCTATAGTATGTCGTTGTTCTATATGAGTAGATTGGAAACATTTTTGTGGACCCGCATGATTGCAACATATACATCGATTATGTCCGCACTTAAAAAAGCCCTTTGTCGATAACCACGTATTTTTGTGAGGGGGTAGTGAGGAGTATAAACTAGGTGATAATATGTTGCCTAGTGTTGGGGCTTTCCTGGATACGAATTTGACTTTGTTTGCCAAAGAGCCGGAGATGGTGCTATCCATGTGTAGCAATGGTAAGAATTTTTTAATAATACGTACCACATCATAATATTGTTCACTATAAGATGTTGAAAAAGTTAATGTGCCTAAAGAGTTATCTGTATTGGAAGTTGCTCTAAGACTCTTATCCTTAATGAGATCTACCCTAGGTATCTTGTCCACTATATTGGTAGCTCTATTTGTATAATGATTTAATAGTCCGCCAGGCGGATAAAGGTGGTGCGGTAGTTCTTTTGGATGGAGGTCTATATAGAGAACTTAATTTATGCATGTTACGTGATACTGTAGTTTACAGGGAGCTCATGTCTGACCCAACAAAAACTTTCCAAACATGTCTAAAAAATTTAGTACAGCAAGGTATCTATATGGGGGCTATAAGTGAAAAAATTGGGGAATATATTTATGTTGAAAATCCGGTTATACCGATATATCATTCTCTCCCTAAAATCCATAAGGGTACTTTCCCGCCCCCCTTGAGACCCATAGTTTCTGGAATAGGGTCACTCACGGAAAAACTCAGCGAATGGGTTGACCATCATCTTCAACCATTGGTAAAGTCTCTTCCAGGATACATTCGAGACACAAAACATGTAGTGTCTTTATTAGATGGTTTCAAATGGAAGAAGACATACCGATGGCTGTCGTGTGATGTTGTGGGCTTGTATCCCTCACTTGTTCACAGCGTTGCCTTAAAATGTCTCACTTATTTTTTGACCTCTTACAGTAAATATGATGATTCAGTGAAGGAATTCATTTATTTATCAATGGAATTCTTGCTGTCGAAAAATTATTTTTCTTTTGATGGTATTTTCTTCCTGCAGCGGTGTGGTGCGGCCATGGGGGGCAAATGTTCGCCCTCCATGGCCAACATCTACATGGCTGTATGGGAGGAAAATTTTCTTTTCTCCTCTAATAACCCGTTCCTCTCCCATATCAAGTGGTATGGCCGTTATATTGACGACCTGCTCTTGATATGGGAGGGGACCGAGGTTGAGGAGAGGGAATTTGTTCAATACTTGGGGAGCAATGACATGAATCTCAAATTTACATCTTGCTCACATTTACATACCATACACTTTCTGGATATTTCCTTGACAGCAAACCACACTGTCCATATTTCTCCATACATCAAACCTACAGCAGTGAATTCTATCTTGGATGCCACGTCGTGTCATCCGACACATGTAATTAAAAATGTCCCGGTGGGTGAGCTCATCCGACTCAAGCGCAATTGCTCCAATCCTCAAGAATTTGACATTGTCAATCAGAAAATACATAGTGGCTTGAGCCGGAGAAGCTACCCTACATGGATGTTAAATAGAGCTACCAATATAGTGGACAAGATACCTAGGGTAGATCTCATTAAGGATAAGAGTCTTAGAGCAACTTCCAATACAGATAACTCTTTAGGCACATTAACTTTTTCAACATCTTATAGTGAACAATATTATGATGTGGTACGTATTATTAAAAAATTCTTACCATTGCTACACATGGATAGCACCATCTCCGGCTCTTTGGCAAACAAAGTCAAATTCGTATCCAGGAAAGCCCCAACACTAGGCAACATATTATCACCTAGTTTATACTCCTCACTACCCCCTCACAAAAATACGTGGTTATCGACAAAGGGCTTTTTTAAGTGCGGACATAATCGATGTATATGTTGCAATCATGCGGGTCCACAAAAATGTTTCCAATCTACTCATATAGAACAACGACATACTATAGCGAGTTACATTAATTGTAACACATCTTATGTGGTTTATTTAATCACTTGCGAAAGTTGCAAGCTCCAGTATGTCGGCTGTACTAGTGGCCCCCTCAAAAACCGCATCAGGAGACATCTCTCGGATGCAAAAAATGCAGATGCAGTTAACATTTCTATGGCCTCGAGACATTTTCAGTTGACCCATGGTGGGGATTGCAAGTCATTCTCCTGTACGGGAATTGAGAGGATTTTTAACCCAATACGAGGAGGGGACCGAAAGAAAAAAATGTTCAATAGAGAGACCTATTGGATTTTCTGTTTGGAAACTCGGACCCCTAAGGGGTTAAATAAACGACTAGACGTTATATGCCAGCTATAAAAAATAGTATAGTACCACCTGGTAATTATGTATATCAATATAAAAGTATTGCATGTTCTCATTTTATCTGACAGACTTTTTGTATATAATACATTATTTCTTGTTTTATTGTTACTCGCTTTGTTTCCTAAATTGTTAGAGAACGTATTGGTTAAATGTGGCTCGAATGTCATTGGCTGATCACCAGCTGACAACCTAACGAGCAACAATATAAGTCTAGGATCATTGCGGTTTTTGTTAGCCATGAATAAGGATGTAGTGTTCATCCGAAACGCGTAGGCTTGTTCGTCTTGACTCAGTGCCTTTTTGTGTGTCCACTGTTTTTTACATTTTTTGTACGATATCATGAAGATTGGAATAAAGAATTTATATTTTACTACATACATGGAGTGAAGCGCTTTTTCCCTTGAGCCGGTGTTTTGGACTTGCATTGATTGCTCCACGGAAGCTGGAGGTAGCCGTGCTCGGGACTGCCCTCCTTGTGTCGAACACGTCCCAGGTGAGCTGACCATACCTCGTGTACTTTGTTTGGATTAGAAAATGATGACTGTACACATACAAAGGATAAGATTTTCTGTTTTTAATGGATTGCAATTCTAAAAGTTTGTAGTTTAATCTACGACTAGTGCTGGAACCTTCTCTGTGTGCTACATACTGACTTCACGGCGGAGAAACAGGGCAGGGGAAATTTTCAAGGTACGTTTTTAATAAAAACTCCCAAAATCCTCTAATAAACTATATTAGAAAAATGTTTTGCGTCCCATACACATATAAGAAGAAAAGTGATATGAACATCATTAAATACATTATACCTGTGGCTTTTCTGAGCAATGAGCTGACAGACTTTTTCCCCTTTTCTGTCTTTTATATTTTGCCAACTTATTTTAGAGCTGTTTTTGTTATACTTGACAACAATTTTCTATAAAACTAAAATGTATTATAAAACTGTAATGGTGGATATTAGAAGAGGAATATGTCTAGCAGTTCCGTGTCTGAATGGCGTCTTATTCGCACAGAAGATTTTAGTTGTGTTTTCTAACCAGTTATAAGAATATTTGGCCACAACATAAGAATCAAATGGATATTGGAATATAAGTGAGCTCACTTATCAGTGACATTTCTTACAAAGATCAAATAATTAAAAGCTTCATATTCTTTATTTTAATCCATGGTAATAAGAAACAAAAAAGAAAAAATTCAAGTACATCACATGTATAGAGCTGACATGCTCACTGTTAAAAGGTGCGTGTGGCAGACCTACACGTTTCGGACATAACTTGGTATGTTGTCCTTAGTCATGGTCTCAACATACCAAGTTATGTCCGAAACGTGTAGGTCTGCCGCACGCACTTTTTAACAGTGAGCATGTCAGCTCTATACATGAGATGCACTTGAATTTTTTCTTTTTTTGTTTCTTATTACCACGGATTAAAATAAAGAATATGAAGCTTTTAATTATTTGATACTGGATCGAGTGCTGGATCGAATTCACTTTTTTCTGAAGCATCATACCTGGAACGGCACAGGATTTTCTACATTGAGACTCGGGCACCGTTCACACCAGCTCTGGATGTGGGATATTGGAATAGAAACATTTTGCCAGATAGGTGAGCTGAAGATCTATTTTATACATCTGTTTCTTACAAAGCCTTGTTCACTCGACAGATATTGATATCAGCACCTGAGTGAAGTTGGCCCCCCCACCTTGTTCAAATCAAACAAAATTGGTGTCAAACGTTTGTGCAGCAAAAATTTTCGTTTGTGCCACTATTGTTTTTAAGATTTTAATGAAAGTTTCCAGAGGTCATCATAGGTCAACCAGCCCCCCCCCACATTGCCCAAACCAAACAAAGCTGGTGCCAATCAATTCTGCTACATTTCTGCTGGTTTGTGCTGCTCAAATTTTTGTTTGTGCTGCTTTTGTTTTGAATATGTGAACAAAAAATGAAAGGTCAAAAGTTCAAGCAGCCCCCCCACATAAACCGAATCAAACAAAACTGGTGTCAAACATTAGTGCTACGTTTGTGCAGCAAAAATTTTTGTTTGTGCCGCTATCATTTTTAATATATTCATAATTTTTTCCAGAGGTCATCAGAGTTCATTTCTTCCAAAGTACAATGTGTTTGCTAGCTCCCCCTGGTGATCAAACCAGGGAAGTGTCACTAGGTTTGTTTTTAACCAGTTCAGCCTAAACACCTTTAACCTATGTAAACACCTGAACACACCTTAAAAATGATAGCTGCACAAATGAAAGATTTTGCTGCACAAACCAGCACAAACGTAGCACTAATGTTTGACACCAGTTTTGTTTGATTCGGTTAATGTGGGGGGGGGGGCTGCTTGAACTTTTGACCTTTCATTTTTTGTTCATTTATTCAAAACAAAAGCAGCACAAACAAAAAATTGAGCAGCACAAACGTAGCAGAATTGTTCGGCACCAGTTTGGTTTGGGCAATGTGGGGGGGGTGGGCTGGTTGACCTCTGGAAACATTTATGAATATATTAAAAATGATAGCGGCACAAATGAAAATTTCTGCTGCACAAACGTTTGACACCAATTTTGTTTGATTTGGACAAGGTGGGGGGGGCCAACTTCACTCAGGTGATATCAGCTTCTTATTTTTTTCTGCTAGCAGCATTGTCTGATTGGAGTATCCCTCAAATAGTTTGTGTGAACATCCCCCTGAGGGGTATTGAGGGCACATCACCAATATCAGATCACTGGGTTCTGACATTCAAGTAACATTCATAGTAAAATATTATATATACAAGAAGCTTTGGTAATATATTACTATTCTGCTTTCTCATTTGCTGAGTGGTATATTTCCTAATAGAGATGCAAATGTGAATGTATCAGATTTTTTATTCAGGAGACTGAAAACAGCAACTTTGGCAGTTTATGACAGCACAAGATAAGAAATAAATCATCAATCAGCAATGATTTTGTTAGAAAAATGTTTAATTTTTAACAAAAGAATAAAAATATCCCTAAAAAACGCTTTATAGTAGGAATTTTGGCAATTTCTAAACATATAAAACTATAGAAAGTGAAGAACATCTCCATGTGTATAACTAGTGAGGGCAAACCAAGAAAGAAAATATAAATCGTGAGGTTACCCAAAGCTAAACTGAACTTTAATTTTTCTAAGGCATGGTGAAAAAGGGGAGCAGTTTTCTCATTGGCTGCGCTGGGCATTGATTGGTTTTCAATGGTGGTCAGCCAATCAGATGCCTGAGCTTGGCGTTCAGCTCCCTCTCCTTGGCGAGCAGCTCACCGCTGTGCTTTTTATAGGCCTCAAACTCTCTCTTCATTTGGGCCAAGTCCTTTTCACTCTGTGCCAGACTTGCATTCAGCTGCACTACTCGGGCATCTGCGTCTACAGCAGATACGTCTCTCTGATAGCGCTCCTCTGCCTCTCGCCGCTCTTTCTCCGCACTCTGTAGGCGCTGACTCATGTCCGCAGCTTCTTTTTGTCGCTCTTGTAGAGAACGGCCACGCTCCATGCACAAGTTGAGGAGCTCTTGCTTTTCCTTATTTAATTCAGCCATCTTCCTTTCAGCTTCTTTTTGCGCATTATTCTGCATTTGTTCTATGTGGCGTAACTTCTCTTGTAACTGGTGACACGTCTCCTCTGAAAGCTGAAAGTCAGAAGTTGCAGACAAATAAGTGCCAAGGGATTTTTACTCTGAATAGTATATTAAGATCTTACTAGGATCCTCTAATGGATGTGTATATACAATGTCACAGTCAGCCCACAATGTGAGAAGGAGGAAGAGAGGGGCCACAATGTGAGAAGGAGGAAGAGAGGGGCCACAATGTGAGGAGGAGGAAGAGAGGGGCCACAATGTGAGAAGGAGGAAGAGAGGGGCCACAATGTGAGAAGGAGGAAGAGAGGGGCCACAATGTGAGGAGGAGGAAGAGAGGGGCCACAATGTGAGGAGGAGGAAGAGAGGGGCCACAATGTGAGAAGGAGGAAGAGAGGGGCCACAATGTGAGGAGGAGGAAGAGAGGGTCCACAATGTGAGGAGGAGGAAGAGAGGGTCCACAATGTGAGGAGGAGGAAGAGAGGGTCCACAATGTGAGGAGGAGGAAGAGAGGGTCCACAATGTGAGGAGGAGGAAGAGAGGGTCCACAATGTGAGGAGGAGGAAGAGAGGGTCCACAATGTGAGGAGGAGGAAGAGAGGGGCCACAATGTGAGGAGGAGGAAGAGAGGGGCCACAATGTAAGAAGGAGGAAGAGAGGGTCCACAATGTGAGGAGGAGGAAGAGAGGGTCCACAATGTGAGAAGGAGGAAGAGAGGGTCCACAATGTGAGGAGGAGGAAGAGAGGGTCCACAATGTGAGGAGGAGGAAGAGAGGGTCCACAATGTGAGGAGGAGGAAGAGAGGGGTCACAATGTAAGAAGGAGGAAGAGAGGGGCCACAATGTGAGGAGGAGGAAGAGAGGGGTCACAATGTAAGAAGGAGGAAGAGAGGGGCCACAATGTGAGGAGGAGGAAGAGAGGGTCCACAATGTGAGGAGGAGGAAGAGAGGGTCCACAATGTGAGGAGGAGGAAGAGAGGGGCCACAATGTGAGGAGGAGGAAGAGAGGGGCCACAATGTGAGGAGGAGGAAGAGAGGGGCCACAATGTGAGGAGGAGGAAGAGAGGGGCCACAATGTGAGGAGGAGGAAGAGAGGGGCCACAATGTGAGGAGGAGGAAGAGAGGGGCCACAATGTGAGGAGGAGGAAGAGAGGGGCCACAATGTGAGGAGGAGGAAGAGAGGGGTCATAATGTAAGAAGGAGGAAGAAAGGGGCCACAATGTGAGGAGGAGGAAGAGAGGGGCCACAATGTGAGGAGGAGGAAGAGAGGGGCCACAATGTGAGGAGGAGGAAGAGAGGGGCCACAATTTGAGGAGGAGGAAGAGAGGGGCCACAATGTGAGGAGGAGGAAGAGAGGGGCCACAATGTGAGGAGGAGGAAGAGAGGGGCCACAATGTGAGGAGGAGGAAGAGAGGGGCCACAATGTGAGGAGGAGGAAGAGAGGGGCCACAATGTGAGGAGGAGGAAGAGAGGGGCCACAATGTGAGGAGGAGGAAGAGAGGGGCCACAATGAGAGGAGGAGGAAGAGAGGGGCCACAATGTGAGGAGGAGGAAGAGAGGGGCCACAATGAGAGGAGGAGGAAGAGAGGGGCCACAATGTGAGGAGGAGGAAGACAGGGGCCACAATGTGAGGAGGAGGAAGAGAGGGGCCACAATGTAAGAAGGAGGAAGAGAGGGGCCACAATGTGAGGAGGAGGAAGAGAGGGGCCACAATGTTAGGAGGAGGAAGAGAGGGGCCACAATGTGAGGAGGAGGAAGAGAGGGGCCACAATGTGAGGAGGAGGAAGAGAGGGGCCACAATGAGAGGAGGAGGAAGAGAGGGGCCACAATGTGAGGAGGAGGAAGAGAGGGGCCACAATGAGAGGAGGAGGAAGAGAGGGGCCACAATGTGAGGAGGAGGAAGAGAGGGGCCACAATGTGAGGAGGAGGAAGAGAGGGGCCACAATGTGAGGAGGAGGAAGAGAGGGGCCACAATGTGAGAAGGAGGAAGAGAGGGGCCACAATGTGAGAAGGAGGAAGAGAGGGGACACAATGTAAGAAGGAAGAAAGGGGCCACAATGTGAGGAGGAAGAGAAGGGCCCAAATGTGAGGGGAGTAGGAGTATAGAAAGCTAGGGCATCATAAGTGTGTAGAGGTGTAACTAATAGAGCTCATTAAGTGGGGTACCAAAAGTAGAGGGAGTCACAGTAAGAACAGAAATGGAGAATAAAATTAAGTGGACACAACGAGGCACACTTACTAAGGGCCGTGCACAAGTTTCCTATCGGTGCAAACTGCTTGCACGCATATTAAAGAAGTGTCTGCATCACATTTGATGCATGTGACCGTTTTGTGGCACCGCTGCACTATGCTTTACGCAAATTTCTGCACTGAAGGGGAGCGTTGCGGTGTTCAGTTGGACCGTGCACCAGATTTAACATACAAAGTCCGACTGAAGTGTGTCGCACACCCCATGCTAAACGTGCACAAAAAAAACCTGGTGCACTCTATCGGAGCAGGGCAGGGGGCACCGGATTTATGTAGAACATGCGCCAATAATCCTGAATGTGGCGCACTATGCTCTATACACAGGCAAACTGCACATAGTACAGACTGCACTGTTTTTAGTAAATGTGCCCCAACATTTTTTCACGTCACACTGTCCCCCCTTTTGTCCAAAGAAAGGTAACACATTCATATTTGGGATATGAAATATATATAAAATAATAACCCCTTCTTTGTATCAGCAGTAAGTGAAGCCTAGAGTCAGAGGGGTACTGAAGCCTGATCGAGGGATCACGGTATGTAGGACAATGCTTTATACTGCAGGAATAGAAGCAGCAAGGTGGAAGGAGACTGTAAACCACAACAATGCATTATGGGGAGACTCCCACCAAGTGTAAAATCTCTGGTCCCCCTACTTTCTCTAATGTTAGGTTCTGCTCAGTGGGTTTAGAAAGTGCTGAGTATGTATGGATCTGCACAGTAAAATTTGCCATCAACCGTTCCCACAAATTACTTTTTTCTTTACAGGTAAAGGCTGCCATAAGACAGTCCCATAGACCTCTCCTCTTTACTCTCTTGGAGACCTGGACTTTTATGACATTTTCTGATAGATGTGCGTCTCTCCATTGTGAGACTTTGGCAATCAAATGCTCCCTCCTCCAGGGGAAAATGGGTAACAGACTTACATAATATTATGTGGATGGAGGAGCTCACAGCCTCAGAATACAAGGTACAACTTTATTACAAATTTGGGGCTGGAGATACAATTTTGAACCTCCCGCAGTATGGACAGCTGGGTCACTTGAGCCACTGAACGCTTGGTCATCTACTACTGACCGAACCGCGCGTTTCACTCGCCCCCTTCACTTCTTTCCTTCCTGGGTGTCCTCCTCCTTCCGTACCCCTTACGTGTGCCCTCCTCCTCCCCTTTACTTGTGTGCCTACCTTCCCTTCTACTCTTCCCTACCCCTTGTGTTCCCTCTTTCCTTTCATGTGTGCCCTCCACCGTCCTTACCACTTATGTGTTCCCTCCACCATCCTTACCCCTTCCCTCGTCCTTCCGCACCTCTTACATGTGACAGAACCACACGCTGGTTTCTACGTTTTTTTCCCACCCCCTTCAATCCTTTCCTTCCTGGGTGTCCTCTTCCTCTACCCCTTCCATGTGTGCCCTCCTCCTTCCCCACCTCTTACACGTGTGCCCTCCTCCTTCCCCACCCCTTCCATGTGTGCCCTCCACCTTCCCTACCCCTTACATGTGTACCCTCCTTACTCACCCGTTACATGTGTGTCTCCCTTCCATGTGTGCCCTCCTCTGTCCTTGCCCCTTACCTGTTCCCTCCTCCTTCCCTACCCCTTACATGTGTGCCTCCCTTCTTCCCTATCCCTTACATGTGTGCCTCCCTTCTTCCCTATCCCTTACATGTGTGCCCTCTTCTGTCCTTACCCCTTACATGTTCCCTCCTCCTTCCCTACCCTTTACATGTGTGCCCCCCTTCTTCCCTACCCCTTACATGTGTGCCCTCTTCCTTCCCTACCCCTTACATGTGTGCTCTCCTCCTTCCCTACCCCTTACATGTGCACCCTCCTTCCCTACCCCTTACATGTGTGCCTCCCTTCTTCCCTACCCCTTGCATGTGTGCTCTCCTCCTTCCCTACCCCTTGCATGTACACCCTCCTTCCCTACCCCTTACATGTATACTCTCCTTCCCTACCCCTTACATGTATACTCTCCTTCCCTACCCCTTACATGTGCACCCTCCTTCCCTACCCCTTACATGTGTGCCTCCCTTCTTCCCTACCCCTTGCATGTGTGCTCTCCTCCTTCCCTACCCCTTACATGTACACCCTCCTTCCCTACCCCTTACATGTATACTCTCCTTCCCCACCCCTTACATGGGTGCCCTCCATCCCTAGTACTGTGAGGAATCACCCGCCTCTGGATGTATAGCCCAAGTTTAATACATAAAAACATTTCATGCATATGAAGGTTTCCATTCACTGACATTAAACACATGTTTAAATAATTGCATTAAATAATTGCATAACCCAAGACCCATTTGACAAATTGTCAAATATTATCCCTAAGAATTGGTAACAATATCCTTCCCTCCGGATTACTAAGCCATTGCACCATCTAGAAATCACACGACAAGCTAAGATGATAATTGCTGGTGGCAGAAGACGGAAAAAATAATTTGCTTGTTATTTCCAGTCGGATGCACAGTGATCCCGGTAACACGCATCCTCAGCCTCCAATCCATATCTACTACTGCAGCCATCTACATATGTCAAAGCAGGGCACATGCCTCAGTGTTCATTTACAGGTAGAAAGGGGTAAGTTTAGGCCAGCGATACAGCACAGTGAAATTGGTCGACACAAGGCTTATAGTTATAGTGCCGATCCGTTAAAATAATGGCTATTAAGAGAAGAGTACAGTTAGTGACATAAACGCTGGTAAGTGTTGTGTATTGCTTACATTTTCTGTATCATGGCCCCATTACCTGTGTAGTGATCATTCTCTGCTCACCGTCTGCCTTGTTCTAAGTATTATATGCATTTTTCCCACAGTCTTTGGGGAAGGGCTGTGTAGTCTACGAAGATTTTTTTTGTCCAGGCATTATCAGGAGCCAAAGTCTTCCTAATGTTGGTTTTGGGGTACAAAAAGTTTCCCCCCCCTTTTTTGGTGTACAAACTGTACTATGTGCCTGTGTAGTGTGCAGGGTGCGCCAGGATTCAGGATTTCTGGCGCCCGTTCTTCATGAATTTGGTGCTCCCTGCACTGCTCCGACAGAATGCACACATTTTTTTTTTGGTGCACCTATACCATGGGGTGTGCGACACTTCTGTTGAACTTTGGATGATAAATCAGGCGCACAGTCCGAATGAGCAACAGAACGTCCACTTTACTGCAGAAATTTGTGTCGCATGAAGAAAACTACAGTCGCGCCACAAAACAGCCACGTGCTAATATGGCTAGTAATGTAATGTACAGCTAGTAAGTGGCATATATAACTATATATAACTAGTAAGTGACAAGTGATGTGCAGGATGCATGGTTAGTCAACAACATGTACAGCTAGTTAGTTATTAACCCCTTCCAGGTCTGTGTCCGATATATCGGACGCTGAATGCAGTGACTTAGCGCTTAGCGTCCGATATATCCGACGCAGAGCCGTTGCCGGTTCAGCTCAAGATCTGAGCCGAACCGGCATCAGGAAACATGGGGTGCCGGCTGTAACATATAGCCGGCACCCCAGTGTAACCCCCGCGGTCGGAGTGGGCTCCGATCACGGGTGTTTAACCCGTTAAATGCCACTGTCAGTGCAACCGCGGCATTTAATTTGGCTTTGGGGGGTCTTTTCCCCACGATCGCTCCCCCCCCCCCCCCCGAGCCGTTTTCGGGGGCCCCAATCATTGCTATAGCTATAGAGTTGCCTGTAAGAACTGCATGTGCATAGGCTGACACTGCTAATACCCTGCAATACATCAGTATTGCAGAGTATTATCATGAACAAATGAACAAGCAATCAGATGATTGCTTGTCCATGTCCCATGGTGAAAATAGTAAATAAGTTAAAAAAAAGGTTATTTAATAAACAATAAAGTAAGAAATCAATAAAAATGCCCATAAGCCACATAACATATAAAGAGATATATAACTCTAAAAAAAAGTCTAAATCATAACACAAACCCCACATATATAGTATCCCTGCGTCCGTAACAACCCGTAGAATAACAGTAAATAATTATTGAACCCGTACAATGAACGCCCTTAAATAAACTGTTATAAACCCTCCAAACATTATGATTTTTATTTATTCAATCACACAAAAAATGCAATAAAAAGTGATAAAAAAAACATACGTACTCCAGAATGATACTGTTGCAAAGTACAACATCTCCCACAAAAAACAAGCCATCAACCAGCTCCGTAGCCAAAAAAGTAACAATGTTATGCCACTTGGAAGACGGCGATGCAAAAATTATGGATTTTTCCCACATTAGGGTTTTATTTGACAAATTTAGTAAAACGTAAGAAAAAGAATATTCATGTCTGGTATCCCCGTAATCGTATCGTCCCATAGAATAAAGATAACAGGATTATTAGGCTAAATTGTGAACGTCAAAATAAATTATCCAGACATTTCAAAAATTATGAAAATGTAAAGTAGACTCATGGGAAATTTTATTCAGTAACTTATTTAGTTGGTAAATCGATCTGCCTGAAAACGCCGTGATTTTGAATTTGGAAAATGGCAAATTTTTCAAGAAATTCATCATTTTTTCTTTTTTTTTTTAAATAAACGCAAAACCTATCAGCCAAAATTTACCACTAAAATGAAGTACAAAAACAATCTCAGAATCATTTAGATAAGTAACAGTGTTGAAAAGTTATAACCATATAAAGCGACGCAAGTCAGAATCCAAAAAATGGGGCTGAGCCTTATGCTATAAAATGGCTGCATCCTTAAGGGGTTAAGTGGCAAATATGACTAGTATTGACATGTACGGTAAGTAAGTGACATGTACCACTGGTTCGTGACTTGTATGGCTTTTAAGTGATGTGTACAGATATTAAATGACTTGTAAGGCTAGTTAGTAATGTGTATGGAAAGTAAGGGAAATGGACAACTAGTAAGTGAAATGTATATGGCTATTTCATGGAATATACAGCTACTAAGTGACGTGTACGGCTACTAAGTGACCTGTAGAGCTAGTAATTGAGGTGCCCAGCTAGTAAGTGAGGTGCCCAGCTAGTAAGTGAGGTGCCCAGCTAGTAAGTGAGGTGCCCAGCTACTAAGTGACGTGTAGAGCTAGTAAGTGACGAGTAGAGCTAGTAAGTGACCTGTAGAGCTGGTAAGTGACCTGTAGAGCTACTAAGTGACGCGTAGGGCTACTAAGTGACGTGTAGGGCTACTAAGTGACCTGTAGAGCTAGTAAGAGAGGTGCCCAGCTAGTAAGAGAGGTGCCCAGCTAGTAAGTGAGGAGCCCAGCTAGTAAGTGAGGAGCCCAGCTAGTAAGTGAGGAGCCCAGCTAGTAAGAGAGGTGCCCAGCTACTAAGTGACGTGCCCAGCTACTAAGTGACGTGCCCAGCTACTAAGTGACGTGCCCAGCTACTAAGTGACGTGCCCAGCTACTAAGTGACGTGCCCAGCTACTAAGTGACGTGCCCAGCTACTAAGTGAAGTGCCCAGCTACTAAGTGACCTGTAGAGCTAGTAAGTGAGGTGCCCAGCTAGTAAGTGACCTGTAGAGCTAGTAAGTGAGGTGCCCAGCTAGTAAGTGAGGTGCCCAGCTAGTAAGTGAGGTGCCCAGCTAGTAAGTGAGGTGCCCAGCCAGTAAGAGAGGTGCCCAGCCAGTAAGAGAGGTGCCCAGCTAGTAAGAAAGGTGCCCAGCTAGTAAGAGAGGTGCCCAGCTAGTCAGAGAGGTGCCCAGCTAATCAGAGAGGTGCCCAGCTACTAAGTGACCTGTAGAGCTAGTAAGAGAGGTGCCCAGCTAGTAAGAGAGGTGCCCAGCTACTAAGTGACCTGTAGAGCTAGTAAGTGAGGAGCCCAGCTAGTAAGTGAGGAGCCCAGCTAGTAAGTGAGGAGCCCAGCTAGTAAGTGAGGAGCCCAGCTAGTAAGAGAGGTGCCCAGCTAGTAAGTGACCTGTAGAGCTAGTAAGTGAGGAGCCCAGCTAGTAAGTGAGGAGCCCAGCTAGTAAGTGAGGAGCCCAGCTAGTAAGAGAGGTGCCCAGCTAGTAAGTGACCTGTAGAGCTAGTAAGTGAGGTGCCCAGCTAGTAAGTGAGGTGCCCAGCTAGTAAGTGAGGTGCCCAGCTAGTAAGTGAGGTGCCCAGCCAGTAAGTGAGGTGCCCAGCCAGTAAGAGGTGCCCAGCTACTAAGTGACGTGCCCAGCTACTAAGTGATGTGCCCAGCTACTAAGTGACCTGTAGAGCTAGTAAGTGAGGTGCCCAGCTACTAAGTGACCTGTAGAGCTAGTAAGTGAGGTGCCCAGCTAGTAAGTGAGGTGCCCAGCTAGTAAGTGAGGTGCCCAGCTAGTAAGTGAGGTGCCCAGCCAGTAAGTGAGGTGCCCAGCCAGTAAGAGAGGTGCCCAGCCAGTAAGAGAGGTGCCCAGCTAGTAAGAAAGGTGCCCAGCTACTAAGTGACCTGTAGAGCTAGTAAGTGAGGTGCCCAGCTACTAAGTGAGGTGCCCAGCTACTAAGTGAGGTGCCCAGCTACTAAGTGAGGTGCCCAGCTACTAAGTGAGGTGCCCAGCTAGTAAGTGAGGTGCCCAGCTAGTATGAGAGGTGCCCAGCTAGTATGAGAGGTGCCCAGCTAGTATGAGAGGTGCCCAGCTAGTATGAGAGGTGCCCAGCTACTAAGTGACCTGTAGAGCTAGTAAGTGACCTGTAGAGCTAATATGTGAGGGGCCCAGCTAGTAAGTGAGGGGCCCAGCTAGTAAGTGAGGGGCCCAGCTAGTAAGTGAGGGGCCCAGCTAGTAAGTGAGGGGCCCAGCTAGTAAGTGAGGGGCCCAGCTAGTAAGTGAGGGGCCCAGCTAGTAAGTGAGGGGCCCAGCTAGTAAGTGAGGGGCCCAGCTAGTAAGTGAGGGGCCCAGCTAGTATGAGAGGTGCCCAGCTAGTATGAGAGGTGCCCAGCTAGTATGAGAGGTGCCCAGCTACTAAGTGACCTGTAGAGCTAGTAAGTGACCTGTAGAGCTAGTAAGTGAGGGGCCCAGCTAGTAAGTGAGGGGCCCAGCTAGTAAGTGAGGGGCCCAGCTAGTAAGTGAGGGGCCCAGCTAGTAAGTGAGGGGCCCAGCTAGTAAGAGAGCTGCCCAGCTAGTAAGAGAGCTGCCCAGCTAGTAAGAGAGGTGCCCAGCCAGTAAGAGAGGTGCCCAGCCAGTAAGAGAGGTGCCCAGCCAGTAAGAGAGGTGCCCAGCTAGTAAGAGAGGTGCCCAGCTACTAAGTGACCTGTAGAGCTAGTAAGTGATGGGCCCAGCTAGTAAGTGAGGGGCCTAGCTAGAAAGAGAGGTGCCCAGCTAGTAAGAGAGGTGCCCAGCTAGTAAGAGAGGTGCCCAGCTAGTAAGTGACGTGCCCAGCTACTAAGTGACGTGCCCAGCTACTAAGTGACGTGCCCAGCTACTAAGTGACGTGCCCAGCTACTAAGTGACGTGCCCAGCTACTAAGTGACCTGTAGAGCTAGTAAGTGAGGGGCCCAGCTAGTAAGTGAGGGGCCCAGCTAGTAAGAGAGGTGCCCAGCTAGTAAGAGAGGTGCCCAGCTACTAAGTGACGTGCCCAACTACTAAGTGACGTGCCCAGCTATTAAGTGACCTGTAGAGCTAGTAAGAGAGGTGCCCAGCTAGTAAGAGAGGTGCCCAGCTAGTAAGAGAGGTGCCCAGCTAGTAAGAGAGGTGCCCAACTAGTAAGAGGTGCCCAACTACTAAGTGAGGTGCCCAGCTAGTAAGTGAGGTGCCCAGCTAGTAAGTGAGGTGCCCAGCTAGTAAGTGAGGTGCCCAGCTAGTAAGTGACCTGTAGAGCTAGTAAGTGACCTGTAGAGCTAGTAAGTGACCTGTAGAGCTAGTAAGTGAGGTGCCCAGCTAGTAAGAGAGGTGCCCAGCTAGTAAGAGAGGTGCCCAATTAGTAAGCGAGGTGCCCAACTAGTAAGAGGTGCCCAGCTAGTAAGTGACGTGTAGAGCTAGTAAGTGACGTGCCCAGCTAGTAAGTGACGTGTAGAGCTAGTCAGTGAGGTGCCCAGCTAGTAAGTGACGTGTAGAGCTAGTAAGTGACGTGCCCAGCTATTAAGTGACGTGCCCAGCTATTAAGTGACGTGCCCAGCTAGTAAGTGACGTGCCCAGCTAGTAAGTGACGTGCCCAGCTATTAAGTGACGTGCCCAGCTAGTAAGTGACCTGTAGAGCTAGTAAGTGACCTGTAGAGCTAGTAAGTGAGATGTAGAGCTAGTAAGTGAGATGTAGAGCTAGTAAGTGAGATGTAGAGCTAGTAAGTGACCTGTAGAGCTAGTAAGTGACGTGTAGAGCTAGTAAGTGACGTGTAGAGCTAGTAAGTGACGTGTAGAGCTAGTAAGTGACGTGTAGGGCTAGTAAGTGAGATGTAGAGCTAGTAAGTGAGGTGTAAAGTTAGCTAGTGACGTCAATCATAGGCGGAGGAGAGCGGCCCCCCGGGTGTGACTCGCCTGCAGTCTCCGGGTGAGTGCGCTGATCTCCCCGGTGCTGCTCTGGATGTGTCCCCGGAGCTCGGCCACCTGCCCCCGTAGTTCTTCTGCTTCCGCCCGCCGCTCCCTTTCCCGGGCACAGGCCGCCTCCAGCTGCTCCCTCTCCCGGGCACAGGCCGCCTCCAGCTGCTCCCGCAGGTCCCGCAGCTCCGGGTCCGTGCCCTCCCGCATCCGCTGCCTCTCCGCCCGCAGCTCCTCGTTCTGCCGCTTGTACTCGTCCTTGAAGCGGATCATGTCCTGGTGGTTGGCGGCCAGGAGCCCGAACCTGTCTTCTAGCTGCTGCCCCCGGCGCCGCTCCGCCTGCAGCTGCCCCTCCAGCTCCCGCTTGTCCGTCTCCAGGCCCTGGCAGCGGAGCAGGGAGTCGTCCGCCCGCCGCTTCAGCAGGCAGATGAGCTGAGACTGCTCGTCCAGCCGGGAGCGCAGCATCGCCAGCTCCGTGCTCTCATCCCACACCGGGGAGCCGACACTCTGCACCGAGACATCGCCCGGAGCGTCCCCGGCCTCCCCCGGCATCCTGCCCGCCGCAACGGCACCAGCGCAGCCCGGGCGCGTCTCCACGATCACCGCGTGCCTGGTTGTCAGGGGCGGGGCCAAACCTATAGGAACCAAAACACATTGCAACCGCATGCGATCATATTGTCACATATCAACTTCTGCTCCGTCTCCAGGCCCGGAGCGCTTCCTGGCATCAATGTAGGCAGAGGGCCAGACTGTAAGGTGTTTCCCCCCTTATATACTCAGGATATCACAATGTCCACACACTGGGAGAGGGTGCGGGGGCAACATCTAATTCACTGAAGTGATTAAGTCAAAAAGGTATTCTAGGAATTTTTGGAAAAGTCTCTGTGACTTCTGTCCAGGTTCAGTAGATGATGATAGGAAGTACTGGCATGACATGGGGCACTTTTCCATTGAAGGTCATTGGTTGGCCCAATATGCAAAGTTTTCCAGGATGGGATAAGGAAAAACACGCCTATTAGCTACCTTGTATAGCAGCTCCCTTGATATCAAGCATGACCTACAAGAAGCCTTATGACATGATGCGGGATTAAGCCAAACCAGTATATCTATTCTAGAAGGAACAGACTCCAAACTATAGACACAACTGCTTCTACCTGGTTAGGTCTCATCAGTACAGCTTAGGGAACTGGTTTGGTGAGCGAGAGGCTTGTGACTGGGGCTAGGAAGTAAGAGTTCTCCTTACAGAGACTGACAATTAAGGCCACCGTGTAGGCAAGTGGAGTCTTATAGCCATGGACGCTCCACTAGGGGGTTCTATGGGTTGGCCCAAGCAGGGCCCCTGTCCACCAAAACTTCTGGGCAGGCACAGCAGCCGAGGATTGTAAGAAACATGAACAGTTAGTGACGCCATCAGAGGTAGCGGCCCCTATGGGCTGCCCAGGGTGTGACTTGCTTGCAGTCTCCAGGTCAGGGTACTGATCTCCCTGGTGCTGGTCGGGATGTGTCCCTATGAGTCCCTGGTGAGTGAACATTACTAACTAGGGCGGCAATTGCAACACATGGAGGTAATTTATCTTAGTTTTTTTGGGTCTATTCTTGTTTTTTCTTTGCATCTAATTGGATGTAAAAATTTAGAGAAGATGTGGGCTCTCGGGTCTGCCATATTTATCACAGTGAAGCAGATGGGTTTGTTTGGATTTGCTCCTTTTTTGGCCATCAAAACCTTTGCATTCATTTCTTGAATGGAAGAAGGAAAGTTAGAATTCACTCTGGTGCTGATGGGCCTGGATATAGTCCTTCCCAGTCTGGGATGTTTTCTTGTCCAAATACGGTTGCACCGATACAAAAATTTTGAGTGCGATACAATGCCTGAAAAAGTATCACGATACTCGATACCCATGTGATACGTCTTGGGGCCGGGCTCAGTGTGATTATTGGGCCACATGACCGGTCTAAGTTCAGGAGCTTTAGTGATTTAGTATGATGAATGTCCTTATATTATTAGTGTCATGGTTTAGTTCTATGGTATTCAGAGGGAAGGGGTGTATTAGGGAGTTATAGCACAAGAGGACATATAATGAAATCTTACCTAAAGAACTAAAACTAAACATAAAGTGACGTTACACTGCTCATCACCGGAGGTCAACCCCCTCTGTTTAGGAAGGCTTTGATGTAGTCCATACTCATGTGTGTTGGATAATACGTACGCTGCTGGTCATTCAGGTCATTGTGTTTCAATGTATCCAGACCAGATACTTATAGCTTATAGAAAGACAATATGTGATTGTGCTGAGCGCCTTTGCTGTCTGTTAGGATCACCTGGGCTATACAGTGCTCCAAATATATCACCAAAATGTGTCATTTAAAACAGACACACACTTGCTGCTTAGCATAACATAGAGCAGTGATTTTGAACCAGTGTGCCGTGGCACACTAGTGTGCTGCGACACATGGTCGGGTGTGCCGCGGGCAAAGTTCCCCAAACTAGGGTGCCCTCTGTGTTTTGTTTCCTGGCAATTCGCAGCTATGCACAGTCACGGCTTCTTACAATGTAGGAGACGTGTATAATAACACATGCGCAAGCTTTGAACCTCGCGCGACAAAATGACGTCACCAAGGCCGGCGCATCATCCTGAGAGCGGAGAGACTCTCGCATTTGCCCACCGCCAAGATAATGCCCACCAATAATGCTGACTATATGAGCTTTATGAACTGTTGGCAGAATACTCAGCATATGAGCTGGTACTTTTAGTACTCCAGCAGTATACTGCATATAACAATGGGAAATACTATAGTCATGAGGCTGGAGTACTACAAGTACCAGCTCATATGCTGATATATGAGCTGGCACTTGTACTCTGGCCTCATGGCCATAGTACTTCTCATTGTACCCCTTTATTTTGCAGTATATGAGCCACATAATAATCAGCACCATATACTAAAAACAGGGAGAAACTGAGAACTCTTGAGGAAGAGCTTCGTGTGTGTCTTTCCACCATTCCTGTGTTTATCGAAACAGGCCCAGGTTTCACACTGAATGAGTAAAATAAATTTAGAATCTATATTATTAACTATATGTTTAATATGACTGTTTTAGTGTCATTTTGTGCTATTTTGGTTGGTGGTGTGCCCCAGGATTTTCTAAGTATAAAAAGTGTGCCGCGGCTCAAAAAAGGTTGAAAATCACTGACATAGAGTATAATTGTAGAGGTCATTCTCCTGTGATGCCACTAGATGGTGCAATAGTGTAGCTTATGTTCCACTGGATTTTAGAGTCAGGGAGTAACAGTTCTCTTACAGAGACTATGCCAGTTAAGGCGCCTTGTAGGCAAGTGGAGACTTATGGGCATCGTCACTCCACTGGGGAATTCCAGGAAATATGCAAATAAGTTTTCCAGTTTGGGATAAGGAAAACAATGCCTCTTTAGCTACCTTGTAAGACAGTCCCCATAACATCAAGCATGACTTTCAGGAAGCCTAATTAAAGCCAATCCGTATATCTATTCCTGAAGAAGGAGATTCCCAGCACTGTTTCAATGTGGCTGCATCTCTTCAGTACAGTGTAGGGATTAGCTGTTTTGGATATTTCCAAATTCCAGGCTTTATAGTAATAATTGATGATTCTTACTATATTAATCCAGGGTTCGGGCAAGGTGTGTGTTGTTGATGAGGACTCTTAAATGCTGCAGACACAGCACAAGCCTACTGTAATCTTCGTTTAATGGGAACCTTTCATGGCGATTTGGGAACATGAACCACGAAACTTATGTACCAGTGGTTTAGTGTCCCAATAGCCCTGTATGATTTTCTTTATACGCACCTCGTTTTCATTTTACACCTGCACGTTGCGGCAAGTGAAGCCATTATGCGGGGGGTTCCTCAGATGTCAGTTCGATGTGCCTCATCAGGCTCACATCTAGATAAGTATAAAAGATTATTTTAACATTTTTCTCCACATACAGCTGTCATTTGGGTCGATTTGGGACCCTAAACCACGAGAACATAAAGATCTGTAGTTCGTTTATGGTCCCAATTCCACCTGGTCCTCTTTAAGATGTTTTATGGGATAATAGTTTCGATCCTGTCCTCTGGAAATGTCATCAATATTAGATAGAAAAATCTGCTGAGAAAAGCAATGAACAACCAGGAACTACTGCTCCACCTCTTGTTTAGCTGCCGACACTGGGGAACTGGAGCTAAATTCTTGTTCGTTAAATCGAAGTTGCAGCCATGATATAGTGAACAGAGCTGGGAATATCTAATTGATCTGATCACATGACCTTACTATAACAATTAAAAGAATATGAACCCCACGCTCCCACGACCATGTGGTTTTGAGGCTGGAGAGTACAGCCTGACCTGCGCCAGAGGTGTGTTGGTTCCAGAAGACCAGCAGCATACCCACCAACAGCCCGCTCTAGATGTCAGCGGGATGGCGTGATTCCCGCCCCTTGCTGAATGCCGCTCTGCTGGGGACGTTCCACCCCATAAATGGCACCGCTTCTGAGGACTCTCCACCACCTCCTAATCCGCAGCACTAGAGGTAGTGGACCCGTATGAGGACCAGTAGGCTAAGTAATGAGACCCATGTGGGCTACATAATGAAGATTTTACTGCCCCCTTCAGCACTTATACCTGAGGTTATGATTGCCCCCACCAACCCAGGGGGAATTCCCAGTACGATGCTGCCCCTTTTGAAAGAGGTACCCATGATGAGACCAGCACTTAAGTCAATGACACTGGATTACATCAGAGCGCTAGTCAGGTGTGATAGAGCGCCAGTACCTTGCTGCACACTGCAGTTGAACCAGCCGCTGACATAAGTAAGTTCTGGTACCAGCAAAAGAACCTTACCACAACCCCCCCGACCCCTCACCCACGTACCCCAATTCTAGGACCTTTGTACATGGCAACTGTTAGTGTTATGTTTCTAGCCACCAGTGTAGTAGTGCTGGAATTGGGATGAATTCATTGTCCTGCATTTATCAAAAACAGTGCAAACAGTACTAGATGCAGTTTGTCTGTGGGGTGCGCAGGGGGTGCTAGATTCTGAAATTATGGCATCCATTCTTTATGAATCTGACACCCCCTGCACTGCTCCAACAGTGTGCACCAACTTTTTTTGGTACAACAAAGAGCGTGTGACACATTTCTGTCAGACACGATAAATGAGGCATGATAAATGTGGCGCACAGTCCCACTGTGCACTGGAATACCCCTTTCTAATTTTATGCAGAATTTTATGTCGAATCAGGTATAGTGCAGCTGTGATACAAATGTGCAACTAATTTGCACTGAAAAGAACGTTCAAAGTTAGGCAAAAAACTGGTGAAGGGGCTTTAATAAATGTGGGCCTGTATGCTGTGCCTAGGTGGTTGTCACACATGGCAGCTTAAAGCTGCAACAGAGAGTTACTCTGAACAGTGCTATATATGTATGTGCAACGTCCCCAACCAGGGCCTAGCCTTTCTTCGGTAGCCGGGGCCCAGAATACCAGAGTGGCTGGCTTATGCGGCCTTGGGTACACTATTGGCACGTGCTTGGTATGGGGACCGGAGGACGGGTCTACAGCCTGGCAGGTCTCCAGCAGGTGGTGTGTGCAAGAAATATGGAGGGAGAGGCTGATGCAATAGGTTTCTACCTGGGGCAACCCTTGAGGTGTATGTAGGAGTCTCTGGATGATGGAGGTTGGGGAGCTCGCAATGTTGAAGCAGCCTCATCCAGGAATTGTGCACATTGTGCAAATCAAATTACAGTTCTTTATTCAACTTCAAACAGCAGGCATCGGCCAAACAGTAGCAGAAGATTCAGCAAGCTGGAAGGTTAATGGAGATAGCTGGTCCTCAGGAAGGTTGCTCACAGCCTGGTAGTAACTTCAGGCTCGGCTGGTGAAGATGGAGCTGGTTTGACTCTTCTGCATTAACAGCATACAATCAGCAACATCTGTAGTGATTGGATTCAGTAACTGAAGAACTGAGCCTAAATTTATAGACTTTTGCTCAGCTCTGGAAAGCATGCCAGACAATCATAGCCTGCTTTACCTCTAAAAAGATATATTTAACATAAATAAGCATTAACATACACTCACCGGCCACTTTATTAGGTACACCATGCTAGTAACGGGTTGGACCCCCTTTTGCCTTCAGAACTGCCTCAATTCTTCATGGCATAGATTCAACAAGGTGCTGGAAGCATTCCTCAGAGATTTTGGTCCATATTGACATGATGGCATCACACAGTTGCCGCAGATTTGTCGGCTGCACATCCATGATGCGAATCTCCCGTTCCACCACATCCCAAAGATGCTCTATTGAGATCTGGTGACTGTGGAGGCCATTTGAGTACAGTGAACTCATTGTCATGTTCAAGAAACCAGTCTGAGATCATTCCAGCTTTATGACATGGCGCATTATCCTGCTGAAAGTAGCCATCAGATGTTGGGTACATTGTGGTCATAAAGGTATGGACATGGTCAGCAACAATACTCAGGTAGGCTGTGGCGCTGCAACAATGCTCAATTGGTACCAAGGGGCCCAAAGAGTGCCAAGAAAATATTCCCCACACCATGACACCACCACCACCAGCCTGAACCGTTACAAGGCAGGATGGATCCATGTTTTCATGTTGTTGACGCCAAATTCTGACCCTACCATCCGAATGTTGCAGCAGAAATCGAGACTCATCAGACCAGACAACGTTTTTCCAATCTTCTGTCCAATTTCGATGAGCTTGTGCAAATTGTAGCCTCAGTTTCCTGTTCTTTGCTGAAAGGAGTGGCACCCGGTGTGGTCTTCTGCTGCTGTAGCCCATCTGCCTCAAAGTTCGACGTACTGTGCGTTCAGAGATGCTCTTCTTCCTACCTTGGTTGTAACGGGTGGCGATTTGAGTCACTGTTGCCTTTCTATCAGCTCGAACCAGTCTGCCCATTCTCCTCTGACCTCTGGCATCAGCAAGGCATTTCCGCCCACAGAACTGCTGCTCACTGGATGTTTTTTCTTTTTTGGACCATTCTCTGTAAACCTTAGAGATGGTTGTGCGTGAAAATCCCAGTAGATCAGCAGTTTCTGAAATACTCAGACCAGCCCTTCTGGCACCAACAACCATGCCACGTTCAAAGGCACTCAAATCACCTTTCTTCCCCATACTGATGCTCGGTTTGAACTGCAGGAGATTTTGGCAGATTTATCAAGTGTCTGAAAGTCAGAATATTTCCAGTTGCCCATGGCAACCAATCACTGCTCAGCTTTCATTTTACCAGTGCTCATGAATATTTTAAAGGGCAGCTGTGATTGGTTGCCATGGGCAACTGAAAATATTCTGACTTTCAGACACTTGATAAATCTGCCCCATTGTCTTGACCATGTAAATGCACTGAGTTGCCGCCATGTGATTGGCTGATTAGAAATTAAGTGTTAACGAGCAGTTGAACAGGTGTACCTAATAAAGTGGCCGGTGAGTGTATACTTAGCACATCATAAATACCTCATTTAAGTGGTGCTGTTATACCATAGCGCAGTGCAATGCAACAAGAGAGTTTTACAATATTTCTGTACCCAGGAAAGAGGAGTTTGATTCTCTAAGTCTTACTAGGTCCATTTGGCTTTTAAATAAGTGATCCCCCAACTCTGTGACAATACACTATAATTTCTACCTGTTGTCTGTTCCTTTTGCACAACAGCAGGAGAATTGATTTACAATCAGTGTTGATTCATAACTGGGCAGGTAAATTTCAGAGTAGTGTGATTAACTTGGAGTTACATTGTGTTGTTTAAAGGAAATCGATCAAGGCACCGTGACTGTGATGATCTTCTTATATTTATTATCCATGACATCCTTCCTGCTCATTGTAACAGCCTGGGAATCTGCTTCCCTGCGGGGGTAGTAACACCGCCAGAGCTCTTAAGGCTTATTAGCATAAAGTTGATTTTGGAAGGAAGGAGGCCACGAATAACAAATATTACCAGAGTCACGGTACCTGGAATTAATGAGTAGGTGCCCCTGATTTATTTTGATGGATTTTAATGGAAGATTTTCTTTAAGTGTTCTCTTTATTTTTGGAGCATTTAGATGAGCTGCTTTCACCTGTCATTGTGTTAAAATAGGATATGATTAATTATGGAGAAAATGGGTATCTGTAAATGATTGCGTGACTAAAATGGGTTACAGTGTATAAGTTATGACTCAGAGTTGGACAGTCTTCTTCATGTGTGTGTTTTTTATATTAATTGCATTTGCTAATTAGAAAAGACAACAACTTCAAATGTGACCAGAGGGATCTGTCACTTCAAGCTGAGCGTTAAATGCTATGGCTACAGATCCTGCTTGGCTTAAATGAAAAGTAATTATCGCCTTTGGGTCTATAGCATGACATTGAGACAGGTCAAAGACTATGATGAGTGTTGTACTACCCCCGGGTTAAGTAGTATAATGGAATGTTTGCATAGTTGTGGAGGGCATAGTAAAAAGATGTAGTATTCAGTAACATCTTCCAGAATGTAATGGATGTATTTATCTACAATGTCAAATCATAAGGCCGAAGCTCATTTTCACTTTAAAGGAAACCTACTACTTGAAGTGGCAGGTTTCCGATGGCAATACCGAGCACCAGCTCAGGGTGAGCTGGTGCCGGAGCTTATTTTAGTTAGTGTTTTAAACCGCGGTATCGCGGTTTAAAACACTTTTTAAACTTTATAGCCGGCGCAGGGAGGTACGCGCTCGGCGCTTACCATGCGCGCGGCTCTCATTCACTTCCTATGTAGCCGCGCGCACGGTAAGCGCCGAGCGCGTACCTGCCTGCGCAGGCTATAAAGTTTAAAAAGTGTTTTAAACCGCGATACCGCGGTTTAAAACACTAACTAAAATAAGCTCCGGCACCAGCTCACCCTGAGCTGGTGCTCGGTATTGCCATCGGAAACCTGCCACTACAAGTGGTAGGTTTCCTTTAATGACCAATTTTTCAAATATCTCGTGTGTCACTTTATGGGTAACGATTTAAAGACACTTACCAAAGAGATTGAGATTTTATTTTTGACTTGCACTCAACGTTAGTGGCAAATTTTTTTCTGTTATGTGTGACACAGTCAGGGGTTTGTTGCTGGATGGGAGGTATTATCCTCTCAGCTTGTGTTGCTCAGAGTAATGCAGCAAGCTGAAATCAAGCACCGGACCAAACTTCAAGCACCGGTCCAAACCGGGTTTTCAGGGTGTTCCAGCTAACAAAGCTGAGCTGGAAGTGTGCACAAGAGAGTGGAGTGAGCTCTAGTCTCAGAGGGAGAAGCTTGTTCCAAGAGCAAACACGTGTCCTGTCTAGGAGGACAGGTTGGCTGTTTTGGACTTTAAATGGACTAAGTGCTATGCAGCAGCTTCTGCAAGGTGTGAACATACACCAACAATTTGGACTATTTGTGAAGACCCTGCTACTGGGTGAGAAGGCCAAGCCTGGTCTGTATGTTTATGTTTTAAACAAGCATGAAGACAATGCTGGATTTTTGTTCCATTTGTTTTGCGGTGTGAATAAACACTGAACTGAACTGAGAACTGTCTCTTTCCCTCTGTCTGCGACCGCTACCTAGCTTATACCTGAGCAATACCCCACAATTGGTGGAGGATGCGGGCAAAACGCAGTGAGGGTGGTGCAAAACCGGAGTTTTTTTTCTGGGCACCATTGCATGTCGTGGATTAAACCTGCAAAGTTTCAGCTAGCATCACCGGACAAGATGGAGGAGCTGATTAAACAACTTGTGCAAGCTAATGTTCAACAGCAGATGGCACACTCTGAGGCTATGCAGGCCCAGCAACAGACTAACGACTTACTGCTACAACAAATAAAGGCGCTGCGTGAGACTCCAACAGTGGTGACCCAGCTACAGCCTGCGGCCAGAGAGAGAGTCCGAACTGCGCTGAGAAAGCTGACAGCGGAGGATGACGTAGAGGCCTTCCTGGCGGTGTTCGAGAGAACGGCAGAGCGTGAGGGGCTGCAGCCTGACCAGTGGGCTGAAGTGGTGGCCCCGTTCCTGACTGGCGATGCGTTAAAGGCATATTTTGACCTCACTCAGGAGGATGCCCTGGACTACAAGAAGTTGAAAGGTGAGATCCTGGCACGCATGGGGGTCAATGTTTATGTGCGGGCCCAACGTGTATATCAGTGGGGGTTTGTGGAATCCCGAGCTGCCAGGTCTCAAGCTTATGACCTACTGCACCTGGTAAAAAGGTGGCTTCAGCCTGAGACTTTAACCCCAGCCCAAATAGTGGAGAGGGTGGTGGTAGACCGTTTTGTGCGCACTCTGCCGGTTGCCATTCAGCGCTGGGTAGGTCAAGGTGACCCAGGTAATTTAGACCAGCTGGTTGGTCTGGTGGAACGTTACATAGCCACCCAGGACTTTGTGCGGGACTGTACCCCTACACGTAAGCCACCCCGTCCCTCACCCCCACTTGCAGTGACTGAGGAAAAGCCCCGACCTTCTGCTGGGAGTAGCTCCCCAACGATGTCCAAACAACGTTCCACAAAGATTCGTGAGGTCCCCACACTCCGCTGTTGGCGCTGTCATGTCCTGGGACATGTGGCTGCAAATTGCCCCTTGGCCTCCGAACCTATGGACTGTGGGTACGCTCGCTGTACTTCCTTCTATACACGGCCTGTATGTACCGCTGACGTCCTGGATGCAGATAGGGCACCTCCCATGTGCCCAGTGTCCGTTGATGGGTGCAGGGCTAATGCACTACTTGACTCAGGGAGCCTAGTGACCATAGTACGGGATACCCTGGCGCTACCCTCTCAGTTCACTAGTCGCAAGGTTCGAGTATTGTGTATTCATGGAGACTTAAAAGATTATCCAACCGCACTGGTGGTCATAAAAACACCTGCTGGGAGGAAAGTCCACGAGGTGGCAGTAGCATCAAATCTGCCCTATGACCTAATTATAGGAAGAGACTTTCCATTATTCTCTGCACTATGGCCATCGTTACTGCATGTCAGTCCCCAGGGGTCAGGGAGAGCAATAGCTGAAGGTCATGTTCCAGACCTAGAACCAGAACCTTGGGAACCCGAGGCGGAAGGGCCAGCGGTAGGGGTGACCGCCACTTCGGTGGATGATGGGGAGACACTACCAATGAATGTAATGGTTGGGGAAGTAGAGGACTTGCCGCCAGGCCCTGAATTGTCAGACTTAAACGTCTCTGGTGACAATTTTGGTACGGCGCAACTCCGGGACCAGACTCTGTCCCGAGCCTGGGGGAATGTGTTAATGGTTGAAGGTGAGCCACAACAACCAGGAGCTGAGGCAGTTTTTCCTCGTTTTGTGGTTCACCATAATTTACTGTATCGGGTCACCCAACTACGGGGTGAGAATGTTGAACAATTAATAGTGCCTCAGGCATATCGTAGGATGGTACTGGATCTTGCTCACCAACATGTTTTAGGTGGACACCTTGGGCCGCAGAAAACCCAGGACCGTATACTGCAGCGATTTTACTGGCCCAGTGTGTTCAAAGAGGTGGAAGAGTTTTGTAAGTCCTGTCCGACCTGTCAAATAACTAGCCCCCAGCAGCACTTCCGCAGTCCCCTAGTACCCCTCCCAATTATCGAGGTACCTTTTGAGAGAATTGCCATGGACCTTGTGGGTCCAGTACCTAAATCTGCTAGGGGTCACCAACATATTTTAGTTGTCCTTGACTACGCAACCCGGTATCCAGAAGCAGTGCCACTGCGTCATACCTCTGCCAAACTTATAGCTAAGGAGTTAATGGAGATGTTTTCAAGGGTTGGGATACCTAAGGAGATTCTGACAGACCAGGGGACTCCCTTCATGTCGAAGGTCATGAAGGAACTCTGCAAGTTGCTGGGGATTAAACAGTTAAGGACTTCAGTTTACCACCCCCAAACAGACGGCCTGGTGGAGAGATGTAATCAAACTTTGAAAAATATGCTGAAAAGAGCAGTGTCCAAGGATGGAAGGGACTGGGATCTGCTTCTGCCCTATCTTATGTTCGCAGTGCGAGAGGTGCCCCAGGCCTCTACTGGGTTCTCGCCCTTTGAATTACTATATGGCAGACATCCCCGAGGTTTGCTGGACGTGGCCAAAGAGGCATGGGAGCAACAGCCCACTCCGCATAAGAGTGTCATTGAATATGTCACTAAGATGCAGGAGCGGATGGAGACAGTGTTGCCCCTTGTCAGGGAACATATGGAGGCGGCTCAGCGAGCCCAGAGTCAGGTCTACAATAGAGTAGCTAAGGTGCGGAGCTTTAACCCAGGAGACAGAGTCTTGGTTTTAGTACCAACGGTAGACAGTAAGTTCCTCGCAAGGTGGCAAGGCCCTTACGAAATTCTGGAAAAGGTAAGCAATGTAAATTACAAGGTACATCAGCCAGGGCGGCGGAAGCCAGAGCAGGTCTACCATGTCAATTTGCTAAAGCCTTGGAGAGATAGGGAGACCTGCGTTGGGAGCACCCCGCAGCCGGTATGTTTAGGGGAAGGGAAACCAGTACCTCCAACTGTTCCCGGGGAAGCGGCTGCCACAGTGCGCATTGCTGACAGCCTTTCCCCTAAACAGGCTCAAGAGGCCAAGGAGTTCATTAGTCGGAACACGGACGTGTTCTCTGACCTCCCTGGACGTACTTCCGTAATCCAACATGACATTGTCACGGAGCCCCAGGCAAAAGTCCGGCTAAAGCCGTACCGGGTGCCCGAAGCTCGGCGACAAGCCATCACGGAGGAAGTACAGTTGATGCTGCGGCTGGACGTAATTGAAGAGTCAAGAAGTGAGTGGGCAAGCCCAATAGTTTTGATACCCAAACCAGATGGGACGCTACGTTTCTGTAACGATTTTCGTAAACTGAACGAAGTGTCCAAATTTGATGCTTATCCCATGCCCCGGGTGGACGAGCTAATTGAGCGCTTAGGACAGGCCAGGTATTTTTCTACCTTGGACCTCACTAAAGGGTACTGGCAAGTGCCCTTGACGGAGGCTGCCAAGGAGAAAACTGCCTTTATCACACCTGAGGGACTATTTCAGTATAAAGTGTTACCCTTTGGCCTGCATGGCGCCCCGGCCACGTTCCAGCGTTTAATGGACATTGTGCTTCGTCCACATCGGCGTTACGCGTCAGCGTACCTCGATGATATTGTCATTTTCAGTGCTGACTGGGAGAGTCATCTGGCAAAAGTGCAGGCTGTAGTAGACTCCCTCCGTAGGGCCGGGCTAACTGCTAACCCAAAGAAATGTGCCATAGGGCTAGAGGAGGCACGGTACTTAGGCTATATCATTGGGCGTGGAGTCATCAAACCCCAGATGAATAAGGTAGAGGCAATACGGAGTTGGCCACGGCCTGTCACCACCAGGCAAATAAAGTCATTCCTGGGGATGGTGGGGTATTATATGAGATTTATTCCCCATTTTGCTACTGTAGCGGCTCCATTGACAGGGCTCCTGAAGGGACGTAAGACAGTGATGGTTCGCTGGAATGACCAAGCGGAGAAGGCTTTTTCCGCTTTGAAGTCGGCCTTGTGCGGGTCACCAGTCCTGGTGACACCCGACTTCAAGAGGGAGTTTGTAGTACAGACCGATGCCTCTGAAGTGGGCCTCGGTGCTGTACTATCTCAGGAAATTAATGGGGAAGAGCATCCTGTTGGGTTCCTGAGTCGCAAGCTCACCCCAGCCGAAACCAGGTACAGTATAGTGGAGAGGGAGTGCCTAGCCATCAAGTGGGCACTCGAGTCTCTCCGCTATTATCTGTTGGGGAGGAAGTTCCGACTGGTGACTGACCATTCACCTCTCAAGTGGATGAGCCAGGCCAAGGAGAGGAATGCTCGGGTCACCAGATGGTTCTTGTCTCTACAGAACTTCAAATTCACAGTGGAACACAGAGCAGGCCGGCTACAGGGGAATGCAGATGCCCTGTCCCGGGTGCACTGTCTGGCGAGTGTTCATCCCCTCAAGGTTGAACAAAGGGAGGGGGTATGTGACACAGTCAGGGGTTTGTTGCTGGATGGGAGGTATTATCCTCTCAGCTTGTGTTGCTCAGAGTAATGCAGCAAGCTGAAATCAAGCACCGGACCAAACTTCAAGCACCGGTCCAAACCGGGTTTTCAGGGTGTTCCAGCTAACAAAGCTGAGCTGGAAGTGTGCACAAGAGAGTGGAGTGAGCTCTAGTCTCAGAGGGAGAAGCTTGTTCCAAGAGCAAACACGTGTCCTGTCTAGGAGGACAGGTTGGCTGTTTTGGACTTTAAATGGACTAAGTGCTATGCAGCAGCTTCTGCAAGGTGTGAACATACACCAACAATTTGGACTATTTGTGAAGACCCTGCTACTGGGTGAGAAGGCCAAGCCTGGTCTGTATGTTTATGTTTTAAACAAGCATGAAGACAATGCTGGATTTTTGTTCCATTTGTTTTGCGGTGTGAATAAACACTGAACTGAACTGAGAACTGTCTCTTTCCCTCTGTCTGCGACCGCTACCTAGCTTATACCTGAGCAATACCCCACATATGTTTGAAAGTGCAAATTTTTCTAACACCTCTCTAATTACAAAATAAAAAAATAAAAAAAGATCACTGTGGCATTTAATAACAGCGGTGCATGGTCATCACTGATCACCAGAGGATGGGAGGATGGCACAATCAGTTGTCAAGAAGGTGTTATTTCAGTATAGAAAAAATATAGCACTCATCCGTTGTAGACTTTTGCTTTTATTTTAATTTAAGTATTTTATGTACAAATGTTTTATATACATCTCCACCATTGAGTGAATATATGAAAAAAACAGATCACAATAGAAATAGTTGCGACGTTTCAGTCATCCTGACATTTGTCAAGCTAGATCTGTAACATGTGCAAATCCAATTCGAGGTCTGGTGGAGGAGAGACCTCATTAATCTGGTGCCCCCGACACTGCACTGGAAGTGCAGCCGAGAAGCAAAACTGGCACAGACACTTTATAAATACAACAAGGAGTTTGCATGTTCTTTTCAGTGCAAAGTCAGACAGAAAACTGACACCCTTTGCACCCTTTAATAAATGTGGGCAAGTGTCTGGGCTGTAAGGAGAAGGGAGGGGACAGTGCTTATATCCTATGGGAAAGTTAGGACTAAACAAAGTTAAAGAGAAAATAATTTCAGGATTTTTTTTCTTACTATGCACATTATTTTGCTCCAAGGATGGGATCCAGCTCTCCCTGCCTACTGGAAGCAAATACTGGAGGCAACCCTATGTGTAATGGCTACTGCGAGGGCACGCATCATGACTATTGGCTATCGTGGGCCAGATGCTGTGACTAGCTACCATGTGGGGCAGTGTGACTATTGGCTACTGTTCTGGAGAACTGTGACTATGGGTTATTGTGGGGGTATTATAAGTATTGGCTACTTTGGTCCAGGTGCAGGGACTAAGACAGCTTTAAGTTTGTGATAAAAAGGTGGAGACGATGATAATGAAGTGAGAAACCTTAAATTTTTGCATGGCAAAATCTTCAGAGATGAGTCATTGCTGAAAGAAGATGAAATGTAATGGGTCTGCGCACCCACATACATGTTGTATTGTTTAAACAGTTTGGTCCCTGTGTGTATTAATGTGTGTATTTGTGTATTAATAGAGTAATAAAGGGGCTGTATTTGTCTATATTTAACTAAATAGTCTGTGTAGGTGTCACAGGTGTCCCCGGGACCTACGTTCTGGGTCGCAGGCGCACCCGTGCCTCCCTGCAGCCCCCAGCTCCCCTCCATACCTCACCTGTCCACTTTCCTACTCCGGCAGCCAGCCGCGTGCTTCCCTGCATCCTAGGGTGCACACGCGCCAGCACTTGAGGATTTAAAGGGCCAGTGCACCACTAATTGTGCTGGCCATTTCCAGAAAACTGATATAATGCTGGCCTCTCCCAGTATTCCCCACCGGATCTTCATGCCTTGTGCTTAGAGAAAGCTTTGTCTGATGCCCTGCGGTGTTATTGTGATTTGCTGTTGTGACTCCGGTTCTGATTACGCTCCTCTGCTGCCTGCCCTGACCTCTTGCTTCGTCTCTGACCTTGAACTTCTGCCACCTGCATTGACCTACTGCCTGTCCCTGACCACATGATTTTGTTACCACGATGCAGCAAGACCAACCTGCTTTGCTCACCGACCCCGAGCCCTGACAGTGGACATAATATTAACAGGGTATTCTGATGTAAACATAACATTAAAGGGGTACTCTGCAGTGGACATAACATTAAGTGGGCACTCTGCAGTGGACATAACATTAAGTCGGCACTCTGCAGTGGACATAACATTAAGTGGCACATACTAAAGTATAAACTGAGTTTTTCAGCACAATTTTTGTGCTCATACTCGAGTATTTAAAAAATATACTTTCTACTCACTCTCTGGCGCTGTCTCCCGGCATCCTCTTCTCCCCGCAGCATTTATTTGGGTTCCCTGCTGGGCCGGCAGATACACGTCTATGCAACACTATGCAGACGTCTATGCAGACGTGCTACAGGGAGAAGAGGACGCCGGGGGACAGGGCAGGAGAGTGAGTACTAACTTTCTTTTTTGATCGGGCACTCTGCAGTGGACATAATATTAACAGGGTATTCTGATGTAAACATAACATTAAAGGGGTACTCTGCAGTGGACATAACATTAAGTGGGCACTCTGCAGTGGACATAACATTAAGTGGGCACTCTGCTGTGGACATTACGCAAATGGGAGCACTCTGCTGTGGACATTACATTTACATTTTTTTGCAATGTCAGAAAACCACTTTACCTATATAAATTCAGTTTTGGCTTAGTTATATCAGTTTTTATGATATAGTCAATAATAGAGTTTTATCAATGAAACTAAGAGAAAGTTTATAAGAGTTTTGTCAGAATTGGAAAAGACATAAAACACATGGTTTCTTCCTGGCTACCTGTGGATCAAACTTTAAATAGAACTTGCTACATCCTTCCCAGCACTCATAGGTGTATTTTCCTGTTAATTACAGGAAGGAGACTGACAGATAGCTGGAAACAGAGTGCATTAGTTTGGCAGGAGGCTGCATCTGTGAACTGCTCCTCCTGTGATACTTATCTTATTCTTCACAAGTTGTCAAATACAGGTTTTCTATACATAGTATGTCAAATTGCTCCAAATTGGTATGTTAGCTTACAATGAACAAATATAGTATAAAGTGATTTACTGTAGCTGTAATGATTTATCAAAAATAATTTCAATTTATTCTGATGGGATGTTGATCCAGGGATTTATGACCACTATATTGGAGTTAGGAAAGATTATGCCCTATTATGGGCCAAATTGTATCTACCTTTTAGTATAGACTAGTCTTGGTGGCCCTGCACATTTTTAATCTTGTCTACTAAGATACAATTATGTGATAACTGTACATACTGTACAGCTCGGCATGATTGCGCCAAAATCCGATCACGTGCAGCAAAAAACCCTGTTAAATGCGTTGCAAAACAAAAATAGTCGGGAAACCCTACGGAAATGCTGTCCGCAGACCCTTAGTAAATGTGCCCCAATTACTTAATAGCTATGGATTTTTATAATAAAAACTGAATGGGAAACAGTAAGAAGACTTGCCATTGGTGTAAGCCTGATGACAAGTTCCCTTTAAATATAAATTTATTATATTTATCACAATTAAAATTAGTTCAGCCACATACTGTACATACTGTACAGGTTAATAATCAAGGCCCTGATTTCCCTTTTAATGTCTGTCAACCTTTATCTTGAAAAGGTGCTATGCCTCTCCTTAAGTGCAGCAAGGGTAGGTACTGGGTGACCCACATATGAGAGTGGGCCACTTATTTGCCCTCGGCTCAAAAACATTTAAAAGTGCTGAATCTGTGTATTTCCCATATAAAACCCATGGTCACCCAATATCTAATACTTTGGTGGAGTAGCGCCAATCACTTCACTGTGAAATTCAACATCATCAACCCTAGTAGCTCCATTCATTTCAGTCTTCCTTTAACATCTCCACAAGAAATGTCATAAATACACACAGGTAGGAGTCCCACCTCTGGAACCTGCAACTATTTTGGGAACGGGAGTCCACTGATTCCTTTCCCTTAGTCCAACTGTTTTTTTTTGTTTTAAAACTTTCTTTCTTATTTTTCCTTAATATACAACAATTGTCAACATTTCTGATGCCATGTATATAAGCACAAAATTAGACAACCATGCTCCATTTTACATAGGACTCATTCCCTTAGTCCAATTGAATGGAGAGTTTGTTGGGCATGTGCAGCCACTCTCTGCTCAGACGTATAAAAGTGCAAAAAATAACCAAGCTTGGATTATTGGAGTATTAGATGGTCAGCCAGTCACTACCATTAAGCTTCATAAAAATCCTATACATTCAGTTGTAAAGCCAATGTGAAATTTAATATTATTATGGGGATAAATATTTGTTGTTATTTTGGCTTTTTCCAAGCTGGAGTTTAGCAATTGCTAGAGAAGTAGACTCTGGCCCTGTGTCAATAATGAGCGCATCCTGACATGCCTGGAGCTATTACAGTAAGAACATAATTATTTTACATAAGTTACAGCTCCCACTGACACCTCACAGTCAATATGCAAATTGATATAATGGCCTTACGATTGAACTACCGCGTCGAACTTGACATTAGAACAATGACAGTATAATTTGGCTCATCAAGTACACCTGTGTCTTGTTCTAATTTTCAACGTAATATGGTTAAAAATTGACAAATGTACTTAACCTCCCATGAATATACTGTATGTGATGTATGCTTATTAAAAAAAAATTATCGTTTCAGAATAACCTGGAAGGTGGGCATAAACAAATGGATTAATTGTCCATGGATGATCACACATTGATCTGTTGTATATCTGACTGTAGGGATTTTTTCTGCGCCTTTTCTGTGTATTTTGAAAAATATGTTTCCCAAAAGCAGAAAAATGTATTCCAGACCATTGGTGTGTGAGAAAATTTGTCATTGTGAATAGCTTTATAGGGACTGGATAAACTAAGCAGAGAGGTTCAGATCACCTACGGTTCATGGTCCACAGCTCAGTCCACAAAGAGCGACTAACGTAAAAAGCAAGAAGCCAAATAACCAGCACTCCCACAGGATCTACAAAACTTGCCGCGTTAGGTATCATTTTTAACATGGATGCCAACAAGACATGTGAACATGGAATTAGCATTCACTCTTACTCTTCCAAGGGGCACATAGTTAAAGCTGCTAACCCATCATTTGCGGTAAGTTTATCACATACCATAATTGTGTTGCAACTATAAGAACAATAGGGAGAAGCACTTTTTAAAGGTTTTTGATTGTCATCCCATATCCAAAGGGTCCTGGTCTCATGAACGAACGAGAGACAGAATGAACATGTGTCCTGCTACTCCATTCAATGATAGGAGAGCATTGAAAATCGCTGAGCACTGTCTATGAGGGTGCCAAAGATAGCTAGCGCTGTACTCAGCATTTACCTGACACCCATAGAGCAGCAGGTCACATGCTTAACATGCCGGTCCATCAATTAGTGGGCACAGGACCCCTCCTGATCTGTTAGAAGTCCATTCTCGAAATCTGATCAAATGCTTATCCTGATAACAATCAACGATGGTACAACCGCATTAGTTAGAACCTTTTTTCTCTTTTGATATGTTTGCTAAATTAAAATTCCCCATAAAATAACAATGGCCTATTTTCTTAGATCTGTGCATTATATCATTGCTTTACTACATAAGGAATAAATGTAGACCTAAATTATCAAACTGGTATCACCAACACCCTCATCAATGGGATGCAGCATCCCTCATTCAATAGTGAAGACATCCAGGGAAACTCCATATTGACAAGGTGAATGGTTTCACTAGTGTGGCTCAATATTTTCCAGAGGAAGAAATTACACAAATAAATGATTATATTGTAGAGGTATCTGATGTTTTCTTTCCATACATCTGTGGCCTCAGTTATTGTTTAGGGGCAATGTAATTACAATCTTGACACAACAACTAGTCCTTCATTTAAGATCTGCATTCAATTGACCATAGGCTACACAATGACAAAGCATCTCGAGTCATCTACACCAGCCCCTTCTACTGTCATTGACAAGGAGGCTCTAATTAGACAGGACATGTACTTAAGGAGCTTTTATTGACAAAAATAATTGAGTCCAGATGGGGTTCTGTGCCCATTGTGCTTGGTTTTGTGTGGTGCATCTTACATCATACATGGACTGAAAGACATCTAAATATATAATTTTTCACTTCCAACCTTCAAAAATCTATAACTGTTTTATTTTTCCATTTACAGAGCTGGGTCAGGGCTTGTTAAAAAATTGCACTTCATAATGACCGTATTTAATATTCCATGTACTGGGAAGCTGGAAAAAATTCCAAATGCAGTGAAATTGATGAAAAAACGCATTTGTGATGTTTTTTTTGTGGGCGTGGATTTTACGTATTTCACTGTACGCCCCAAATGACATGTCTACTTTATTATTTGGGTCGGTGCGATCACGGAGATAACAAATTTCTATAGGTTTTATAATGTTTACATACGCTTCTAAAAATTAGAACCTCCTGTACATCTTCACTTTTAATGCTACCATTTTTAAAACTGTACAACCTTTTGATCACTTTTTATTGTTTTTTTTAATATTTTTCAAAATGGTAAAAAAGTGCCATTTTCATTTTTGGGCGCTATTTTCTGTCACGGGGTTAAATGTAGTGAAAAACCATTATTATATTTTGATTGCGCATTTTTGAATGTGGCGATACCTAATGTGTTTATGATTTTTACTGTTTATTTATATCCGTTCTAGGGAAAGGGGATGATTTGAATTTTTAGGTCTTTTTATAATTTGTTTTAAAAACTTTTTTTGTACTATTTTTCAGACTCCCTAGGGTACTTTAACCCTAGGTTGTCTGATCGATCCTAGCATATAGGTGGTCATGGCGACCGATCGCCGCCTCCTCCCTCCCCCCGTTGACGTCATGGGGAGCGACGATCCTCACTAAGATTTTTTTTGAAGCCTCCGGCAGGTTTGAGGTTTGGTGTGTTATGCTGCAAAAACTTACCGGCTATAGAGAGGGCTCAGCGCGTGAGCTCTCTCCATGTACCCGCACCCGACGTGTGATGTACTATTATGTAACATACCAGTAAGGGGTTATGGCATTTCCCAATTCATTAGGAAGGCCCGAAAGACCTGGAATAACATATTCTGAATAATGTAATATCTAAACACAATCAATTGAATGAATATCTGCTGGCATCTTTGTCTCTTTTGACGCTTTGTTCACTTTTAACCATTTGCCACCTATGCCATTTCCACGTTTTACTTTTTTGCTCCCCTACTTTCGAATTCCATAACTTTGATGTATGTTGTGCGCTCATTGCTGCACAGCAAAAACAGAAATACTTGTTGGAGCCGTAATGGAGCCAGGGTAAGTACAATTTCTTTTTTTTGCCACCCTTGCCCGAACTCCCAAAAAGATTTCCATAAAGCACAGAAAAGTCTGGAAGTTTCATGTTGTAGGGCATACACCATGGAAAGAGACTACAAAATTAAGTAGGGATTGCAACCAAATTCATTTAAATATGCCTATTAAGAGTGTGGAATATTTTCTACCTACTCTGCAATCAAGAGTATGAAAAGATAGGGGAATCTCCACATTAGCAGATATAACATCAGAGAGAATGGTTAAAGCAGTTAAAGAGGTATTCCCATGAAGACAAGTTTCTTAAATGTACTCAGGATAACAAAATAGCACATTCTCTAATTCACTGTTATTAATAAAAATGCAGCATTTCACAGATATAAGTCCAACCTGTCTCTATTAGTCCTGGTGTACACAATTTCAGTTGCCCCTGGTTTCCGACCCTGTAATTTCCGACTTAGGGTTGGGAACGCCATCTTGGATGAGATCGTGCTGCTTAGATTACTGTGTCTTATGCCTGTAGCCACGCCCCCTGCAGTTCTAGCACCAGAGCTCACAGACACTGATTCACTTCGGATATAGTGATCCGGGGGAAGGGGAATGCAGGCACATAGCTGTGAGACTGAGAACAGAGATTTAGCAGAGCTGACTCTGTAATAGGCATCTAATGGATCACATGCATCTCTGATCTGTCTCATCTCTATCTGTGTGTTACTACAATGTCAGAAGTCAGATGAAAGTGCATATGCACCTGCACCCTGATAATGTAACCACATTGTCACCCCACAGAACTAGATGGAATATAATGTGTGTACAAGAGTGGCCCCAATGATAATATCACTAGGGGATTAAGATGTAAGAATTTCCTTTCATGGAAAAACCCCTTTAATGCCTTTATGCGGGAGTTTGCTATACCAAGTTCTCAGGTCCTCTACACAGCACAGATGAGAGAAACAGTGTCCACGCTTTACCTACACACATCAACGCTGCCAAAAGACCCGTACTTCTACCTGTTTAAAGAAGAATCTCAGAGATTTAAAACCACTAAGCAGGTGTATGAGTCATTGGCAGGAGGGAAGGAGACATCCAAGAAAGCGCATATTCTCGATTGGGAAAAAGACCTAGGCAGGGAGTTTTCTGCTACTCAATGGAACAAGGCCTTTGTTTGGGCTAACAAATCCTCACAATGCACCAATTTGACTGAGGTCCAACAAATAATTTTAACCAGGTTGTATCTCACCTATCTAGGATCTTTCCAGGTACATCAGGTAGGCTTTGGAGAAATTGTGGGCACAGGGGGTTCAGTCTCTCCTATTCTGGTACTGTCCAATACTGCAACCCTTTTGGGTCGAAACCTTTGAAATGCTGCCATCCATCTTGGGTTTTCCAGTCTGACCCCCCACTAGCTCTACTCATGCTAAGGATCATTGAATTTCTTTACAAATACAGAAAATACCGTACCCTTAAAGCAGCCAAACTATTGATTGCTAGATCATGGAAGTCTTCTTCCCCTCCCAAGTTACCGACCTTAAGGGAAATGTTGGGTCAACACTGTGTTTATGAGAAAATTCTGGCTCCCAGAAAGAAATCCCTTCCAGCCTTTATCTTAACTTGGGGTCCCTTGCTATCAGCTTCTGATAATGTCAGAGCAGAAATCCCTTCCCCCCACGTGCTGAAACCCTTGGGACATGTGTGCAAGGTGGACTACAACCGGTTAGATAAGTGCTCTTCCTTTCTTGTACCCTTGGCCTGTGGTCCGTAGACCAACTTAACTGCATAAGTGACTTGTGCCATTTTGTTCATAATACAGTGCTCGGAAACTCACTGATAATTACATTTTTTTCTTTGTGCTTTCTGAGATAAATGGTACCTCAATGGCTACAGCCTAATAATAAGAAGGGGTGTTTAAAATTGTTCAATTCATTAGTGAATGTTAAAAATGTTTTGTCTTTTCTCTGTAACAAACAAAAACTCAAGCCTATGTATACTGCTGACATATGTATGTGATTTTAAGGACTCAATAAAAATATATATATATATAAAAAATGTATTGCACTTGGTGAAGCTGAGTGAAAACTGACAGCACATGCACAATTTTCACTGTTGTGTGGACCTACCTTTACTCAATGTCCATATTTTTTTTCTTAAACTACCAAATCATACAATGATGTGCTTTTCATGCCCACTGACAACTTGGAAAGTTTCTCTTATCCACTAGAGGGACATCATTCCCTGCCGAAGGCTAGCTCCGAAAACGTGCATTGAGGTGTCTTGCCACTGTGTTTTTCCACTGTACTACATGGATAAGCAATGAATTTGAATGATCCAGCTGTATATTGAGCCAAATTCCAATGTATGTATTTTGTCCCTAAGATGAATTGTGTGTCCCTATGTAGTGTCCTCATGTTCCCCTGACATTGATCTTTTATTGATTTTTATTTTGTAAAATATTAAATAAAGATACTTTCTGTTTTTTTAAAGACTGAGTTTTGAATTGGCTTGTTTCAGGTGTAAGTGTTAGTTGATCCACTAGAGGGAGTAGGAATGACTTAGAAGTAGTACCTCAAGTTACAATTTTAGGTTGCATCGGAATGATCAATGTAAGTTGAAATCAATGTAACTTGGGGTTTTAAATCTATGAAACAAAATAAAATTTATATGACATAAAATAAGAATATGAAAAATTGGTTTTGCAGAAGGTTTTAACTGCTACAGGACGCATAGCCAGGGCAAGCTGTTATCATTGGGAGGTGCCTCCTGCCCCTCCACATCCCCCAAGCCACACTCCAGGTATGCCTGGGCCTACACTGGTTTTCACCTTGCTGTGAGGAAAACTCCTCTTCCTTTTCCTACTCCTCATTGAAACTGTTCCCTGCCTGGACATTGGAGTACCTGGCCTCTGTTGGACCAGCAAACCCACCCTACAAGCCATGTATGGACTAGCCTGACACCTCTTCCTCCTGTGCCACTATTACATCTTCCATCAGGGCCTTAAGAGTTTTGTCTAGAAGAACCATATTGGTGTAATTTTGGAACCACTGCAGCACTGCACAGTTCTCTCGTGAAGGCCCATATGTTAGTGGTGAAGTGTTGATGGTTGGTACTTTGACTCTCCAGGGCATTCTGTAACTGTAACCCAACTATTGCCTGCTGATGCTCACACACCCTTTTCAGCAAATGTAAAGTGGAATTACACATGGTTGACACATGGGTGGGAAGGTCAAAGTTCCTCTGCATTGCAGATACACAGGCAGCAGCAGGGTGTGCACACAAAAAGTGCTCACACATGGTTCATCCATTTAAGTAATAGAAAGCAGAACACTTCCCTGTGATGGCATGGACAGGGGACTTCTTCTGGCCTCTTCATTCTGGGAATACACAGCTGCCTCCTCTCCCACAAACAGTGCTGGTCGGGTCTACTCATTACTACCCATACCATCCTCTAGCGCGGTGACATTAACACCCTTTTTTTATTATTCTAACGATTTCCGCCAATGTGGCTGTCATAGTGCCAACCATGCTCGTCATGGCAACGTCACAGCAACGGCTGTTGTCTTGGCGGTCATCATGGCAAGGTCATGGCTGTCGTCACAGCAACATCACAGCTGTGGTCATCGCAATGGCTGTCGTCAAGGCAATGGCTGTAGTCATGGAAATGGCTGTACTTATGGTAATGGCTGTCATCACAGCTGTCGTCATGGCAATGGCTGTCATGGCTTTCCCCATGGCAAGGGCTATCATCATGGCAAACAATTTAGTCACAGTTGTCATTATGGCAAAATTACATCATTATGGCTGTTGTCATGATAACAGCTGTCATTATGGCAATGGCTGTAACAGCAGTGGCCTCCAGACTGTCATCATGGCAACTGATGTCATCTCTGTTATAGAACAGTAATGACTGTCCTCAAGGCTACGTCACAGCTCTTATATTAGCAGTCGTTATAGCAACATCTGTCTAATTATTATCTGTCATCATGGAAACAGCTGTTGTCAAGGTAAGGGATGTTTTCATGGACATGGCTGTTGTCATTGATGTTGTCATGGCAATCGCGGTCATCATGGCAACAACTTTCTTCAGGGCTGTAATGGGTTGTCATAGCTGTCGTCATGGCAATGGCTGTCATCAAGGCTGCCATCATAGCAACAGCTGTAGTCATGGAAACGACTTCTTGTGTAGTCATACTAATGACGGTTGTCACCAAGACAATGGCTGTCATCATGGCAACTTTAAGCTTTTTGTCATAGCAACTTAAGGTTGTTGTCATAGAAATTTCACAGCTGTTGTAAAAGCTGTGTCAATTGTCATGCCAACGGCCTTTTGTCATGGTGATGACTGTATCCATGGAAAGCTGTTGTCATGGCAACATTATGGCTGTCATCATGGCAAGGGCTGTCATCCAGTCAACAACCGTTGTCATAGAAATGGCTGCCATGATAATAACTTTTGTCATGGTTGTTGACATGGAAACCATGGTCATATCGGCTGTGGTCATGGCAACTTCATGGTTGTCATCATACCAATGACTGTAGTCATGGAAACGGTTGACGTCATTGTGACGGCTGTATTTATTGTAGTCATCATAACAACATCTGTTATCATAACGAAGGCTGTCATCATGGCTGTCATTATTACATGTTCATCATTGCAATGTTACAGCTGTCGTCATAGCTATTTCAGAGTTATCGTTATGGCGAAGTCATGGCTGTCACCATGGTAATGACTATTGTCACGGCTGCCATCATGGCAACCTGTGCTGTTCCTACTGTGTTGGCAATCTTTGCTATCATGGTTGACAACATGGCAACTGCTGTCATCATTGCAATGACTGTCAACTCTTGGTATGGTGTTATTCGGTGATATGCAGTCCCTCTAGACCTCCAAACGTGGTATTACGGCCACCAAAGAGTTAAATTTTAACTATTTTCTCCCAGTATTTCACAGTTTGTCTAAATCTTGTTAAGAAAACTTTAAACATTCTTGAATATGCCTTCTATTCCGCAATAGAGTCTTGCATGGTTGAGCAGGCACACCGGCCATGGGCACTGGGGAAATAACTTATTTTCTTTCCTTTAAATAATTGTACCTGCTGATTCCAGGTCTTTTTTGTACTCAGATTGTCCTTGGCTCTTTTACAACTCTTCTAATAATTATTTTCCCTCTTCCACCTGAAATCTTGTGAGAACTTCTGGATTAAGGTGCCTAATTTTGAAATTAATTTGTAGCGAATGCCATTAGGATGTTGTGCAACAATAAGGCTGTGGAGGTCCTGAGACAGCTCAATGGTTTTACCCATCATGAGATGTTTTGTCTGTGGCACCTGAGTAATGAGACAACATAATGGACCATAGGCTACTTTCCAATTACTGATACATTTCAGCTGGTTTCATGACACTGGTGCATGGCTTTTTTCACCCTTTCCCCTTATATGTTGAATGCATTAAAAAATCTTATGGGCATACCATAAACATACAGGGAGACAACCATCAATCAAATACATATTCAGTTGTCAGCTATCCTACGTGCTTGGCTTGGAAGCCATAAATTACCGGTTGACTGGTCCCACTGAAATAGGTTGGTTTCACCAACCTTAATTTAAAGTTTGCTATATTTTGGCAGCCTCTTATGGCTATTCATCTTTCATAGTTCTGTATAATCTACAGAAAACAGTAGGCAACTACTTAAAAAGCCCAATTCTTGAAGCGTAACAGCCATATGTACAAAATTGATCAATTATTATGTCTTAGTCTAGTACAGTTGATTTAGACTTTTGAGTACACACACCAATACACTAAATTTCACAAGATACCTCTTCGGAACTAAAGTTTTTATTGCAGAAGAAATCAATGCTCTTAATAAATCTACTACACAACATCATAGAAATACTGTACAGATGGTAAATAAATTTGCCATACAATTTTTTTATATAAATAAGCAATGTAATACTTCTCATAGGATTGTTTGTATTGAATGTACTCATTAAAGTCTATTTAATAACCCTATACACGAAGACCATAAGGATTATTCCTTGTCTTGGCACACATAGAGTTAATATCTTCAACAAGTATATTAACTAGAACCTTTTATGTTCTTCCCAATCTCTTTTCACTCTCATTTTCAGTAGAGATTGGTTGCAGAGAATCTCATCTGCAGACTAATTGAATGGGATGGACACTATCTGCTTTGTTTGTGAAGTGGGGTGTCACCATCATTGATCTTTTTGTTTCTTTATATAATCTGCGTAACACCTAAAAGGTCAGATCGGCTTGAATAAGTGAATCGGAAATGCTTTCTTTGTAGACCCTTAAGGGTTAACAGCCTGACAATGTTTTAAAAATTTGAAAAAAAAAAGCTGTGAATTTTGAAATCAAATACAGTAATGGGTAATATCAATCAAAATCAAATGTGCGTTGATGAACCAAGTGGTCAAGTTACTTGCCAACTTCCACAAATTTGCCAGGACATACTCGGATTACTCCTTTCGGAGCATTGCTTGAAAAACTGTGAGAAAAGGCATTTTTAGTGCAAGCCTGTAATGTGATGACAAAACAATTAAAAAACTATGCTCAATAAGCCTGCCTGGAAAATAATCTCTGATCATCGCAGACATATGTTCATGCTAGCATTACCTAAAACATCTGTCTAAACTTTATGCCAATGACATAGCTTTAAGTGCATGAGACAATCCCAGTCTGAACTGGTTCCCAAGAGCACAAACGTTCCAACTTGAAGGACCTTTATTATACCCAGTTGTCAGTACCTGTCCAACAACCTCGCAACCACAACCAGGCTTGGAGCTAGCTGTCAGACTAGGTAGGTGGTGGCATACTCACCCTGCGACATCCCTGCGGGCTACGGCCCTGCCTGCAGCAGATAAACGCCCTTGACAAGGGCGAACCCGCTATCTGGAACCTAACTAAGGGTCCCTGAGTTACCCTACAAGATGACAGGAAAACTCACTTCGTCTGACAGCTGCTGGATGGTGGAGCGGACAGGTAACCGGAATATAAATATAGACCAGTGTTCACACTGGTGCACAGAAACCGACACAAGACTGAGACAGGAAAGTGGGGTCACACTAGGAGATAACGATACTAAGGGACAAACAACAGATACAGAAAAAACCAAGATGGCGGCAAAGGTACAGAATCGTACAGCAATAGAACGGTCAGTAGGCAAATCAGAAGTCAATACACAGAATAGCAAGAAACGCAATGGCAAGAGCACTAGATACACAGAAAAGACTGAATAACCAGCAGCCAATGAAGGGGCTGGGCAGAATATAAGGCAGAAATGGACACTACCTCCAGCACTGACTGGCTCAGCCGTCCATCACTTAAACCGCAGCTGCAGATAAACCGAGTACAAAGACACACCCAGCTTTCCCAAGATCAGAAATGGAGCTGTCAATCACAGGCAGCTCTGGGTGTGGTTTTCCAGCAAGAAGCCTGAAACCAGATCCCATCAGAACAATTTATGAGTTCTGACACCAGTTTTGTCAGGTTCGCATAAAATGTTAAAAAAAAATGAATCCATAGAGGACAACGAGGGGATTCTGAGGCTTAGGAAAATACCCATTCCTAAGGACTTCCATGTAGGATGGATATAATTATCCTTGGGCTCTGAAACAGACTGACTCGAAGGAGGAAGGGAACGCTGTGAGATTCTGTACCACGTGAATACCTATTGGCCTACATTTACTAATGGCCTTGCACCAGTTTTCTGTCGGACTTTGCACATTCTTTAAGGTGCAAACCAATTGCACAGGTATTTAAGAAGTGCCATTTTTGTCACATGCAACCATTTTGTGGCACGGGAGCACTATTCTTCATGCAACACAAATCTCTGTACTGAAATGGGCATTCCGGTGCTCAGTTGGACCGTGCTCCACATTTATAATGTAAAGTCCAACAGAAATGTGTCACACGCCCTATGTTATAGATGCACCAAAAAAAAAGTGTTGCACTCTATCAGCAGGGCAGAGGGTGCCAGATTCATGAAGAACATGCTCCAGAAATCCTAAATCTGGCACACATAGTTCAGTTTGCACTGTTTTTAGTAAATGTAGGCTATTGCCTGCATTTACAAACACAGCAAATGGGTTGGGCTGGTTAAAATGTAATGGGGACACGACGCATGGACACTAGAAAGAACAGTGCACTATAAAAACTCCAGCTGCCCAACAGCCCTGCATGCTTGGCTCTGCATTTCCTAGGCCATACAGAACAACAGGAAAGTCCCTCCCTTCACCAAAGTGCAGACAGAAAACAAACAAACACAATAAGGGTGTTGAATAATCCAGGTCAGAACTGAGATGGCATATAATGTACAAAACCACATACACAAAAGGATAGTCACAGAATAATAGCTAAGAATCGATAACCAGAAATACAGAGAAAGCTTAAACAGTAATACAAATAATAGAAGTGGCAAAATGACTTTAAACAGCAAAGCACATAGCACACACAAGATATTCATTCAGAGTGAGTTAACCCCTGCCAGTCCAGAACCAGGCTGCAAAGAGCCAGGCACTAGAACATAGTTCAGACTTCTGACTAAGAGTCATTCAGAAAATCAGTGTATCCTCAGTCCAACAGCTTGAACTGAGATGATTGCTGATATAGATGTTGCAACATTGCATAAAATTATGATTTACAGAACCTTAATGACTAGATAGGGGATAGAAATATCTAGAGTTTTGTATACAGTCTTGTCCACATGTGTCTTATTGATGTAATTGTGCTAAGACCTATTATTAGTTGGTAGGAAGGGCCCTGCATAGCAGTATGATATATTTCTTTATGTTTAGAAGCAGCTGTATATACTTTTATATACATTTTTAACTGAACTGCACAAAGCATCAACCCAGATGCCACCAATATAACAATGCAGAACAAAATACCTCTCCATGAGTAGCACTGTCCTTTTACTAACCCTATACAACTGCCAACAACAAAGGCCTATATCTTCCATTCTGGCAGTATCCTTCTCCTCTCAAACACAAGCAATCTTATGGTCTGTGGTTAGCTTCACATTAAGACCATGCAATGAACTTTGGTCAAAACCCATTTACTTCTATGGGCTCATGCCCAAGGTTGTAGATTTCACAGCCTAATTATATGATCCGACTGCCCGAATTGTAATTTATATTTTACTAACAGCCCTGTTTCCGATACAATTTTTCAGTCCATGAAATACAGAACAAATGCCAGCCGTGTTTCCGGGCTTAACTCCAGGCACTCAATGCATCATAGATGTCCAGGATGCTTTAGCGCAAGATTTTGGGGTGGTGGTCCTAAATAAATAGCCGATAATATGGTTTATATATCACAGACTGAATAAGCTTTTTCTGAAGCCAGTCTAGAAATTGCTAAGTGAAAACCAGACCATGTTCTGATCATATTCCATGGACTGAGCTTATAATAGTGAAATATGATGCAAGGATGCAATGATGCTGGGCAGGGACTCCTTGCATCATATTTCACTATGATGGAAGGACTCTCGTTGCCTGCATGGAGGTCGGTCCATGGAATCCAACCAGCACATGATCCAGGGATAAGGTTTAATTTGGGTTCACATGATGTGTTTGTAATTAAGAAACACCTTAGAAAACATGTACCGTAATATTTGTAGTATATAATTTTACCTTTTTAATCATATTAGTGTAATCAGTGTCATGAGTATTTTTGGTTAATGTGATTTTCAATGGCATTAAGACATTCACCAAAAATGCCTCCTGTGCACCTTGCCTCAGGTTTATGAATATATCCTTTATATATTATATAATGCAGTAACCCATAGCAGTCCAAAAAAAACTTCACATCACTAAAGAAAACCTTATTGTTATCAAAATGATTCCCTTCATCAATAGGTGATAGATTTCTATTATGTATGTATGCTTTCATTTTCAGCATCAAAGTTTATGTGGCTTTGCTTAATTGATGCCATGTTGACCATGGGGGAAATTTCATTGTGTTTTTTATCTGTGTTGTATTCCAAGCACAAAGAGACGAAACAGATTTGTCTTCTCAGTCTTCTTCTCTTCTATTATTTCAGCCTTGCTACAAGTTGAGATTGACGGCTAAAGTCAATTTCACGTAAAGACCCAAGCAATCAATAGCTATCAGCAGTCCACTTGGAACTGAAATGTGTTGAGATCTTTGTGTCAACCTATTAGTGCTATGTCAGAGGCAAAAAGAGACGTAGCGTACGTTAATGGATGTCGAGTCTGCTTTCATGAATTATTATTATTTTAATTGTAATTTATTGTTTATTCCTTTTGTTTTCAGATTATACAACAAGCTTATATTTTATAGTGTTTAAAAGTATTGCTGTAAACCATTTGTTGTTGCCCGACAATGGATAATTTAGGCTTGGATATGTTTGCTTTTTTATGTAGTTTGTATTTGTAAATGGTGATTTATGTTTTGGGTGAAATTTGTTTTTGAGGAGGGGGAAAATCCAGTTTGGGATCTAAAATTCAGCACTAAGTTGAACTGAAACATGAACCCCTTGGGGACCCAAATTTTTAACACCCAAAAATGGCTGTAAAATGAGGTAGGAAGGGCAAGAACATAGCATAAAAACAAACAAATGAACAAGAAATAATCATTTAAAAAATGCTGCTAATGCCACAGCAGTTAATGGTGCTCTTGGTGTTCAGATCCAGTTATTTACATAGAGGATTAACTCCTTAAGGATGCAGCCTTTTTTGATCATTTTTCACTCCCCACATAACTTTTTCATTTATCTGTGTACAGAGCTGTATGATAGCTTTTATTCTGCGTAACAAATTGCACTTTGCAGTGGTGGTATTTATTATTCCATACCTTGTACTGGAAAGCAGAAAAAAAATTTCCAAATGCGGTGTAATGGGTGAAAAACCCCATTTGGACTATTTTCTTGTGACCTTAGTTTTACAACTTTCACTGTGCGCTCCATGTCTACTTTATTCTTTGGTTTGGTACAATCAAGGCGGTAGCTACATTTTAACTGGTTTTATTGTGTTTTAATACAATTTAAAGAATTAAACCTTGTGTACAAAATGTTCACAAGGTTTCGCCATATTCTAACACTAATAACTTTTTCATACTTCTGCATATGGTGCAGTGTAAAGTGTCATTTTTTGTGAAATAAGCTGACGTTTTCATTACTTCCATTTGAGGACTATACAACCTTTTGTTCACTTTTTGTAAAACTTTTTATATGTTATATTATAATTTGATAGCCCAGACTGGGGGCGCGGTGATACCTTATATGTTTAAGATTTAACTTGTTTCTTTTTGTATCAGTTGTAGGGAAAGGAGGCGATTTGTACTTTTTAAACTTTTTTATTATTTTTCAGACCCCGTAACCCTTTAACCCTAGGTTGTCTGAATGATCCTACCGTATACTGCCATGCCATACTATAGACTTTTCACATCATCTATTACAATGTGCAATTGGCATGGCATATGTGCCACCGTCTTTTAAATGCGGTCAGCGGCAATTGAAGGGTTAATATCTGCAGTATCCAGCAAACCCCATGTCTCTATGACAAGGGCTCACCCCGTGCACAGGTACATCATTGAGTGTTAAGGAGTTAACGAAGCACTAGAAAAACCACACTCCCTTCCTCTCACTGTGGTTAAAATCCAGTTACTGCAGTATTTGACCATTTCAAGTTAAAATTCAGGTACTGCTAAATTTTATGCAAATACTGGGTGTGTAAAGTAATATAACAAATATGATCACGGCCAGCCAGGTTTCCCAACATCAATAAGCTTTATTTTGGTTGTATCATAACCAATCCATGAAACAGTTTGTGCTTTCATGGATTGGTTATGATACAACCGAAATAAAACTTATTGATGTCGGGAAACCTGGCTGAACCGTGATCGTATTTGTTATGTTATATATACCTTGGCAGCAAGGTGGTCCGTGCCGCATCCGACACAAGAGGCATGATATGGGAAGGTGAGCTGGTATCGTATCTTATGTGTGTAAAGTACACTGATACAAATAGGTCTGATTGATAGTGTAAGATAACACTGATGCAAGTCTGGTAGTGTGAAGTAACATGAATGTAAATAGGTATACAATTAATATAAGTTAACACTAATGCAAATACTTCTAAGACTTAACAGGTTAACTGTCATGATCAGTGCCATTATAATTCTTTATTTATATAGCACCTACAGATTACACAGCGCTGAACAAAGCCGAATTGGTCCCTGACCCCATGGGGCTCACAATCTAAACAACCTACCAGTATGTTTTGGAGTGTGGGAGGAAACCAGAGGAAACCCACGCAAACACAGAGAGAACATACAAACTTGGGTGGGATTTGAACCCAGGACCCCAGCGTTGCAAGGCAGAAGTGCTACCCACTCAACCACCGTACCGACACCTGCTGTAAATGCACATTGTGGTCAGTGAAGGGGGAAATAGAATTCTGACACCCTTCACTTTTGTATACTTCTGTATACAGAGATGTTTAATGCGTTATTTTTGTGGGAAAGCTGACGTTTTCATTTATACCATTTTGAGGACATTTTGGGAACCTTTTGATCACATTTGATTAAAATTTTTATGGGTGTCAAAAAAGTATCAATTTGTACATTTGCATGCTATTTTCTGTTACTGGAAAATGAGTTCTCTATTTTGGCAGATTGGGCATTATGTGATGCAGAATACTAATTAACATTTTAACTATAAAATTAACAGATAAGTTGCACTCACCTCTCTTTGATGCTCCTGGTCAGCGTGATGCTGTTCATATCCACTGGCCTCTGGCCTTTGAATACAGAGGCTCATCGGTGACCAACCTAATAAAGCAGATTGGCCACGCTCAGCAATCTCCGTCAGCTCCATAGAGATGAATGGAGCAGAACGGACATGTGCGGCCGTCTGACCAACAAGAGGTTGGACAGAGGTACCCTAATGGACCCCACCCTGTTCTTGTGATCTGTGGGGTCTCATCACTGACCCCCACACATCAGCAAGTTAGGTCCTATCCTCTGGATAGGGTCTAACTTGAATCCTGGAAGAACCCCCTTTAGCCCTACCCTAGACTGCTTTGTCCTCAACCATCTGGTTTACCTGCTTCAGTAATGAAGTCCCAAGACAGGGAATTGTTATCGCTGCAATCCTTTGCTGATCACCATTACAAGTAGTGTTTACAAACCCTTCAACTTTTTTCTGAACCAAGAAATGTAATGCAATAGACAATCAGGGGATACTAGGGGATACTTTTTATTTTGATACACAGGGTTATCAGGACTCAAATATGTTTTTATTTTAAGTATTAACCCTTTAATAGTTTTCCACAAAGTTAAGTAATTCAAACTTGGAATATATTTTAGATGTTGCTTCAATATACAGGTACTTTTAAAATAACATGGATGGTACAAATAAGACATTGATCGGGTAGACATACCCCTTCTTAAAATTATTTGCTATTCATATAAGAAATAAGAAAGAATTAGACTCTATTAAATTCTGAGACAGGAGTCCGCCATCTCCTTACATCTTCACATGTGAATTAGAGAAAATTCACATTTCATTCCATCTGAAGATAATTAATCAGGTCACATCTGAGTGCTAAGCCGAAAGAGACAAAAACAGCAAGATCAATACACAAATTTAATGAAGAAAGTGATGAGAAAAGGATAGAGACCTGCATGTTTTAGGCTGAGTTCACACATTACATTTTAAATGAAAATTTCACTTGCACTTAGATAGAAACAGATGAAAGAGGGCATCAGATGAATACACAACATGTAGAGGTAGACGGTGGGCTCATTCAAGAGACATTGCTTGTCTGAAATATTTTTTGCATAGCTTAGTGTGTATCCACTATAAAAGGGATTGTCCAGCTTTCTTATTTTGAGGCTTGCGTGCCAGTTTTGTGCCAGGAGACAGGACTCATATAAAATAACAAACAATCCTCTACTTTCATCTTTGTACCCCTCCACAGTCCAGCATATCAAAAACAGTGTGTGGAGTGTGCAGGGTGCGCCCGATTCATGAAATGTGCCACACGGTCTTCATGAATCTTGTACCCCCTGCACTGCTCCGACCAAGAGAACTAACTTTTTTTTGTGCAGTGTTAACCTGGGGCGTGCAACACAATTCTGTCACACACTGCATGATAAATGTTGGGCACAGGCCAACTGAGCACCAGAACGCCCCTTTATGTGCCAAATTTTGTGTTGCGTTGGGTATAGTGCAGTGGACACATTTGGGTATTTACGTGGACACAATATAAATACATGTGCAAGCAGTATGCACTAAAAATAAGGTGTAAAGTCTGACAAAAACTGGTAAAGGGGCTTTAATAAATGTGGGCCATAATATTGACAGCCCCATCGCTGCCACAGCCTATCACTGGCCTTAGCAATGTTCTGCAGCTGGAGCGTCCTGTTTTTATGACATCCACTAAAGCAAGAAACCCCATTCTAAAAAACATCTACATGATGTAGCCAATCATTTATAGTTTGTACACACCCTTTTTTTTTTTAAACTTACCTCCCAAGCCCGTCTGCTAATTTTTAAGAGTCAACCCCTGTAATGTAGGATCCTGCGTGCACAGTTCCCCCTCTCTCCTATAGAAAATGCTCATCTGTGAGCAAAATCCTCCTCCCAGTCACTCCTTGCCCCACCCCTGCTTCCTCCTCATGCAGATATGGGAGACGTGCTGAGGTGAGTGGGAGTAGGTGGGGTTTTTACTTCAAACCCCCAGATCAGCATTTTCCAGAGGAGGGAGGAAGGGTAACTCTGCTCCGTGCTGAACACTCCCCAGGGACACCAGACACTTGCTGGCAGGGAGCCAGGTAAACTTTAAGGGAACCTGTATCACTGTTTCCAAAAATTAGTGTTAAACTGGAAGCCGCGCATGTACAGTGAGCCGGCCGGCAGAGTACACGACCACCACTTCTATGTTTACTTCAGGTGGATAGAAATCAGTCCATGGTCATGATGCACAACCCCTTATCACAGAGAGTATTATCATCAGAGCTGTTTGATACCAGCCGCTTGTGAATCTGCCTGTTTGTATTCACTGAAAGTAAACACTGAAGCTTTCTATAGAATGACAGCAAGCTGAGGTCTAGAAAGCTGCAAGGAATCTATGCAGAAAGTATATTTTGTAAATTGTATAAATTTTCATTATACAAACAGTGGACAACCCTTTTAAAGGTTATAGAAGTTGTAGCATTTTAAATGTATTTTCTCTTTTTTGCCATTTACTGTCACTTTTACTTAGTAAAATGCTCTACTAAACCTCGTAAATAAATTTCACATTTAAAACCTTACTGCTCCCTTCTCATCTGGAAATGAGACTTTTACATTCTGACAATCGTGCTTCATAAAGTTGTCTAGATTATGTACCTATCAGGGACTGTCTTCTAAGGCAACAGATAAAACAATACAAGGAAGACAAAATATTCAAAAGAAACTCAGCAATTTTACAGTAAACCCCATGAACCAGATATTTCTCAGACTTTTTCAGATACACTTCCTTACAGGCAATATATAAAGTCTTGAAAGTTAAACAAACTTGCTATACCCATGATATGAAGAATGTTCAGATCCACAGAGTGGAGAATGGACCTGTTCATACTATTATGAAGACAGGGAACAGATACAGGAGCTTCTTTAGTATATTAGAAAAAAAAATATTTTTTTAAGTAACTAAATTCAGAAAGTGAAACTCAGATATTATTACAAACAAAGTGAATTTTTTTCAACGGTTTATTTGTCTTAATGTTGATGATTATGGCCTATAACCAAGGAAAAACCAAGTCATTGGCCCAGATTTCTGAAAGCCTTTGTGCCAGTTTTCTGTCTGACTTTGCACATTCTTTTTAGTGTATTTATAAGGTGTTCTGCACATAAAGAGGTGTTCCTGTGCATGCGACACATTTATCATGCAGAGTCGGACAGAAATGTGTAGCAAGTCCCATGTTAACCCCTTAATGCCAAAGCCACTTTTCATCTTCCTGACACAGCTAATTTTTTCAAATCTTCTCTGTGTCACTATAAATGATTATAGGCGGTCCCCGGGTTACGTACAAGATAGGGTCTGTAGGTTTGTTCTTAAGTTGAATTTGTATGTAAGTCGGAACCGTATACTTTATAATTGTAGATCCAGACAAATTTTTTTGGTCTCTGTGACAATTGGATTTTAAAAATGTTGGGTTGTCATAAGAATCAAGATTAACACTAAAGCTTCATTACAGACACCTGTAATAACTGTTACAGCTGATCATTGTAGCCTAGGACTAACGTACAATAAATTACCAATATCCAGTGGTCCGTTTGTAACTAGGGGTCGTATGTAAGTCGAGTGTTCTTAAGTAGGGGACCGCCTGTATTACTTTGGAACGCTTTAACATATCCAAGTGATTTTGAAATTGTTTTCTCTTGATACTTTGTACTTCATGTTAGTTGAAAAATATTGGTGGTATGTTTTGCATTTATTTATGAAAAAAAACGATATTTGGTGAAAATTTGGAAAAATTCTCAAAAATTCAAAATGTTCTACTTTTTCCACACACAGTCATAACAGCAAATAAACTTTATAACTAACATTAGCAGAATGTCTGCTTTATGTGGACATGGTTTTTTTTGCATCCTCTCATTTTTGTAGGACGTTATGGGGCTTTGAACTTTAGGTGCGATTTTTCCCATTTTCATAAAAACATTTTGAGGGACCTGCTCAGATTTTAAGTCACTTTAAGAGGCCTAAATAAAAGTAAAAACCCATATATTACCCCATTATAGAAACTCAGCCCCTTAACGAATGTAAAACAACTTTCATGAAGTTTGTTAACCCTTTAATTGTTTTACAGGGGATAAAACTAAATTGTGTGCAATTTAGAATTTTTTAATTTTTTGGCTAAATGAATGTGTTTTTCAAAAAATGTACAAATTTTCTGTGGATAAAATACCAAAAAACTCCACAAACTTTGATCCCCAGTTTCTCCTGCGTATAATAATACCCCATATGTGGTGGTAACCTGTTATATAGGCACACGCCAGGGCATGCAAGGGAAGCTGCGCCATTCAGAGCAGATTATACATTGTCCCTTTATCACGGCTATACAGTCTTAATTTTTTTGGCAATTTAGTTGGTCATTAGTTTAAGAAAATCGTAAATTCTGGTTTCGTTTCTTCTTGTATTTTTTGGGAGCCGCATGCCGTACCATAAAAATAACATATTGGGGCAGATTTACTTACCCGGTCCATTCGCGATCCAGCGGCGCGTTCTCTGCGGTGGATTCGGGTCCGGCCGGGATTCATTAAGGCAGTTCCTCCTACGTCCACCAGGTGGCGCTGCTGCGCTGAAGTTCCCCGGAATGCACTCAAGTTCACCGCCTATTCCTAGTGAAGGTAAGTGAAAGCTCCGCGACACTTTTTCTTTTCAAATGCGGTGGTTTTTCCGAATCCGTCGCGTTTTTGTTTGGCCACGCCCCCCGATTTCCATTGCATGCATGCCAGCGCCGATGCGCCACAATCTGATCGCGTGCACCAAAATCCCGGGGCAATACAGGGAAAATTGGTGCAGATTGGAAATATTCGGGTAACACGTCGGGAAAGCGTGAATCTATGGATCACTACAGTTACGGTGATACCTCATTTAGATTTTCATATATTTTTGCAATTTTACTGAAGAAAACTTATTATAGAGAAATACTCATTTATTTTCGTATCGCCATGTTTTCGGAGACATATATTTTTTAGTTGACAGAGCTTGTTTAGGACTTATTTTTGAGGTATTGAGTTGTCCTTTTCAGTGATACCATTTTGGCGCACATAATTTTTTTTAATCACTTTTTGGAACATTTTTGTGAATGGATTTTACATTTTTGGCAAGTTTTTTGGGTTTTGTTTTAACAGCGTTCACCAAGCGGGTCCAATAATGTTACAGATTTTTTGTACAGATTGTTACGGATGCAGCGATACCAAATATGTGCATTTCTTCATGATTTTGTGTTTTTTGTACTTTATTAGGCATGTAAAGGGAATGACAAATTCTGGTGGTGGCAGCAACATGGTAGGCCACAGAGTGTGGAGGTGGGTGACAATTCCAGTCATTTGGGAGGAAGTGGATGATTTAGTCAACCAATCGAGAACCTTTGGGTTGTTCATCAACACACAACCGCTAGATGACACCAGCAGTCCCAGCCTCACAGAGTCATCCCTGCTGCGACGCCCCTTACTGTGCTGTGACCTGTGCCCACTCCACCTGCCACCTCTCTGTCTGACATATTGGTTAATCAACTATGTTCATTTGACACAGATTTCCTGATATCAACTTTAGCAACAAAAAAGAATTGAAATTTGGGGAATACAGAACCCCAAAAACTGACACCGTGGACTTTGAGAAAAAAATCACTCCATCAACTATGTTGATTTGACACAGATTTCTTGATATCTACTTTAGCAGCAAAAAGAATTTAAATTTGGGATATACAGATCCCCCAAAACGGACACCCTGAACTTTAAGCAAAAATCACTCCATCAGCTACTGAGAACAAGCAGCAAGATGCTAGAGACAGCACATGCAGTGTGAAATGACCGGATTCCAAATGGCCGTCTGTTTTTATAGGGCTGTGACATCACATAAGCCTGCCGGTCGCTGATTGGCTTACAGGTCTGCACATGTGATTGAGAGTGTTCCTTTCTTCTTTCCAGAGTTCTCTGCCCCATGTAAAACATTTCCTGAAATTCTAAACGAATTCCACTTTGTTAGAATCATTTCGACCATCTCTATTTGGCGTCATGACTATTTTGGTGGAGTTGAGTGGAAGTTGGGGAAATAGAAAAGTCGGAGGTGGAGACAGAAGTTTGGCTTGCCGCCTCCACATCCCTGCTTCGGATATATCACTTCAATGTTCTTGGTTAACACCTTTTACAAATGAAAACAATGAATTTCTATGGAAGAATAATCTAATATTTTATATCATTAAAGGTATCTTTAAATACTAATGACAGGGTATATAAATGACATTACCTTGTAGGAGGTAAATAAAATGTCAAAATTTAAAGCAGCATCTCAGCATAAATTGAGTTTCATAAAAAAAACATCTCACCCCTAGGGAAGTCATTTGCTGAGATACCGAGCAATTCATGCCTCACGACACTCAGTAACACCCAGCAATCCAGACTAAGCCACAGCTACACAACAGATGAGGAATAGGAAGTCTGTGTTACGGCAGAAAACTTTCCCATAAAGGTTAAAAAAGGTTAGAACTCAGGGGGACATGAAAACTCTTGAGTGTTTGTGCTGGGGAGTCTATAAATGATATTTAAGTGAGAGAAATGTATTTGTACTTTTAGCTTTTGTAACTTTAAAATAATTGTTTTTCAGACTTTTATTTGCTACTGTAATTTTGTTGGGATTGAACAGTTTTCAAGCTGTTGTATTATTGCAATATTATAGTGCAGTGATGGCAAACCTTTTAGGGACTGAGTGCCGAAACTACAACCAAAAGCCACATATTTTTCACAAAGTGCCACAGTTTCACAGTTTTCAAACGTATTGCCGTCCTGAGGACACCAATACAGCAGAAAGAAGGAGAAATTCGGATTATTATTGTAGTTTCTCACCAAGTTGGCTACTCCTGCACTTTAAGTCACTTTAAAATAACGCTGAACGTGGCACATCCTGGGCAGTCTGTGACTGCAGGACGAGGTCTTGAGTCCTGAATCGTGAACTCTGTGCTGGGTGATGGCCTGGGTGCCCACAAAGAGGGCTCCGAGTGCCACCTCTGGCACCCGTGCCATAGGTTCGCCATCACTGTTATAGTGGTTTTCCTTATTACCACATAGTTTCTATTTTGTGTCGTAGTTTTGCCACAAAGTTCTGGTAAACTGCAGCGAAAAAGCAAAAGTATATGACAAAATGTGGCTAAAACACAGCCTTAGAATACAATTTAATACCCATTGAATTTATCTGTAAAGTATCATGAAATTAATGATACCCTCAGGGGTGGGATTAGAATTTTTAACAACAGGCTCTCTACTTTGAGACATATAAAGCCCCTTTACCAACCCATAAATGCAAAAATGTTGTGTTAACTGCATGGATCCAGATTGTAGAACGAAAAAAATCATAAATACATAAAATATCATAAATACAGCACTAAAACCAATTTTGTAGGTATTTACAATACCAGAACCAAATTCAGTACATATAAACAGAACCAGAACTCAGATTGGAAGAAAATCTCACAGAAATCAATATAGTAACATTCCCCTCACAGTAGCCAATATAGTAATGGTGCCCCCACACAGTAGCCAATATATTAACAGTGCCCCCAGAGTCGCCAAAATAGAAGTGGTACCCCCACATAGTAGCTAATCTAGTCACAATGTCTGAAATTGATCACAGTGGCCCCCACACAGAAGCCAGTAGTCACATTGTCTCTGCACAGTCACAGCCATCCACTGTAGCCAATAGTCACACCAGCAGTCCTTGGCAGCCATTGGTCACAGTGCCTGTTCCTAGTAGCCAGCACTTATAGTAGCCAATTGTCATTGTGCCTGTAGCCAGTAGCCCTAGTGCCTGCCCCAGTAGCCACAGTGCCTGCCTCCAGTAGTCACAGTGATGCCACCAGTAGTCACAGTGATGTCCCAAGTAGCCATTAATCACAGTGAAGCCCCCTGTAGCCACAATAAGGCCACAGCAGCCAGTGGCGTGGTGACCTCACATGTCCACCTGTACTGGGTCATTTTCAGCTACAAGCCTTTGACCAGGCAGAAGCATCACCACATGTCGGCTGCACCGCATTCGCAATCACATGGGCCGCATGCTGATGGCCTGTGTGATGGAAGGAGAGTAGCGGAGAACTGAACCTAAAAGCTTCCCTGCTCTGCTGCAGCAAGCAAGGGGTGGGAGCTGACTTGTCGCCCTGATTCGACCTGCCTCGGCCAGCCAATCATGATTTGAAAGCTGGCTGTCTGAAACCAGGGTGACTTGGATGGATGTCACCCCTAGATATCTTATTTATACTAAACAATATAAACTATAAAATCCTTGAATAGACATCAACATGCAGCAGATTTGTTACAGTTTTGCAGGTGCACTGCCATGGCAGCCAGGGGCCTAGTAAAAGCAAGTTAACTGCCTTGGGCAAGTTAACTGTATTAGGTCTTGCCCAAGGCAGAACCTAATATACTGGCTGTTAGCTATATGATAACAGCCAAAACACACTGAAATACCATACTATTGCCATTGTTTGAAGGTACAGTCAAGGAGTCCACTCCTGGGACATAAAAAGCAAAAATAGGAAAAAAAATTAAAAATCTAAAAAACTAAAATACATTCAAATCATTTTATTATAAAAAATTGTTAAAACCCCCCATATTTGGTTTTGATGCAATTCATAATGTCCCAATATATAATGTAATACAATTTAATCTAATAAGTGAGCACTGTATAAAAATCCCCCCAAAATCCCCTTGTTTCAAAAAACATTATACAAAATGTGAACAAAAGGTTGTACAATTCCTTTAATGGTACCAATGAAAATTACAGCATGTCCCGCAAAAAAAGCCCTTAAGCATTAGTTTTGGTGAATGTAAAAACAAAATTTTTTTTTTAATACTAGCAAAACATACGTTTATAAACTAGGTATGGTCCAAATGATACTGACTCGCAGAATAAGGCTGCATTCACACTGCTGTATGGGGGACGTATATACGGGCAATCTATATATGGCCTATATACAGTACGTCCCCCATAGACGGCAATGGGCACACGGCACCCCACATACTGTCTAGGATTTATTGCCCCTCTTCCTCCTAATGACATACTGTCCTAATAATATACTGCACGATGATGTCATCATAGCGGCGCCTTACAGTGAACACTGGAAAAGTAAATGGACGTGCCTTCCTGTGTGCCGCTGAATCAATTCTCAAGGGCGCGCATAGAATCGGGTCTCTATTCCTTCTCTTGGGCCCGCACCTTCCACCCGTCAGATGCGGGACTTTACTAGGGCTGGGCCTGGTTATGCCACTGCTGGCGACAGGTTCCCTTTAAACAGGCTCCCAGATGTCACCACAATCGGTGCCCTCTGATGATGTGACAGCATTTAAAGATGGTGTTAAATGATTTTTAGATTGACTTTTTGATGTCTTCCATAGGTTGCACTATAGGTAATTTGCTGCAAGATATTCCATCTGTGTACAAGAAACAATTACGGTATATTATCACATATGACTTTGCCATGACATGGTCCTGCAGCCATACTTGTCAGGTCAAGCTGAGCAGATATTTAAGATGGAAAACTGCTCACACACTGGAAGAGAATTTAATAAGAGTCTCTTCTGTTCATATTATAAGCAGGAGACACAGAATTTGAGCTTCAGCGCTTTCTCTAATAATAGGGCTATTACACATCCCATCTCTTCCGGGAGCCTCCGTGACCGTGAGCTGAATAAGCACACTTAACTTTTACGTCAGTCTGCGATGCTCCAAATTGTTTCTAAATCACACAGGATTTTATGGAGCAGGAGTATGGCACTGTGCAGTATCTGACACCCACCACCTCCAGACAGACGTGTTACACTGACATTGATATTCCCATGTTTGTCACCTAATGTATATAGTACTTAAGCATTAGTCAGTAATGTATACAATGAATCAGTCCTTGATTCTCTCCCGACAGCAATATCTGACTTGTCCGTCTACACTTAAAGGGAAAGTATCAAACCTTTATACATATTCATTTTTCTATTTTTTTTATTTTCTCATGATGTTTCTCATAGTAACTAGATCCAAAAAAAAATGTTTTTCAGATCACACATTCCATGTGAGATAATTGGACACATAATATTATTTTGGCATAATTTGTGAACAAGGATCTAGCTTAAGATTACTTTAAAATTGTAAAATGTCAATGATCTGGAAGTATTATTTAATAACTAGCTACTTAAGTTGTCTTGTCTGCACACGGCATGCATGTTGTCAACCTTTACATTATATAAGAAGTTTTTTTTGGAAGAAAAAGACATTTTAAGGAACCTGTCAGGACAACTTGACACACAAAACCAATTACAGGATCTTATGGACTGGTGTTTTAGTGTTCCAAATACTTTTTTCTCTTTGTGTCAGGAATAAAAAAAAAATAACTTATATATGTAACCCAGTCCAGAGCACTCGGCCCCTGTGCAATGATGTAATGAAGCGGTATAGTAGACCCCAGCTTCACAACACATGTGCCGTACTACATTGGCTTCTTTGAATCAGCGGGTAGGCACAGAGAGCTCCAGAGATCACTCTGATTCGCCATGTCTCTGCTCTCAGTAAATATAAAGGATTGGTTTATTGTATGAAGGTCACACATTGTGCCTAGCTCATGGCACCCGTAGAGGTCTATATTGCAGGGTAAGGGTGCGGTAAGTACATTGGGCCACTCAGCTCCATTGGAGATGGGATAAGAGAGCAGCATACAACCCACTTCCCTTCTCCTTCTGGCTGATATGGGCTGCAAACTTTCCCTGTTTGCGGTCTGTTTTGTGTGCATGAGGCCTAAACCACAACTCCACATATCGCGCACATATTGGATAGTCAGCACCAACAAAGTGAGGCAGCTCCATCCGAGGTACAAGTGTATTGTTGTTCATGAGATAGGCAAGCTTTGCTCCATCTGTGGACCACCAGTGAGCAGCATAGTTATGTAATATTTCTTCTGCAACACAAACAAATCACAAGAGTAACTATATCTACTGAATGGATATTACTGAGCACATATTTCAATATTGCAAGTGAGCCAGTAAGTGGTCTCAGCTGTGACCTCTAAATTCATCACATGTCGCACATTGGGGCTCAATTACTGAGGGTCCGCGGACCACACTACCTTCAGAATATCCAGCAATTTCCGATGTGCGCCGCATTTAGAAGGGTTTTTTGGCATACACGATCGGATTTTGGCGCATCAGCGCCAGCTTTCATGTGACAGAAATCGGGAGGGCGGGCCGTTGGACGTTCCAATGGATTCGGACTAAGCGCGGGATTTAACATTCAAATTTGTGTCACTAGCCAAGCACTTACATGCACCGGGAAGAAGAAGGTAAGCTCCGGCGGACCAGAGCGGGGAAGCGACACATGCAGGATATCGGGCGCAGGATCTATGTGGATTGCGGCACAGTGCAGGATCGTCGGGGAACGCACCTTGGGGATCGCGACTCGAACAGGTAAGTAAATGTGCCCCATTGACCTCACTTCAGAGGTTAGACTACTACTCCAAAAATGCACTGGGGCATTGTGTTATCTATTTTCAGAGTTATAATTCTACATAAATGTATTGGAATATAAACTTATAATCGTACCTGGAAGAGATAGTTATGTTTTCCTTCACAATCAGTTTGACAATTTACTATTTCGTCAGAATAGACATATTATGTGATGATATTTTATAATAAGGAATGAAAAATGTAGTTACAAAGAAAATGGCTTACACAGTATCCAACAAGAATTTGAAGTAATAGGAAGTACTTACCATAAATTGAAAATGGCTTTATTCAAGGATGCATCATAGGCAGCTGAAATCACAATTTTCAATTTATGACACTTTATGAAAAGCAGAAAGTACTTTGCAGTCACTTTCCAGCAAGTGAGCAGTGAAATGATATTATCGCTATTGTATGCAAGACTATATCAGTAGATGAAGGACGCTGTAGTTACTGATCTACATTGACCATGTCCTACTGTTTTATGCTTTATGAGCACTCAATCCCAGTGAGGTGTTCAAAGAGTGACAGTATGAAAAAGTCCTTCCTGGATTATGAACAAGTCTATTATTAGTTAACTTCTTCCATCCAATGTCAGACAAGGGGTACTTTGGGACCATAAGATCCTTTTAAGGGTCACCATCAATTTATACAGAATTCAAACTGCAGCCTGAGCTATTTTTCTTCCTCATCTTCTAGGCACCATCATTCTTTTTATTTTACAGTCGAAATATGAAGGCTACGTTTTTCAGGACTCATTGGGGGTATTTACTATTCCTGTTTTCTGGTAGTAAGGGTATTTATTTAATGCCCCATACCTACCAGTTTTGAGTTTTCCACCTCGCACATTGGTATAGCTGAAATCTATACCAGGTCAAACCTGGTCTTAAAGGACATCTACCACAAGGATGAAGGATTGTAAACCAAGCAGATTGACATACTGGTGTGCACCCCAATGGCAGGATCTGCTCTTCTTTAATCTACTTCCCTGTTTTTTCCTAAAAAAGGATTTTAAAATTATGCAATAGAGCCTGAGGGGCTCTGGATTCCATAGGTTTTAATAGAGCCTGGAGCCGCTCAGGCTCATTTGCATAACTTTAAAGCCTTTTATTCCTAAAAACAAGGGCATAAAAAGCTTAAAGAAAATTGAATCCTGCTAGAGGGAGCACACTTCTGCATGTAAGTGTACTTGGTTTACAATGCTTCATCCTGGTGGTAAATGTTCTTTAAAGGAAAACAAACATTTGAATAACAAAAAACAAACCAGACTTACTCACCGCCGCTCTTCTTCATTCCGATCCTTGCGGTAGTCTTCTTTAATGTTGACACTCCAGGAAAGCCTAGAAAAAAGACTTATAATTATCAGACTCATAATTCTTGTTCACACGCTCTGTGCTGCTAATTATTAGTCTTTTTTCTAGGTGATCCCGGCGTGTCAATATTAAAGAAGACCAGTGTCGGGGTTGGAATAAAGGGGACCGGGGGTGAGTATGTATGGTTTGTTTTTTGTTATTCTAAATTCTTTTAACAGGTCCAGCCTGGTAGCGAAGTCTTCCAAATACACTGTCTGCACCTGTCCAGCAAACCGCGCAACCACAACCAGGCTTGGCGCTAGCTGTCAGACTAGGTAAGTGGTGGCGAACTCACCCTGCGACGTCCCTGCGGGCTATGGTCCTGCCTGATAAGGGCGAACCCACTATCAGAAACCTAACTGACGGCCCCTGAGCAACCCTACAAGATGACAGGAAAACTTACTTCGTCTGGCAGCTGCTGGATGGTGGAGCGGAAATACAGGTATAGACCAGTGTTCACACTGGCGCACAGAATACTAACACAGGACTGAGACAGGGAAAGCAGAATAACACTAGGAGGTAAACGATACTGAGGGACAAACAACAGATACAGACAAGCGGAGACAAACAAACTGGGTCAGAACCAAGATGGCTGCAAAGGTACAGAATCAGATAAAAAAAACAAAATACCAAACCAGATAGCAAGAGCACTAGATACACAGGTATGACTTGAAATAATCAGCAAGGTCTGATGGGAGTAGGCAGGTATATAAGGCAGTACCCGGACACGCCTCCAGCAGCACACTGGGGGAACTGTCCATCAGGCTAGTAACCCTTGCTGGTCAGGACTGAAATGCAAGGAGCAGGGTGTGGCTCAGTTAATCCAAACACAAACACTTAGTCACAGTTCACACACAAATAAACACCATCTATTCTGCCAACTGCGGATAGTGCAATGTTTAAGCACAGACGTTACATATACTAAGAGGACAGAGCAAGTAAAGGGAAGTTTTCAACCTATGAATAAAATATTAGGAGAATTATGACTAGAATTATCTATCCTAAATTTTGAGTGGTGATATGATTACCATGCAAAAAAAATCTGATTTTGTACCCTGTGACTAGATACGAACAATGGAGCAGGTTTATCATAGTTTTTTCCTGGAATATTTGGCATAAAAAAGTATCAAAATAGTTTCATTGAGGTTTTTTGAGCCTTTTCACGGCTAAAAAGTCTCACCAGGATATTTCCACTTCTTCATTAATCTGGTGTAAACATAGAACTACTGCTAGTGCAACACCGTGCAAAGCCAGATTCATGACTTGGGACACTTGTAAAAAGTCTCATACAAAGTCTCATAGTTACTCCATTCCCCTGCTGGTGTATGTGCTGGGACCTTTTATCCAATTTGAGACTTTTTTGGGACTTTTTGAAAAAAAAAATCTCAGACAGAGAACATTTATTTAAGGGCCAAAGCCATTTTAATGAATCTGATGGGCAGCCAAACTCTAAAAATTTACATACAGTAGAACTGTCCCAAGGAGCCTGCCTAGTGAAAAATAACCCCCAGTGAGTAAAAGGGATTTTTTTGCTTTGTGGTACAGCATGCTGAATTTACATTCAATGATAAAGATAAATAGTTATTGATGCCTATTTTATCATCTAACCATTACTGATATCTCTACCAGTCTGGACATGCAAAAAAATGGCCCAGATTTACTAACCAGCAAAAAGGCAGAGGTTTTTTTTTAGCTTCTAATTGGTGAAAATCTGTTTTCCTATTGATTTCCACAAAAATGCCCCAAATAAAGTATTTGCCCAATTTCACTAAGCTAAAATCTGGCACACTTTTCAACTTCTAATTGGCTTAAAACTGGTGACTGCTCCAGAAAAAACCTGGACATTCAGAAATATATAGGCAAAATGTTGTGGTTTTATCAAATCTTGCAAAATTACCAGATTGTTAGTGTGCACCAGTTTTACAAATTAATAGCCTGTAAAAACAACAACTAGGATAAAATATAAAAGAAAAAAGTAACTAGTTCAATTTAACATCAAATCACACAGCATGCACCATTGTTATTCATTTGGAATATCTGCCAAATGTTATTAAGTACATGCCCATTTTGGAGTTATTGGTCTCTTGTGGCCCCTAGTGTATCCCCGAATGTGAAGGGATGCTCAATCAGCCTATTTGGTACTTAAGAAGTCCCACATTCAGAAATACAATCCGCTTTTTTTCTTTTATTGTTATTAAATATTGCCAAACCGAAATAAAATAACTATAAAGTCATCAGAATATACATGCAAATAAAAACATTATAGGCAGTATAGTTATTGAATGACTTTGTCTATATCCATTTGCAGCACATCTGTTATAAGGCCACCTTAAACAGTGTGATACAGGGACCCAAAGGAAAACATATGGATTTCATTGTAATTGGTAAGTGTTTCTCCAGCATAAGCTTATACATAATTAACTTTGTTATTGAGCAAACAAGATTATTGTGTCACCACAGTGATGGTTACTACTCCCATTAGTCATAATTTATGTGAGCAGAGTTTGAGATTTCTAAAATGTAAAGGAGCCTGACACCTTAACTATGAAGTACTCAACACAATGGAGCAGGAGGACACTATGTAGCTAAGACACTGGGGGAGATTCATTATACCTTCTCCACCAGTTTTCAGCTTTTTCCATTACCCACACACCATTTTGGCGGGCGGAGGGAAACGGAGAAGTGGCAGAGACTATAGCAAAAAACTTCACCAGTGCAGACCTGGTCTACAGGTCCGAACTGGCCAAGAGCCTCTTAGGCCCGTTCCACACTTGCGAGTGTGATGCGATGAACTCGCATCACACTCGCAACGCATGCTGCCGGGAACGCGCGGCCCGAACGCTGCACCGCGGGAGTGAACTCAGAATGTCAGTTCACTCCCGCGGTGCAACGTTCGGGCCGCGCGTTCCCAGCAGCATGCGTTGCGAGTGTGATGCGAGTTCATCGCATCACACTCGCAAATGTGGAATGGGCCTTAGTGGATATGGGGGCAGAATCACCAGGGGGTATATTAAGTCTTAATGAAATATGTACATAAAGGAGAATGTGAGTGATCTAAGATTTTCTCTCTTTTTTATTTTATTCGTTTTTATATATAACATACATATCAAGTGCATATCCTACAACTATTTTTTTCCCACTTTAATGCCTTCTATTTCATTATGATATTTTTTTATCAGTGGGTCAATGGCTAAATTAAATAAATGTCTAGTTCCCCTGTGTTATCTAAACCTTTCTGAAATAATGCCATGACCACGTGTGCTTGTGGATTCTTGTACATTGGGGCACATTTACTTATATTGCCGCTGGAATTCACTGAACGTGTATTGTCCATGTATAATGCTGCGTGCGGCAATCTATTAAGATCGTGTGCCTGAAATCATGAATGTGTTGCTTCGCTGCTCAGGCCCGGCAGAATTCGCCATCTTTTTTTGTGGTGCATCTTTGACATAGGGTGTGCGACACAATTTCAAAGTTAAATACTATCAAAGGCTTTTTCAGTGTCAAAAGACAGAATTGCATTATCCTGTGTCTGTTGTGGCCCTGCCCTGGCCCAATAGAGGACAGACAAGACCGCTCTTATGTTCTTAACCCCATGTCTTTCTTTTAACAAAACCATTTTGAGTCTGATGTATAACACACGAAGAAGGCTCTAATAAAGCTCCCATTTTCATATCACTTTAACGGTACATCCACACAGCCATATGCCACCTGGCCGCAGCTGGGCAGGCACACCGCTGTGCGCCGGAGAGTTGACCCCTTCTCTCTCCATAGAGAACATTTCTGCACGGTTCGCACGCACGGGGAAAGATAGAGCATGCGGCACCGTACCACCGCCAGGCCGCCATTAACATCTATGGGGACGTATATGCGGCCCCAGACCGCCGTGTGAATGTACTTTTATATGGGCTACTCCTATATTTCTTTATGTTTCTTTCTAAAATTCTGAAGTATATCCATCTGGTCCTGGCACTTTATTCTTAGCTAGATTTTTTTCACTTTTCCCAGCTCATCATTAGTTATAGGAGAGGACAGCTTTTCCTGCTGCTGGCTAGTAATCATTGGTAAATCTATCTCCTCCAACAATGCTTCCATATCTACAGTTTTCCTCTCATATAATTTAGTGTGATAGTAAGCCATTACAGAATTTATAGTTTTAGCATACTTACCTTTTTCGCCCTGCTCAGTTTTAAGTGCCTCTATATGTCCTATACCCTTTTTTCCCTACCATATTAACTAATAACTAACAACTCTTATTACCATTCCAAAAGAACTTCTTTTTCCTACAGAACTTAGATTCTCTATGGACAGAGTCCAAATAATGTTCTAATATTGTTCTACAGTCAAATATTCTATATCTATTTACAATATTGGGATTTGTATTATATTCAGTTGCCGCCTTCCTATAGTTCTCCTTCAATTCATTAGGAATATATACTCTTCTTTAATTAGAAATGTTGTGAGTGGGAAATTGCACCAGAAATTGTGCCTATTATACATAGGGGCACATTTACTTACCCAGTCCTGCACGTTCCCCAATCTGGAGTGTCCGACTCTCATGCACTCTGCCGCGATTCACTTACATCGTCCGCCCGATATCCTGCATGTGTCGCTTCCCCGCTCAGGTCCGTTTGAGTTCACCATCTTCTTCCCGGTGTTCTGATTTGTGTTGCATGAAAGCCGGTGCTCCCCTCCTAAATCCCTGTCCCAGCGGCGCAATCCCCACAAAACGTTGGAAAACCCGATGGAAATGCGGCCACGGGACCCTTAGTAAATAAGCCTCATAGTGTCCTATTTGCTGTATGGTTCTTTTTATATTATATTAGAGTACACTATATAAGAGGGCACCAACTAAACGTAACATATAATGAATGTTAATTCTGTGTAGCACCTTTAATATATCTGATGTTTCTTTACACTATTACAGGATTACCGTAGTGATTTATATGTCTCAGAACTGGTTTATTCAGCCTGAGTCTCTTCGGCTGTCGTCTTTGTATAACGTATTGTAATGATAGGATTGTGCTTTGGTCTTTGTTGAGTCTCTTTAGAGGATAACATGATAGACTTTTGGGTCATTTTAATAAAAATTTTTTATTTTGTAGCTGACATGCAGCGCTTGCAAAAGAACACTGAGCCCAACTCGTATATACTTATGCAGTGATTTATGAAATATCCTTTTTAGCTCAATCCATAAATCTGCAGAACATGGATAGAGTACAAAGTTTTATTTCTGAAAAGTCTATGGAATGTGAGGCTCGGGCACACAGACATCAACAAGTTGTTGAGATAGAAAGGGAGTTATCCAGCACTCAGCCAAGTCCATACCATAATGCTTTTTAAAACACTATTTATTCCATACTATTAAAAGCATATGCCATGACAAAAAATAAGCAAAACTGACGCGTTTCAGATCTAAACGATAAGCTTCTCTGGCTCGTAGTTTCTTAGTCCAATCCCCGCCCTTTTAGGTTTATCCACTCTTTCTATAGGTGTTACTTTCAACATTGCAGTGTTAACAACTTGTACAAAGCAGTATAGAACCTTAGTTTAGGCAAGGCCTGTCGTAGAAATAAATGCAACCGTCGACATAAATAAATGGCAGTTTATGAAATTATATTTAGTTTTGGGTGTTTAATTTGCCTGACAGGTTCTCTTTAAAGGGGTTTGCCAATGAAAGAAAGTTCTCAAATTTTAATCCATTAGTGATATTTACAAAATAAAGATAATTTTTAATTAAATTGTACTGAGTTTTATTGCAATTTTTGGTTCTATCACTCAAAGATGGTCATTGTAAATTCAGTAGTGTAGGTAGGCACTAGCTGAGAAGTCACTTCATGATTCCTATGTGCTATCAGATGCTGTGTTCTTAGATTATCAGGGTGCAGGATTTAGCTGCACTTTCATTTAGCTCTTGAAGATTCTACTAGTATAAGACACTTAATAGTCATGAGATGGATATAAGACACATTGACACACTCAGCTCTGCTACCTCACATGTCCTAACTTTTCACGGGGTACGGAGCGGTACGGTGTCGCACGTGTGCGGCATCATACCGCTCTCGTAGGGCGCCGTGCCCCCATTTTCATCTATGGGGGGCGTATATCGGCTGTATATATGCCCCCCCCCATACGGCAGTGTGAATGTAGCCTAAAACAGTATAATTGTATTACCATAATGGATTTTTAGAATGTGGTTTATGCCATATTTAAAAGAGATAGTTTGCATAGTCTTTCCTTTTTTATTTTGCTGTTGAAGTCAATATTGGATCTGACTAAGACAGGTATATGTTGGAATTAAGGAGTTAGAACCAGACAGACACCTCTCATGCTTTCTCTCTAGGGTACAGCTGTCACTGACAATCTGTCAAAGGATTTCTGACTGCAGAAATGTCTAGTAGAAATGTTATTGTTAAGAGTTTCACCAATATTTTATGAGTTATTAAATCATCAGGTTGCTATGTGCCTATGTAGGGTTAATGACACAAGTAATATATGGTTTCATCTGATTCTCAGTAGCCATTAGCAAGACTAAATACAGGAGTAATATTGGGTCTAGGGTAATTTTATTATAGAAATGTGTCAGTGATCTGCTGCCCAGTTTATTGGGTGGTCCTGTGATTTATCAGCACATTGCCTTATGTTAATAGGAATATTAAGCCAACAAATGTGTGTTGTAACAAACTTTGGGGAGATTTGTATGCCAGTTTTCTGGTGTATAAGCCCTGAAATAATTGCGATTATTTCCCCCTTTACGCCTCCTCAAACCAAGTTGGCGTGGTGGGGCTTAAAGGAGGCTGTGGCTGCCAGAGGCTTCCTGATGTGTCTGGTATGATATGATGTGCATGAGTGCCGGCGTATGATAAATGTACCCCTATGTTACCATGTATATACATCTTTTTACTTTTTACAGGTTTGGTTAAAAAGTACATGCCAACTTTTGACCATTTTTGTAGGCAGATTCCAGAATTTTCCAGTTTTTCATGCCATGTCACGGTAGTTGAAGTAATAATTAGGTTACAGCCCACCCAAATGATGGAAATAATATTATAAAAAATCTAGTGTAATTACATTACATATCACAAGCTGAAGGAGAATCCTTTAATTTGCCCTCCCCTTAGATGGTGTTCAAGTGTTTATTGGATCATGCATATTACATTACCTTGGCAGAAGCAGCTTGTGCCTAAAAACAATGTTGAAGACATTTTAATAAATGTTATGAGGTGACAGTATGTTCATGGAGAGTGCTCAGATTTAGTAAGGTACATAGTTTACTCACTCCAAGGTAATATATAAAGCCCAGGTGCGTAATCCTCTCTCTCCTGCCTTCCACACACAGCTACATTAATATTCTCATTTCTTCCAGATGTGCTTGAGTTACTGACTCCCTGTCGTGACTGTCTGTTTCATTTGCAGAAAAGGAAGCTTGAATATTTCATAGGACTAAGGGGAGTAGAAAGGCAAACAGGTCCTTAAGACATAAAAAATAGGTTATGTTAAGAGAGTAGATACTTAGGAGACATCTCATTTTTATCTTTATATTCAGAGTTACTTATAATCATTATTTAAATACAAGTTTGTTTTCATATAGTATTAGTAAGGGGGTCAATGGGAATTTGTAGGATGATGGAGATATTACTAGTGAGGGATTGATAATTTATACTAATTAACTACACCAGTATCTGGCATAGAAGCACTGAAATAATTGCAATTTCTTGCGCACTGTGGGAAATTGTGATTATTTATGCGGCTATCACACATCCATACTATGTGGGCTTGGATTGGCACTGCCATGGGGGGAGTGGACCAGCATGGAGTGGTTCTGCTCCATCTCTGAATACTTTTTTAAAACCTGCAAGCAAATGTTTGCAGGTTTGTATGCAAAACTATGCCAGCACTGCTTTCCAATGGTTACATCAAGAGGCATATCTGTAGCGACGGAGGGGACATGGCCCTTATCATACACGGCGCATGCGTCTGATAAATTCACCCCCAAAGTCCTGCTGACATAGATTCAGAAGGATTAATTATTAGTTCTGGTAGTTATTCCCATCCATTAGCAGTGTCAAGTTTTGCCAACCTCAGGTTCTTTAATAACTGATAAAAGTCACAGAGTTGAGCTCAGAAGAAATCAGACCAAGACAACGTATGGTAAAATATCTAAATCTCTGCAAGGTTATGCAGATGTGTGTACTTTATTCACATCACAAAGGATTTTACAGAAGCCCTCAGTGGGCAGGACCGGGCTTGGTTTGTTAAAGATAAGATGTAATGTCCATAGTTCATTGGTTAGTAAATTATAATATCGCAGGAACAAAAGACATCTCTTTCCCTGGAATAACTAGTATCATAAATCAGTCCAGGCAGCCTCACATTCTCAGCAGAGTGTTATCAATCTTCATCCATAGTCTGGTATCATCTGTAGCAGCATTCAGCAAGTATATAAAATAAAAATCATTTTCATTAAACATATAAAAATACTTCACAACAGTTTTCTTCATCCAATGCATTGAAGAGTAAAGAAGCTTCGTCTAGAGATTTATCAGAAGTGTCTGAGAGTAGAACTTTTCTAGTTTACTCTGGCAACCAATCAGAGCTCAGCTTTCATTTCATAACCAACAGTGGGACTATGAAACCTGAGCTCTGATAGGTTGCCATGGGCAACTAGAATAGTTCTCAGACACTTATGATAAATCTTCCCCTCTGTCTTTAGAAAATGTATTCTAGAAAACAAATTAAAAACTATTTTTTGGATGATTGATGAGTCAATTCTAGATGATCAAACTCTTTTATTTGTGGCTGGCTTTTGGGTATTAAATTATCTAAGAGGAGTGACTGACGGAAGGTTATATTCTGTGATGTTCTCAGTGGAGGGAAAATAATAAAATGTTCAGCAATGGTCATAAAAAAAGACGGCCCATTAACAAATAGGTCCGGTTACTTAATGTCTAGTAGAGTGGGTAGATTATTTAAGGGAGTCTACCACCTCCCCCAGGATTATAATCTGTCGGCAGCATGTTGTAGAGAAATCCACTTTAATTTTAAAAATACCAGTATTACTTCTGTGTTTTATGCAGAATTTTTTTTACTATAGTCTTCCCCTGATTTCTGTCAGAGACTATAGCAATTGTGGCAGGCATGGTGTTCTCGCCCATGCCAACCATCTGCCCGCCCAACTCCCCGTCCCCTCTCCACCTTGACCTGCCCGAAGTGGCATGCGGGATGGAGAAGCCTGGAAACTATCAGGGAAGGGGAAATCCATATGAAGAAGGCATAATGAATCTTCTCCAGTGTCTCTCGTGGTTTCACTGACCTGTACAGGCGGTCCGCTACTTAAGAACACCCGACTTACAGACGACCCCTAGTTTAAGACGGACCCCTCTGCCCACTGTCACCTTTGGTAAAGCTCTCTGCATGCTTTACTTTAGTCCCAGGCTCCAATGATCAGCTGTAAGGTGTCTGTAATGAAGTTTTACTGATAAACCTTGGTGCAATTAGAGTTAAAAATGATGAAACTCAAATTGTCACTGGGACAAAAAAATAATTTAGTTTGGAACTACAATTATAAAATATACAGTTTTGACTTACATACAAATTCTACTTAAGAACAAACCTATGGAACCTATCTTATACAGAACCCGGTACTGGAGAGTTAAATATACATTACTTTATTTTTATCAATATTTTTATCCTTTATTGTTCAGACTTATTTCTTACTTACCTAAAGTGATGATGTCATTATGGTGTAAAAAAGATTTATTAGCTTTAAATTTAGAGGACCACAAATAAACAAATTTTCTGTGCAGCATGAAATTAGGATGTGTCAGGGTTAATGGTAAACTCAATAACATCCCTTCCACTAATGACATGTTCTTTCTAATGTCAGAGATGTGTAGTTATTCTGCTTGGAAGCCCCTCTGTTCTCACTGAACAGAAAACATAGTGTAACCATTATGTCATGCACCCTCTTATGTTATTCTTCACATACATCACGCTGGGTACATGTCATGCTGTACGTCTGGTTGGATCTTAGACATCGTAATAAGGAGCATGCACTGATGAAATACTGTGTGAAGGTGGTAAAGGTGACTTGTGCACCGAGAAGCATATGATTCAGATATGAGACATTCAACCTTTTGACGTTTCAGATATAACTCAATAGCAATTCTACAGCACTCTCTAGAGAGGATGTGGCTGTGTATGATGCCATATTCTCATATCTGGGTATGTGGTTTAGCACAATAATCAAGAAGTGATTGGCCTTTTTCAGATTGTCCTCTTTTCACCAGATACATAAGTGACCTCGCCCCCTCTAGGCAATTATGTCTTCTCACACTGACATACACAGCTATCCATATTTCTTTCTTGGTGACACGCCGTGTTAACTCATTTACTGGGGTAAATTGACATTTACATAACTAGTTACATCACAGTTGTAGCAGTTCAGGTCTTTGTCTGTGTTAAAGGGAACTTTTAACCCTTTAATGACATGTACGGTAATAGTGAAGTGATCTGATTAGCGCCTCATGTACCCGATTATAATTGATGCTGTGAACTACCCACACACAAACGTTGTTTAGCTTACAATCCCCATAGAGCTCTATTGTGCATGGTCACCATGATCGAGCTGGATTAGTGCACTGCAATACGGGCAGGAATAGGACCTGCTCTATTTTTTGCGGCATGGCACTCACCTCCTATGGAGATGAGAGGGGTGAAATGGGTCCGTTTCTGCACATGGTCTTGTGCATGAGTTCTAAGGGTGTTTGGACATGCTCACAAACTGAGTCCACTCCATATAGGGTTGGTGAATGCTGAATTGTCCAGCAGACACCCTGTGCACACACCTGCAATCGGTTTTGGCATCAATCACAGGTGTTAATTTTTTTTATGACACAGTCAAATGAGGTTTGCCAACGCATGTGCACCTTCATATTGGTCCTGTTGAGTGGTTGACATGCTGTTTGTATGACAACCGAAAGCCTCTCTGAATCTCCCAAGGCTTTAATAGAATACAACCACAGCACAAAGGGGGTGAAATAAATAAAAAGAAATAATCATAAACACTTTAGGTATCACCAAAATCCTGAGATGCCTTGTCTATGAAAATATAAAAATGATTACCCCATGCAGTGAACCCCATAACCGCCAAATGCCTTTAATAACTTTTTTGTTATTTAACCACTTACAAAAAATTTTATAAAAAGTGATCAAAAGTCCATTAATCAAAAGTTTCCAAAATGGTAATAAAAATGTCAGTTCCTACGCAAAAAATGATCCCTTATACAGCTCTGTACACTGCAGTATAAAAAAAGGTCTGGGTATTAGAATCTGATAAAAATATTTTTTTAAATATTATTGAAGTTTTTTAAGGTATTAAAACATACAAAATCAATATAAATTTGGTATCTTAGTGATTTGTACTGACTTATAAAATAAAGGAAGTGTCATTTGGACCACAATGTGAAAGCCGTAAAAGGCAAGCGTGAGATTTGCACTATTTTTGGAATTTTTACCAGATTCCCAGTAGATTGCATGGAATAGTCAATGGAGTCATGAGGAAGTAAATTTTTTTGTTTTTAGTGCAGGGTGCTTCATTTACAAGACCATGGCCCCCGTTTATCAAAAGTAGAGTAAATGCGCAGCATTTATTTCTACCCCGGGGAGATGGCAAAGTTTCACATGTGAAAAGTCGTCAGCTGCAGCGAGTGCGTGGGCGTGGGGACAGTAACACCATACGAAGGCCCAATCCCGACCGTTGGCTCCCCCTTCATGCCCTACTGGTGTGAAGGTGGCGGATTGGGTTAAATAATCCCAAGGAATAGCAATAAACTAACATTTGCGATTATTCCTGACGTGGCGCAGAGACCCTGATAAATATGCCCCTATGCGTGAGTGTGCAGAGTGCGGTAGATTATTGAATACTGGCACACAGTCTTTATTAACCTGGTGCATCCTACACCATACACCGCTCGGGAAGTCTACACCAACTTTTTGTTGATTCACCTTTAACGCAACACAACACAATTCTGAGGAGTTGCTGTAATAAATGTGGAGCACGGCCTGAATCAGCACAGGAACGCCCCTTTAGGTGCACAATTTTGTGACACAAAACTGGCGCAGACACTTTATAAATAGCTGTTTACACTTCATTTTCAGTGCTAAGTCAGACAGAAAACTGGCGCAAATGCTTTAATAAATCTGGCCCAGTATATTTCGTTTTTATATGACCAGGTTGCTGACAGGTTCTCTTTAACCATCTTGGACTCACCCTTTGCCAAATATATCCAATGATACAGAGCAAATAGATTGTCCTTTGTAGAAGCATTCTCTTTAAAGGTGTCTTTTCTGAAGTTCAATTATCATTTCAAAAGGAAGAAATATTTTAAAGTCAGATATCTTTCTTTTCATGTATGTAACTCAAATGTTCAGCAGCAAAATTTCCCAAGGAACCTTAAACTAAAAATAACTTCATGTGGGTCTTATAGAAATTTACATATGTGATTGTCAATCTGCCAGAATAGAGAAATTATATTTTATACAGAGAATTAGAAGGACCATTTAATGTGGAATTATTGGAAATCATTTATGTTATCCATGTTATCAGTACAGTTATATATCATATCATATATTTCTCATTAACCTCATCAGTATTCAGTGTCAATGGGATTTCATGTAAATGTTGAGTGTCTTATCATTTATGCTAACTATATGACCTTATCACCTCTAGATCATTTTAGAAACACATATAACATTAACCACTTTTGCATGTATGAGAATCAATGAGCAGGACTATAGAAATGACGGAGATGCATGTTATACATGTCATTATTTTCTGAGGATAAGGTGACCAGACCACAAAGTAGAGGAGTTATGAATAATGCATGCGACTATTGTGTTCCAGTATCTAGATTCTCTGCATTAAACGGTTAGACTGCTTTACCCCAGGCATGAGATATTACTTGGTTGTACATGAGCTGTATTTGTTAAGGAAAATAATATATAATTGACAATAATAGACAATTCAGCATTAGAGGTTTCCATTTAATGTCTAACTGAGAATCAAATAAACCGAACTTAAGTCCCTTGTGTAAAATGATGAATTGTTAAGTGTTAAGTTTCAAATAGGTCAGGTCCCATGCTCACTATTTAAAGTCTACAACCTCCCCAAGTATTATAATCTATTAGCATTAGGTTGGAAAGGAATTGAATGTGATTTCCAAATAGCCTCATTATGCTGTTTTTGAGTAATTCCCATTTTAATCTGTATGTTAAAGGACATCTATCATCCAAATAACTCATAGTAGATGCTTATACTCACCTCCATTTCCCATGCCAATGTGCAGTTATCTTCTTTGAGTATGTATAAGAAGTGCAGCATTTCTGAGAAGTAAGGGTTTTAAAAATATGTAAATCATATCAGAGGGGGACGGTTAGGCGAGTATAAGCATCTACCATCAGGTATTCTGATCCGATAAGCAGGATGTTTGTCTTGTAGGAAGCATTGGGATACACAGGTAGAAGATGGAGGGAAGTGATATAGGAAGGATAGGTAGGTAATAGGTAGGAACAGTAGTGCCCTAGGTGCTGCGGACAGAACCTGAATGCACAAATTACCTCATTAGCATACATATTAAACTGGAATATCTCAGAAATGGCATTATGGACAGCAATTATAAATATATGTCGGAAATAATAGTGCAATTCTCTAGAACATGCTGCTAGTTGATTATCCCACAACAGTTTTTCCACGTGATAGACTCTATTTAACAAGGGTGTCACAGCCATATATCTCCATGGCATTAATAAAGTGAAGCCAGTGGTAAGATATCTAATAACTTTTCTGTGGATAGGTTTATCTGAGCACAAACCATTGAGTAAGTCAATAATAATACACAAAAATATTTTAATCTTCCAACATTACGGAGCATTAGGAGTATGATCAGCACACTATTCTTGACGTCTGTCTAGTAGTGTTAGCACTTTGGATCAGGATTGGGAAGTGGTGACAGATTCTCTTTAGCCATCAACTCATTTCACTTTTCTATTTTTTCATTTTTAGTTATTTTATAAATGGAGAAAGCATTGTCTCTGTAGAAAGTACAGATTACATTGGATTCTTATCTCCTAGAAAACAGACCTTTAACCTTTCATGTTGGACACATCTTGGTTTCCCAGTAATTACTGGTGCAGCACATGGGCAAGTGGAATATAGTAGGACATATGCATTACCAACATACCACATGTATACTCAAGAATTCAACCCAAAGTATAAACCATGGTACCTATTTTTATAAAACTGTGGTACCTAACTGGGAAGACTTATCGATTCTAGTACTGTATAAGCCTAGGGTGGAAAGAAGCAGAAGCAGCTACTGGTAAATTTCAAAAATAAAAATAGATACCAAGAAAACTTAGTACCTAGGACTCACCCACAGATATATATGGGCCCCTGCATTTAAATGTTAGACCCCCTACATATATACCATATACTACATATATACCACATATGACATCATGAGGCAAAGAAGGAAAATACGGGGTCAAATAGGAAGACACGCTACGTCCAAAGTAAAGTAATAAGGGTTTTATTAACAACGCGTTTCAACACCGTAATGGCGTCTTCATCAGGTCAAAAACTGTGATGGTGGGGGTTACACCTGTCTTATTACATTTATGACATTTCATACACTCATCTTTATTTGCTCCATATATCTACATTGTATCTCTGTGAAAATGCATCTCTGTGAAAATCAATAAACCTGTATATATATAATATATATGTATAAATATATATATATATATATATATATATATATATATATATATATATATATATATTACCCCTATTTTACCCCTTCTTTATATGATATATGATACACACATACCACCTCTTTACGTAACCCATTCATTGATTTGTCCTCGCATTGCATGGCATAGCACAGAAGTCTTGTTATGTTTTTATTGCATTAAATATCTCTCCTCATGAAAGGTTATAAAACATTTGTTATAAAATAAAAAACCTATCCCCTTTATAAAAAATTTGTCTACATCTTGACATTATATATTTATAATAAAATTACATATGTAGAAAATAACTTCCCAGACTACTGGAAAGCATTACAAAACAGCAAATAAGTGGTTAAATGTCCTTGTTAAATGAAGATGACAAGAAGTCAGCCTCCCTGGCCTGTAATCAGGATATAGCGCTTTCACCAGCTGTGTGGTAGTTGGCATCGCTGTAAGGGACTGGTTGGTGCAGGCGGCTGCTTTAATAATGCCAATACCCCTCCCCCTGTAAATGTCCCAGGCTCCCACCATCTCTTGCTATTAGGATTACACATGCAATGTGTCCCTGAAACATTTATATTGGCTGAGAGGCAGAATTCCCTCTTGGATGTAAACAGCGCTGTAGAGAAACAGATTAAAACACAAGACAAGAAAGAAATCATGAACAGATAAGACTGAGCTCAGTTAAAGAACTGCATCCAGGGATGTTAAATAAAAGCTTTGTAAAATATGGTACAAGAAATGCAGGTTTTGTGGAAATATGGCATAAGACTATAAAGTCCTTTAAACTTCTTTTTTTGTTGGAACCATTTCTGGCTTTGACTCTTTACCATAAGCTGCATATAACATCTTTGGCACCTGGTATATAATGCAGCCCCTGTGTAGAATAAAGATTTATTTATTGGCATACAGTAGTTCAGTGACGGCAAACCTTTTAGGGACTGAGTGCCGAAACTATAAACAAAAGCCACATATTTTTCACAAAGTGCCAAATGCCAATTTAAAGTAACTAAAGCAAGTCACAGGTTTCAAACATCTTGGTGTCCTGAGGACACCAATACAGTAGAAAGAAGTAGAAATGTGTATTATTATTGTAGTTTCCCTTTGAAGCCCCCTTAACAGGATGAATCACAGATCTGGAGAAGGGTCTATAATCATAATGTGGCATGTCCTGGGCTGGCTGTGACTGAAGGAGGAAGCCTTAAGTCCTGAATGGTGAACATTGTGCTGGGTGATGGCCTGGGTGCCCACAGAGAGGGCTCCTAGTGCCACCTCTGGCACGGGTGGCATAGGTTCGCCATCACTGCAGTAGTTTCTTGTTAGCTGTTGCACTAATTTAAAATAGAGCAATTGGTAAATAATAAGGGAAGGTGAGCGATAGCATGGTAGAATGACAGTACTACTTCCACCTGTAACAACAAGCACTATATGCCAATACCACTTAGTAATATAATAAGTATAAAACTATATGTATAGTGTTGATGCAATGTAGTTATCAGTATAAAGCAAGCTTAATAGACATAAATGGTCTCCATGGGCCCCTGAATACTATTAGAATTGCTCCAAATACCTGAGAAAGTTATAGCTATAGTTATTCATCTCTGCAGGTTCCCTGCATTTATAGGGCTGCAAACCATGAACCCGAGGTCTGTTGTTTGTCCTTGTGTCATCAGTGTGTGAGGTCTTCTCATTCATCTATTACAGTAGAAAAGAGTGCCCATGGCAATGTGTGTGAGCCCGACGAAATTCATGGGTCCACCTGGTATCTATTGAACAATGCTCCAAAACAACCTTTCTTGTGCATCAGACCTCATTCCTGTGCAGAGGACATTAAGATTGGAATACAGAAAGCACCAGCCATGATAAATCTAAAAAAAAAGGGATTCATATTTGGTGTTGTGTCTGCGTGCATGGTGAATACTGTAAAAAGAAAAAAATAATACATATTACTTGATTTTTCATATCACCTGCAAAAAATTGGAATTGATAATTGATGGAAAAAATAAAAGTGATACGAAAGACACATATAGAGAATCACAAAATGTAAAGATAGTGGAACTGAGTCTTGAGGTTCTTCTTAATCAAAGGTCCATCTTTATTTCTAATAAAAAGTACTCACATGTAAAACAAGGTGGTACATTTGCACAATGCAAAAAAAAAATTTGCATTGTGCAAATGTAGTAAAAGAAAGCTACCTGTTGTATAGAGAATAATCATATTAATGTAATGTAAAATCTAAAGCATAAAAAACTGTCAAATGTAATCATTGGGCTTTACATTTACCAAAATGATTCCTTTGAAAACTGCAACTTGTCGTGTAAAAACAAGCCCTCTAATGGATATGCCATGTAAATAAAGAAATAAAAGGATGGCTGTGTGAGGTTTTAGAACTAGATTAAAAAGTGCACGCACATGAGTTCTTTTTTTATTTGATGCTGAAAAATGCTTACTGTGGAGCCTTTACCACAGTAGGTAATATACATTAGTGTGAATAAAAGCACAACAGATCAATAGTGATACCACGTTTCGATCATCACAACCTTTGTGAAGTATGATCTGTATCTGTATGTAGTGAGGATTTATTTAGTTAGGCATAGATCTCATTTGCTTTCTTCCAGATCTAGTACATACAGGAGTGAGAACCTCAATAAGCACAACCCACTACTGAGAGCAGGGCCGGGATGAGGGGTAGGCAAGGGTCTGGGGCAACGCCCTCACCTCCCACCCTCTGGGGAGCCCTCCTGGCTCTCAGTAGTAATCAACAGTATCTGTGTCTTTAGGAAGCACATACCGCCTATTTACTGGAAACAGGCAGCACAATATTATCGCTGCGTGCGCCCTTTCTGTGATAGTCTGTGTCATAGAGAGGACGCTGATAGCAGTGTCATCCTGCTGCCGGTGCCCTATAGGAGAAGAAATGTGGGAACGTGAAGGCATTGGGGTTGATGTATGAGGACACTAGTTTTGTGTTTTGACCTCTTCATAATTTTGGTGCAAGCCTTGCACGCCAGAATTGAAATGTAGGGTTGGGGACTTGAATGTGGCATTAAAAACCTACAAAAAGGCTATGGCATCATTATAAACCAACAATCAATGGATCAAAAGCTAATATTAATCCAAAATATAAATTTTATTAATACATAAAACTATACACTATTGTCACTAGGACCTAAAAACACCCATTAAAAACAGACACAAATGGTGGTGGACATAATAAAGTATACGCTGCAAATGTAGCCTGTCAAAGGCACTGGAATAATATCACTGAAACAATTAACAATACATCACCATATATAAGTTAAAAGTGCTAGTGCATATATTCCGCTTCAGTGGTAGATTTACGCTTAATGGGGGATATTTATCAGGACCTCTGCGCACTGCCAGTGGCGCAGAGGCCCTGAAATAATTGTCTAGCTTATTGCTAGCTTTTGCGATTATTTGCCCCGATCCGCCACCTTCACGCCAGTGGGGCGGGAAGGGGGGGGCGCGGCCGGCCGAGCGGAGGGCGCGGCCGGAAGGGAGTGGGTCGGCACGGGGCGTTACTTTCCCCGCGCCTGCGCTCTTGCTGCTGCCGGCAACTTTTCATACGTGAAAAGTCGTCGGCTGCGTTTTTTTCTACGCCAGGCCCTGTATTGAAGACCTTGTATGTAGATATTGTAGACACACTTACATGATATTTATTATTTTTTCTCTTTCTTTTTTTCTTCTTGTTTTTCTATTACAGGCAGTCCCCGGGTTACGTACAAGATAGGGTCTGGAGGTTTGTTCTTAAGTTGAATTTGTATGTAAGTCGAAACTGTATATTTTATAATTGTAGATCCAGTAAAAAAAAAATTTCGCCCCAGTGACAATTGGAGTTTAAACATTTTTTGCTGTAATTGGACCAAGGATTATCAATAAAGTTTCATTACAGACACCTTACAGCTGATTATTGCAATCTGGGACTATAGTAACATCCAGAGAGCTTCACCAGAGGTGAGAGGGTTCTGTCTGTAAATATGGGTTGTCTTTAAGTCGAGTGTCCTTAAGTAGGGGACCGCCTGTACTTTGAACTGTATAACTCTGTATATCAGCTTATCTTTTTACACTTACCCTAGTTCTTTTTTGTACTTGAGAAAATGTAATAAATAAATTAAAATTTAATTTTAATAAAATGTTTATTTAAAAAAAAACGGTTTTCTTAAAAAACTAAACTGTTAGAAGTAAAAAGAAGGAGGATTCTTGTTTCAGGAGTCATACACCGCCAAGTAAGTGTGCTTGGTTTAGCAGCACTTCACCCATGTGGTACTCAGAGATAGGGGTTTAAACATAGAACCACTGCCGTGTAATCGCATAGTCACTATACTCTCTATCTGTTGTATGTTCTGTGATTTCTTACTCTTCTTGCGAATGTTAAAAAAAAATTAAAGGGCCATGGCAAAGTTGGTGGGGACGGTGAATGCTTCTATTCATTACTGCTATACATCTATTGTACAGGTTTTAAAGCTATGTAGATGATAATTGGAATTATGAGGATAATTAAAAATTCCATTGTTAGTTTTGTGAAATTTAAAAAAAAATTCCAGAACAAAAGTTGAGAAATGCGTGTTTAGCCACGTATTTTAATCAAGAGAGCGGACATAAAAATAATTTATCATTGTGCCTAAAAGGGTTAAACATTTTCTTCCCCCTTTAACTATGTCTGTATCCCATTCTTTTTTAATAGGTTCTGAAATGTACATGAGCAAAGTCACGTCAATTATGCACAGTGTGGAAGGATTTTCCACAGGGGAATCACAAAACCCCGTCCAGCCTCTACTTTCATTCTTAAGTAATTCAGTGTCACAAACTGACAAATACATCAACATTGTGGTCCAAGTGGGTTAGCAAAATTTGGACTATTACCTCTCTTACCCCAATTTAATAGCCTACATGAGAAAAAGTAGTTGAGAAGATATTTTTGTGGAAATCCTCACAAGTATGTTGCTACAAAGTCCCTTAGTAAGTGGCAGGCTCTCTGGCTATATCAACTGTAAATCATTTGTAATACAAAGCATGACATGCATGTCAGTAGCCTGAGATAGGAATACCCCGAATTCATGCTGTTACAACATGTCTGCACGTGAGAACATGTCATTTTTATGCTTAGCACTAAAGAATACTCCCCATTTGTGGATGATATATTTATTGCTGCTTGAGCTATAATTGTTGAACATTTTTTTTGCACTTAATTGTTTTTATAGGAATAAATATGGCTCCTCTTGTATATTTGGCATGGGAATTCTTCTTAAACTATTTTATTGACAGTGCCCTATATGATCTTTGTGGAACATATCTTGCTCCACACTATCTACTAATATCGGTATAATGATACCAGAAACCCCTTGAAGAAGCTGAAAAAAAGAAACTTGTCCACTGGGGTGTGAATTAGGTGTAGAATTGCGCTGTAGGCAATGCGCAAGTGTGGGACAGCAATGCCCCTGTGCCGGCCCACTGCAAGGCCCAGCACCGCAGATGCCAGGAATTGCAACTAAATCATGGCATGTAATAAATGCTACTCATTAAAACGCTACTCATTAACGAAATGTCCAGCAGCCTTCCCTCATTAATAAAATGTCAAAAGCAGAGCCCTTTCAAAAACGCACAGCCTCTACTAGTAATGTCCCCTGCACAGCCCCCACACTGATGTCCCCTTCCCAGCCCCACAGTAATGACCTCTGCACAGCCACCATAGTATTGACCCCTGCTCAGCCCCCACAGTAATGTCTCTTGCCCAGCCCCCATAGTACTGCTCCATGCCGAGCCTCCATTGTACTATCTGCAGCTCAGACACCATTGAACTGTCCCCTGCCCAGCTCACATTGTACTGTCTGCAGCGCGACCCCCTTAAAAATAAAAACCTCTATACTTACCACTGACGCTTCTTTTTTTCCCACGGCTCCAGGTTCCTCTTCGCCCCTTGGCTGCCTGGCAGAGGGCCAGTGGCACCTCTATGTGTGCTGCCAGTGCGCACAAACTATGATGCGGCCAATTACATCATAGTGTGTACCCATTGGCAGTGCACATAGAAGTGCATCTAGCTGAGTGCTGGAAAGCCGCCACGCGAAGAGGAACCTGGAGCTGCGAGAGAAGAGAAGCATCAGAGGTGAGTATAGAGGTTTTCTTTTTAAGTTCTTTTGGCCGTGGCCCAGGACCAGGTGTTCCACGACCCGGTCTTGGGTTGCAGGACTGTTTTATTCTATATAGTTAATACACAGAATGTCTGATCTATAGACTTTGAACACTGCTGGCAATTACATGCAAAATATGTTGGCATTGTGGAAATAAGGAATATTAAAAATTAAAAAAAATGAATAATAATACATCAATGATAAATAGTGAAAAAGAATAACCTGTATATAAAAAGAAACTTTCTTCCACAAAGTGAAAAAACACAAGGTCATAGGGAAGCCTGTCACTTCACATCATTTACAGATATACCTCTGGAAAAAACATATGTGTATAGATGTAGTGGGGAGCCATGTGGCCCAGCTGACAAATGTAAATTGAGATGCAAGCAAAAAACTTTGTGTTGGTCAAGGTATTTAGATGGATTTAGCAAGGCCTTAGAGGACATCTACCACCAGGAAGAAAGACAGTATGCAAATGTCCCTGAAGGGCTCCAGGCTCCAGCCCCTCAGGCTTATTTGCATATAGTTCTTCATCCTGGTAGTAGATGCCCTTTAATATAGATTTAGGCACGGAAGACCCCTTTGAATACACGTCTAAGGGAGCAAGGTCCTTGATGCAAACTGGAGTGGGCTATGTTTTAATCACTTGATTGCTAAGGACAAGGCTAGATTAAAGGCCCTTCCTCTTGCTTATTTAAAGAGACCCTCCATTAGAGCGATCAAATGGTTCCCGGTGCCCCTAACCTATCCCATAGTATAATAATGTTCTTATGTTATCCCCTATGCACCTATAGGGGTCACATCATTGTGAAACTAGTTGTAATGCTAGTTTTGGCCTTCCTGCGTGAAGAAAAAAATCTGTAGATATAAAAGAATGGAACAAGTAGAAATGAATGACAGTCATGTCAGTTTCTAGCACGAGCAGCAGGATGCACCTGAGTGATTCTGCTTCATTCAGGGTACTTATCCACCCACTCGCTCAGTTTTTCCTTGGATTCTCAGGAGAGAAGATTAATGTGGTTTTCGATTCTGGTATTTCATTTGAGATCAAGACCTTAACCCATTTTTATCCATTTTTTTAATTGTTTGATTAATAAAGATAGGGAAATCTCACCGATCTTTCTGGAGAATATATGCCCCAATGTTTTTTAAGCTCATTAATGTTTGTAGGCTTTCATTGATACAATGGGTTAATAATTGGCTTGAGGTTTGAAGGATTATTTTCCTACCATTCTGATGTAGATTTGATCCCCAAGTCCTTTGGGAATCAAATCATCCTCGTGACACCAGGATTATCAGCTGGTTTGAGGTGTTTGTGCCAAAATCTTGTCTTTGGTAATTGCAAAAATTCTCTACTTTCATTTTGAGTGTTCAAAGGCCATTTTCCAGAAGTGTTGTGGTTGGTTTGAGAGTGTCCCTTACCTGTAATATTGTTGGTATATGGCAAAACATGTCTGGTGAGATTCCTGGAATAATTTTTTAAATAGCAGTCAATAGTCTGGATGGTTCAAGCTTCACTGAAAAGAAAAAGATAGGTACAATATAATCATTTAGGAAGGAAGTTTGAAAGTTCCTTTACATAGGGAGGTTATTCAGACCGAAAATACAAGCAGACTCAATTGCAACAAACAAACCATAGAACAATAGATATTGAATGTGCTTTTAAACCCCCCACTTTTTTATTTTAAATTGTATTTTTTATTAAATTTTCAACAAAAAACAATAGAAATAGACTGCAAAGCATGCACATGTATAAGCCTACAAGAAAGGAACTGGAATGGAAGGATGTTGGGTTCAGACAAATCCCCTCACTTTTTAAATAAAAATACACTAAACAATTGTCTTAACTTAAAGGGAACCTGTCACCAGGAGACCCAAATTACATGTCTTCTTTTTCTATGGTAGAGCAGGAAGGGTACGAGTTAACCCGACCTACCCCACAGTCTCCCTCTTTTAGCAAATCAATACTATTAATATTAATATTATTCTTCACCATCAATATAATTGATATTCATTTTAATATTAATTTTAATTATAATTCGAATTATTCTCCCATGTATTGTCTTGTTTTTATTAATAAACCTTCTCTTATCCCCTCCACACTGTAGCTACATTGTCTTGTATTTACAATAGACCTTCTCTGTTCCTCTCCACACTCCAACCCATTCATTACATACCCAGCAATTGAACTATGTTGCCCTACTAGATGGCAGACATCTTTTTGGTTAGAATCTCCCATGCACATGCGCCACAGTCCGATTGTGGCGCGCGCCGCTCCCACTAGTCGGCATCTTTATTTAACAGCCAAGTCAACGCTGCCTGACAGCTTCGGGGAATCGGCCCTTCTCCCGCGCTGCAGGTAAGTGCTCACGCTCTACCTATGGTGACTATATCCGTTTATCTATTTATTTAATTTATGTTTCCCACTCACCACCGCTAACTTATTTATGCTATTTACATCAAAACATAGAGGCTCTACAGTTTATAAATAATAGACTGTTTATTGATCTATTGATTTAATTGTGTTATTTGTGTCATAGCTACATTTATTTATTTATTTATCTATTTATGTATTTATTCTACATTGCATTACCCGAATTCCCCACCTACCCCCGCTGGTTTACTCTTTGATTTACATTAAGAGCATATAGGTCTCACTATTTACAAACTGCCTCATGTACCATGCATTAAACTATGTATTGAATCATTTATTTATCTATTTATTCATTATTTTATTCATGTACAATCAATACATTAATTCACTCAATCATGTATTCAACTATGTATCAATATATGAATTTACGTGTTTTTAATTAGTTTTATGCATTTATCGAATTACTATTACCCAATTACCGTTTTTTATTCATTTATGTTTGCATAGATTTCTTTTAAAACACGTCACGAACAATTAATTTTCTTATATCTTTACCAACTTTCTGTTTTCATATGACTTTTTATAGTACAATGACCAATATAGGTATACATCTATATATATGTACTTCTATCCTTCCCAAAACCTTTTTCTTTATGTTCCCCCAGTATCTATCCACTTGATAAAGGAGTCATTGTAGACTCCGAAACACGTTGTGTTCCAGAGATACAAAATAAAAATACCCCCTTTTTGGATTCATCTTGTGTATGTGACCCATCTGTGTGCGCCGAATTGTGACAAGTACCCTTCCTGCTCTACCGACTACGCTTCTAGACCGGTTTGGCAACCGTGTCTCGACGACCCTTGTCCACGGGCAGCACCAGGAGACACCAACCTTCTATACCCTCATTAGAGTTGTGCCTAAAACAGCACAACCACATCCGGTGAGACTCTCTCCATTCTTCCTAGTCAGCACCACAGGCTACTACCATACTACTCTATGAGCGCTCTTCTGGTCTTTCCTTGTCCGCCTTTCTATACGATATTCTTTTTCTATGGGTCAGTACAATCACGAGGATACCAAATGTATATAGGTTTTATAATGTTTTCATACATTTCCAAAAATAAAAACCTCCTGTACAATTTTTTTTTTCATTTTGCCATCTACTGGCGCTAATAACTATTTCATACTTTAGTGTACAAAGCTGTGTGTGGTGTCAATTTTTGCAAGATTAGATCATGTTTTCAATGCTACCATTTTAAGGACTGTACAACCTTTTCATCACTTGTTTGATCTATGTTATATATATAGCAAAATGGGGAAAATGTGTCATTTTCGACTTTGGGCGCTATTTTCTATTGCTAAATTAAGCTTTGGGAATAATAGTTTTTATATTTTGATAGAACGGACATTTTGGGATGCAATTTTTAATAATTTTTTTTAAACTTTTTTTTAATTTTTGCTACTTTTCAGACCCACAAGGGTACTTTAGGGCTCGATTGTCTGATTGATCCTATCATATATGGGAATTTTCCCCATCATCTATTACAATGTGCAAATTGCACATTGTAACAGAAGGATTTAAGCCAGACAGCACTGGGTCTTTGTGTAACCCAAGGCTATCATGGTAACAGATGTGTTGTGGCGCAGCTGCACTAGCCTCCATGCGACACAAATTAGGCCCATTCCACACTTGCAAGTGTGATGCGGTGAACTCGCATTACACTCACAACTCATGCTGTCTGGATCGCACGGCCCGAATTATGCAAACCGTGACTGAACTCAGCATTTCAGTTTACTCCCGGTTTGCAGCGTTCGGGCCCTGCGATTCCGGCAGCATGCATTGCGAGTGTGATGCGAGCTCATCACATCAGACTCGCAAGTGTGGAATGGGCCTTAGTCTGTCGCATGCCCTATGTTAAAGGTGCACCAAAAAAAGTTGGGCCAGTGCAGGGAAGCGACAGATTCATGATTTCTGGCGCATGTTTTTAATGAATCGGTCACACCCAGCATTATACACGAAAAGAGCACTTTTAGTGAACTTTCCGACTTTCTTAGTAAATGTGTCCCAATGTTTTCAGTGACCGCACCCTTCCCACCTACATTTGGAAATATAGCAAGGGAAACAAAAACACTTAATCAAATGACCTGTGTTTTTCTTGTGCCTTATTAACATGATTATTTCTGGCTTGTTTTACAGTATGACCATATTATGTGATATGACTTTAATAAACTAAATTAGGTTAATAAATCATACTGGCCCCTTCCTTTCAGCCTTTCTTCTTTGCAATGTGCTCTGCATTTGGAAGTTTCCTCACCTTTTTTCTTATTGAGATTTCAACTTTGCTAAAAAATGAAAGGAGACAGATCTCAAGACGAAAGGGCTTTGCATGAATTATGGACCTTGATGAGTGATATCAGAAGGAAAGGAGGGGCTGCACGAGGATTTGGTAAAGAAGGAAGTTACATAGTGATTAACAAGATCCTAGACATTGGGAAGTGTGCCACAAGGTTTATTTTTGCCCTAATTTCAACAAAAAACATAAAGCGTTGCATAAAATAACATGATTCTACATATTTCTACTGATGTTATTTTTCTATACCGTATATGTCATTGTTTTGATAAATGAAACTGTTTACATGTACATGCTGTAGAAAAAAGGTAGGGGCTCCAGAGCACACTCTATTGAATTATATGGACACATGCTAAATTATTGCCATACATCATAACTATTGTGTCTCAAACCCAGAAGTATGAATAATACAATAATACAATGGATACCAGGTTGATATGGGAAAGCAATATGTTGTGACTTGTCTCGATGTTAAAATTTACAGTGTGACATAATCCATGCAGTTACGTAATGAAATATTAAAGGGGTTGCCTAGTTTCTGTTAATATTTTATTATATATGGGGAACATGATATAAAGAGACTTACTTTTATATTCAGTTAAAGTTCTGTACCATTTTTATCAAATCAGACTCCATGGCTGGTGGTGTAGTGCACTGGTGTGGGGAGTTCCTGCCCCGAGCCTGTGCACGCACTATGGTCTGTAAACATTCATAACTAAACTTATGCGTCTTAAGCAGATCTAGCTACATACCAAAATGTCCTTTCAAGTACAGTTCTAGTGCAAAACACCACATATAATATGCTTTAGTCCACACAAGCTGAGTGCAATAGTCAGCGGTCTCACAGGCTCATGACAAGTGCTCCATAAGGCTAGGTAGAGCCGACAATGACTGAACTGCAGTCTTTGTATATGGTAATCACTAGAGCAGGGGTCCCCAAACTACGGCCCGCGGACCGTTTCTATGCGGCCTCCGGCAGTCGGGCAGGGGCTTCCGTCCGTCCGGACAGGAAGCTCCTGCCCATCACAGTATAGTGTTCGATGCAGCCGGAAACGGCCGCTTGAGCACTATTATTGCAGGTGGAGCGATGTGGCCGGGAAACCACCCCGACACACATCGCTCTTTGAACCTGCATGCGCGGTCGCGTGATGACGTCATCACCCTTTCCTGTCCGGCAGCCGCAAGAAGAAAGAAGACGTGGGAGCCAGAGGTAAGTATAGGATTTTTTAATTTTTTTTAAGCAGCAGTAAAAACATTGTGCCAGTGGGGGGCCCTAATATATGAAATAATTCATTATGGAAGCATCATATAAAATAACTAATTGTGGGGGCAAATAAAAAAAATAATAACTAATGGTGGGGGGACAGATAAAATAACTAATGGTGGGGGAAAATAAAAAAAAGAATAACTAATGGTGGGGGGACATATAAAATAACTAATGGTGGGGGCAAATAAAAAAAATAATAACTAATGGTGGGGGGACATATAAAATAACTAATGGTGGGGCAAATAAAAAAAATAATAACTAATGGTGGGGGGACATATAAAATAACTAATGGTGGGGGAAAATAAAAAAAATAATAACTAATGGTGGGGGGGCATATAAAATAACTAATGGTGCGGGGGGGGGGGGGAACATATAAAATAACTAATGGTGGGGGGTATATAAAATAGCTCTGCCAGTTCCTTATTGTTCATGGCACAACATTATAGCGGGGTTAACTTTACCCGAAGTTATAGAAAAATACATTGCACAATCTGCCAGTTTCTAATTGTAGTGGAAAATTCAGTATATTGGGCTTCACTGCCCACCCTCAGCTATTGCATAAAAGAGTATATACTCTTCCGGCCTGTATGTGATTCATCCATCAAATTGATCAATTGTCTTTTCAATTCTCACAATCTCTTTTTTGGTGGTGGCAGCAATGCACATCACTAGTAGGATGGTAACAATGGCAGATCTGAAGTAAAACATGACAGCGCAAAGTGTCAACTCTGTGTTCTTGTGCTACAGTTCTGAGTCAATCTCTTTTTTACCACTTTTTGGCAAAGAATTAATCTTCAATTTCTTTTTTTACAGGTGAAAATACTTGGTTTAATAAAATTCACATTCCCTTTAACACCTTAATGGGAACCTGTCACCACATTTGCACATGTACAGCCAGTGACAGGTTCCTATAGAGCTCTATTAACTAACTGACACCCTTCTTTTAGCTAAAAATTGTTTCACTTACCGTATATACTCGTGTATAACCCGAGTTTTTCAGCACAAAAAATGTGCTGAAAAACCTCACCTCGGCTTATACACGAGTGAATTAAAAAAAATTTAATACTCATCCTCCGGTGTCCCAAATGTCCGTCGCGGCTTCCGGCGGCTCCCAATCCTTGTTGCGGCTCCTGGCGGCTCCCCATGTCTCCCCAGTGTACAGCCAGTGACAGCGTCACATCGTAGTGTGCGACGGCCGGAAGATCGCATGGACACGACTCTGCCGGCTAGAGAAGATAGAAGAGAGAAGAAGCCGCAGGGAGCTGCCGGGAGCCGCGATGAATATCAGGGACACCGGAGGGTGAGTATTAAGTTTATTTTTTTTTCTGTTTGGCAAACAGGCTGTATACTACATGGGGGCTGGCTGGGGCTGGCTGCCGTGGGTCTGGCTGTATACTACATGGGGGCTGCCTAGGGCTGGCTGGCGTGGAGCTTGCTGTTTACTACATGGGTGTGGCTGTAAACTACATGGGGGCTGGCTGTATACTATATGGGGGCTGGCTGTATACTACATGGGGGCTGGCTGTATACAATATGGGGGCTGGCTGAATACTATATGGGGGCTGGCTGTATACTACATGGGAGCTGGCTGTATACTACTTGGGGCTGGCTGTATACTACATGGGGGCTGGCTGTATACTACATGGGGCAGGCTGTATACTGCATGGGGGCAGGCTGTATACTACTGGGGGCTGGCTGTATACTACACCCTCGGCTTATACTCAAGTCAATATGTTTTCCCAGTTTTCTGTGGTAAAATTATGGGTCTCAGCTTATACTCGGGTCGGCTTATACTCAAGTACATACGGTACATCCACATAAATCACCTTTTATCTTGGTTTACCTGACATCAGAGGGGGGCATGTCCTGCTTGGCAGGCCCCTCCTATCTAATACTCATAATGCCTTATGCGATGTTCATGTGATGTGACCAGAGTGACATCATCTCAGGTTCTTTGGCCTCTTAACAATAGCAAACTGTGCCACACATGTGTATCTGACCACATAAGTCACAGCAGCCTCCATGGACGTCTACTTCTCTCCATCCTCAATGGAGGCTACTGTGATTTCATTTGATCACATACATGAGGTACAGTTTGCTATTATTAGAAGGCTAAAGGACCTGCGATGATGTCACTCTGGTCACATGTCATGAATGTAACACAAGGCATCGTGTAATAAAATTGACACAATATTTTTTCATCTGTACATAGAGCTTTATATGTCTGTAGTTGAATATAAGCAGCAGTCCCTAAGTACAAGTAGGCAGGGCAGTGATTTGAAGAGACACAGAACTGTCAGGCAAAATAAAGGGGTGTGGTTCACTGCCAGCCTGAGAGAGAGAATTTACAGATACCAGACATGAGTCACAAAAGCTAATATGCATATCAGAAAAACATCTGTGATTAAGGTACAGTACCTCACTGGCAGCTAATGTTAGGTGATATGGGGAGGACTTTAACTCATTTTAAATTAACAATTTATCAACAGGCATTGTTACTCAGGGTAGTCAAAATCTGGTGACAGGTTCTCTTTTGAGGACACGGCCTAAAATGGCCTACAGGACACATCCCTTTTGTTTGTTTTTCCCTGCTCAAATTGCAAAAAACATAACTTAAAAAAAAAAAATTAACCGACATGGGTATATGAGGGCTTGTGTTTTGCTGTATTGTATGTTCTAATGGTTCATTTTTCTGGTAAAAATAGCATGATAATTAGAGATGAGCGAGTATACTCGTCCGAGTATACTGCTCGGTCGAGTATTAGCATACTCGGACCGGCTCGTTACTCGGACGAGTAAGTAAATTAATAAAATAAATTGAATAAAAGTATTTTTTTTGTAAAAAAAAAATATTACACATGTTTGCAGATGTTTTACTTGTAAGAACACATTGAAATAACACTATTCTTCACTTTGCAGGTGTTCGCGCATGTCTCCCGCTAAGTTAGGAGATGTGCACGAACATCTGGAATGTGAAGAATAGTGTTATTTCAATGTGCTCTGCACTTAAATGGTCCTGTATTCACTGTTTTTAATGTTTTAATTCTATTCTTCACATTGCAGGTGTGCGCGCGTGTCTCCCGATAGGTTCGGAGATACGCCCGCACATCTGCAAAGTGAAGAATACTGTTATATCAATGTGTTCTGCACTTAAATGGTCCTGTATTCACTGTTTTTAATGTTTTAATTCTATTCTTCACTTTGCAGCTGTGCGCGCGTATCTCCTAACCTATCGGGAGACACGCGCGCACACCTGCAATGTGAAGAATAGAATTAAAACATTAAAAACAGTGAATACAGGACCATTTAAGTGCAGAACACATTGAAATAACACTATTCTTCACATTCCAGATGTTCGTGCACATCTCCTAACTTAGCGGGAGACACGCGCGAACACCTGCAAAGTGAAGAATAGTGTTATTTCAATGTGTTCTAACAAGTAAAACATCTGCAAACATCTGGAATTTTTTTTTTTGCACTGTTCTTTTACTGTTCAGTTTTATTAAAAAAATGCTCGGGTCTCCCATTGACTTCAATGGGGCTCGTTATTCGAGACGAGCACTCGAGCATCTGGAAAAGTTTGTCTCGAATAACGAGCACCCGAGCATTTTAGTGCTCGCTCATCTCTAATGATAATTCAATATATTTACTTTTTCATGCAGTGGAACAGTATAAAACTGTTGTTTTGCCACTTGTTTTTTATTTAAAACTTTTACACAGTTCACTGTAGAGTATAATAAACATGATAAAACTATTCTGTAGGTCAGTACAATTAAGGGGACACCAAACACGTAGAGGTTTTCATATGTTTTACTACTTTAGCAAATAAAACACATTTTAAAGGAAACCGCATTTGCTTATGTGTTGCTATATTCTGAGAGCCAACACAATCAAAGATGATGATTAGAACTTTTTTAATGCAGGAAAAGGTAATGGTTAGGTTGATACTATTAGAGGGTACACCTGACTTTTCGATCGCTTTCTACTACTTATGTTTGGGAGGTAGCTCTAAAACTTTCTTTATTTTTTCTACCCCTCACAATGACCCTATGCTCATATCCCATGAGTATTACCTGCCCTTTGCACCGCTGAGATCGTCAGGAGTGGTAAGACAAAATTGTCTATTTCATCATATCCAACTTTCACACAAAGGACTTGATATTGGTAAAATGTAGAGGTGTGGGGTAGGTTTTCTGACTATGTATAATCTACTCAGCGCTGTAGTAAAAAAAATCTTAAATATCTAGTAAAGTGTAGCTTTCCATTATATGGTGCTTTCAGTGTTATTATAAATCTGCAGTCTACTCTTTCCAGTGAAGAAGACTACACTTGTAAACAGTATTTACTATTATAAGACATACAAATAGATATCAATGATATATCTTTTTTTCGTCATGTCAACACTTCGTATGAATGAATAGTATATAATATAATTGGCCAAATATAGACTCTTCAAGTGCTTCTCTATTATTCACTCTTCATTATTGTGTTGACCTCATATCTTGCATTTTATACCATATTTACAACTCTTCTCTTCACAGGGAAAAGTCTCATAGTGATTGAGATGTTTATAAGATTAGCTTGAAGTCTGGGACATCTTTACAGATGTAGAGAGGGTGAATGCTTCCTACACAGGAGCCAATGTCAGCAGGCATTGTCCTCAAACAACTAGGTGTGAAACATCATGTCCTTAATTAGCAATGTCCTCTTCATGGCACCATCGACTGTAATAGATACTCTGGCAAATACAGATGCTGCCGCTATTATTCTGTCCTGGAAACTTCTGGCTTCCATTCTTATAGATGCTATGCTGCTCCTGGGAAGGGCTAAGAAGGACTTAAGACCCCAGGATTGACAATGAGTCAGGAACATTGATATAGTACATCTTATAGTCTTGTCACCACCCAAGATTTATGGGATAGAATTGCGGGGTGTTGTGACATTAATAGTAGTTTTGTATTCTTTCTTTAGGCTTCGAAGTTCTTGCTGTCATATACCATGATTTCCTATTGATCCTGTCAGTAAGCATTTTATTAAGGTATCACTTTATCAAGATTGGTCCTGGAAGTTTTTTTTTATTTCTGAAAATGTCTAAGACAAGCAGTATTATCTGTCATGGTGCTAGGATGAACAACAAGCAGCAGCATATTATATTCTCATGGCCTTTAATAGTTAATTGTGTGTCCTATGATATAACAGATTGGGGTAGATGTATCACTGGAGTTACATCAGTTTTTGTCTTCACAATATCTCAAAATTGTCCCATCTGCCAATTTGTGACCTTTTTGCAGCTTTTCCATACAATCTCCCCTCTCTACTTTTTTACTCCAGATTTATCCAGTGCATCCAGATGTGCAATTCAGATCTATGAAGTGCTAATTTAGGCACAGACCCACTTCAGTCCTCTCCTGGCATAGGAAAAACATAAGAACTAGGGTTGGGGGGGGGGGGGGCTTGCTTGATTTCTCTTAGAGGGATTGCAAATGTTATGGATTTGACTTTATTTTCTATTGAAATTATTCAAGTTATTCAAGGAGTTAATCTTTTTATGACCTCAGAGAGACTGTATCTGCAAAGACCTTAGAGAAGCACATAATGTACTTCATACAAATATTCTGAAGTATGTCTAAATTAAGATAAGCTAATTACAACATGGGGGATGCAGAGGGTTCGGTCACAACCAGGCCCAAGAGGCTTTAGGGACCCATATGGTGTCACTATTCCTTATGAGAAGACCAGTACTATAAACTATACATTTTAGTCGGAGCCTGGAACAGACTTTGCACTGGGGCCCATCAGCTTCAAATTACGCCACTGATTACTACCAAATATAGTATGTATGAGGGCTGCTCCCTTTTATTTTAGATAATGATCTGTAGTTCAAAAATAAATTTAAGAATATTCAACCAGAGACCTTTGGTTTGTCTGTGTGAATTATTTTTGTGTGCATGCATTATAGTAATCTAATTTGGAGCAGAGATCAATACATTCAGAACGGCGCACAGGTTTAAGTGCCCAAAACTCAGAGGTAAATCAGTGACACAGAGAAACTCAGTCGTAGCAAACTTTACTGGGCTGGTGCAAATTGTGGCAAATTTTGGAGCAAATCTACCAATGTGTGCAAAAATTTTGCAAAAATGTGTGCAAATATAACAGAAAAAAAAAGAGAAAAAAAATATTTTTTTTAACCAAAAATTGTCATATCCACTGAAGACATCTCATTTGCCACATAAATTAAGCTGTCTTAGCCACTACAACAAATTTAATGTGCAAAATAGCTTCTAAGACACTCCTAAATACTGGCATAAGATCCTGCCTAATGATAAATCTGCCCCATTATGTGTGCAAATACTGTATGATTACAATCTGATTTGTACCAATATGCTATTATTCCTTGGCCTAGCTGCTGTGTTAAGAATGGATTATAGAGGAGAGGATAATCAGAGTTTTAGAGGTTTCCATTGTAAGAAATGGTTGGATTCTAGAAATGTTGGAGAGGTGAGAGGTTGGAGTCCAGCACAACCCCAATACAGCGGGCCTGTTGCCTCCTGGTTATGGGGACATCACAGACAGAAATGGAGAGATCAAGGTTAGGTCAGTTAGTAGACGGTGGAAAGAGAAGTAGTTCCAATTTGGAAATATTATGTTTCAAGAAGAGAGGACATGATATTAGAGACGTCAACGAGACTGTCACTGGTGTTTAGCATTAAGGTAGGAGTGATTTTATGCAAAGACTTATATAGAGGGAAAAGAGAAGAGGACCTAGGACTGAGTCCTGAGGAACCCTAACTGTAAGAGGAAGAGGAGAAGAGAAAGATCCAGGGAACATGCGGTAAGAGAGATAGGAAGAAAACTAAGAGAGGCCAATGGAGCGAAGCATCCTGAGGATGAGCTAGTGGTCCACAGTATCGAATGCAGCGGAGAGATCCAGAAGAACGAGGAAAGAATAGTCACCTTTGGATTTTGCAGTGAGGAAATCGTTGGAGACTTTAGAAAGAGCGGTTTCATTAGAGTGCTTAGAGTAGAAACCAGATTGTAGGGGATAAAAAAGGTCAGCTGAGAGATAGCGGGTCAATAAAGTATAGACCATGAGTTCCAGGAGTTTAGAGATAAAAAGAAAAATGGGAAACTGCTTGGTAGCTAGCAGCACTGGATGGGTCCAGGAAAGCTTTCTTTAGTGACAACAGTATGCTTGAAGTAAGAGGGAGCATTGAAGAAATACGGAGCGTCTAACAACATGCACTATGGCGTGATTCACAAAGATCGTGCTCCCGATTTCCTGCATCTGTCGCTTCCCCGCGACACAATTTTAATCTTAAATCCCGCGCTGAGTCCAAAATAGTTGTATTGTCCGATGGCACGCACCCCAATTTCTGTCACGTGGAAGCCAGCGCAATTGTGCCACAATCTGATCGCGTGCGACACAATTCCCAATTACCTGACACAGCAGTGAAAATCCCCAAAATTTCTAAAATCTGACGAAAGAGCGATCCGCTGTCCCTTAGTAAATAAGCCCCATTGTGTTTATAAATTTTCAATAGTAATTATTTCTGTTTCAAATATCAGGAGCCAAAGAAGATGAGCGATATAGTAAGTGACATTAATTCCAGAAAGCACCCTAATTTATAATTCAGTCCCACACATTCTATTCCACGTTTGTTGGCATGATGTGAAGTGAGAAATATACTAACCATTTTTATCCTGAGAACTGTAGGATGAGCAATAGAAATGGAGACAGAATACAGATTTGAACTACGTGACACTTTTCACAGATCTGGCACTTAAGTCTTTGTTCAAACAACACTATACTGCTTAGTATCCATTAGTATTTGTAAGTCAAATCCAGGATTTTTAACACACACATCAGGTGTACTGAATATGGTGGAATAACCCTGACATCTGTGATAATATGCTGTACAATTCTATATTTTAACTATTCACTTCCATAGAAAAAAAAACTGTATATATGTGGCAGGTTGCTATATGTTGAAAAGAGTGGTGAACGCCCACTCTCAAGTTATATCACAGGGTGAACCAACACTGGAGAGTAGTACACAAAGCCCACCCACCTACGCAACGGGACCTTTACTCTCAACTCCAATTTGCTAGCCATCATACTCACTCACCTATGGCTTCCAGCACCTATAGTTTACCGGACACACAGTGTAGCCAGCAAGCCCCGGTACACTCATGGAGCTGGAAGCCACGCTGCCATATAGTCTCCAGCCACTGCAGAAGGGCAGCAGCGGTCAGTCTCCCCAGACACAACCCCAGTGCATCCCAACCATCTCCTTGTCCCCTAAAACACTATGTCCAGTGATTAACATGGAGGGGTTTGGTGCCTCTTTACCCCCAATGGACTTGGGCACATGGGACTCTCAGTCTTCCTTACTAACATCACATCCTACTGTGGTTAAACAAGGGGGCACATGTACTTACCCGTCCCTGCGCGTTCCCCGAGGTGCGATCCCCGACGAGAATGCACAGCTGCCGCGATTCACTTACAGTGTGCGGCCGATATCCTGCATGTGTTGCTTCCCCGATCAGGTCCACCGGAGTTCACCATCTTCTTCCCAGTGTATGTAAGTGCATTATATGCTACACAATTTTAAAGTTAAATCCCGTGGTTTGTCCATCAGACCGTCCGATGGCCTACCCCCCTGATTTGTGTCGCATGAAAGCCGGCGCGATTGTGACATAATCCGATCGCGTGCGCCCAAAAATTCCTGTAAAATGTGGCTCTACATTCAGCAATTGCCTACTAAACAGGACTCTAGGGAGCTGATTCATGAAGTCAAAGAGATGTGCTGTCAGGAAATTGCAGCGGTTCATAAGGATGTACAGCAAGTGGCACAAAGAGTGAATGTGCTGGAAGATTACCGGGTGGTAGTTTCCACTCTGCAGTATGAGGATTTTAGAACAACCACAACCATCAGAGACTTGAGACATCACATAGAAGATCTTGATAACAGGGGACGCCACCATAATATTAGGGTGCGGGCATCCCAGAACAGCAAGGTGAGAGGGCTGTGCAGGGCTACCAACAACAGCTATTTCATATGATTCTGGACCGGCCTCTTGAGTTCACACTTGAGATGGATAGGGCTCATAGAGCCCTTCGTCCAAAAACTAATGGTCCCATCTGGGATGTTATCTCTAATGTAATGTTTAGAGACTATGAAGCAGGCTTGTTTACTTAAAACTTGAAAAAAAAACACTTGAAACGTGTTTTTCATGGGCTCACGGCTACAACTCTACCAAGTTGGATAGGTTGGATAACACTCCAACAACGCAGAGCCCTCAAGCGGCTTCTGGACCTTCTACGAAATAAGGGTATACCCTATTGCTTGGGTTTCCCCTTCAGTCTCACGGCTAGAAAAGATAATAAGTCTTGCTGGCTGTACTCTGATGGTCACCCATGTTTTAAGGAGACCTAGTGGACTCGTCATGGCTCAGGGAGGAACCGTGAATGTTGTATCACCTTCCTAAACTATTGTAGGGTCCTGGTACATTCCTTCTCCAGGAATAAATTCTCCCAAATGTGTACACTGCTTGCTACTGGAGCTGATACTCCCATTGTGGGTGTGGGTTGCTCTTTGGAGTTTTTACAATGAGATTGGCTTTAAGCAGCCATTGATGTTTTCAAAATGTTATTCAGTCAGCTTTTCAGTTTGCTAGTTCTGTAATGTTTTATATGTTAACCCATGGGTTTCTCTCTATGCTGCTTACAGTTGGAAGGCCCTGTATCCGAGTTTCCGTCTGCCTTATTAATCCTGTGTAAAGCTATTTGGCTGACTTTCTTTGATTATGGCTAAACTACTCTCCTTAATGCCAAAGGCCTTAACTCTGGTGTAAAAAGACATCTTAGATTAAAAGAGATGCACCAACTTAAGGCCGATATAGTATTTGTCCAAGAGACACTTTTCTCGTCTACAGGATCTTTCCTCTTTGCCAAACAGTGGTATCCAATAGCCTTTATGGCAAATGCGCCAGCTAAAAAGTTGGGAGGGCTATCCTAAGATCCTGCCATTGCCAACCCCAAATATCAGAGACTGAGACTGATCCCTGTGCTCATTATGTCATCAGGGGATCTATTTTGGGTGTCAACATGGCCTTATGCAACATATATGCCCGTAACTCACGACAGATTTCCTTTCTCTCCATGGAACTCTCTGAGCTATCCTCTAAATGTAGCAAAATTCTAATACTCGGTGAAATACTCCTCACATCTCCACTCTCTCTGTCTTGTGGACAGTCCTTATTAACTTCTTTAATGAGAATACCTTGTGGGAGGCACATAAAGCAGTGTTTAAAGGGCAGTCGGATTTCTCTAGCCACTAAACTCAAAGAATTTTAAACTACTGTAGATACAAGCAGAATCTGCAACAGGCAGAGAAAGAGCTAGCTTTCCACCCCTCACCTCCTTCACTTAGAAAGATTCAGATAATTTGTTCCAAAATTAGAAAGTTATTTATAAAATTTTCCAGGCGTAAATTCTATAAATTTGGGAATAAAGCCCATACACTACTGTCAACTTCGACACAAATTGGCTAACCAGAAACCTTACGCTATTAAAAAAGACCTGACACCCAGAAATTAGGCACTAGGAGCTTCTTACTAAAGTAAGCAGCTCCTAGTGCTAAAACAAATGCAGCAGTGTTAAATTGATAGCGTTAGCGCTGTACACTACAAACGCCAGACCACTCTCAAAGCTTGCCCCATAGCTCGGCGGTGACTGCTGCGCGTCATGAGGCATGAATGCTCCGGACCGCTTTGAGAGCGGTCCAGCCTATTTATTGTACTCCACAGCGGTGTTAGATAGTGTTATCGGGGGTTTCCGATAACGTTATCATTGTAACACTGCTGCGTTTGTTTTAGCACTTGGAGCTGCTGGGTGACAGGTCCTCTTTAAAGATAAAAAGGGAATTTTACATTCCACCCCACGAAAGTTGTGGAGCTTTTTCACTCCTACTACACCACTTTATACTTCCTGCCATTCTCCTCCCTTGAACGGAACACTAAATTACATCACTATTCATCTTAATGTTCTTGCCCCCAATTTTCTTCAGAAGCCCTCGCTTACTTAAATCAGATTATGCCAGAGGAAATAGCAGACACAATCCAACATCTTCAGGGAGGTAAGGCCCTGGGCCCAGATGGTTTCTCCCATCTTAATTACAAAACCTTTTTCTCCCATATGGTTACCATATTTAGTGGGTTTCTTAAAGGTGAACCAATTCCGAAATCAATGCTTCCCTCTTTAATCATGTTCATTCCTAAGCTGGGTAAAGACCTGTCAGAATGCTCCAGCTACTGACCCATCAGCCTCCTGAATGCTGACCTCAAAATCTTTATTAAACTTTTAGCAAACAGACTAGGAGATTGGCTACCACAACTGATCCATAAAGACCAGGTTGGGTTTGTCCGTTACAGACAGGCTGGCAACAATAACTGTGGCACCATTGACTTGATAGACCTGGTATAGAAGACTAAGTTGGAGGCTTTGATATTGAGTCTGGATGCTGAGATGGCTTTTGATTGCCTGAACTGGCATTTTATGTTTTGTTGATGCTCTATTCTTTCCCCTCAGCACAAATTCGACTTCTGCACACCAATTCTGCCCCTGGAAATATTTGTAGTGGGACCCACCAGGGTTGCCATTACCCCCTCCTCTTTATGTATTAAGTATTGAACCCCTAGTGGCACACATTAGGCAAAACTCTGATATTACGGGGATCGAGGTTTGCCGACAAAGTATTGCTTACACTCACTAATCCTCTTATCTCCTTGCCCAACTTACAGGCAGTTATTGATGCGCATAGTACTGTATCAGGTTACAAGATAAACCATACTAAGTCGGAAGCCCTACAGCTAAACTTACCCACCTCCTTCTACACTTCATGTGTGATAGCTTTCGTTAGAGCCGGAGTTTGTGCTCTTTAAGAATCTATGGATAAGGCTCTATCTATCCATATTCTTCCTTTATAAGGAAAAATCCTCCCCCCTAATCCCCCCTCTTTATCTGTCGTCGTTGTGGAAAACAGCAGCAATGAAAATGTTAGTCCTCCCTAGATTTCTATACCTTTTTGAAACCCTTCTGGTCAGATTCCCAGTAAGTGTCTTAAGACTAATTCAGACATTGTTCCTAGACTTTTTATGGAACTCTAGAAGACTATAATGAAAATGATATTACCGGCGCCCAGGTCAAAAGGAGGCTTGGGGTTCCTGGATGTTGCCAATTATTACTATGCGGCCCATCTGTGACATAGTCTCATGGACCTCTTTACTATCCTTTAACAGGTGGATGGAAATAGAAAAGCTCTAGCTGACCCCTGTGCATCCTAACGCTTTGATATGGGGTTCCCCTGTAGAGCCACCTGTGGCATCTGATGGCTTTCACTAGGAATATATGTGAAAAGTAAAAACAAAAAAGAAAAACAGAGGACGGCGCCTCGGGTGATACCGTCCAGCGAAGAGGAAATATAAGCAGCCCCTATTAGGGGTGCTCACCTGTCGATGTCTTGTCTCATGGCAAAATGTCCCAAAAACTGGGATACTGGAGATAGATGAACGTTTCTCTGGTATGTAAATGTTGGATCGTAGCCACATACAGCTGCTTCTAGCCAAAAAGAAATCTCACAAAGGTCCAAAAAAATATGAACTTGGGATATGAAATATAGAAACTATAGAAAAAGGATTTTGCCAGAAATTGTGGCGCTAGTAGCTAAGAGTATTAACCAACTTCACCAGACTAATAGCACTTTTAGTAAAACCATTTAAAATAATAGATTAGGTTTTATTTATAAAATATATGTAAAATATATTTTATAAATAAAACCTTATCTATTATTTTAGGGTTCTCACCTTAAAGGATGGGAAAATAAAGTTTGGTCTCCTTGGGACTTACATTAATGTAAATGTTTATTTTTATAACTATAGACTAGAGATGAGCGAACATGCTCGTCCGAGCTTGATGCTCGGTCGAGCATTAGGGTACTCGAAACTGCTCGTTACTCGGACGAATACTTCGCCCGCTCGAGAAAATGGCAGCTCCCGCCGTTTTGCTTTTTGGCGGCCAGAAACAGAGCCAATCACAAGCCAGGAGACTCTGCACTCCACCCAGCATGACGTGGTACCCTTACACGTCGATAGCAGTGGTTGGCTGGCCAGATCAGGTGACCCTGGGATAGACTAGCCGCTGGCCGCGCTGCTCGGATCATTCTGTCTCTGGATGCCGCTAGGGAGAGAGCTGCTGCTGCTCAGGGAAAGCGTTAGGGTGTTCTATTAGCTTACTGTTAGGCAGGAGTGATTCTCAAAGAACCCAACAGCCCTTCTTAGGGCTACAATAACGTTCTACTTTTTTTATTTTAATTTGCATCTTTTACCATTTTGTGAGGAATTAGCAGGGGGACTTGCTACCGTTGTGTTTAGCTCTTAGTGGCACACATATCCATAGCAAAGACCGAAGTGGGAAAATTCAGTAGGGGTTGGATTTCTATTAGGCAATAACTCAGTGTCATCTCATCTGGCATAGTACTGTGCTTCCTTTGATACTTGGCTAGAAAATAGCCATAGGAGAATACAAACAGCTTCTTGAAGCCTACAGTAGCGTTCTATATATTTGATTTCTGGTTGATCTGCTGGTGGCTGTAGTTTCTGCAGTGCATGTACTTGCCAATTCTGAGCAATTTGTAGTGAGACTTGCGACCGCTGTGTTCTGCGCTTAGTGGCGCACATATCCATAGCAAAGGCTGAAGTGGCAAAATTCAGTAGGGGTTGGATTTCTATTAGGCAATAACTCAGTGTCATCTCATCCGGCATAGTACTGTGCTTCCTTTGATACTTGGCTAGAAAATAGCCATAGGAGAATACAAACAGCTTCTTGATCTTGAAGCCTACAGTAGCGTTCTATATATTTGATTTCTGGTTGATCTGCTGGTGGCTGTAGTTTCTGCAGTGCATGTACTTGCCAATTCTGAGCAATTTGTAGTGAGACTTGCGACCGCTGTGTTCTGCGCTTAGTGGCGCACATATCCATAGCAAAGGCCGAAGTGGCAAAATTCAGTAGGGGTTGGATTTCTATTAGGCAATAACTCAGTGTCATCTCATCTGGCATAGTACTGTGCTTCCTTTGATACTTGGCTAGAAAATAGCCATAGGAGAATACAAACAGCTTCTTGAAGCCTACAGTAGCGTTCTATATATTTGATTTCTGGTTGATCTGCTGGTGGCTGTAGTTTCTGCAGTGCATGTACTTGCCAATTCTGAGCAATTTGTAGTGGGACTTGCGACCGCTGTGTTCTGCGCTTAGTGGCGCACATATCCATAGCAAAGGCCGAAGTGGCAAAATTCAGTAGGGGTTGGATTTCTATTAGGCAATAACTCAGTGTCATCTCATCCGGCATAGTACTGTGCTTCCTTTGATACTTGGCTAGAAAATAGCCATAGGAGAATACAAACAGCTTCTTGATCTTGAAGCCTACAGTAGCGTTCTATATATTTGATTTCTGGTTGATCTGCTGGTGGCTGTAGTTTCTGCAGTGCATGTACTTGCCAATTCTGAGCAATTTGTAGTGAGACTTGCGACCGCTGTGTTCTGCGCTTAGTGGCGCACATATCCATAGCAAAGGCCGAAGTGGCAAAATTCAGTAGGGGTTGGATTTCTATTAGGCAATAACTCAGTGTCATCTCATCTGGCATAGTACTGTGCTTCCTTTGATACTTGGCTAGAAAATAGCCATAGGAGAATACAAACAGCTTCTTGAAGCCTACAGTAGCGTTCTATATATTTGATTTCTGGTTGATCTGCTGGTGGCTGTAGTTTCTGCAGTGCATGTACTTGCCAATTCTGAGCAATTTGTAGTGGGACTTGCGACCGCTGTGTTCTGCGCTTAGTGGCGCACATATCCATAGCAAAGGCCGAAGTGGCAAAATTCAGTAGGGGTTGGATTTCTATTAGGCAATAACTCAGTGTCATCTCATCCGGCATAGTACTGTGCTTCCTTTGATACTTGGCTAGAAAATAGCCATAGGAGAATACAAACAGCTTCTTGATCTTGAAGCCTACAGTAGCGTTCTATATATTTGATTTCTGGTTGATCTGCTGGTGGCTGTAGTTTCTGCAGTGCATGTACTTGCCAATTCTGAGCAATTTGTAGTGAGACTTGCGACCGCTGTGTTCTGCGCTTAGTGGCGCACATATCCATAGCAAAGGCCGAAGTGGCAAAATTCAGTAGGGGTTGGATTTCTATTAGGCAATAACTCAGTGTCATCTCATCCGGCATAGTACTGTGCTTCCTTTGATACTTGGCTAGAAAATAGCCATAGGAGAATACAAACAGCTTCTTGATCTTGAAGCCTACAGTAGCGTTCTATATATTTGATTTCTGGTTGATCTGCTGGTGGCTGTAGTTTCTGCAGTGCATGTACTTGCCAATTCTGAGCAATTTGTAGTGGGACTTGCGACCGCTGTGTTCTGCGCTTAGTGGCGCACATATCCATAGCAAAGGCCGAAGTGGCAAAATTCAGTAGGGGTTGGATTTCTATTAGGCAATAACTCAGTGTCATCTCATCCGGCATAGTACTGTGCTTCCTTTGATACTTGGCTAGAAAATAGCCATAGGAGAATACAAACAGCTTCTTGATCTTGAAGCCTACAGTAGCGTTCTATATATTTGATTTCTGGTTGATCTGCTGGTGGCTGTAGTTTCTGCAGTGCATGTACTTGCCAATTCTGAGCAATTTGTAGTGAGACTTGCGACCGCTGTGTTCTGCGCTTAGTGGCGCACATATCCATAGCAAAGGCCGAAGTGGCAAAATTCAGTAGGGGTTGGATTTCTATTAGGCAATAACTCAGTGTCATCTCATCTGGCATAGTACTGTGCTTCCTTTGATACTTGGCTAGAAAATAGCCATAGGAGAATACAAACAGCTTCTTGAAGCCTACAGTAGCGTTCTATATATTTGATTTCTGGTTGATCTGCTGGTGGCTGTAGTTTCTGCAGTGCATGTACTTGCCAATTCTGAGCAATTTGTAGTGGGACTTGCGACCGCTGTGTTCTGCGCTTAGTGGCGCACATATCCATAGCAAAGGCCGAAGTGGCAAAATTCAGTAGGGGTTGGATTTCTATTAGGCAATAACTCAGTGTCATCTCATCCGGCATAGTACTGTGCTTCCTTTGATACTTGGCTAGAAAATAGCCATAGGAGAATACAAACAGCTTCTTGATCTTGAAGCCTACAGTAGCGTTCTATATATTTGATTTCTGGTTGATCTGCTGGTGGCTGTAGTTTCTGCAGTGCATGTACTTGCCAATTCTGAGCAATTTGTAGTGAGACTTGCGACCGCTGTGTTCTGCGCTTAGTGGCGCACATATCCATAGCAAAGGCCGAAGTGGCAAAATTCAGTAGGGGTTGGATTTCTATTAGGCAATAACTCAGTGTCATCTCATCCGGCATAGTACTGTGCTTCCTTTGATACTTGGCTAGAAAATAGCCATAGGAGAATACAAACAGCTTCTTGATCTTGAAGCCTACAGTAGCGTTCTATATATTTGATTTCTGGTTGATCTGCTGGTGGCTGTAGTTTCTGCAGTGCATGTACTTGCCAATTCTGAGCAATTTGTAGTGGGACTTGCGACCGCTGTGTTCTGCGCTTAGTGGCGCACATATCCATAGCAAAGGCCGAAGTGGCAAAATTCAGTAGGGGTTGGATTTCTATTAGGCAATAACTCAGTGTCATCTCATCCGGCATAGTACTGTGCTTCCTTTGATACTTGGCTAGAAAATAGCCATAGGAGAATACAAACAGCTTCTTGATCTTGAAGCCTACAGTAGCGTTCTATATATTTGATTTCTGGTTGATCTGCTGGTGGCTGTAGTTTCTGCAGTGCATGTACTTGCCAATTCTGAGCAATTTGTAGTGGGACTTGCGACCGCTGTGTTCTGCGCTTAGTGGCGCACATATCCATAGCAAAGGCCGAAGTGGCAAAATTCAGTAGGGGTTGGATTTCTATTAGGCAATAACTCAGTGTCATCTCATCCGGCATAGTACTGTGCTTCCTTTGATACTTGGCTAGAAAATAGCCATAGGAGAATACAAACAGCTTCTTGATCTTGAAGCCTACAGTAGCGTTCTATATATTTGATTTCTGGTTGATCTGCTGGTGGCTGTAGTTTCTGCAGTGCATGTACTTGCCAATTCTGAGCAATTTGTAGTGGGACTTGCGACCGCTGTGTTCTGCGCTTAGTGGCGCACATATCCATAGCAAAGGCCGAAGTGGCAAAATTCAGTAGGGGTTGGATTTCTATTAGGCAATAACTCAGTGTCATCTCATCTGGCATAGTACTGTGCTTCCTTTGATACTTGGCTAGAAAATAGCCATAGCAATAGGATAGCATTGTTTGGTTTTAAAAACTCAAAAAAAAACAAAAAACACAAAAAAAAAAAAAAAAAAAAAAAAAAAAGTAAAAAAAAAAATAAAGTTATAACTCTCATTTTAAAAATGTTTAACCCGAGGGCTAGGGGTAGAGGACGAGGGCGGGGACGTGGGCGTCCAACTACTGCAGGGGTCAGAGGCCGTGGTCCTGGGCGGGGTGAGACACCACCTGCTGATGAGGGAGCAGGGGAACGCCGCAGAGCTACACTCCCTAGGTTCATGTCTGAAGTTACTGGGACTCGTGGTAGAGCACTGTTGAGGCCAGAACAGTGCGAACAGGTGATGTCGTGGATTGCTGACAATGCTTCGAGCAATTTGTCCACCACCAGTCAGTCTTCCACGCAGTCCACCCATGTCACCGAAATCGCCACTCCTCCAGCTCCTGCACCTCAGCCTCCTCCCCCCCAGTCTGCCCCCTCCCAGGAAAATTTGGCATTTGAACCGGCATACTCTGAGGAACTGTTTTCTGGACCCTTCCCACAGTCACAAACCACTTGTCCGGTTGCTGCTGAGCAATTTTCCGATGCCCAGGTTTTCCACCAGTCACAGTCTGTGGGTGATGATGACCTTCTTGACGTAGTGGAAGTGTGTAAAGAGGTGTCCGACGATGAGGAGACACGGTTGTCAGACAGTGGGGAAGTTGTTGTCAGGGCAGGAAGTCCGAGGGGGGAGCAGACTGAGGGATCGGAGGATGATGAGGTGACAGACCCAAGCTGGGTTGAGAGGCCGGGTGAACACAGTGCTTCTGAGACGGAGGAGAGTCCTCGACCTGAACAGGTTGGAAGAGGCAGTGGTGGGGCCAAACGGAGAGGCAGGGCCAGAGCTGGTGCATCAGCGCCACTGTCAACTAGTGAAGCTCCCGTGGTGAGGGCTCTTGCGGCGAGGGCTAGATCTTCAGAAGTGTGGAGGTTCTTTAAGGAAACACCGGATGACCGACGGACTGTGGTGTGCAACATTTGCCAAACCAGGCTCAGCAGGGGTTCCACCACTACTAGCTTAACTACCACCAGTATGCGCAGGCATATGAATGCTAAGCACCCCACTCAGTGGCAACAAGCCCGTTCACCTCCGGCCGTGCACACCACTGCTCCTTCCCCTGTGTCAGCTGCTAGTCAGCCCCCTGCCCAGGACCCTGCCACAAAAACCCCATCGTCGCCTCCACGATCCTCCACAGCATCCACCAGCGTTCAGCTCTCCATACCCCAGACGCTGGAGCGGAAACGCAAATATAGTGCAACCCACCCGCACGCCCAAGCCCTTAATGTGCACATCTCCAGATTGCTTAGCCTGGAGATGCTGCCCTATAGGCTAGTAGAGACCGAGGCCTTTCGCAACCTCATGGCGGCGGCCGCCCCTCGGTATTCGGTCCCCAGCCGCCACTACTTTTCCCGATGTGCCGTCCCAGCCCTGCACCAGCACGTGTCAGACAACATCATCCGTGCCCTGACCAACGCCGTTTCTGACAAGGTCCACCTGACCACGGACACGTGGACGAGTGCTGCCGGGCAGGGCCACTATATATCGCTGACGGCACATTGGGTTAACTTGGTGGAGGCTGGGACCGAGTCTGACCCTGGGGCTGCTCATATACTGCCGACGCCGAGGATTGCGGGGCCTACCTCGGTCCAGGTGTTTCAGGCCTACTATGCCTCCTCCTCCTCCCACCCCTCCTCCACCTCCTCCTCCGAACTACCATCCGTGGGCACGGCGCCATCAGTCGGTAGCTCTAGGCACAGCAGCAGTGCCGTCGCTAAGCGACAGCAGGCGGTGCTCAAACTGCTGAGCCTAGGCGACAAAAGGCACACCGCCCAAGAGCTATTACAGGGCATCACGGCGCAGACTGATCTGTGGCTGGCACCGCTGAACCTCAAGCCGGGAATGGTTGTGTGTGACAACGGCCGTAACCTGGTGGCGGCTCTGCAACTCGGCAGACTGACACATGTGCCATGCCTGGCCCATGTGTTAAATCTGATAGTGCAGCGTTTCCTCAAGACATACCCCAATCTGTCTGATTTGCTCACGAAGGTGCGCCGCATCTGTGCGCATTTCAGGAAGTCCAGCCCAGATGCTGCCACTCTCAGGGCAGCGCAGCGCCGCCTCCAACTGCCCGCTCACCGACTGTTGTGCGACGTGCCCACGAGGTGGAATTCAACACTGACCATGTTATCCAGAGTTTACCAGCAGCGCAGAGCGATTGTAGACTGCCAGATGTCAACTTCCACCAGAACTGGTAGTCAGGTCAGTCAGCTTCCTCAAGTCTACAATGAGGAGTGGACGTGGATGTCTGATATCTGTCAGGTGCTGAGTAACTTTGAGGAGTCAACACAGATGGTCAGTGGCGATGCCGCCATCATCAGCCTCACCATCCCGCTGCTTGGCCTGTTGAAAAACTCTCTGGTCAGCATGAAGTCGGAAGCTTTGCGCTCGTCACAAGAGACGGGGGAAGAATATTCCCTTGTTGATAGCCAAAGCACCCTGAGGTCTGTTTCTCAGCGCATATCGGAGGAGGTGGAGGTGGAGGAGGAAGAGGAGGAGAATGTTGGCGAGACACAAGAGGGGACCATTGTTGAGTCCTTCACTGTTCAGCGTGTATGGGCAGAAGAAGAGGAGTTGGAGGAGTTGGAGGAGGAGGAAATGGACAGTCAGGCCAGTGAGGGGAGTGAATTCTTACGCGTTGGTACTCTGGCGCATATGGCAGATTTCATGCTAGGCTGCCTATCCCGTGACCCTCGCGTTCAAAGAATTTATTCCAGCACCGATTACTGGGTGTTCACTCTCCTGGACCCACGGTACAAGCAAAATCTTCCCACTCTCATCCCTGGAGAGGAAAGGAGTGTGAGAATGCATGAATACCAGCAGGCCCTGGTGCACAAGCTGAAACAGTATTTCCCTTCTGACAGCGCTAGCGGCAGAGTGCGTAGTTCTGCGGGACAAGTAGCGAGGGAGAGTAGGCGAGCAGGCAGCTTGTCCAGCACTGGCAAGGGTACGCTTTACAAGGCTTTTGCCAGCTTTATGTCACCCCAGCAAGACACTGTCACCTGTCCCCAGTCTCGGCAGAGTAGGGCTGATCTTTACAGAAAGATGGTGAGGGAGTACGTAGCTGACCATACCATCGTCCTAAATGATCACACAGCTCCCTACAACTACTGGGTTTCAAAGCTGGACATGTGGCACGAACTGGCGCTCTACGCCTTGGAGGTTCTTGCCTGCCCTGCCGCTAGCGTCTTGTCCGAGCGGGTTTTCAGTGCAGCTGGTGGCATCATCACCGATAAGCGTACACGCCTGTCGACTGACAGCGCTGACAGGCTGACGCTTATCAAGATGAATAAAGCATGGATTTCTCCTAATTTCCAATCTCCAGCAGGTGAAGGAAGCTCAACCTGAATAATTTATCCACTCCTCCTCCTCCTCCTCATTTTCCTCCTTCCCCTGCTCTTTGTACAGTAAAGCAGAGGAAACTGGCTATTTTTTGACAGGGCCCACTGGCTCTACCTATAGTACTTTATGCATTTAATTTTTCTGGAGGGCCACCTACCCGGTCCTCTGTTTGAAACAATTTTTGTGAGTGCCACATACAGGCACTCAATCTATTCCATTTTTCTGGAGGGCCACCTACCCGGTCCTCTGTTTTAAAAATTTTTTGGGACTGCCACATACAGGCACTCAATCTATTCCATTTTACTGCAGGGCCACCTACCTGCTCCTCTGGTTTGAACAATTTTTGGGACTGCCACATACAGGCACTCAATCTATTCCATTTTACTGGAGGGCCACCTACCTGCTCCTCTGGTTTGAAACATTTTTGGGACTGCCACATACAGGCACTCAATCTATTCCATTTTACTGCAGGGCCACCTACCTGCTCCTCTGGTTTGAACAATTTTTGGGACTGCCACATACAGGCACTCAATCTATTCCATTTTACTGCAGGGCCACCTACCTGCTCCTCTGGTTTGAACAATTTTTGGGACTGCCACATACAGGCACTCAATCTATTCCATTTTACTGCAGGGCCACCTACCTGCTCCTCTGGTTTGAACAATTTTTGGGACTGCCACATACAGGCACTCAATCTATTCCATTTTACTGCAGGGCCACCTACCTGCTCCTCTGGTTTGAACAATTTTTGGGACTGCCACATACAGGCACTCAATCTATTCCATTTTACTGCAGGGCCACCTACCTGCTCCTCTGGTTTGAACAATTTTTGGGACTGCCACATACAGGCACTCAATCTATTCCATTTTACTGCAGGGCCACCTACCTGCTCCTCTGGTTTGAACAATTTTTGGGACTGCCACATACAGGCACTCAATCTATTCCATTTTACTGGAGGGCCACCTACCTGCTCCTCTGGTTTGAACAATTTTTGGGACTGCCACATACAGGCACTCAATCTATTCCATTTTACTGCAGGGCCACCTACCTGCTCCTCTGGTTTGAACAATTTTTGGGACTGCCACATACAGGCACTCAATCTATTCCATTTTACTGCAGGGCCACCTACCTGCTCCTCTGGTTTGAACAATTTTTGGGACTGCCACATACAGGCACTCAATCTATTCCATTTTACTGGAGGGCCACCTACCTGCTCCTCTGGTTTGAAACATTTTTGGGACTGCCACATACAGGCACTCAATCTATCCCATTTTACTGGAGGGCCACCTACCTGCTCCTCTGGTTTGAAAAATGTTTGGGACTGCCACATACAGGCACTATCCAAATTAAATTGTCTCCATAGCAGCCTCCACACGTTGTCTCCATTGCTACCTCCAAAAGTCGTCCATATAGCTGCCTCCATACATCGTCCCTTTATCAAACGAGGTGTGTCAGGCAGAAATTTGGGTTGTTTTCATGGATTCCACATCAAAGTTGTTAACTTTGTCACCACCCTGCTGTGTAATCCCCAAAATATACTGGCAAACTTTTACCATTTAGGGATATTATTTCAGCGCTTCTTGCGCATCTGTTTACATTCCCCTCACCCGGCATATCCTAAACTTATAAGAACGCTACTACACTTGATCTTATACAAAAGGTTCTTAGAAGTGCTGTTTGGGGAGTAGCCTAGAGACAGGGGCTTGGATTGGCGAAAGCTCGCCTGGCAGCGGAACGCCAGCTCCATGCGCATCATGCGCTTCTTGCGCATCTGTTTACATTCCCCTCACCCGCCATATCCCAAACTTATAAGAACGCTACTACACTTAACTTGGTGCAGGCTGGGACCGAGTCTGACCCTGGGGCTGGTCATATACTGCCGACGCAGAGAATTGCGGGGCCTACCTCGGTCCAGGTCTCAAAGGCCTACTATACCTCCTCCCACCCCTCCTCCACCTCCTCCTCCTCCGAATTACCATCCGTGGGCATGGCGCCATCAGTCGGTAGCTCTAGGCACAGCAGCAGTGCCGTCGCTAAGCGACAGCAGGCGGTGCTGAAACTGCTGAGCCTAGGCGATAAAAGGCACACCGCCCAAGAGCTATTACAGGGCATTCCACATCAAAGTTGTTAACTTTGTCGCCACCCTGCTGTGTAATCCCCAAAATATACTTGCAAACTTTTACCATTTAGGGATATTATTTCAGCGCTTCTTGCGCATCTGTTTACATTCCCCTCACCCGGCATATCCTAAACTTATAAGAACGCTACTACACTTGATCTTATACAAAAGGTTCTTAGAAGTGCTGTTTGGGGAGTAGCCTAGAGACAGGGGCTTGGATTGGCGAAAGCTCGCCTGGCAGCGGAGCGCCAGCTCCATGCCAAGATCCAACTAACATAGTTTTAACTGCAGCACCTTTAATCTACTACTAGTTCACTGCCTCCATACATCGTCCCCTTATCAAACGAGCTGTGTCAGGCAGAATTTTGGGTTGTTTTCATGGCTTCCATGTTAACTTTGTCGCCACCCTGCTGTGTAATCCACAAAATATACTGGCAAACTTTTATCATGTACCGATATTATTTGAGCGCTTCTTGCTCACCTCCTTTGGTTCCTCTCTGCCACCCATTGGTTTGAAGCCTGAGTCCATTTAGGGTATGTCGCCATGACACTCTCTAGCCTGCTGCCGCTGCCTCTGCATGCCGTCCCCTATAGTGTCAGGGTCAATTATTGGATGTTTTAGATGCTATCTAGCTTCATTCTGTCACTCTGTCATGGCCATGCTGTTGCCCATAATTTTGGCATAATGGTGCGATTATGCAGCCTCAGAGGCATCCATGCATGCTGCCCCTGCTGTTTCCTGTCCATTTCCGTGGTGTTTCCATCCTTTTCTGAGGTTCCCAGGTGTTTGGCCAAGCTTCCCTGTGCAGAGCCTTGGTCCCCTTGAAAAATGCTCGAGTCTCCCATTGACTTCAATGGGGTTCGTTATTCGAGACGAGCACTCGAGCATCGGGAAAAGTTCGTCTCGAATAACGAGTACCCGAGCATTTTAGTGTTCGCTCATCTCTACTATAGACCCATGGGTGATCTCTGTTCCTTTTTTGGTTATGTTTTGGTCTATAGCTATGTATGTGGATTTCTATGAAATAGTTCTGCAAGTATCTGATGCACATGCAAAAGGCTTGATACAAGACTACCGTATCTCCTTACAAACATAATTTTTGGATTGGGATGGCACTATCTTTAACTTGTCCTGTTAATCTGACGTGATATTGACAAGGGTCATATGTGACCCAAATAAATATATAAAGTATACACATACATATTTCTTTAATAAAATGTAAGTTGGAAAAAAAAAAGGTGAGTTTATGGCTGGCTCTGATTATGAATGCAAATGTAATTACAAGAGGAAAGAGGTCTGGAAACAATAAATTGTGGCTATATTTCATACATTTACCATAACAGTATCCATTATTATAGTCAACTATACTTTCACTGGTTAAATGTGTGACAAGAGGACTCTTTGTTTGGTTTACATTAGTAGTCAATATCACAGATATCAGATGTACATAGCAACCATGTAAGGAACTTTCTTTCAGAATAAAAGTTGAAAACGGGTTTATACTGCATTACAATTGGTGTATTTTTAAGTAATACACAGCATATTTAATGTTCAACTATCCAAATAAGATACTGACCATATAGTGTAATGGACATTTGCCACCCTAGGGACTTGTCATTCCGTATCTTTCAGGATTTTCAGGAATTCTAGAAAATCCCTCTAGGGCTAGACTAAGAATAAGGAAAAACTAAAGTTTACTTAACCTGTTGTTTCTTGATTCTAGTGTCTCTTCTGCAATCCACTCACTGGTGCTACCCACTGGTATGGAATAACAGATGACATCACTTTTGTCAGTTTAGCCACATTGGGTCATGTGAGTATAATTTAGTAATTTCCTTTTCTTTGGAACAGTCCTCGGATAATCTTACATGCACTGTCATCAAATGTAATCAGTAAATGTGTTGAAAAAACAGAACCAAAAGTCATCACCAGCCGGGCAGTACAAGAATCAAATGTAGGTTTCAAGGGTCAAAGCAGGTAGACTTGGAACAATAATTGGAACAAGGAAGTCGAAGGCAGGGTCTACAGCAACAAAAAACAGATGGATATTAAACTACAACCTATATATGGCAAGTTGGACCATAAGTTGGACCCAAAATGACCACACCAAAATTTGGTTCCACACTCTTCTCAAGACAATTAGTGTAAACATTCCTTGTGTGATACATGTCTTCATCCTTTTTTTAGATTGAATTTGCTTAATCACACCAATTTCCACACCAAGAACCCAGGTACATGTAACCAAAATGCTAGTAAGGCTTCACTTAACAATAAAAGCACATACAAAGACAAATAGGGGCACATCTACAAACCTGTCCCTCCGCGTTTCCTGATCCGGAGTGTCAGACGAGAATGAACGTGATTCACAAAGATTGTGCGTCCGATATGCTGCATGTGTCTCTTCCCCGCTCAGGTCCGCCAGAGTTCACCATCTTCTTCCCAGTGTATGTAAGTGCATTGTTTTGCGACATAATTTTACTGTTAAATCCTGCGCTCTTTCTGAATCCGTCGCATCGTTTGACGGCCCGCCCCCCGATTTCTTTCGCATGAAAGCCGGCGCCGCTGAGCCAAAATCTGATTGCGCGCTACACAATCGCTTTCTAAATGCCTGTCCCAGCGACGTGATCCCCGAAAACATTGGAAAACCTGATGGAAATGCAGCTGCAGGATCCTTAGTAAGTAAGCGCCATAAAATGTCACTTTGTTATGCATTATTAAATATTACTGTTTAATATTAGGTCAACTATATTAAAATATACAAGTTGTACATTTTGGATGATAAATGTTCTGCATCCATAAACTTTTTTGTCTAAATTTACAAGGCCAGCAAGTTGGCTTCCTTTTCTTGGTACAGTGCCGCCTTTAGGCTACCTGTACACTTTAATGTCAGTTTTTTCACAGGTGATTTGGCTCAGTCTGGCATCCTGTTTTCACAGAACCTAATCAACTATAGTCTATGAGTGATCCGTTAAAAAGGGTTCTGACTAGGACATACTCTAGATTGGTTGCATGGTTCGTTAAAGTAACCAAACCGTGTACTTTATGAATACAAATTAAGCCAAGAGGAAAGGTAAGGAAGGGCACTTCCATTGATTCTAGAACTTTAAAAGACAATTTACAGATAAAGAGGAGGGCGAGTGCAACATTAAATATAGTAATACTGAAACCTTATATGACTTAAGCTGCAGCCAGTTTATGTATTTCTACCAGAAGGTCAAGATGATCTCATTAATAAAATACTGCAGGATAAACTCATTCACTCCTAAGAGTGATGTGGGCTTTTGTGAGCTGCATGAAAGAGGACAATAGGATTGAACTGCACGGTGAAGTTACTACTGTAGGATGCCAATTGACACGTATCCCTTAGTCTTACATTTTTCCTATGTTTTAAATAAACTAGTGGGTACAACTCAATAAAGCATATGTTAGAAATTGCCAGTTCAACAATGGCAAAATTTATAAAAACACAACATTTTAAAGGGGTTGTCTTAGTTTATTACCCCCTTAACCTTGAGGCCCTTTTTTGCTTTTGCGTTTTCATTTTTCACTCCTCACCTTCAAAAATCTATAACTTTTTAAATTTTGCCATGTAAAGAATAGTGTGAGGGCTTGTTTTCTGTGTAGCAAATTGCACTTCATAGTGACAGTATTTAATATTCCATGCCTTGTGCTCAAAAGCAGGAGAAAAATTCCAATTGCAGTAAAATTGGTGGAAAAAAAAATATATATTTATATATTTTATAGGGAAAAGGGGGGGGGGAATTAGAAATTTTAGGATTTGTTAATTTTTTTTAACTATTTTTCAGTCCCCCAAGGGTAGTTTAACACTAGGTTGTCTGATTGGTTCTACCATATTCTGTCCTAATACAGTATGGCAGTATATGGGGAATTTACACATCATTTATTAAAATGTGCAAATCGCTGTCATGGTAAGAGATGGCCACTCCCCGATGATGTCACAGGGAGCAACAATCTAAGCCCATATGCTGCCAGCAGCTTTGCAGGTGGTGTTTGAAGGGTTACCATCCACAATCAGTGCTAGCAATATGCTGCAGACACCCTCCTTGTATGTAGAGGGCTCAGCCTGTGAGCCCTCTCCATACACCTGCAAGCGACATGTGACGTCCTAATACTTCACATGTCAGTAAGGGGTTGAAAAATCTAGAGGTGGCCTAGGTGGGGCTGTTAAAAAAAGAGAAACTTGTATTTAATTTCTCCAGCGTTCCCGCCGTCCTGCACTGCCATCTGTTGGTGTCATTCCCCTGTGTGGGGCAGCCACGCTTGACTCTGCAACTTCCCTCAGCCTGGTGGGATTAAAACGAGTGCTGTATCAGGCCCTGGGAAGGGGATGTGGGTGTGCCAGGTGGGCAGAAGTTGTCAGAGCAGAGCATATGTCTGTAGCTGTAAACAAACAGGGTCACAGCACCGACGGAGGCGGCGCAGGACACCAGGAGGGCCGGAGTAGGTAAGTACAAATTTCTTTTCTTTTACAGCCAACCCTAGACCTTTCCAATTTTTAATAAACTCAGATAACCCCTTTAATGCAACATTTAATGTAAGACTTAGAATACATTTCCTAAATGAGTTAACCGTATGATGGTCATGCTACAGTGAGCATATCTTTTAATTATATTTCATTTAATAGGATGTGGAAAATAAGTTGTTTTTATAAAATGAGTATTATGCCTGTTTATTACATGGATTGTCTTGCCTGGGGAGGAATTATTCCAGCCATGCTTTCATTTATTCAAACAGCATCATAATGGTTTTCAAAAGAAGAGGCTGAAACGTCTGACTCCTGCTACATAGCCTCCATGTGCTAGTACGAAAATAATGTTTGCAAATGAGAGTAATTAAATATAATTGAGAATGAAACTTGCCTGCAAATGAAGTAAGAAATATTTACAGCCAGCAATTACTTAACGCCAACTGCAGTGATTAACCAGGAGGCTTCTGTGAGACAAAGGAATAACTTAGCTGCAAACATATTTGCCTGAAACAACTTTAGTTATTTTATACTTGCCAAACTAGTGTAGAATGTCGACCAAAAGACCAGTATTGGGCTCGCTCGCCAACCAAGTGCACAATCATAAGGAGAAAGTCTTCCACTTCTCTTGATATAAACAGCGTATAAGAGAGTAGATCTTTTACACTCGCTCAATTGGTCCGGTAAAATCTTTAGATAACTTTTATTCATCCAATACATAGGAACAATACAGGAATTGTACAGTTATAAAAAAACGGATAGCATCTCCATCTGAGGCGTTTAGTCATCAATGCGATAGAAAGCTAAAGAGCACACAGATATAATGCACCCACCTTAAGTTAAAAGATATATATTAAAGGGGAATCTGTCATCAGTTTCATGCTTGAACCACATGCAGCCTGAAATTCTGATGTGTTCTACTTTTCTGGAACTTTACATTTCAGACAAGACATTTGTTAAAACAGTGCCCAGTGGTGGCCCCATTCTGTCTCTTCCCCACCCATAAAAGCTTCATTGCATTGACAGGTCCTATCCTAACAAAGCGGAGAGAAGCCAGAAGGGAGGTTCTGAGAAAACAAATTTTGCACTATTTTAGAGCTAGTGTTTCACGAAAAATGGGTAAGGCCAGTTGGAAATGGAGGCAGCCAGCAGAACGGTTGTTACAATTACATCAAGTCCTTAAAGGGGATGCACACGCCCTCTCCATACACCTGCAAGCGACATGTGACGTCCTAATACTTCACACGTCAGTAAGGGGTTGAAAAATCTACCCTTTTGAAAAATCTACTCTTTTTGCTACATTGAAACGCAAAATCAGCAAAAAGCAAAATGATCCCATTCTGGAAAACGTATGCTGATTTCCCAGACTCCCCTAGTGGAGCATCGATGGCTATAAGTCTCCACATGCCACATACTCCACATGCAGGAATATTGTTTGTTACATGTGCTACTATTGGTCTTTTTTTTTTTTAATTTGAAGTTTTATGGTCAAGGATCATATACACACTGATAATCCGTCCGTTTCTGACATTTGAAACTTCTAAAATGCTAATTGTTGCACTTATTCACTCTCGACTAGACTACTGTAACTCCCTACTAATCGGCCTTCCACTGACTAAACTCTCTCCTCTTCAATCTATTCTTAATGCAGCAGCCTGGCTGGTCTTTCAGGCCAAACGCTACACGGATGCCTCCAGTTTGTGCCAATCACTGCACTGGTTACCTGTCTCCTTTCGTATTCACTTTAAAATAATAACCCTCATCCACAAAGCTCTGAATAATGCTGCACCTCCCTATCTCTCTTCTCTCATCTCAGTCTATCGGCCTTCCCGTACATTAGATTAATCTCTACCTTAATTAGAACCTCCCATGCACGTATCCAGGACTTCTCCCGAGTTGCTCCAATTCTCTGGAATGCCCTTCCCCGGACTCTCAGACTAATACCAACCCTCCAAAGCTTCAACGTGCTCTTAAAAACCATCTCTTTAGGCAAGCCTATCACACTCGCTAACTGCTTGAAATGTCAACTCTCCCTTAATCCATCCTATGTCCTATCTCCCATCTGTTATCCGGCAAACAGCTGATATATACCAAGCTCCAGGCTTCTCTGCAGTCTTTTTCACCTAGGACCCTGTAAATAAGATGGCGGCTGATGGCTGGTTCAAGCAGCAACATCGTTGTTTAGTAAATTATTTATTAAATTATTTTATATTGTTCCCTTATAAAGAATGGCTGGACCATTATACAACCTCTTGTGTCACCCCCTCATCCTCATAGACTGTAAGCTCTTGTGAGCAGGGCCCTCGCTCCTATTGTTCCATATGACTGTTTGTTCTTTGTAATGTAATATAGTTGTATATGTCCCCTATGATTTGTAAGGCTACAGAATTTGATGGCACTATATAAATAAAGATTATTATTATTATACTCACCTAGAACTCTCACTATGAATAGGCTGAACAAGGCTGTCCTTACTGGTCTTAAGCCATAAAAAGACCCACATTCCTTTCATGGCTTAAGACCAGTAAGGACATGAGGAAAAAACCTAGGTGAAGATCAGTGTATAAATGATGCTGCTAAAGAGAAGATAAAAGTTACGTTTTAGTAATCCCACAATCATTCAGTGAGTCACATTACATTATTTGGGATTATTGCCTCAATACTAGTATATTCAGTGAAAAAACCTATATAAGATATCTTTATTCAGGAAAGAATGTATAAATTGCGCACAAGGTAAAAATCAATAGTGACTAAAACAGATAACATTTACAGTTCAGAATAAGCATAGTGTCCTTTTCAAGTTACGGAACAAAAAAAAAAAAACTAAATTATGTCCAGATATTGGCCCACATTTATTAAATTGTTTGCACCAGTTTTCTGTCTGACTTTGCACTGAAAAGAACAAGCAAACTGCTTGCACGTGTATTTATAAAGTGTCTGCGCCAGTTTTGTGTACAACGGCACACACTCTGTGTTAAAGGTGCACCAAAAAAATGTTTGTGCACACTTCCGGAGCAGCGCAGGCTGCACCATATGAATGAAGACCGCGTGCTTGTATTCAATAATCTGGTGCACTCTGCACATTAGGGAGGCAAACTGCGCTACGTTTGATAAATGTGGCCCATAATAATGCAATGAACAGAAACTGTAAAGAAAGAACATTAAAGATCTCTTCTGACTGAATGTCAAAGATGGAGATGTAGTTGAAGAGCTGTGGTTCAAAGTTAAAAAAGAAGCATTTTTTAGTAACAAATGTCGGCAATGACAAAAGTAGAATTAAAAGACTTACCGGCAATTTCTTATCCACAAATGGCGAATTAAGTTTACAAGTACAATTGCAATTATGTTTTAAATAGTGAGTAACATTGTAAAACTGCAAGAGAGAAAGACTTGAAGAAATTGGTGGACACTAAACTTAATGAGTAACCGTCATTTCAGATGATTTTTGATATTGACTGAGTGTTGTGAACATTTTTCTAAATATACTTCATTAACAAATTCTCCTTACTTTGTAAAGAAACAGACTGCAAAGTGCCCCTTGGTTATAATGTTACGTCTATGTTGCTATGGCAAATCTGTCTACCAGATTAAAGACAGGTCTCTGTCCTCTCTGGTTTGTTACACAGCTGTGAGTGTTAATATTAACCTTTAATTATATAGCGTCATCAAATTCTGCAGCGCCTTACAAATCATAGGGGAGATATACAAATATAATATTACATTACAGAGGACGAACAGTTATATAGTACAATAGGAGTCAGGGTCCTGCTCACAAGAGCTTACAGTCTATGAGGATGATGGGGGTGACACAAGAGCTTACAGTCTGTGAGGATGATGGGGGTGACACAAGAGCTTACAGTCTATGAGGGGGAAGGTGTGACACAGAGGGGCTCATTTCCGTCGGGTTTCCCGGCGATTTCCATTTTGCGCCACACGCGACACAGATCTGGGGGCGGGCCATAGGACAACCTGACGGATTCAGACTACTCGCAGGATTTAACATTTCAAATTGTGCTGCAAGACACGCACTTACAGGCACCGGAATAAGAAGGTTAACTCCGGCGGACCTCGGCGGGTAAGCGACGGATGCAGGAACTCGGGCGCACAAGCTTATTGAATCACACCGGACTTCATCTTCGTTGGAATGAGTAAAGTAAATTTGCCCCAAAATCTTGCAGTCTGTGAGGGTGAAGAGGGACACAACAGCTTACAGCCTATGAGGATGAGGGGGTGACACAAGAGCTTACAGTCTATGAGGATGAGGGGTTGACACAAGAGGTACAAGAGCTTGTTTAATACTCCAATCTTTATAAGAGAACAAATTAAAATTATTTAATAAATAAAAATACTGAAGCTTGAACCAGTAATCAGCTGCCATTTTATATATAAAGTCGAGGGTTAAAGAGACTGCAGAGAAGCCTGGACCTGGGTGTCTAGTGTTTGCAGGATAACAGGTGGGAGGAGGATACAGGATGGGTTACTTAAGAGAAGTTCAAGTTTCATGTCGATAGGCTTGCAGCTTCGGTAGAAGTTCTGGAAACATGAGAGGTTCGAGTTAAGAAAGGAAATAATCTAAGATCACTGGAAGACTGAGGAACATGGGTGGGGCTGAGATGAGAGGGGAAGAGGTAGGGAGGTACAGCATTGTGGATGAGGGTGATTATTTTAAACTGTATACCGAGAGAGACAGGCAACCAGTAAAATAACTGGCACAAACAGGGGGCATCCGTGTAGCATTTGATCTGTAAGACAAATTCTACAAACTTTTTTGTGGTGCAAGCAGCAGGAGGGTGCAAGTGATAGTATGTAAGGCTCAATTGAGAGATCAACCCTGAGACAGAGGGCCTGCTGCCTTGGGGTTATGGTGATCCCACAGACAGAGATGGAGAGTATGGCTTAGGTCTATTAGTAGATGGTGGAAAGACAAAAAGTTCAGTCTTAGAAAGATTTAGATTCAAGAAGCGAGAGGACACGGTGTTAGAGACAGCAGAGAGACGATCAATAATAATAATAATAATAATAATAATAATAATAAGTAATGAAGGGGTAATGATATGTGCCAAAATAAACAGTTAGGTATCAACAGCATAGAGATGATACTGGAAACCAAATATGCTGAGTACAGAGGAAGAGAATAAGAGAGTACAGTGTCTTTCAGACCAATGGAGCAAAGCATCCTGATGAGTAGCTGGTGTACAGTATCAAACAGTAAGATGAGGATTACTGTATATACTACAGCCACATAAAAAGAATCGGTGGAAAAGCTTGAGGCTGTAGACCTCAAAAGATGGGAAAGTGAGAGAGGGTACCTGAAAGTGCACCGTGGAGAGATGAATATGCCTACCCCTCCTCCCTGCCTATTCTCAGGTCTCGAGGAGCGATAGAATTGCAAGCCATCATAGCATACTGCAGTCATCTTGCTGGAACCACATTTCAGTGATAGTCTGCAGGTCAAACCTTTCTGCTTTCTTCCTGGCTGTAGTATGCTGTGATCAGTATTTTAAAAGAACAAGCTGAAAGTAAAGGGGTTAATCCTCACTGCCAGAGCTGTTATACCAGACACAGGTAGATTAGATATGAGCTCATCCATAAACAAATACTGTACAGGCTAGAATACACATCTTTATGGGAAAGAGTAGCTTTATTTTTTTTGTACAAACTAAGCAGAATTTGTTAATGAAGTATTCAAGAAAAATGTTCATCAAATACCCCCCACACACACAATATAAAAAATTATCTCAAATGATAGTTGCGCTTTAAATCTAGTAACCAGAGTCACAAATATGCTGCTAAAGCAAATAAAATTATGGGAAGTATCTAGAGAGGCATGCATTCTCATTATAATGACATAGTTTTGCTGTTCTACAAATCACTGGTCATATATTTTGGACAGTTTTGGGCACCAGTGTATACAAAGAACATAGTAGAACTATAACGGGCGCAGAGAAGAGCAACCAAGCTTATTATTGGAATGGGGGGAATAGAATTAAATGATAAATTACTAAACTTGAGGTTTAACTTAGAAAAAAAAAGACTAAGGGGAGACTTCAATACAATCAACTTTTTATACTGAGGCCTGTGGCCAGGACAAGACAGCATCCTCTACGCCAAGAGGAGAGGCAGATCTACCATTGCCATAGACAGGATAATTTGTTCATGGTTAAGAGGGTCATATTTGCGGTCAGGTAAGAATTTTTTCCCTGCTTTAGGCCAGTTGGCTTCAGACTTGAAGGGTTTTTTGCCCTCCTCTGAATCAACACTGTATTGGGTATGATACATATGTTGGACATGAAGGACCAGTGTCCTAACAAATATAACTAATTGTCTAATTGTCATTATTTGTCAATATTTGTGTTTATTTTATTTTCTTTTTTACATTTTCCAACCATTTTAATCTATCAAAGGATATTCTTCCAGTCATGAATTGCATGGTTGCCCATTTATTTCCTCTGCAAAATCAGCTGTTCGCAAGGTCAGGAAACGAACCTTAAAGGTCAAGGAGTCATCACAGTCTGAGATATATTTTTCTTCTTTATCCAGAAATGTTTCTTTTAACATACTTTTATACAGTTTTATAAAATACATAATATTCAAGATTTAAACATAAACAACAACATTTCAAAAACTCCATTTAAACTTTCAACAAAAATCTTCTTTGGAAGCCACTAAGACAGTGGTGGCGAACCTATGGCACTCGGAGGCATCTCTGTGGGCACACGGGCTGTCTCCCAGGCATAGAGTTTTCCAGACATGGTATCTTCCTGCAGTCTCAGACAGTCCAAGTAGTGCCCTGCTATTGTTAAGTGACCCATCCTGTGCTGCTTGGTCCTGTCCTAAGAGTGAAAAGGTGTCGGATTGGAGCTCAAAGATTCTGGTAGCAATAAGATTGTTACTGCCTAAATTGCCGTGTTGGCCCTTTGGGAAAAGCTAGTGGTTTTTGGGTCTCATTTTGGGCACTCGATCTCTAAAAGGTTCTCCATCACTGCACTAAGAGAATAAAGTAGCACTTTCTCCAGGTTTGGTACAATCTTATACATTTTTTATTTTTATACAAACATTACAGTTGATATTCCTGGCCATCCTCATCCTAAACAACTGTGGACTGATTTACAGAATTTCAAAATCTCAATTGCTCATTTGCAGAAGAATGATGTCTTGTGAGTCAGGTTCATATTGGAATGCATTTATTAAAATTGTTTTGAGACAATAGTTTTGTGATCCATAAAATATGAAATGAAGTACTTGTTTTTGTCCCTATTCAGATTCAGCACTTGATGGCTTGTTTCTCATTCTTAAGAGTGACAATTTAACACCACTATTTGGTAATTCAATGCTTCAGACTTCATTTCCAAAGTCGCTTTATTCATATGGATCCACAAAGGATCCACATTGTCACAGTCAGTAGGAACCCAGAAATCATACACTTCTGTGGATAGGAGATAACTTAGCTTAACAGAATGCCCCTTTTAATCCTAAATCTGCATATTCATATTCATATCAATGTCTACTGAAAACAAAAAAAAACACATATTGACAGCAATTTCTATATTGCAAAGTTTCTTGTTTTTGCATACACTATTGTTTTTTGGAAAATTTCATGTGCACTTTATGGGCAAAATAAATTTTTTGTCCAGTGCTTTTATTATAAAATGTAATCATAAGAACTTACCTCTGGCTTCTCCCAGTAGTAACTTGCCAACTCATGCTGGCTCCAATGCTGTCTGATTCTCTATATGGAAAACAGGAACTGAGTGCAGGGATCACTCTTTTTAGGGGATCTGATTCAGGCCTGCATCCCCATGTCTCTTTCTCTTTCTCATGCAGCCTGCATTCTCATGCCCCCTATGCTTCCTTTTCACATAGCTGGTACCTCTGCATTGTCCCCTTTTTTCATACAGTTTGCACCCAACATATTTGCTTATCTGGGAATTGTACTCAGAGCAGTGGATGAAAATCTTAAAACCAGTACATAATGGGGCAGATTTATCAAGTGTCTGAAAGTCAGAATATTTCCAGTTGCCCATGGCAACCAATCACAGCTCAGCTTTCATTTCACCAGTGCTCATGAATATTTTAAAGGGGAGCTGTGATTGCTTGCCATGGGCAACTGGAAAGATTCTGACTTTCAGACACTTGATAAATCTGCCCCAATATGTTTGTGAACTTAGACTCCAAAAGGCCAATTTTGGAGAAGTTGTCATGTAGTTCTGGACTTGATGGCATCACAAATAAGTTGCTATAATAATTAAAGAGGACCTGTCACTGCGGAAAACCCACAAAGCAAATGTGCCCACCATAATCCTCCCCCCAGCCACTTTCTCCCTAGCCATTTTTTTTTTCAAATTTATGGGCAGTAAATGGATTTAAAACGATCCGACCTCTTACCGCCGAGGTCCGCCGGAGTGCACGATCTTATACTTGGTGAAGGTAAGTGCGTGTCCCGCAACACTTTTTTTTTTTAAATGTGGCGGTTTCTCTGAATCCGACGGGTTTTCGTTTGGCCACTCCCCCCGATTTCCGTCACTTGCATGCCTGCGCCGGTGCTCCACAATTCGATCGCGTGCAATACAGGGAAAATCAGCGCAAAACGGAAAAATTTGCGTAACCCACCGGTAAAACGCGATTCGGGCCCTTAATAAATGACCCCCATTGTAAGAGAAGCCAGCAGCATCACATCGCTGTGGGCTCTCCGCGGTGCGGCGGCACCGCACTAACAGTGGCTGTCAGCAGCTGTGGCCGAGCCGGGCTTCTTTACAACGGAACGGAAAGCCAGCAGCGATGTGATGCTTCCGGCTTCTTCTACAATGTGTCCGCTGGCGGGGGCGTGTTGAGGGTGTATCTGCACGCCCCCTAATGAATAACGCCGGCTGCCAGCACGCCGGATACATGATCTGACCTCTTATTTGGATCTATTTACTGCACATAGATTAAAAAAAGAAAACGGCTAGGGAGAAAGGGGCTGGGGGGAGGCACATTTGCACTGTGGGTTTTCCGCGGTGACAGGTCCTCTTTAAGCTTTTTTAGATACCAAAATCGTATTCTTCAGCCCTTTACAAAACAAAAGGAGCATATGCAAACACAATAAGACATTACAGAGCAAAAAAAAAAACCAAACATTACAATCTATACTACAACCAATGTGTGGTCAGGGGCATACAGCGGGGGAGGGAGCACTACTTGCTATTTGCAGGGCAGACTTTGCTTTAATGGAAATGTACCGTCTAAATCAAGCATGATGAACCAGGGACACTTATTCATAGATTCAGGCACCTTGACTGTGGTAATCTTCTTATTCATGGCCTCTTCCTTCCATTTTTAAAATTATGCTTATGAGTCTGAAGGGCTCTACCAGAGCCCCATGCTGTAGCTTCACAGATTGTAACAGTGTGCAGGAATACTTTCCCATCTTATTGTGTGATCAGAGAGAGAGAGGGAAGTGCCAAGGGAGCAGGGGGGGAGGGGGGGTATGAACTGTGTACCAGCCTGTGAGGCTACAGCATAAAGGGGTTCTGGTAATGCCCTGAGAGCCCTTCTGGCTCATTTACAGCATTTTAAATGTTGAATTTAGAAGTAAGGTGGCCATGAATAACATATATAGGAAGATTACCAGTCACGGTGCCTGGATTTGAATTAAGCGCTCCTGATTTATTACAATGGATTTATTGGTATATTTAAACGGGCTTTCCCACAAAAGAAAATTCTCACATTTCAATCCCCTAGTGATGTTAGCACAATAAAGATAATTTTAACCTCTTACTTTACAATTTTACTCAGTGTTATTGCTGTTTTAGCTCCTATCACTCCTTAGGCTGCTCTGTGCAAATTCCCAGGGTGTGGACGGGGCCTCTCTAAGCAGACACATTATCATCCATCTAGTTCTGTGGGGTGACAATGTGGTACATTATCAGGTGTATAAACACTTTCACCTGGCTTCTGACATTGTACTAACACACTGACAAATAGAAAGAGATGAGACAGTTGAGAGATGATGAGATGCCTATCAGCTCTGCTACATCTCTGTTCTCACAGATATGTGCTTGCGTCCCCCTTCCCCCAATCACTTATCTTCTTGTAGGTTGTAGTTTTCAGCTCCTCTCTGCTCTCAATGTGCTGTCAGGAAGTGATGAGTGAGTGTCTGTGAGCTCCGTGCAGGAGGTGTGGCTGCAGGCTCAGAAAGACACAGAAACACAGCTCACAGCTGTTACACAGAAATCCAAGATGGCGGCCAGACCTTAAAGTCAGAAGTTACAGGGTCTAGGGGCAATTAAAATTATGTACAGTAGGACTGATAGAGACAGGTATCTGTGAAATGCTGCATTTTGTGAACAGTGAATTGGAGAATGAGTTATTTTGTTATCCTAAGTACATATAAGAAACTTGTCTTTGTGGGAATACCCCTTTAATAGTTTTCAGTTGCTATGCAACATTTGTGGACCCAGTGAGATGTTGGTTCAGTATTGAACAAACCAAAGACAATAAAGAGTGATCGTCCTGTCTGTGAGGTAGATCTCTGGATGGGAGCAGTCATTCACAGTGATAGAGTTCTGGATGCTGGAGGATTGCAATGCCAGTATTATATCAACATCATTTTAGTGCACATGAATATGTGGAAGATCAGAGGTAGGTAGCTATTATATAAAATCATGGGAATGTATTTTTATACAACCCATGGTAGCCTGAAGACAACACTGTCTCTGTTCCCCAAAGATGATTTTCGCTACATCTCTGCAGTCTTGATCTCCATGAAATGTTCTATTCACAGACACATTGTAATTGTGGCCAGGGTTTGTTAATAAAAAAATCTAATGTTAAGATTACCATTGACTTCCTCATTGCTTTGTTATTAATTCAATATTGCCTCAACACAACATAACATGACCATTTAGAGTACAAAACATTTAGAGTGGACTAGAAATCATGTTACCAAAGGTATCTCACATGACTCCTAAGCCACCGCCCTATGTTGTGATATATTGAAAGCAAGGAAATGATTGGGTGCACATAGGAAACTGTATTGCTCCCCTGGTGCACACTTTTCCTTTTTCTAATAGCACCAGCCTCAACTTAGCACTGTCCCTTGACATACTTTAAAAAACTATGTCAACATGCAGGTTCAGCCGAACCCTTGTTCACTGAGAAGCTAATTTTCCCTAAAATGACAGATCTCAAAACAGAACAGGTATCCTAAATGCCTATAAAGTGGTCTGTCTACAAAATGCTATTTTGGGGTGTTTGGTGATTTTGGAGCTAGTAGATTCACAACACAGTTGTAACATTTGGCTCAGGATCTCCTGCGCCTCTTTCTATCAGACTGAGAAGATGCAGAATGAATAAGAATTTTATCTGGCTAATATCAGTCAGCAGTATGAACACTGCTCTAATGGCTGATTGAAACAGCTACTTCTGTCTCTCTGCAAATCTTGCACTGAACCAGGAAGGGTTAACATCCTTACACTCTAAGAACTCTGCCCCTCTCACCTGGAGAATGGCATGCTATCATCCATACTGCCAATTCTTCTGTATTTCTTGTTTCCGATATCTGGCTCTTGCACCTGACTATCCTTTATATCTGTGATTTTGTGCCATATTAGCACATATTGTCATCCTCCCCTTTGTGTTATTTGTTTTTCTTGTTATATATATGTCCACACTTTGGCACAGGGAGGGACCATCTTCATTGTTGTCCGTATCATCAAGAATATGCCAGAGAAAGCAGCCTGAGTCCTCTATCCCCATTACAACAGTATAATAGTTTCCCTCGATTTTCCTTCAAAATACATTTAAAACTTTATATAAATTGAGATATTAAGATTAAGATTTGGATGTTTTAAGGGATTAAGGGATACAGCGTTTATATATATACACACACTCACCGGCCACTTTATTAGGTACACCTGTCCAACTGCTCGTTAACACTTAATTTCTAATCAGCCAATCACATGGCGGCAACTCAGTGCATTTAGGCATGTACACATGGTCAAGACAATCTCCTGCAGTTCAAACCGAGCATCAGTATGGGGAAGAAAGGTGATTTGAGTGCCATTGAACATGGCATGGTTGTTGGTGCCAGAAGGGCTGGTCTGAGTATTTCAGAAACTGCTGATCTACTGGGATTTTAGCGCACAACCATCTCTAGGGTTTACAGAGAATGGTCCGAAAAAGAAAAAACATCCAGTGAGCGGCAGTTCTGTGGGCGGAAATGCCTCGTTGATGCCAGAGGTCAGAGGAGAATGGGAAGACTGGTTCGAGCTGATAGAAAGGCAACAGTAACTCAAATCGCCACCCGTTACAACCAAGGTAGGCAGAATAGCATCTCTGAATGCACAGTACGTCGAACTTTGAGGCAGATGGGCTATAGCAGCAGAAGACCACACCGGGTGCCACTCCTTTCAGCTAAGAACAGGAAACTGAGGCTACAATTTGCACAAGCTCATCGAAATTGGACAGTAGAAGATTGGAAAAACGTTGCCTGGTCAGAATTTGGCGTCAACAACATGAAAGCATGGATTCATCCTGCCTTATATCAACGGTTCAGGCTGGTGGTGGTGTCATGGTGTGGGGAATATTTTCTTGGCACTCTTTGGGCCCCTTGGTACCAATTGAGCATCGTTGCAATGCCACAGCCTACCTGAGTATTGTTGCTGACCATGTCCATCCCTTTATGACCACAATGTACCCAACATCTGATGGCTACTTTCAGCAGGATAATGCGCCATGTCATAAAGCTGGAATCATCTCAGACTGGTTTCTTGAACATGACAATGAGTTCACTGTACTCAAATGGCCTCCACAGTCACCAGATCTCAATCCAATAGAGCATCTTTGGGATGTGGTGGAACGGGAGATTCGCATCATGGATGTGCAGCCGACAAATCTGCGGCAACTGTGTGATGCCATCATGTCAATATGGACCAAAATCTCTGAGGAATGCTTGCAGCACCTTGTTGAATCTATGCCACGAAGAATTGAGGCAGTTCTGAAGGCAAAAGGGGGTCCAACCCGTTACTTGCATGGTGAACCTAATAAAGTGGCCGGTGAGTGTATATATGATAGTTTTACACATGAATTGGTTTGATATCATAAAAATAAATCTTTTTACATAATTTTCCTTTTCTTTTTATATTTCTTAAAATTGTGTCTCATTTTCATCTATAATGATATATTCCACTCTTCTTACATTTTGTTTATTACGCATTTCACAAAATGGTTCTTATTCTGTTTATAGGATTTGCTGTTTTCCTCAGCAACAATCTGAAAGTAATCTTATTCCATTTTTAGTTATGTTATTTTAAGATGATAATAGCTTTTATGAAACATTGGATACTTGGAAAACCACTCTGTGTACCTCACTTGTTTTTGTTTGCTTAGGATTTAGCAGTGTTAGTTATGAATGCTGTAAAGGGAACCTGTCATCACGTAGGGCATTTTCAGTATTACAGGTTACAAAAGGGCACATAATGCTCAATATAAATCATGTTTTGGTTAGTCCTTAAAATGGGTTACTTCTTTACAATCCTGTAGTTTATCTTACCTGGCTCCATGCTAGGCTCCCTGTGCTCGACTCTTCAGATATGTTTTTATAGAAAGTCACTTTTCTGGTGAAACAATTCAAATCTTTTTTTTTTTTTAATTCTGTACAGTTTCTTCCATGTACCAAAAAAGGCACAACTGCATTATTGGAATTATTTCTTATGTGAAGAAGTATTTATAGACCAAGGAAAGAAAAACACATGTAAATGGAGGTGAACCTAAATAATATAAAAATATACGTTAAAAGATAAGATTCAAAAACATTTAAAGGAAATCTACCATTTGGTTTTTTATGTGTTATGAAATATATCTTGTTAAATCCCTGAACTGAGTGGTTCACTACCTGAGCTGAATGACTCATACACAGCAGCTGGGGGATGGTGCAGCGATTGATTACCTCTGCCTGTCAGGGACAACACAGTGAGTAGAGGTCTCTGAAGAAGTAAATAATTAGGGTGAGGAAAGCGCTGAGGCAGCCACAGGAGCAACAGAGCCTCATTATCATAATTGTATAATTGTTTTTTTCAGCAAAACTACTACGTTCAGCTATTAAACTACATACACGGAGCGGACTGCACTGTCCAGGCAGGACTAATAAACCTAAATTGGATGACTTATACACAGTAGCTGGAGGATCATGATTACTTCTGCCTATCAGGAACGACACCGTGATTACAGTGTTGTAGGCTTATGCTGGGCAGGACAAGGTTGGAGTAGGGCATAATTAGGGTAAGAGGAGAGCACAGAGAGCTGTCAGAGGGCGTTGCAGCGTGACCCAGTAATCTCCTTTCCTGAACCAAAGTCCATGATCCTGAAAACCCTTTATTTAAAAGCCACAGTTCAATGTATGATTACAGCATGCACTTTATGACATATATTTACCAGATGAGAATTTTGTACTTTGTCATATCGATATATCCATTTTACTTCTTGGATAATATTCCAGTCAATCAGAATGTGCTTTGATATGTTAATTAATAACACCCAGGATGCAGTCAGAAAATGATAGCTGTGAATATATTGTGCTCTGACGTACTGTACATTTGCATAATTACAACAAAATGTAAGTTTTTAATGTCTTACATGTATGGCAATAAGGGAATTTTTTAATACATTGGAAACACATGATGAATTTCTAATCATAACCCCCTAGGGTTATAGTAAATCTGTATTCATCAGCTTCCATTTCACTTCCTTAATTCCTCATCATTTTACTTAGGATTTATATACCATTAATCTGTGATCGGAGCAGATCCCGTCCCTAAGGCCCCCATAGTTGTTAGGTCAAAGTTTTCTAAAAAAAAAAAATAATTTAGACAAATATGATTATTTTTCAGGAGGGAATTAAATCAGTCTGATCCTAAACCAAAGTTGTTGGTAAAGAGTGTCTAATAACACATTCTTTGGCAATGAGGAAAGATGACCCCAGTACTGAGGTCAGTGGTCAAGTATCTTAAAAGTTACATTTCCTAGCATTGTTAATGCAAAGAAATGGAAAAAGATACAAATCAGATTGCAGGCAGTCAGATGCTGGTAATTTACTAAACCCCAGGCTGCAAGTCTCTGCAATTAGGTTAATTCTTGTTCTTATGACAACCCAAAATTTTGAAAATCCAATTGTCACAGGGACTAAAAAAAATTTGTCTGGAGTTACACTTGCAAAATATACCTGTTTTGACTTCCATACAAATTCAACCTAAGTACTTATCCTATACGTAACCTGGAGACTTCATGTAACTACAAAACCAAATGAGTAATTGGGAGCTCCAGGGACCTTGCACAAAATCTGTAACAAGGACCTACTACCATTTTTAATATCAGCATCTTACAATGTGATAAAGGAGCCATAGGGCCCGATTTAGCTCCCAGTGTATTGAAGCTGCTGCTTCTTTACTCCCTATTTTATATTTCTATATACTTCTTCTATGCACATTTTAAGCTATTAAATGTATAAGTTTGTGATCTTTTCTTTAACATACATACATTCCCCTTTATAGGAAGATAAAGGCCTGAATACGCTACGTCAAATTTCTGAGGAAATTTATTGCCAGCAATTTTGCTCACTGAACTAAGGTGCTTTTACTAATTAGGGTGCTGTTGAAAGCTGTTGCCAGATGAAACAATAATGTAAAATCTAGTATTTTGTCAATGCAGGTAGGTCAAATAAAATGTTTTAAATTACAAAGATTATTAAGCAATCTCTGTGTGTAGATGACATAAAAACAGGTTTAGACATACATTTTGGAATGGATTACCAAATGAAAAGTGTAATCTACTAGGCCTTGTATCAATTTATACATAAACCCATAAATAACATGTAAATAATGGTGGCCCATTGGTGGTCCACCATCTGCAGGGCACTGATTTCTCTGGGAGCCAAAAGCCTTACCAAAGCTCCCACACCTCTCAGTTGGCATTATCCATTACATTCTCCCTGCTGGGAGCTCTACCTGTCAGTAAAATGGGAGACCTGAGTCTAATGTGCAGTGCAGGAGGGGACATGCCTGAGCCTACATAATAGTAGAAAAGAGTAACCTGAATGCAGAGGTTGACAGTAAGCCTGCTGTTCCATTCAAGCTCAGTTGTCTCCATCTTTTCCATAAGCTTTGATTTGAGTGGTACTATGCCTGCCTGCCAAGGGGTTTGGGATCCACATTCTAGTGGTCAGTAGGGATCCGAGTGGTTGTGGTTACACCACTTTGTAGATTGTGGAGCAACCTATTTCATATCCACAATGCTGCCTGTTATTGATACCCACATTTACCATTCTCTATAATATGCCATCTACAGCCACAGTAAAAATGTCAGTGCCTTATTTCTTTAAAGCCCTGCTCTTAAATATAAAGCAACTGGCTACTAACCACTATAATCATACTGTTAGAAGTACTCTAGATGAGAGGGCACCACTCATTATCTGAAATTTTCAACAAAGACGCAAGCAACCTTGGCACACTGAAAAAACTTGTTTCCTCGGCAGTGCCCCAGGATTGCCGAACATCTGTGGATAAAATCACGCACATTTGAAGACTTTTTACACTTCACATTTATGCTTAAAACCTATAACTCTGCCCTTCACCTTGCTAAACAGGTCTATTTTACTAATTTAATATCCTCTCCCTCTAACAACCCCAAAAGGCTCTTTGATACTCTTCACTCCTTGCTAACACTAATGGTGCAGCCACCTGTCACAGACCTTGGGGCTGAAGATCTGGCCACCAACCTTAAGGATAAAATTGATTGCTTTACCCACTACCTGTATCAGTGACCCCATCCCCTCACATCTCCTACAGTCTCTTCCTAGCAGTCTCTTCTCAATTCACTAAAATCTTCAACCTCTCTCTCTTCTGGAGTCATTCCCTCTTCTTTCAAGCATGTTGTTGTTACCCCTTTCCTAAAGAGACCTTCCCTAGAGCCATCCAGTGCTACTGACCAGTTTCTAACCTCCCTTTCATACCTAAACTCCTGGAACGCTTGGTCTATTCTCGACTTTCCCAATATCTCTCAGCTAACTCCCTGCTTGACCCCCTACAATCTGGTTTCCGCTCTATGCACTCCACTGAAACTGCTATTTCTAAAGTCTCCAATGATCTTCTCACTGCTAAATCCAAAGGTTACTATTTGCTCCTTATTCTTCTGGATCTATCGGCAGTTTTCGATACTGTGGACCACCAGCTGCTCCTCGAGATGCTTCACTCCATCGGCCTAAAGGACATTGCACTCTCTTGGTTTTCTTCTATCTCTCTGACCTCAATTTCATGGTCTCCTTTTCTAGGTCTTTCTCATCTTCCTCTCAGAGTCGGGTTATGGGCACCTCAGGGATTAATTCTAGGTCCTCTTCTCTTTTCCCTCAATGCCCCCATTGGACAAAGCATCAGCAGATTTGTTTTGCAGGATCATCTCTATACCGATGATACCCAGCTATATACTTCTGCATATAACATCACCCCATCTCCAGAATCCGACCATTTCTGACAATGGAACCTTCTATAATGCTAATTGTTGCACTAATTCACTCTCGACTAGACTACTGTAATTCCCTACTCATTGGTTTTTCACTTACTAAACTCTCCCCTTAAGCTATTCTTAATGCAGCTGCCAGACTGATCTTTCAGACACCCTCATCCACAACCCTCATCCACAAAGTTCTGAATAATGTCTCCCTAGGTCTCTTCTCTCATCTCAGTCTATCACCCAACCCGTGTTCTTCGATCTGCCAGTGATATTAGATTGATCTCTACCTTAATTTGAACCTCTCATGCACGTCTTCAGGACTTCTCCCGAGTTGCACCAATTTTCTGGAATGCCCTTTCTCGAACTCTGAGACTAATACCCACCCTCCAAAGCTTCAAACGTGCTCTTAAAACCCATCTCTTTAGGCAAGCCTGTCACACTCACTAAATGAAATATCAACTCTCCCTTTACTAATCCATCCTATATCCTATCTCTCTTCTGTTATCTGGCAAACACCAGATATTTACCAAGTTCCAGGCTTTTCTGCAGCCCCTTTCACCTTAGACCTTGTAAATAAGATGGTGGCTGATGGCTGGTTCAAGCAGCAGAATTTTTATTTATTAAATTATTTATTAAATTATTTTATATTGTTCCCTTAAAGAACTAGATTGTTCCCTTAAAGCAGTGGTTCTCAACCTTTGTAATGCTGTGACCCCGCAATACAGTTACTCATGTTGCAGTGACCCCAAACCATGTGATTTGCAGTAAAAACACAATAAAATCGTGGCTTCAAAGGCTTTAGGTGACCCCTGTGTGTTGGTCGTTCGACCCCTGCTGGGGTCACGACCCACAGGTTGAGAACCACTGCCTTAAAGAATGGCTGGACGATTATACAATCTATCTTACCTCTTGTGTCACCCCTTCATCCTCATAGACTGTTCCCTCACTCCTATTGTTCCATATGTATGTTTGTACTCTGTAATGTAATATTATATTTCCCCTATGATTTGCAAAGGCCATGGAATTTGATGGCGCTATATAAATAAAGATTATTATTATTATTATTATTATTATTATTATAAAGCAGGTAAAATGTTAGAGGTTGTCCTGCACATTAAAGGGGTTTTCCCACAAATGAAAATTTTCAAATCTCAATCCCCTAGTGATGTTTACACAATGACAATCATTTTAACCCCTTACTTTACAATTTTACTCAGTTTTATTGTTGTTTTAGCTCCTAGCTCCCTAGGCTGCTCAGTGCAAAATTCCAGGGTGTGGGCGGGGACACTCTAAGTTCTCATCTCACCTAGTTCTGTTTGGTAACTAATAAAGACAGGTTGGACTTATATCCGTGAAATGCTATATTTTGGTTAATAAGAGTGAATTAGAGAATGTGCTATTTTGTTATCCTGAGTATATTTAAGAAATTTGTCTTCGTGGAAATACCCCTTTAAGGACATTACTGTTAGTCAAAGGCTTATTTCATTCTATTCCTCTATGTACATACATGCTATGTTCAGCCTAAATACATTTGGAGTCTTTCATGTCAACTTCAATTACAGGCAGTCCCCGAGTTACGTACAAGATAGGTTTGTACTTAAGTTCAATTTATATGTCAGAACTGGTATACTTTATACTTAAAGCTCCATGCAAAAGTTTTTCTTGTCCCTTTGACGATTGGATTTTTAAAATATTGTGTTGTCATGGGAAAAGGATTATCAATGAAACTTCATTACAGACACCTTACAGCAGATCATTGCAGCCTGGGACTAAAATAAAGCAGCCAGAGAGCTTCTCCAGAGGTCACAGAGTTCAGAGAGTTCTTCAATTGGAAACTCAGTCCAAAGTATTAGACATTAAAGTCCAGCATGTCTGATGCTTATTTCCTTGCGTATCTGCCGTAGAGAAAGAGCCAAGAGACCTCTCTACACATAAGATCATTGGTTGATCCCTTTAATCATCTGGTTAAGTTTAGCTGAATTTTGTCTCATGTGCAAGAGCACCCTAAAGGTGATCCTACACTTCTGAAAGCTATCGACCAAGTGCTTTATTATACAACAGCTATTTCCTTAGATGCCTGCATGCTGTTTGACAAACCTGACTATTATTTTGCACAACATCTGGCACTTATACACATTAGACATTCAACATAAATTTACATTTTGCTGTAATCAATAGGTTTAGACAACTCAATCTAATATTTATTACCCCAATCGGGAACATTTTAATTTTATAAGGACATGTGTTTATGGTGCAGATGTAACCTTAACCATCTCCATTAATAATTTACACATGTAGCAGTGCAGAGTTTGTCATGAAGCTGGAATCATCCTTTGACATAAGACAAAGTGGCATGTGTGGTTTTACATAGACATGATGAATGGTCTGTCCTATACTGGTAAATGACACATTCAGCTCTGCTATACCAGTACAATTAAAGGATTCAAAACTTGCAACATTCATGAATTCATGAAAAAATGAGATTTGATACAATTGTTCAGCTACAATTTGTGAGGAAATGCGAACAACTGAGTGTGGAAGAAAAAAGAATAAGGGAAGAGACACGGAAACCGGAAAATTGTTAGGAATAATTTACAATATACAATAGTAACAAATGCTGAGGAGAGAGAGAATGAGAGGGCGAGAGAGAGGAGGAAAGGCAGAGACTGGAAAATAAATAGGATGACTTATACTGAAGAGAGGGAGAGAGGGTTGAGTGACAGGAACATCGCATCACTGAGGACCCAGGTCTCTATTTAAAGGCAGGGATCCTGTACAGACTCCTCAAGACAGCTCCCAGCTCTTCAGCAGAGGATCAGAGTGACTCCAGCAAGAAGGTACAGCATCCAATACTATACACAACTCCACTGCTCTCATGTATTATCTGTTTAGTCCTTCAAGACTTGTTTCCTTCTAGGATATTCTGCTGTATCTTTAGATATAGAAAAGTTTGATCTTATCTATATAATACAATGTGGAGAGTTCCTCTGACAAGTATTGTGTTCTTTAGATTACTGTAGCTTTTTCAATTACTATTTTTCTGTATAATTGATTTCAAGTGTTTCTCTATGATTGTTGCTTTATCCAACTGTTCCTATACTTATAACTGGGTGATTTCCAGAAAGCATAGGAGTGCATGTATATTACAGTAGTAAATGGCAGTAGTAACTTTACTATTTTTAAACTAGGGCAGATCTAGGTTTGTATTTTCTATGTATCTTCATGGAATCTGGGAGACAAGTTCTCTTCCCTTGCTGGAATAATCATTGGACTGCATATTAGAGGCTGTATATGCAAAAATATATTCCATATTCATAAAGTTTATACAGGCAGTTACATACAAGATTCAGGTTCTGCAGGTTTGTTCTCAAGTTGAATTTGTATGTAAGTCGGAACTTTATACTTTATATTTGTAGCTCCAGACAAAATTTTTTGGGTCTCTATGACTATTGGATTTTAAAAATGTTGGGTTGTCGTAAGAACAAGGATTAATATTAAATCTTAATTACAGACGCCTTTGATAACTATTATTTATTGTAGCCTAAGACTAAAGTACAGTAAATTACCAACATCTAGAGGTCAGTTTGTAACTAGGGGTCATCTGTCAGTTGGGTGTTCTTAAGTAGTGCACTGCCTGTAATATTAATTATATTAGCTTGAAATATTATATAATATCTACAAAGTAGAAGCATTAGTAGGAGAGTTATAAAAGCAATAATCCAATGGATACAAAAGAATATTCCTCAATGTCTATTATAGGATCAATCTGTAATAAGCAGCCTTATAGATAGAACCTGTGATGTCCAAACATCTTTTTTTTTATGGAAGGGTTTTCTTTATTTTAGGCTAAACTTTTAACTCTTTACTAGCTATTTTACTCTACTTAGGCTGGAAGTGAAGGTTCTTTACATAGGTACTCTAAAAAAAAGTATAGAATTCAGCCAACTAACCACTTAATGTATTGTGCTCTGCACAAAGAGATCCAGCTAAACCAATTTCAAGAACAATTGCTGTATGTAAATGGCCAATTGATCTGACATACACTGGGGGATGGGCATTTTTCATAGTTGTTCTTTTCTTTTTTCTCTTTTCGTGCCCCTTTTTCTTTTTACCTTAGTTCCAGCATTTTTGCACCTTCCCATAGGTTGTATAAAATTAGATTTGATTGATGCCTCAGGTTAGCCTCACCTTTTTTGATTTGCACCAAAAAAGGTGTAAAATTCTGCCTGCAAAACCTTGGCATGATGTAAAAACATTGATACAGTCTACAGTTGGGAGTTTGTTCAATTTGGAATAACACATATATATGCTCCAACTATAAGCCAAGTTCTTCAGCATAATTTTTGTGCTGTAATTGCCCCTCTTGGCTTATACTCAAGTATATAAAAAATAAATTGAATATTTAGCTCCCAGCACTCACCTTCGGTTTCCTCTTCTCCCACAGCTCCTCTTTGGGCTCCTGGCAGCACGAACAGATACATGTCTACACACTCTGCCCATGCACACCCTAGGACCCAGTGGTGTCACTGCCTACTGTTGTTATAGTGTGTGCACAGGCAGATTGCATAAAGATCCTTCTGCCCGCGCTGCTGGGAACGTGAAGAGGAGCTGCATGGTGAAGAGGAAGCCAGAGTTGAGGTACTTACCAGAGGGTAAGCACTAAATGTATTTTTTTAAGGGGGCTCTCCTGGACATATCATAAATGAGGAGGCACTGCTGTTGATATTTTACTAATGAGGAGGCTCTGCTGTGGACATACCATTAATGAGGGTATCTCTACTGGACATTTCATTAATGTGGGGGTTATACTGGACCTTTCATTAGTGAGGCAAAGCTGCTGTGGACATTTTATTAATGAGGGGGCTGCTGCTGAACATTTTATTAATGAGTGGAGGCTGCTGTAGATTTCATTGATGAGGGGTGACTGCTGGACATTTTTGTTATTGAGATGAGGCTAACGGACTTTTTTTTTATTAAAGAGTAACAGCTGCATTTTCTACCCTAATACTACTTTTTTTAGGTTAAATTCGGTGCCTCAGCTTATACTTCGGTCCGCTTAAATTTGAGTATATACAATGTATATACTATTTTGGCTATTATCCTTTTATGTCACTCTTTTCTTGAGAGCCATGATTAATGTTAAATGGGTTGCCTTTCAAAGTAGGACTAAGGCTAAGTTTTCCTTGGAAATCAAATGTGCATGTTTCCTTCCCATAAATGTTGAGGAAAATGAGAACTGTTTCTGTCTAAACAAAATGTCACCAACTGTAAGTTGAAATCTGTGTATATAAATCAAACTTTTTAACCTCTTCATGACCAAGGGCAAGTGGTGCCTGAATGTACAGGTCAATTTTTGCAGTTCCGTTCTGCTCTTCTTTAAGTGTTGGACTGAGGTTTCTTGTGCCCTCAGGCAATCACATTGGATCATGATCTCTTTGGAACCATTTTACATATCATAATAATTTTTACTTTGTTTTTTCATTAAAAGTGAAACTTTAACTTGATAGAATAATTTTACTAATAACATTTTTTTAGAATTATCAGAAGTAAAAAGTAAATGTGGAAATATGCTTTTTTGTCATTTTTCCTGTTAAATTTTTTTAATAAACAGTAATATTATACAAACCTTTACCAAAATATGTTATAAATATGTACAGTGTGAATCCACCACCATTTTCCATGTACAGAAACAAAGGCAGAGGGTGCACTTTTGCAAAATGTCTTCTGCAGCTCCTTCAGAATTCTGCATTCATCTGACAGGCTTGAAAGGGAATCACATCAAATGGTTATATCTCACAAACCCTGGCACCTAGAAACACAATTATAGCATAAAGGAAATCATTTCATGTCATGCATTATGAACCAAACATACATTGAGAATGCTGTACCTACACTGATACGGGCACATATCTTGTTTAGTCCCTGAGCTGAGTGGTTTTGCTAAAAAAACAATTATACCATTCAGGACCTTGGAAAAGCTGGACTTCTTCAGCCTGCTGTTGATAAACACAATCCAAGGAGCTTTATGAACTGTCCAGACAGGACTAATCAACCTGAGCTGGATGACTCATACACAGCAGTTGGGGGATGGTGCAGTGATGGATTACTTCTGCCTGTCAGGCACAACACAGTGATTAAATCATTCTCCGGAGCCGTGCATACTTACTGTTAGAGGAGAAGTGCTGGAGCCAGGCACAGAAGCGACAGAGCTTCATTATCATAATTTTAGAATAGTTTTTTCAGCAAAACCACCCAGCACAGGGATTAAACTAGATATGTTTCTGCTTCAGTGTAGCTACAGCATTCTTAAGGTATGTTTGGTTTATAATGCATGACATCAAATGGTAGATTTCCTTTCAAGAGGAAATATTGGGGGTAATTTACCTTTAGTCTTTTGTGTGTGTCTTTTTCCGGGATTTGGACTATAATTTATTTTAGAGTGTGATATACCAGGCGTGCGTGTCTGTTGGTTATTTGCTCCTTTAAAAAAAATTTATTTTTTAAAGTCACACAAAGTCAGAAATTCTTCTGCAATCACCTTCTAAAGTTAAGTGAAAAGCCTAAGATAAATTAGCCACATCTGCTCTTAAAGTTAGTTTGCAGTTCAGTTTCACCTTGAAACACTATCCTGTATTGTGCTTTTCTCATTTGCAATCATGATTTTCTGAATGGACAACTGTCCATTATATAGGTACTGGTGTCCAAAGGGTGCCATAACATTAAGTTGTGAGGGTCCAGGTGTCTGACCCCACCAATTGCATAATGATGACCTATTATGTCATCAATATATAAAATAATAGCGATATACAAGTTAACAGCTGCACCACTTTAGAAAACTAAGTTCGGATGCTCGCCCTTCTCAGTGGTTTGACTCTCCACCTCTTAGTACAAAAAGTAAAAAATAGGCTGCACACCAATATGTAAAAAGGAGTGGGTACTTTATTTACCCAAGAGCTTTTTACTTTTTATATAAAATAATAGATATCAATTTGCAATTTTCATAACTGATGCCTGAGAAAGGTGTGTCACCGAAACGTCGCTATGGAATAAAGATTCACCCCAATTTTTCACCGACATTGGAATGCTGCCATTTCTTTGGAATATATAAAATAATAGATATCCATTTGCACTCAGTGCAAAGATACAAAAATATGCCAAGATGTTAAAAATGTTACAGTATTTTCATAACTGATGCATGAGTAAAAAAAAAAATAACTGGGTACAGAAGGTCTTAGCTGTGTTTTATCTGATACATTTCTGCCTCATCAATACAAGCACTCTTTCATGGTAATGACAGATTACATGTCACATAAGGTATAAGCAATTCTGTTCTGTGATAAGTAATTCCTAATGAGACTGTGTATGCATGAACTATGATATACATACATATACACATTGTGCCCCAGATGTCAAGCTTCAAGTAGGTGACAATTTGTAAAATGCCATCCTAATAACTATAAAACTCTTACAGAGCTCTTACAATGACTTTTAATAACTAGCTAATACAGCTAATGGAGTGACAGGGATAATGAACGTATGCCATAATGAAGAAAGGTCTCTTTTTAGATTTTATTAAAACTTTATTAAAACTCATAGTAATTACTGCTGTGGGAAATACTATACCTGGTATTCTTTCATATCATTTAAGGTCATTAACTTAGAAGACTAGTAAGCACTAATAAAACATGATGACATCACTTTATGGTGCTGACATATTCTACAGCATTATATATAAAGTCTATGAACGTAATACACTATATAGACAAGTACATGATACAGTGTAATTTTTGGCCATTTCTCAACAGCCATAGGTAATACATAAATTAGATGTAAATCCAAAATAGCTGGGATATTTCTTAACATGTCAAAGTTACCATACCATTATGTAATTGTAATCTTTAGGACCGGTCCTAGAGGAAAGGTTCAGTTACACATTATACTAAGTCTTTCCCAAGTCCCAACTCTCCTCATTTGAAATGTGAAATATCCTACATGGGTAACTTTGGTGTTCACATAGAAAATGTACCTCTTGTCTTTCAAAGACCAATGCTGGATTAAAATAACATCTCACCAGAAACAGAAGTTTCTAGGCTAACACCCAAGGGCTCCTGGTTGCTTTGGACTTCACATAAAAGGGCAGTCTGGGGATCTCCTTCAAAGCTATTAAAATATCAGGAAGTAAAAAAGATAGTGCATTACTTACATCTATTTCATTTTAATATTGCATTAGCAAGATTCTGGTTTTGCAATACTTATTTAGAAACCAATGTTGTATTTGCGGTGAGATGCCATCTTTAAGGTCTAGAAGAAAAATATTACATTTACAGCAGTATCACATTAGATATGGTTTTCTTTAAAGGCTGGATTATAGGAAGGGCTCGAGGGGCATGTGCCTCATGGCCCCCACCACTTTAAGGGGGCACCCACCGCACGTGCGTCTTACTCCATTTTGGGATAGTGACTGACTGGCTCTGTCAGTGAGAGCATGCCCTTACAGCCACACTCAACTGCATTCTTCATGTGGCATGCTTTGCAGGAGTTGCGCTGCATGCAGAGTGACACATGATCCCCCCCCCCCTTAGTATTTAACACTGATTGGCTGGGACTTGACTGGCAACCAATTCAGCCAATTAGTGTTAGGTTTACTTTCTCACAGATAATTTGGCCCGATATGTGAGAGGAGGAGAACTCTCAGGAAAACAGTGGCACATGGGACTGGTGTGGCAACTAGCACTAGTAGTCAGTACTACTGCCACTGCCATTGTGCCAGCTAGGCCAGCAGCTCAGCTAACATATTTATCAGGGCATCTGCACCATGCCCTGAAATAATCGCAAATGCTAGCTTATTGCCAGTACTTACGAATATTTTCCCCACTCCTCACCTTCATGCCAGTGGGGCATGAATGGGCATGAGGGGGGGGCGTGGCCAGCTGGGAGTCGCCCGGCGCGGGGCTTTACTGTCCCCGCACCAGCGCACTCACTGCTGCCCGAACTTTTCATATGTGCGTTTTTTTCTATGCCAGGCCCTGCCAGGCGGAAGCCTCTTGATGTATGCCGCTGCGAAACTGCAGCAGGGGGGCAATCATACGCTATGATAAATGTATAATAAATATGCCCATACTTGTGTATGTATGGATATATGTCAAATCTGGACCGTCGTCTTTAAACTACCAAATATTTCACAGTTGCTGCCTGTGACCCAAAGAATGTCATAAGCTAGGTTTTGAGTCAAAATTTTTACCCCATGCTTTCCAAAATACATTTATTAACCACCATATGCAGGAGCCATTATCTTTTGGCTACTGTGGTAGTAAGCAACTACTGCTCAGCTTCTAGAAACAAATCATAGCTCAGTTTCTATTTTGCCACAGGTCATTAATATGAGCCCTGAGCTTTTATTGGTTAGTATAAACAAAGAATATTGATAGAAATTCATAGATATAGAGATGGATATAGATAGAAATTGATATAAATAAACTTAGATAAAGATAGCTAAAAAGATAGATTGGGGGATATTTTTCAGGGCCTCAGTGCCACGTCAGTGTCATAGAAGCCCTGAAATAATCATAAATGCTAGCTTAAAGCTAGCACTTGTGAATATTTACTCCAATCCACCACCTTCACGCCAGTGAGGCAAGAAAGGGCGTGAAGGGGGGGTGCAGTCGGCCAAGCAGTTGTTTAAATTTCACCGGCTGCGTTTATTATTACACCACGAGTGCTGGCGTATGAGAAATACGCCCCACTATCTTTATGTGAATTAACCCATTATATTTTGTTATAGCTAAAAGCAGTGATTTACCATCCGGGGCATTGCCGGAGCCTGCAGCTATTTTGGAATATTAATGATAATTTATAATAATAACGTGTACCATTCGGTGAGGCCTCCACCAGACTTTGCACCCAGGTGCCCCCACCTTCCTTAATCAGGCCATGTTTCCTATTACCAGGACATTACCCAAAAACCTCACACGGTAGACCAATATTTGCAACAATATAAATAGTCATGAAAATCAAATAAAGGAAGCAATTTCCAGAGAGCATGGTTATAGAGGTTGCACTTGATTGTTGTGTGTATTGTCTACTTCTACAAGAATTTTTGATTGATATACATTTTTCAGGTACTGCTTCCTAACAGTGACACAAGACCATTCTCCTTGATAAAATGAGGAATTCTGCTCTAGGCCTGGCAATTCTATTTTTCATGGCAGTGAGGACATGTCGAGGAGGCTGTGCAGAACCACAGGACACGCAGGGCACGGGTACACAGTTCAAGGTAGGAAAGTTTACAAATTATCACAATTGTTGTATGGTGGAACAGTGATACACATGTGTTATACTGGTCCATGCACTTCCATATCAAATACCCCCCTCAGTCTTTGCGATCTCTGGAGGTCCTGTCAAATGAACTCACAGCAACTCACTCACTTACCATAGGTTACCACAAGGATATGCCCTCATAAAGACAACAGAGTGTTCCTCACCTCTCAACCAACTTTGCATAAATTAGTCATGCAGTGTGTGTAACACTGTTTCTAGACTTTACGTGATATGTTTTCACCTCTTTTGCTAGCAGTCTGATTTTTGCCAACTGTTTTTGTAGTCATAACAGAGCTACTGAGAGAGCCTAGCTTTTTAATTCACCTTTCCTCTCCCCTCTGCAGAGAACATCTATGTAATCTGGCACTTCAGTGAGCTTTTGTCCATCCTGATAGCAAGATAGAATTCAGCAAAGACTTTGTACTGAAATTGAGAATGATAAGAGAATGATAAGAGGCAAACTAAACTGAAAAATAACCTTGCATGATTAATTAATGCTAAGATTTTAGAAACAGAAACTATAACCCACCCCCTGGCAGTTCAATATGTACATAAGTTGCAATGTAACATATTCCGTTACCTGCAAATATAAGTCTGCTGCATCTTTTTTTAAATTTTGGGTGAGATTTATCAGTTGCTCACCAGCTTGGTGAGGATTTGCACTATAACCTGCACAAAGAACAGGTACAGCTACGGAATTTGATGGCGCTATATAAATAAAGATTATTATTATTATTATTATTATTATTATTATTGACCATAGCTATTGCACAGGGCCATTCCAGGGCCTGGCACAATCCACTCTATTTCCTCCACACACACTTTCTGTTCAGGTTGTGTAGGGGGGAAAAAGTCAGTTCCTGGCCATTGCGACTTTATAGATAGTATGGTTGGTTTTTTTTAGTATTATGTCACAGTTGTTTTGCCTCCCTCCCATGCTTTCCCCCAAAAAGACTAGGATGAGTGCAAGCGAATTAGAGACCAGCCTTTATTTTACAAGAGAAATTTAAGAACTTTTTAGGTATTCTATACAACAACAATAAAAAAAAATCAAGCAGCATTCTGGCAGTTGTCATCGTTGCCGACATCCAGAAGAGGATTATAAGAAGCCCAGAGAAACTGACATGAGTATTTTTGCATCCCAAAAAATATTAGAACTAAAATACCTTCATCTGAAACCATACTGAAGATCAAAGGAGGATAGTACAGAGAATTGTGTGTCACATAGAACTGGCTACTGGATTCAATTACAGTACTTCATGTCCTATGTCATTTGTAGAACAATAGACACCATGAACTAGCATTAACTCATATGAGTTCCACAAATGACCTACAAATCATGGTGGGTGCGTGTCTATCAGTGCACTGATTGTGGGTCTAGGATTGTAGCTCTACTTTCTTCACAGAACAAAGCCAAGCTCCTACCCATTCAAGGAGCTATTATGGACAATTATGTCTCATTATATTATGGGAGTTCATCATGGGTGGATATGGGTGCTCGACTACATGTTAGGAGTTGATCCATTTACTTACCCCCTCTCTTTTCTCCTCTTTCTTTTCCTTGGTGTAGATTTTGTTTTTTTTCACAAAATTATGATCACATTGCTTTGTAAAATTCTTTTTTTGTTGAATGGCGTGGTAGATTTTTTGGATGTGGTGGTTATTATAAACAAGGCGAATATAGCCTATTCACATGTTTATGGTCATTGTGCGCTATTTTGCACTATTTCTTGTATTTTACCAACATTATAGCGTCTTTTGCACAATCTACATTGAATAACATGTTTTTCCCGTATTGAGCTATGCACCTGCACTTTAATGAAAATATTGGTCCTACTTGCTTACGTAGCGAACATATGATATAATTGTATAGATAGATATTTCTTCTCTTTTTCTTCTTTCCCCTTTTCCAACTATACACCCCCTTTAACTAATATATTTTTACACATCAAGTATGCACTTTAAGCACTTTTTTGCACTTTATATCTAGTGACATTTTATGCACCACTGCACTTTATATATAGTGATACTATATAGTGGCATCATATATGTAGCCACTATGACTGAATGATAGACAGCTATTTCTGCCCGCTGATAAATGTTACTCCCTAAAATATAGAATCGATTATGAATTACATGTGTTTGACGGGGTATACTTTAGGCTATATATATGTCCTCGCATCTTTTCTATTTTTGAATCAAGCTCAGACCCGATTTTATTATAAATCTTTTACTCTTTATCTTGTAAATACCCTTTTGATACAGACTTACCTCTCCGGCGTCCTGTTGACTCGCCTAGGCGCGTGCGCCGCTCCGTCTTCAGGGGGAGTGCACCTCACTGGGAAGCGTCTCCATGGCAACGCTGGCCCGATCATGTGATCGGTCCGGGCGCGTCATGGTGACGCACTTCCGATGCGCGACCTCATGGAGCCGGCGTGTCACGTGATGGGCGCGTCTGCAAACAGATACGCCGTGTGAGCCTATTTAAGGTAAGCACAACATCTAAACATCACCTCCTGATGAAGCATCAGTGCGAAACGCGCGTCGGGGTGTTCCTGTTGGCCCTCCCCCTGTCTGCCTCTGAGCCGCCTATACAATGCCCTTGGGTAAGTGTGGCCTGTTTTTCTGACTTTGTTTCTTGACTTGGTGTGTTGGCACCGGATGGTACCTCCGGCTGAACACACAGTTATTTTGACACATAGGTCCACTGCCTCTTACTATAGTCCTATTTTCGGACATTAGACATTTTCGGATATTTAACAATTTTTTGGCACAACTTCTGGGGCATATACAGGGTAGGGGGGCCATAGGTTCTCCGTGTCTGTCCCACTTCCATCTGGGACACTGTTTTGTTCCCCCTATATTTCTGACTTCCAGGAATCCCTCCTGAAAGTGGTCTACTGATATTGTATGTGGTATTTTTGAATAAAGTGTATCTGTTTTCTACATTGGCAAGCTCTCTTGTTTTTTGGTTTCTGTCACTTTACAACTTTAGTCAGTTTTTTCTCTTATCACTCAGTGATGATCAGTGTAAAATTCAGCAATAAGCGTAGTCACTAGCTGAGCAAATACTTCATGATTCCTCTGTGCTATGAAATGCTGTGTGCTGACAATGTGCTTAGATTATCAGGGTCCAAGGTTTATCTACACTTTTCTTTAGCTTCTGAATATTCTATTAATATCTGACACATAGAAAAAGAGAGATGAGACATCAAAGTCATGAGATGGATATAAGACACAATGGAACAGTCAGCTCTGCTACCTCTCCTATAAAACACACAGATTTGCTATGCCGCCTCCCCTTAGATACAGAAATTATCTTATTTGTAGAGCTGCTGCTCTCGCCTCGGCATGCTGCTGCTGGGCAATAAGTGCCTCTTTCTGTAGTCTGCCTCCTGCAATACAAGAGAGACTAGAGGAATCTGCCGACCAAAGTCAAGAGTATATGGTCATATCCAGAGGCAACCGAAATGAAATGTAAAAATAGTGCATAAGGACATCTTTGAGCAATTTCATGCTTAGTTAACTGATCACAAAAGTGTGATTCTTTTTCAGTAAGTTAGATGCTAAGTTAAACTTGCTGTGTTCAAAAGAACAGAGAAAGGGCATATTTATCAAGCTGTCTGAAAGCTAAACAACCAATCACAGCTCAGCTTTTATTTTACCAGTGCTCATGAATATTTTAAAGGGGAGCTGTGATTGGTTGCCATGGACAACTAGAAATTGTTTAGAAACAACTTGATAAATCTGGCCCATTGGGAACAAAGGGTTGTGGCCTCCAGCTCATCAGACCTAATGACCTAAATCCCCAGAAAGTACTGAACTGAAACAGCAAATTTAATTAATGTCTAGAACTATCAAACATGTTGCAGAAAGTGTTCCTGAACATGATATAATGGGTACAAGTTTTCATTTATGTGACCCATTGTAGTAAGTATGCTTTATGTAGACAAATGTCCAAACTAATGGTAGGTGCAAGAGATCTGAATCTTAGAGTTTATAGATTTATATCTGCACGTTGCAATAATTAATATTATGTAGAGTACGGTAATTCTTTTGTTATTTTTGTTCTCATTAGACTGCACTCTGCTCCAACAGCTATTTTTCAACAACAGCACAGATTCTCAATTTCACATTTCCAAATTTATTTACATGGTTGAGATTACTTGGTATTTATCACCCTCAAATTTGGGTACAGATGATCTATCATGACACACAGTTGATGCTGTCTCTGTCTTCCCACGTATGGCGAGTAATATTAATAAGTATTCTGATTATTACTTGTTTACAGATTGTCTTTCCATATCCATTTACTAGCTTATGCATATCATTTATTAGGTATTATCTGTACACATAATCTTGGCTGCATGGACTAAAGTAATGTACTATGTCAGCCTTTTACTTCAGTAAACTAATAGAACTCGTATATCTTCAAGATTATGGATCACCTATAGATCTGGCCATATAACTAACTGTTATTCAGTCTATATTTTTATATTACACAGTAAACTTTGATCCACAGCTGAGCCAAGCATGCAAATGTAATTCAATGAGAAAGGGAAAGTTAACATGCCGAATCCTTTTTTACCATAGGAGATAAGCCCCTGCCAGTTGGAATTTGCATTTGGTTATATCCTATGAGAACAAATGATTAGGTACCACACCTACCTTATACTTCATAGCTATGCCATCACAGTTGGTCACAATGAAATTGGCAAGATCAACCAATTGTTATCTCATGTGTATGGCCAACAGTGTTGTGACCCAGTGGATGTAGCTAAGCTTCCATTATTAAAATGTCTAATTCAACTGTACTGGCTCTCTAGTTTACTTCCATTCAGCTTTGTAGCACCAAGTTCCTGTAGATACATTACAATATGTAAATGTCATTGTCGCTTCTATGAATACAAGTGAGTATAAGAAACTGTAAAATACAGTGGCTACTGAAATTATTCAGAGCCCTTTAAATTTTTTACTCTTTGTTTCATTACAGATAATTGGCAAAACAAAAAAAAGTTGTTTTTTTGCTCATTGATGTACACTCTGCATCCTATCATGACAGAAAAAAACTAGAAATGTAGATATTTTTGCAAATTTATCAAACAGGAAAGACTGAACTGTCACATGGTCATAAGCATTCAGCCACTTTGCTCAGTATTGAGTAGAGCCTAGTGCAAACATAATTCTCCATGTGATTTTTTTTGCAAACTGTATGCAGCTTTCATATGTCTTGCACTGAGGAGAGGCTTCCGTCGGCACACTCTGCCATAAAGCCCCAACTGGTTTGTTGACTTTATGGAACTTTCTCACATCTCCCTACTGTCTGGAGCCCAGCCACAATGATCTTGGGGTTCTACCCCACCTCTCTCACCAAGGCTCTTTTCCCTTAAATGCTTAGTCTGGCTGTACAGCCAGGTCAAGGAAGAATTGTGGTCATTCCAAAATTCTTCCATTTAAGGATTACGGAAGCCACTATGCTCTTAGGAACCTTGAGTGCCGGAGAAATTCTTTTGTGACCTTGGCCAGATCTGTGCCTTGCAGCAATTCTGTCTCTGAGTTCATTAGACCTCATGATTCTCATGCGCTCTGACATGCACTGTGAACTGTGAGGTCTTACATAGACAGGGGTGTCTGCCTTTCCTAATCTGGTCCAATCAGTTTAATTAAATACAGCTGAACTCCAATGAAGGAGTAGAGCCATCTCAAGGAGTATAAGAAGGGAATGGACAGCATGTAAGTTAAATATGTGTGTAACAGCAAAGGGTCTGGATACTTATGACCATGGGCACTACTAAACATAAACACAAACAGCCAGTTCTGCTATATACAGATAAGGAACACACTGGACACTACTACACACATAAACACACACAGCTCTGCTATACACACAAAAGGAACACACTGGGTACTACTATACACCTAAACACATACACAGCTCTGCTATACACACTTAAAGAACACACTGGTCACTATAATACAAATATACACACATAAGGAACACACTGTGCACTACTATACACATAAACACACACAGATATCTTCTATAAACACATAATGAACACACTGTGCACTACTATACACATAAACACACACAGCACTGCTACACACAAATAAGGAACACACTGTGTACTACTATACACCTAAACACATACACAGCACTGCTATACACACTTAAAGAACACACTGGGCACTATAATACAAATATACACACATAATGAACACATTTGGCACTATTATACACATAAACACACACAGATCTCTTCTATAAACACATAAGGAACACACTGTGCACTACTATACACATAAACACAAACAGCTCTGCTACACACAAATAAGGAACACACTGGGGACTACTATACAAATAAACACACACACACACACACAGAAAACACTCATCTCCTTCCCTTTTCTTCTTACCCTGTCCCAGCTCAACTTCTTCTCTGCCCCATCCTCAGTAGCAAGTGGACCTTGACTGATGTAGGAAGCATGTGATCAGTCACATGCTTCTGACATCCCTACAGCTCCTGTAGGCAGTGATCATGTTGACACCCAGGAAAGGAGGGTGAAGTGCGTAGGCTCTCCTCTTTAGGAAATCGGGTGCAGCGCCATGTCAGCACCTTACCCGATCTCCATTATAGCGGTCAGGAGGGTCTGGCAGTGTTGGATCCTCCTGACCTTTGTACTATAAGTTGCAGGCACTTTTTAGCAAGATTTTTTCCTTGCTAAAAAGTGTGTCCTATAGTATGAAAAATACATTGTATATATATATATATATATATATATATATATATATATATATAATACTTGTAATATATATATGAAAAGAAAAAGTAGCAGCACTCCAAGGATTTCAACAAACAAGAGTTGAAGTACTTTATTCCATATGTCCACAGGTAATGCTTCAGCTCACAATACACAAAGGAGCCAAGTGAGTTTGTGAGCCGCAAAGGTTGCCTGTGGACATATGGAATAAAACACCTTAACTTTTAGTTATCGAAATCCTTGGAGTGCTGCTACTTATCTTTTTATTCTTTGTTGAACCTCGTCTAGGCCTGGACCTGGCACCAGGAATCCTGTTTACATTCAGTGCTGCTTTCTCCTTTTAATCTTTTTTCTTAACAGATTGCACTATATTGTAGGATATTATAGGATATTTACAGTGCAAATGAAAGGTCTCCCCAGTAACCCATCTGGGCAATATGGTGGAAAAACCCTGTTGATCTGACCAGGAGGCGCGGACTGCACCCTTCTGGGTTCACTTACCTGCATAGCTGAAATATATGCAACCCATATTGGAGCCTCACCTGACACTTTAAATCTATCACCCACAACTACAGTTTGCCCCAATAACACATATGTGATACATATGATACCCAGTCTGGTGAATCCGGTAAACCAGTACTGGGATACTCTTACACGTGGCATTGATGTAACCCTGTGTTTTTAAGTCACAATTTTTTGTTCATCACCTATTAATTTAATATTAATAAAGGTTAAGTTTTACTGCTTGGTTATGGTGCCTTAGGGCAAGTTAGCCCCCTCTTGTAAAATTTGAAAAATAGCCTACCAAGTAGAGATTTCCCATTTCTCGTATCTTTTTGGTTGCTGAAAACCAATAATAACATTCAGGACCTTGGGAAAGCTAGGTCTGGATGGCTTCCTAGATCAACACATTAGACACTGAGCTTGTAATTACAAATGGAGGCTATTCAAGCATGACTAATCAACCTGAGCTGGATCACTCATAGACAGCAGCTGGGGGATGGTGCAGCAATTGTTCTGTCTGGCAGGGAGAACAGTGATTGCATCATCCTCTCCTGCAGAGAAAAACTCTCATGCTAGGAGAAGCGCTGAATTAGTCGTAGAAGGGACAGAGCTTTATTATTATTATTATTATCATAATGTTATATCTGTTTTATCAGCAAAACCACTCAGCTCAGGGATTAACCAAGATATGATCCTGCATCAGTGTTGCTACGGCACTCTCAAGGTATGTTTGCTTCATAATGCATCAAATCAAATGGTTAGTTGCCTTTAACTCATTTCATGCTGATTATATAGTTTCTCATTATTTTCTCAGAACCTTGTTCTGCTAAATTATCGCCCGGTAAGCCACTCTAGCTCAATTTATCTGCATGGCTGTTCAAGAATACTACAGCCATCCTACTGGTTCATGTATTCCGTAAGATGAAGCAAGACTTGTGGATTATACTGTTTCTTTATTCCTTTTATACTTGTATCGACTAAGATGTTATGCCAATGTAAATGTAGTATTCATATCACCAAAGCTTGTTGACCCTAATGGAAATTACTGGCTTCGGAAACAGCAATGCTTTTACACATGGATTATAATGATTCAAGAAACCAAGGATAACCAGAGGCAATATTAAGCAAGATGCAGGAATTGAGGGCAATCGATTATTATCTAGACAAAGAAGACTAAACAATAGAGGAAAGAGAACAAGAAGGTGTTAGAGACATAAGAACCATGCATTCTGCTTGTGACAGGAGAACACAGAGAACTTTTAGCTGTTTTCATACAATTACACTGTATTAGGAACAAAATTATCCCTGTCCCTGCATTGTCCGAAATATTTTTTGTGAGTTCTATATGAAAAACATGAAGATTTTTGAACATTTCCTTTGTACCTTGTGTGAACTTTGTTTTATGAAAATGAAGTCGAAGAGTAAAATGTAATTTGAGATCATTTTTAATATTAAGGAATTTTGCTTAGTATGTTAATTATCAGGCTGGATCATGCCCCTTAGTAACAGATTTGTATCTTCTTGTTGATAAGGAAGTTCTATATTCCAGCCAGACTGTTTTTTTTCTGCACTCCATGGGGCACATTTACTAAGAGTAATGCAAACTGCACTAAATGCAGGGTGCGACAGATTCATAATTTCTGGTGCCCTTTCATCATGAATCTGGCGCTCCGTGCACTGCCCCGACAGAGTTCACCAACATTTTTGTGGGGCACCTTTAACATAGGGTGTGCGACACACTTCAATCAGACTTTGGATGATAAATCTGGCGCACGGTCTGACTGAGCATCAGAACGCCCTCTTAATTGTGTCGCATGATGCCTAGTACAGCTGCGTCACAAAATGGTTGCGTGCAACACAATTGTGGTGCAGACACTTCTTGAATACCTGTGCAAGCAGTTTGCACCTAAAAGAACGTGCAAAGTCCAACGGAAAACTGGCGCACGACGCTTAGTAAATGTGCCCATATGTGTTTGTGTACACAGATATGAACAGTGACTTTTAACCCTTTCTGCTCTCTCAATGGCTATAGTATTCTATAAGTACCACTCTTACTTTCAGTTTCAGCTAGATAATGAAAGATGGGTTGAGCAGGGATTATGAAGATCTTCCGTTAGAAAATAGTGCTCAGAGAAAATATAGATAGTAAGATGTGTCAGTGCACCTGAAATTGCAATTGGTTCCACATTGGATCTGGTGTAGAATTAAAGTATTACTACACCACCAATATGCACTTTTTTGCATAGCAAAACATGTGCGATTGATAGAATTTTTACTTTAAAAATTGGCATAAAACATTAGCTAACATGGGTCATTGCAGGGCATTCGATCTTATACGATCTTAACCTGACCTTACCTGCACATGTCAGATTTTGTCTAGAGGCTACAGCCACTTATAAATGCAGCGGCCATGCAATTCACACCAGGTCAGCTCTGCTGCCAGCCATGGCCCCCTTTCATGCCCATCCATGTCCACTCCGTCCCTGGGCATGGCCCCCTTCACACACACACACACAACAACAACAAACTTGTGTACAAGCTCTGATAAATTCTCCTCAATCAAGGGCATTGCTAGTGCAACATCCTCACCAGCACTGACAGTATGCAGAGGCAGCAGTAACTAGAGCGGCTGTGATGGTGGCTAAGCAGCAGGTGTCATTTAAGGAGTTCTAATTTAGACTACTTTCACACCCATCCGGGCTGGTAAGGTGAAGCAAGAAGACGGAGAGGTTCTTCCCACATACTAGTGTATGTGACTAATTCCCGGCAGATGTTAATAGGGTGGACTGTAAGGATAGCGGCAGGCCAGGGTTTCACAGAGATCGGTGGTTCCTTTAATTGCGAGGGTTCAAGCAAGCTGGTGATAACTCCTTCCATAATAATATAATGAGAGAGCGCCAAAGCTCTTCTGCGCTCCAGGCTGTGATCAACCTCTGCTTAAAACAGAGTTTATCACTTCACTGGGGATTTCCTGGGACTTGAAATGATCCATCATCACCACAGAACAAGGTGCTTGTAAGTCACCTAATAAACATTGTATTAAAGTGGTTAATTTCCTTTAATAATGCCTGCCATAGTGGTATTATACATCATACTTCTATGATTTAGGCCTCCAAATAACCAACTAAGTATAACCAACACAAATATACTTGTCATTCCGGACTCCATTGTGACCGCATACTTTATACTAAACATGCCAATTATTGACCCCCACCCACAGTATATGGTGTCCTACTTTACATTACACACCATTATTGTGCCACCCCCTATTAAAGTTCCCTAAAGGTGGCCTAACATGTAATAATGCCATTTACAGGTTACCACATATCTGTGGCCCCACTAATTCCTAAATGTGCTCCCTACACTGAATAATGCCCCCTACACATCCCTACACTTTATGTACCTCTTTTTAATTGTGCCTAGTGAACGGAGCCCTCACCTAAAAATACCCAAGCTAAATAATGTCATTCCCCACACTGAAATATAACCGCATACTGAATAGTGCTCCCACATTAAGTAAGTATCTCCAGTAAGTATTGTCCCCACTAAGTACTGGCAACCACAGTCTCCAGTAAGTCACATTTTCCACAGCAAATGTCACGGGTGCCCCTGTGACCCACGTCTCAGGTTGCAGGCGCATCACTGTGCCCCACAAGTCTTACCTCTCTGCGCTCCAGCGGCGTCTCCTGTGGTCCAGTGCATGCATACCCACTTGCTAGGGCGAGCGCACGTTAGCTCTGTGTAATTTAAAGGGACAGTGTGCTGCTATTTGGCGCTGGCTGGGCACTGACCTGTTAAATAGCTGGCCTCTTCCTGTAACCCCTGCCGGATCTATGTGCCTCATAGCCCTAGAGAAAGCATTATATTGTGACTCTGTTGTGACCTCTGTTTCCGTTCCTGACCTTGATTCTCTGCCGCCAGTCTTGACCTTCAGCTACATTCCCGACTCTGATCCTGTGACGTCTCTCCTGACCTCCTGCCTGTCCATGACTCTGATTCTGCATGCCGATTCTGTACCTCGCCTTGGCCACCACCACGGGCAAAGTCGCGTCTGTATGGCGACCTGGTGGTATCCTGCCACAGCAAGTCCAACCCATTTTGCAGTAGGCTCTGGTGAATATTGGGTGCCATTTAGACTCGGGTCGGCTTATGTCATTGCTCGCTGTGGTTCAGTGGGTCCACCACCTCCAACAGCAAGTAATGTCCTCTAACAGCCCCCAGTACCTAATTGGCCTTACTGACCCAGTGGTCTTTGGGGCTTCAGCCTGACCCTAATGTTTTTGAGAAAGACTTTATGCTTAGATTTCTAACACCTTAGATATCAAATCAGTTATTTTTTTTTGCAGCTCAAGAGTTTAATGGGGTATTCCCATGAAGACAAGTTTCTTAAATTTACTAAGGATAACAAAATAACACATTCTCTAATTCACTGTTATTATCAAAAATGCAGCATTTCACAGATTCCAACCTGTCAGTCAGTCCTTGTGTACACAATTTCAGTTCCCCCTAGACAAGACCCTATAACTTCTGACTTAGGTTTGAGGACGCCATCTTGGATTTCTGACAGCTGGGGAGCTGAATTTCTCCCTCTCTGCTCCCTGCACTCTAGCCCCGCACCCTTCAGTCCAGGACAGAGCTCCCTCATTGATGCACACGGAGACACAGACAATCAGTTCCTGCCGGCAGAAGCGTGGGGGTAACTACAAGCTACAGACAGCTGAGTTGTTTATCTGGGGAAGCACAGCAGTTCTTGTGTGTTGTGGAATAGCAGATGTAGGAGAGCTGACATTGTGTGTAATAGGCATCTCATGGATCTCATCAGGGCACATTTACTTACCTAACCGAAAGTGCATTGTCTGACAAGAATACACTGTGCCGCAATTCACTAAGATCGTACGCTCGATATCCTGCATGTGTCGCTTCCCCGCTCAGGTCTAATGGAGTTCACCTTCTTCTTCGTGGCGCATGTTAGTGCATTGTCTTGTGCATATAAAGTGCATATAAACCTGTACCCTGATAATCTAACAACACTGTCACCTCACAGAACTAGATGGATTATAATGTGTCTTCTTAGAGAGGCCCCGCCCACACCCTTGGATTTTGTACTGACCAACATAGGGAGCTAAAACAGCAGTTAAACTGTAATAAAACAGAGTAAAATTGTGAAGTAAAGGGTTAAAAATTATCTTTATAACATCAAGAGGGAATTGAAATTTGAGACTTGTCTTTCATGGGAAAACCCCTTTAAGATAAAAAGCACTATGTCTAGAGGACAGATCACAAGTGATTGGAAAAACATTTTTGAGATGGGATGCATATTCATGATTTATACTGAATGCCATATTTGGAGTTTGCATTAAATATCCTCTACTTTGTAGGTTTTTTGCCTTAAAAAATTATTATATTCTATATGGGACCTTATCTGTTAGTGTATTTTATCATGTTACTGCATATTTTCTCCTTTTTTGTTATTTAGAGCTGATGTTCTAAGGTGAAAGTTGTAATTAAAGGAACCTGTCACCAGGGACCCCATTTTCACTAAAGACAGATTACAGGGGCCCATTACAGCTGCATTGCAGAGAAATTTCTGCTTTCTCTAAGCATATGCATAACAATATAATTGTGTGCTATAACTTATCTTACACCCTGACATAATCCTCTGTGTAGCCCCAGGGGTTGGGCTTTGGTTGGATGCATTTCAAAAAACAACATGTGACTGCACTGCATACTGCTCAGCTCTCAGTCCCCACCTTTGTGCTCCTGTACAGCTCCTCCTTCTTGCTCCTTCATAGAGCTCACAGCCTGGTTAGCTGACATCAGTGGGAGAGGGAGGAGAAGTACAGGAGCCCAATGGTGGGGACTGAAAGCTGAGGAGTCTGCAGCACACACAAGTCAGGTGTTGTTGTTTGAAATACATCCAAACCAAAGCCCAACCCCTAGAACTACACAGAGGATTTTTTCAGGGAGCAAGGTAAGTTAAAACACACAATTATATTGTAATGCAAATTCTTAGAAAAAGCAGAATGGCATAATTGCAATGCAGGTGTGATTGGCTTCTACAACCTGTCTTTAGTGAAAATAATTTCCCTGGTGACAGGTTCCTGTTAAGTCTATCTTTAGTTTCTCCAAATGTTAACAATTGAGATTGTGATGAATAGGTACAAAAAAATGTATTTTTATTGTATTGTTATTTTGTCTCTTTAGTTGATTCATGGCTCAGTCATCTTTTTTTTCTTCTAGCTCTTTCATCTTAAATCATATTAAAATTGTTAAGGTCTTTCATTTTCCATTAAAGTTGTTCAAATATAAATGTATTTGACATTTCCCTTAGACCACAGTGCCATGAAAGCTAGCTGTTAACTGTATGTGCGGGTCAAGCTGGTTATGGTCAGGATAGTAGGATAGTTTTGAAACCATATTACACTCACCACCCATGCAATAAGTATTATCCTTGTCATGATAGACTTCTACAAGTAAACTTTTTTCGACTTGTCCAGATTGCAATACTTGGTAAACATTTACATTTATAGTACATTGCCATGTCAATATCACTAATAGAAAGCTTCAGCACTCCAGAATTGGGAGGATGCTCATCAATTCACAAGGCACAAAGCTTTTCATGATAAGTCTTTGGAATGAGTTGGAAGTCACGACATCTTTCTGCGGAAAATGGGACAGCTATAGTAAGACTAGCTACAGCACACCAGGACCCTCCATAATATGGGTTTCCTTGCCATAAGTACTAAGCAGTTGTTCGGGACACAGCTTCTTCTAACCTTAACTGGACCTTGGTTTGTTAGAACAACAAGTTGCCAAAGTGTTTGTACCTTTTCATGACGTGTGGATATGGGATGGACCCTCACTTTATTTTAAAACAACTTAGACAAGAGAAAAACATGGTGTCTGGAAAGGGTACAGAACCACATAACTTAATGGGGGACATTTACTCACCTGTCCTGACACGATCCCCGAAAGTGCATTGTCCAACCGGAATGCACTCTGCCGCGATTCACTAAGATTGTGCGCCCAATATCCTACATATCGGTCAGCCAGAGTTTACTTTCCTCTTCCTGGTACATGTAAGTGCATTGTATTGCGACACAATTTGAAAGTTAAATCCAGTGCTCAGCCTTAATCAGTCGGATCGTCTGACGCCCCCCCCCCCATTTCTGTCGCATGAAAGCCAGCTGTGACACAATCCCCAGTTAAATACCTATCCCTCCCAGCAGCGCAAATCCCTAAAACATCAGAAAAACAACGAAAGTGCGGCCACAGACCCTTAGTAAATTAGTCCCAATGGGTCAAATGGCCACAGCTTTATTTATATCACTGGAATAAAACAATCAGAGAAGGGATTGACCAATACACTAATCCACAGCTGACGGACATGCAGCACCAGGCTAGACAGAAATAAAGGGAGCGGCACGCTCTGGCTTGCAAGTACTCTTTAAGGGCACCAATGACCCTAGTGAAGATCCCTTGTGTGCTTCACCATCGTGCCTGCTTTTACCACCCTTGAGTCTAGCCACATCCAAAGCTAAGCCTGTTTACCTCCATAAGGTTTTACATCCTCTATAAGTTAAATTAGTCCACCAATTACTGCAATTTCCACTGGACTCCTCCACACCCACAAAACAGGCCATTTGAAAACTTAAATGGACTCGACCGCCACCAAACCCCAAAATCCTATCAATAGGAATGCAATAGGGAAACCCACTTGCACAAACTCTTGGTATTGTGGGACTCTAAACTTGTAGAAGTGGTCTATTGTTGGGGTCCAAAAGGATGGTTCACACAGAGGTGAGTATACAAAATTTTTTTTTTTATTCAAGGTCTTTAAAACACAACGCGTTTCGGGGTGTTCTACCCCTTTCTCAAGTGAACAAAAGACTGAGTACAGTGACAGAAAATAAAGAGGAGTTTTAACCCAATGGTGCAAGAAAAGTATATAAATAAGTAAATGAGTGAAAAAACCAAACAGATAAAAAAACCATGGTAAGTATTGGTTACGTTCTTAAATTGTGAACATGGTCGTAAAATTATATCATCATTGGAAGTATCACATCTGTGTATGAACTATAAAATATTGTACAAATAATAAACAAATGGTAATAAAGATTGTAGATATACATACACACGCAGTGGACCATAATTTCATATGAGTACATATAGAGAGATGATAATTAAGGACAAGGTTAGTTACTTACACATAATAGGATATAAAAAAAAAGATAAAAAAGATCTATGTTCATAAGATTCAGAGGTATAGTTGATGTGTGATCTTATAAATAAGTATAAACATGGCTGCCTATAAGCCAATATAATGTTTTGTTGATAGAGCATAATAAAAAATAAATTAATTGCTGATTAATATTGATGTAGCATAATTTAGAGCATAAAGGCGACTTAGCAAAAAGTGTGAAGAATTAGGGGGTATGACACATGATCAAGGTATTTGGGTCCTCTTTTGAATTTAGAAGTTATTCTCAAGGGTCCGTTTAACCCATTGGGAGCCAGGTAGTTCAGTTTATATATCCAAAACATCTCCCTGATGCTCAATATGACTGTGTCTAGAAACACTGTGTATTGTGAAACCATTAGTTACGTTGCTTCGATGTTTGTTGATTCTGGTGTTGAGTTGTTGGATTGTGCGGCCTATATACTGTAATCCGCAGGGATATTCAAGTAAGTAGATCACAAAGGTGGAGGTGCAATTCAAAAAAGACTTGATAACAAATGATTCACCTGTTGTATTCACGTGTTGTACAGTTTTTTGTTTACTTGAGAAAGGGGTAGAACACCCCGAAATGTGTTGTGTTTTAAAGACCTTGAATAAAAAATTTTTTTTGTATACTCACCTCTGTGTGCGCCAACCCCAACAATAGACCACTTTCACATATCCTATAGAGTTTGGCAACTCCATCTAGGAGATTATCCCCTGGAGGCAGCACCAGACAAAAATTGTCACCACAAAGCCTACAATAGTGTTGTGCCTATCTGCAGCACAACCTAAAACGGTGAGCACAATCTACAGCTTTATGTCCTTTTGTTACCCCCTAAGATGTCACACTATTAGCGCTTTCTCCCTGTCCTTTCTTGCCACTTTTTATTCTCTAAACTTGTAGAGATATACTCTGAAGCAGCATACTGTACAACCATGATGTGATATCAATGCCTGAGGAGCTAAATAAATTTTCTGAAGAATAAGTACTAGACACCAAAAGCATAGATTTACATTTCCTTCTTCCCCACCCTGAGGGGATTTCTCTCTGTGTATCTCCAGTAACTTTTCTGTTTCTGCATGCATGTCTATGTATTATATTGCAAAAAAGCATTGCCCTTATTCTAAAACACAAGAAATACTGTACCTAGTATCTAGAGAACAATGCTGAGCTGCTAAGCCCACTAGTCATACTTCAATATATGTACTATGTACCATTACTATTGCCAGAACAGACATGAGGAGCATAGATAAAGAAGAAAGTTACTTCTATAACCTAGCTAGTGTATAGGTAAAAGGGGACAACCACCATATGTGGCATAGAGTATACCACTGTGTATACTACTGCCACCCAAGATGCTGTGTGTGTCTCCTTCACTCTTTGTTCTCTGTACTAGAATAACATAGTGAGCCGCGCTATAATTCTCTAATACATCTTGAGTTGGATAGCAATGTCAAGCCGGATAGCAACCAAATTGACATAGCACTAGCACCATCATGACTCCACCTGTTCCTTTATAAGGGGGAATTGTCCATAATGAAGATAAAATCACTGGCTTAATTCCAACAGTGGAATAACCCAGGCATATAACCATCATATAACTGTTACATATATCTATATTCCCAGGAATTTCCCTTAGAGAAGGCCAACATTCTCATACATTTTACATCAAACATGATCATTATTTATGTATTAACTTTTTATATATTTATTTTTTATTTAATTATCTTCTTAATGGCTAATGAATAGGGGCGTACTGGACAACAACCGTAAATATATGGCTTGCTAAAATTGCACTTGCATCCTGTATTCCACCTCCATAAAGCAGAATAAAGCACGCTCAGGGTGCATATCAAACCTGGCTCCACAAGCCGCAAACCTCCTGGCAGGTGGCGAAAAATTAGGTGTGACCGAAAAACCAAAACCGTCTTCCCAGGGACTGTCCCTTAGAGAAGTGCATATATATCTCCACATATAAACAGAGCACAGCACAGCATGCAAGCCAAACCTCCTGGCTAGCGGCGTAACCAGCTGTTGCTAGGGACCTTGCCCTTAGAGAAGTGTATTTATGTCTCTGCATATAATCTACTAGCCGCCAACCTCCTAGCTAGTGGCGTAGCCAGGTGTGGCTCACCAAACCAAAACCATCTTCTCAGGGACCTTGCTCTTAGAGATGTGTATATATGTGCAACACCCTCGCCGATGCAAGGCAGAGCTGTGTTTGCGAATACGTCCCACCATGTAGCTTGCAGCCTGTGTAGGGTCTGATCAGCCCCACAGCATGTCACTACATAACACTAGATAACACAGATGAGTATTGCAGTGGTAGATCCTGCCTGGCAAGGCAGGATTTAATTGCTTTATGTGATGTAAAATGTGTCATCCAATCACATGTATTATCCTAATGTATTGTAAGCTGGGATGTAATTGGAGGAGTAACCACCACATGACCAAGAGCTGAGAAAAAGTGACGGTTGGAGATTTCCAACAGTCAGTTCAGTCAGAGAAGTGAGTCTGACAGGATTCAGTCAGAAAGACTAGCCAGTCAGACCAAGCAGTGAGACTGTAGAGTGTAGTGAGTAAGACAGAGAGAGGAAAGGGGTATCATCCTACCTTCCAGGGTGATACCTGAAGCAACCCAGGACAAGCTGAAGCAGCCTTTTAGGACACAGCTATCTCACAGCCTGCCATTGCATCCAGGCTGAGGATCCCTCCTGTGGCTCCCTCCAACTGCATCTCAGTACTCCACCATTTTGTTAAGGCACGTTGCTGCGGATCCTGTCGGTTCCAATAAAGAACTGTAAGTTGTTTTTGTTCAACCTCTGCCTCCGTCTGGTCCCTGCTACTACGGCTGCCATCTTCACGGGCACCCTGTCCACTACACAGAGACTTATACTCTAGACACCAAAGGGTTGCCCCAAGTAGAACTGCTATAGCAGCCTCTCCCTGATCATTTCTTGCCAACACCACCCTGCTGGAGACCTGCCAGGCCCTCCAGTTCCCCCTTACAAAGCACCGTGACACTAGCGTGCCTAGGCCGCAACCGCCAGCCACTCAGGTACTGCGGGCCCCGGCTGACTCCAGGCCCCGAGAAAAGGCTAGGCCCCGGTGGGGGATGTTGCATATGTCTCTGCATATAATCTACTAGCCACCAACCTCCTAGCCAGCGGCGTAGCCAGGCGTGGCTCACCAAACCAAAACAGCTTAGAGAATATATATACATATAGGGCATATTTATCATGTGCAGCAGAATATTTATCATTTTTGCTTCCACCTCTTTTGGTGTTGGGGCAGCCGGCTGCGCAGCATTTATTTATAAAAACCAAGGTGGCAACTTTTCACAAATGAAAAGTCGCCGGCAGAAGCAAGTTCGCCAGCGCAGGGACAGCAAGACCCCGCGCCTGCCGACTCCTGGACGGCAGCACTCTCCGCGCCCACCCCCATCACATCCCTTAACGCCCCACTGGCATGAAGGTGGCAGAGAGGGCAAAATAATCGCAAGTGCTAGCAATAAACTAGCATTTGCGATTATTTCAGGGCCGCCTTGGCGCAGAGGTCCTGATAAATATGCCCCTATATATCCAAGGATAAATGTAATATAATATTATAATGTTTCCTCACCATTATAGATTGAGACGGCATGTAATCCCCTTACTCATGCATTATAATGTATATACATTGACATCCATTATACAGGCAGTCCTTGGGTTACATACAAGATAGGGTCTGTAGGTTTGTTCTTAAGTTATATTTGTATGTAAGTTGAAACTGTATATTTTATAATGGTAGATGCAGACAAAAATTTTTTTTCCTGCAGTGACAATTGGAGTTTCAAAATTTTTTGCTGTAATTGGACCAAGGATTATTCATAAAGCTTCATTACAGACACTTTACAGCTGATCATTGCAGCCTGGGACTATAGTAACATCCAGAGAGCTTCACCAGAGGTCACAGAGGGCAGAGAGGTCCGTCTTTAACTATGGGTCGTCTGTAAGTCGGGTGTCCTTAAGTAGGGGACCGCCTGTATGTAAGACACAACTAAAGGCTACCAATATATATAAGGAATGTGAAAGTCATGTACACTGCACCAGGCACATAAGCATCTGAATGCGGCATTTGGTGAGTATAAAGCAATGACCTGGGTTGGCCTACTATAGAATCCATGTATATATGTAGATATGGAGACTTTATTCAGATCACTAAACTCCCTTGACCACATACACCAGGAATGTAGGGGACCTGCACATATCATGTTCAGTAAATAGCAATAAGGTGTAGGCCACCTAGACTACAGAGAGCTTGATGAGATTGTAAGAGTCTAGTGACTTTGTGATAACTAAACGCAAAGTAAATGCAATCTTACCTGAACCTGCAGGTGGAGCCTTTGGCCCCTTCTACACTCGCGAGTGTGATGCGATGAACTCGCATAACACTCGCAACGCATGCTTCCTCGGATCACATGGTCTGAACGCTGCACACCGGGACTGAACTGACATGCTGAGTTCACTCCCGGTGTGCAGCATTCGGGTCGTGCGATCCGAGCAGCATGTGTTGCGAGTGTTGAAGGGGCCTTTGGATTTTGTTTCCAAATGCAAACAAAAGCCCCAGGGGCTCTACAAACACATCATGGCACCAGAAAACTATTCTACCCTACAGAAGCTCAATGGCTCCTTCCCATCCGCGCTCACATGTGCCCTGGTAGTGGGTTACATCCACATGTGGGGTGTCCTCTTACTCTGAAAAAACTGCACAATATATTTGTAGATGCATTTTCTACTTTTCAGTTAATGTGGGTAAATATTGTGGCTAAATGAATGTATTAATGATAAATATTAGTGAAATCTTCATTTTGTTTGAATTTTTGTAAAATTAACAAGCCTCCTACATGCTGTTTTGAATATTTTGAGGGGTGAAGTTAATAGAACGGGGTGATATGTGGGGGCTTTCTATTGACAGAACTTCAAAAACCCCTATAGAAATGAAATGGTCTAAATTGATTCTAAAATTTTCTTGATAGTGTGAAAGAATGCTGTTTGATTCGTGATCTTCGTAGCATCATAATAAAAACAAAAGGACGCTTATAAAATGATGCCAGCACAAAGCTGAGATATGGTCAATGTAAGTTAGTAACTAATTTGGGTAGTAAAACTATCAGTTTGAAAAACGGAACATCTTGAAGTTTAAAATTAGCAAATTTTTCTCTAAATGTTTGCCAAATTCACCTTTTTTCATAAATAAATGTTAAATATATCAACCAAAATGTCCCACTATTTTGAAATACAAAATGTAACGGAAAAACAAATTTGAACAATAGGCTTTGGTCATCAAGGCGCAAATGAGCTTAGTCACTAAGGGGTTAAGGTCTATATTATGCTATGATTGTTGGTGGGGCAATGGGCATGGTTTAGAAAAAGGGGAAGGGGCATTTATCCCTCTTTCTATCCCCCAAAAGTTGGGAGGTATCTTGTACATGTGCTCTCTCCATGCATCTCCTCTCTCCCATGTGACCACCCCATAACAAGCAGAGTAATGGAGGACATTTGCCCTCAGTTCCTATCTTCCCTATCCAAAAGGACAGGACTCCTAAATAATCTACAGTATAGAGCTTGTGATTGTTCTGCCATGTCTGTGCCATGAGGATTAGTAATACATTATCCACACGTACTGTACATGTGCCATGAAGGTACTAATGTTCCTGTGTAACATTATATAGTATACACAAGGTAATTACCCCCATGTATATCAGTTATATATGCAGTGAGTGAGGTAACTACAGCCTCATGTTAATCAGTGATATATGCAGTGTGTGAGGTAACTACATGCTCATGTAAATCAACGATATGTGCAGTGTGTGAGGTAAGTACACCCTCATGTAAATCAGTGATATGTGCAGTGTGTGAGGTAAGTATACCCTCATGTAAATCAGTGATATGTACAGTGTGTGAGGTAACTACATGCTCATGTAAATCAGTGATATGTGCAGTGTGTGAGGTAACTATACCCTCATGTAAATCAGTGATATGTGCAGTGTGTGAGGTAACTACATGCTCATGTAAATCAACGATATGTGCAGTGTGTGAGGTAAGTACACCCTCATGTAAATCAGTGATATGTGCAGTGTGTGAGGTAAGTATACTCTCATGTAAATCAGTGATATGTACAGTGTGTGAGGTAACTACATGATCATGTAAATCAGTGATATGTGCAGTGTGTGAGGTAACTGTACCCTCATGTAAATCAGTGATATGTACAGTGTGTGAGGTAAGTATACCCTCATGTAAATCAGTGATATGTACAGTGTGTGAAATAACTACATGCTCATGTAAATCAACGATATGTGCAGTGTGTGAGGTAACTATACCCTCATGTAAATCAGTGATATGTACAGTGTGTGAAGTAACTACATGCTCATGTAAATCAACAATATGTGCAGTGTGTGAGGTAAGTACACGTTCACGTAAATTAGTGATATGTGCAGTGTGTGAGGTAAGTATACCCTCATGTAAATCAGTGATATGTACAGTGTGTGAGATAACTACATACTCATGTAAATCAACGATAAGTGCAGTGTGTGAGGTGAGTACACCCTAATATAAATCAGTTATATGTACAGTGTGTGAGGTTACTACATGCTCATGTAAATAAGTGATATGTGCAGTGTGTGAGGTAAGTACACCCTCATGTAAATCAGTGATATGTGCAGTGAGTGAGGTAACTACACCCTCATATAAATCAGTGTACTATGCAGTATGTTCAGCAATAAGCCATGTATGTAGCATGTGAGGTGACCGGGAGCAGATACATGGTTAATTATCTCCCCATTTACAGCGCTGCCTACACTGAGGTAAACTGCTCATATATACATAACTATCTGTCTATACCAATCATGGAGCAGGGATATCACATGTGAGGTAACTGAGGAGCAGGAACATGAGGACATATGGGGGCTTATTTACTAAGTGTCACGGATGGCACTTCGGTCGGACTGTTTGCAGTTTTCTGGATTTGCGCAGCTTTGACAGGTATTTGACAGGGGATTGTGTCGCACACAATCGGATTGTGGCGCAGCTGCGCTGGTTTTCATTCGACAGAAATGGGGGGGTGGGTCGTCGAACAGTCCCACTGATTCAGACTGAGCGCAGTATTTAAGATTGTGTCGCAAATTGTATCGCAAGACAATGCACTTACATGCAGCAGGAAGAAGAAGGTGAACTCTGTCAGACCTGAGCGGGGAAGCGACACATGAAGGATATCGGGCGAACAATCTTAGTGAATGGCGGCACAGTGCATTATCGTCTGACAATGCACTTTCTGTGAACTCCGCAGGACCGGGTAAGTAAATGTGCCCCATGGACTACCATCATCTCCACATTAAACTAGTACATAAAGCTCCCATGTAGCATAAAACGGCCATATCTATAGTGTGTGAGGTATAATCTTACAGATATCACAGCCATAGCTGCAGGGTATAAGATAGCTGGGAGCAGACTCCTAAAGCCGGCGCCACACGTGGCGCTTTTGTCTGCGTTTGCAAACGCAAACGCAGACAAAGTCGCGCCCACCGGGGCGGGCCTCGGCCCGATCGCATCGGCGTTTCTATGGAAACGCCTGTGATCAGGAACGAGATGCCGGTGTTTCGCGTTAAATTAACGCGAAACACCGGGGGCTCGTTCCCGATCGCAGGCGTTTCCATAGAAACGCCGATGCGATCGGGCCGAGGCCCGCCCCGGTGGGCGCGACTTTGTCTGCGTTTGCGTTTGCAAGCGCAGACAAAGCGCCCTGTGTGGCGCCGGCCTGAGGGCACATGGCTGAGGAGACATGAAAGCTCCTTACATACCTTTAGCCATGTGCACATTACATGAGGTAATGTAACATTAAGCCGTCATATCTCCAGTGTGGGGGGTTACGAGCTCACAGATGTCAATAGCTGCCATGTGTAAGGTATCTGGGAGCAGTTACATGAGGAGACATGAAGACATGAACTCATGTGGTAATTATTAATTACTAAGGTAAAAATCCTCTCATATAGGATGTAGGAGTCCACACTAGTACATGATGTGTGAGGTGTATGAGGTGATAGTATAGAGATATACCGTATATACTCGTGTATAAGCCGAGTTTTTCAACACAATAAATGTGCTCCTCTTTTTTCTTCTGTAACAGGCGGCAGGACGCAGCCATGTTTTCTCACGGCCGGCGCATAGTATGACGTCGGCAGCTGCCGTGTCATACCATGCCCCTGCCGGCAATAACATGGCCGCGTTCTGCTGCCTGTTACAGAAGAAAGAAGAGGAGCCGCGGGGAAGCCAGAAGAGGAGCCACAATGACATCGGGGAGCAGCGCTGCGCATCAGGATGGGCTGGCTGTATACTACAGGGGGCTGAATGTGCTGGCTGTATACTACAGGGGGCAGGCTGGGCTGGCTGTATACTACAGGGGGCAGAATGGGCTGCCTCTGTACTACAGGGGGCAGGCTGGGATGGCTGTATATTACAGGGGGCAGGCTGGGATGGCTGTATACTACTGGGGGCTTGCTGGAGACATCTACTCCTGAGCCCCTCACTACTCACATTACTACACTATTCACCACCTACCATACTCTGTTCTTTTAAAGTGGACCACCATCTTACATCAATACTAGCACATAAAATCCAGGTGTTATAGTTCCCCCCTTACCACCATCATGTTCTCCCTAAGCCTTTGGTTCTGGAGTTGACCTTCCAATGATCATGTGACCTACACCTCTCCAGTAACATTTTATTCTTGCCAAGCTGCTGCACTGGCCCTTCCTGGTGCATAAAAGCATTGCACGGTGAAATAGCAACTCTTGTATGCCACAAAATCTTTTGTTGTGATACATACATCGGCTTCTTGCTTTATCCTCTAGCTTAATTCCTTAAAATTAACTTTAGTGCCCCTGTTCACAATATAGAAACAAAGTTAGGGTGCATACACATGAACGTGTGCGGACACGGCTACGTCCACATGGGTGCACTTCAGGCCCGCTGGTAAGAAGGAGAAGCAAGAGCTGCTCACCCCTCCCCTCTCTATAAAGAACAGTGGAGCGTGGTTGTGCTTATGGCCAAAAGATAGAGCAGGCTCTATCTTTTTTGCATGTGCTTACCATACCAAGACCGGGGGTCATAGACAATTATGGGGGATGCACATGCGGTCGTAAATTTGCGGCCATAAATACATCCTCCATATGTTCGCGTGCATGGACCCTTATGATGTAGGATAAACCTAGTCTATGGGACCACTGTGTGTGGCCCACACATGGCATAGTGCCCTCTTTTCTTTTCTGTCAAATATAATGCCCCCATTTAGTAGCCCTTCACAAACATAGTGTGAAGCACTCCCGTTTCCCCATCACTAAAACACCCCCCTTTCTGTGCACCAAAAGGGGCATGTTAGTGCTTAGTAAGAGTTTGCAACACATTCCTAATTAATGCCTTCTCATTTGCTCTCATTCTGAATGCCCCCTCTTTTGCCCCAATTTTAAATAAATGTCTCCTTACTTTGTAGTTGCTCCCATAATGAATGCCCTCTTTTGCATCCATTCTTAAAGTCCCATAATTAATGCCCTCATTCTTAGTAAAAACAATTTCCTTTTTATGATGCAGGATCAAAAATAATAAATACGGCAATAAGGCACCAAGCACCAGCAACTCAACAATGTTATTGTGCTGCTGGCACTGTGTTGCTTACGTCTTGAGTGGTGATTGCGCATAGTGAAGGAGCAGAGAGTGTATTACTTTCCATGTTCTGCTACTGCTTTTAACTGTCCCAATACAGTTGTAAATACACAGAAGGCCCGGCACTCCTCGTCAGCTGGGCTTGGATCTAGACAGTTTCTGTAATGCAGTGTAGAGCCAGAAGCACATTATACCTCCATCATGAACTGCTTCAGGGGGCCCGCAGCTGTCTACTGGAAGAATGGGCAGATACAGGACTGTGATCAGGTCACAGCGGCTTTGATTGCGATTGTTGAGCCCAAGAATATAGTGCTACGGGAGACTGTCGTTATGTTTATTAGTGGAAATCTGATGACAGGTAGTAACACTGGTGACGGGTTCCGCCTCTGGTAGCATTCCCCTTTGCAGGCTATCCTTAAGCCGCCATGTCTAGCCATGCTCCAACTCTCTTAGGGTGCTGGCAGCGTCTTTCTCTCCTTCTTAAAGGAGCAGGGCGTTTTCCAGCTAGGCTGTCCCAGCCTATCAGCGTGCACCTCCAGCCATATAGCCCATCATGCCCTGTTCTCTGTGCCTAAGCAAAGGTTCCTAGCCTTGCTGTATGGTGTCTGTGTCTTCTTGTGTGTTATCCTGTTCTCTGACTCTGTTCCTGCTCTGTGCTCCTTGGTATTCTTATAGATTTTTATCTGGGGCTCAAACCCCTAATCATTGTAAGGTGACTTTCTAATTAAATGAGTCTGTCCTTGCAGGAAGTTAGCAACAAGACTGATAAGTTTATTGAGGGACCGACATTTATAGAAAACCATAAGGCACTTTACATAAGGCGTGTAATTAGGAAAGCAGCAACTATAATTGGGTGTTCTCACCCAGGAAATGTAACACTATTGGATGTAAGCACACAAAGGAGTCTAATACTATTGGCTACATGCAAATACTGAAACTTCCCAGGTGTTTCCCTGGATACCTTCCTCTAGGTGAGTGGTGGCGAACCTATGGCACGGGTGCCGGAGGTGGCACTCGGAGCACTTTCTGTGGGCACCCAGGCCATCACCAGAGATTACTCCAGGTATCTTCCTGCAGTCCCAGACAGTCCAGGACTTGCTGTGCACAGAGCTATTTTAAAGTGACAGCACTACCTGGGACTACTGGAGGAGTGGGAAGGTATTGTGACTGAGCATGGAGTATAAATCACAAATAAAATTTCTGTGTTGGCACTTTGCGATAAACAAGTGGGTCTTGGTTGTAGTTTGGGCACTCGGTCTCTAAAAGGTTCGCCATCACTGCTCTAGGTGGTGCTAGTGAGCACTAAGTCTTTGTGTGCTTTTCTAAGAAATGAGCCCCACCCAAACTTCAGTTATCACTACACAAAGTTATATGAAATGGATACTGAATCTTTAAAATGTCCGACAATACGTAAGATGGCGTCTGAGTCCAGTGTAATATCTTTAACAGTATCCACCCTGTCTTGTTTCCTGATCGCTTCCCTGGACTATGGACTGACTCTGACTACCCGCGTTACCTGACCTCTTGGTACCATATACAGTCTCTGTGCCTGCTGGGCCAGCTGCTATTTATACTGGGACCACCACAAGAGGTAGCGGCCTTGCAATCTCTGTGCTGGGAAGTCCAGATCCCTGGATAGGGGTAAAGGGATGAATACCGGAGAGGTCCAGGGATAATGCCCTTAGTGTGTTGCCCAAAGCCAAACCAATTAGATAGTACAGTGGGTTCACAACATGCTGTTTGTTACAAATGTTCTGTTAAGTTGATATTATATTATGTATACATTACACCAATATAACTACCCATAGACTATTTCTTTTTGTTAGCTCCTTGAACATGCCAACTGCACATTCTTTCACACTTGAAAATGGAGGACTCGGTGGGAAATGTAACAGTTTCTATTGGCACATTTCATTGTGGTATACCAACAGAAGAATACCACTCAGTTGCCAGGACTACTTTATAAAGGGCTTCTATTTATATGCACTTTCAGTTTTCACACCTGTCAAAGTTAGGACAGACACCTGAATACAGATCTTTGTGTGCTATTGGAAAAAATTTTGCAATAGCAGAAACTCAGTTTGTCATAGTGACATAATCTACAATTCTTCGGACTGAGGTCAGACTGTCCCACCAGACAGATCTTGTGTCTCATGGCCAGAGGGACATTTAAGGTCTGGAACTGGAAAAATCATTGGCACACAATGATAATAGTTTGATTTCTAAAGTTTCTTGGTCCGATAACATTATGAACAAAGTGCAAACACTTGTACCATGGAGTGGTTAAGTGAAGAGGGTGTAGTACACCTAGACATCTGTAGTTTTGGCATGTGCAGTAAAATCAAGGAGGAATCTTACTTATTCATTGGACTTAAAAGGAACTTGTCACCTCACACCTACTCACATCTCCTATATCATGTCCAAATGGACACAACCAAAAGTATACGAGTTCAGATAAATATAGTCATAATACCCACCCGGGCATAACATCATGCAAAGTTTAGGAGAGAAGATGGACCACCACCACAGCACCCCGATGTACGTTTCGCCGTCGCTTCCCCTGATCCTGTGTCCTTCTTTTAACTCTGCCTTTTCCCTTATTTACGCAATTTCTATAAATCGACTTTTTGTATCCACGACTGAGAGATAAAGGATTCCGATAATGTTTAAAATGACTTATTCTTTACAGTCACTGGATAGTATAATCTCTTTAAAGAGCTGAATAATCAAGGGCAATACTTTCTAGGTATGAAAAGACTTCATTTTTAGCTTTCGTATCTACGTGAAATGGACGGGCAGACCTCAGAAAGCTTTCAGATACACTGATCACTAAAGGAGAAAGAAGCAGCAGATAAATGGCATAGTGAAGCTGCTTTCTTCATGAAGTATATTTCAAGGTTTACTATTATAATCTGTTCATTTCTGAAAAATGCTTAAAGGGGTTTTCTCACAAAGAAAGCTTAGGCCCTATCCACAGGTAGGGCCTATTTTGCCGATCACTGAGACTCCAGTGATCGGCAAAATAGGCCGATCACTGAGACTCCAGTGATCGGCCTATTTTGCCGATCACTGGAGTCTCAGTGCTGAGACCCCCCCTCCCCCCCTCCACAGATCCTGGTACGTCGGACCCCTCATCGTTCCATGAGGGGTCGGCTCTGCTCCATTAATCTCTATGGAGCTGATGGAGATCGCCGAGCGCAGTGCTGCTCCATTAATCTGAAGGAGCGATGATGGGTCAAACTGATGTATGTGGGACCCCATCGGACCCCTCGTTTTGATGATCTGTGGGGGTTTCAGCACTGAGACCCCCACTGATCAGCAAGTTGGGCCCTTTTTGGGAAAACCCCTTTAAAAGGTTTAGTTATGTTTTAAGTTTATAACCATGTTTTTCCTTACTGTAATGGAATTCATTTCTGTATTCCGTGACTTAGTGAGCGTGGTTGGTCTTGTACACAGCAGCCAGTTTAGACACAGGTATAGGCAGAAGGATAAATGGGGCTATGGATGGGCGTGCTTGTAACCAAGAGTAAATTACCAAAACACGGTTTGGTATAAAGCTGATTCGTATTTATATAAACTTCTAAAAAATGTTTGAATTCATTGGTAACGCGTTTCGGGATAACCCTTCATCAGACCAAAAATGTTGCAGCCGGGCAGGGAAAAGCTGATGGCTGCCCGGCCCGTTAACAGCCACCAGCTTTTCCCTGCCCGGCTTCAACATTACAACGTTACAAGCGCACCCATCCATAGCCCCATTTTTCCTTCTGCCTATACCTTTATGGTTACGGTTCCGTCGGATACCGGTCACTGGAGCACTTGGGAGCTGCTGAGGTAACCTTAAGGAGAAGTCATCATAAAGGGTGATTGACATCCCGATATTTGATTCTGCAACCTTACAAGTAGCCACCAAGTGAGCACCTCTCAATAATTACCTGGCTACCCACTACCTTGACGTTATCACACGAGGCGCGTTCCTCTCTCGTTGTCTTTTTGTTTCCTCTTTCTTTTCCAGTTTGGACACAGAGCTGTAGCCTAAATATATAAGGGAAGAAACAAATAGCACCTACAGTTACTGGGATAAGACATGTGAATGTTAGAGAAGAGCTAAACAGCTGGCAATACTTTTTGTCATTAAAATTAACTAGGTCAGTCGTGAGTCTGGGGACACCCCACAATCTTATGATGTCTAACAGGGCATAGAGACAGCAGCTTCAGTAATGAGACACTTCCTTCAAAATATCAGTAAGAGAGGGCAAACAGATGATAAAGCCAGGGAATGCATATTTGTAATTCAGCCCAAAATTACTCAACATTGCCTGGTACATGGCAGCTGTAAGTGCTGGTGACTCATTTACCATTGTTTTTATTTATGTAGCGATGTTATCAAGAATAGCATGATGCCTGAGTTGTCAGATTACTAATTAGTGATGAGCGGACCCATCAGTATTCAGGTCTGGCGGGTTTGGCTTATGATGCTCTTGGGCTCTGTGGATAGTGACCCTGCATGTGCGTGAATTCCTGAGAATTGGTTCACTTCGCCATCTTTTGTTCAGGAGAAAGGGAGAGAGGAGGAAGGCATGAATAATAATAAAATGTACGCAGTAGCCCCAGAACCAAATTCCCATATATTTTGGGATTAATGAAAATAGCCTCCCAGGATAAGCAGGTACATGGCTACATATAAGTGTACTTAGGTTGAAAATTGTTTATACCGGTGGTAGTTTTCCTATAATATATTCCCTATTAAAATGATTATTAATGCAGTTCAAGTTCCCATTATTTTGTTTCTTCATTTTAACTGATTCATATAAATCTCTTTATAAAATTAGGGAGTTAGATTTCCTTGTTTATTTGTAATTTTGATGTTTCTTTAACAGAAATCATCAGATGTTTACAAACTGCCAGCATCACTACTGAAACGGTTCTATGAAGACGATTCATATGATGGTTTTGTTGGACTTATGGGTAGAAGAAATTCTGGTAAATTAAATGAAATGTATTTATCCATTAACTATAAAAACCCATTATATGTATAACATCATCAGACCAGTAGTCACTGTCCATGTCCTTAATGGGGTTTACAGTTTAATTCTTCTTTGTAAGTCAGACAAACTGTGTTAATTAATATAGTAATAGTTCTCTAAAGAGGACTCAACTCATCTGTATGTGACTTTGAAACATGCATGTATATTTATGTTGTTACCTTTTTCAGCTTTCTTAGACCATAACAATATTTGTTGCTATACTCGTCAAAATGGCTGCCCTGGCAAAAAAAGCAGTGCATGTGTTATTAATATCACTTTACTATAGTTTATTTATGACTTCCGAGGAGATAGCAGTGCAGTGTAATGGGGCATAGAATGCAGTACAAGTAACATTTATACATAATAGATAGCAGTATGTAGGGTGTAAAGAGCAGCCTGGCAGGAAGCAGATGTGAGCAGCAGGTGTGATGAACCTTTCCATTCATATCATAACAAAATATGTATCAAATGCTACAATCCGCTATAACCCCAAATGTTGTCTTCTTTTAAAGATTCCAAGGAATTTGCTTCAATGCCCTTAAAACGTAAGTTACATCCATGTTAATATCTTATATTATATGCTATAGCAGACAAATGTGGATGACTTATTCCTCTTGTCCTAAAGAATTGGACACATTGCAATGTATTGGTTGTAAAAATTTCTATATTTTTGTCCTGGCCAATTCTGAACCAGAATGGTGTCATTTGATAAAGAGTAATCATAAACTCTCAGTCATACAGAACATGCACAACTCTTTTTAGTTTTGTAAATCTATGGCTGTGCCCATTTTATAACCATTCATAACTAGAGATGAGCGAGCACTAAAATGCTCGGGTACTCGTTATTCGAGACGAACTTTTCCCGATGCTCGAGTGCTCGTTTCGAGTAACGAGCCCCATTGAAGTCAATGGGAGACTCGAGCATTTTTCAAGGGGACCAAGGCTCTGCACAGGGAAGCTTGGCCAAACACCTGGGAACCTCAGAAAAGGATGGAAACACCACGGAAATGGACAGGAAACAGCAGGGGCAGCATGCATGGATGCCTCTGAGGCTGCTTAAATGCACCATTATGCCAAATTTTTTGGGCAACAGCATGGCCATGACAGAGTGACAGAATGAAGCTAGATAGCATGTAAAACATCCAATAATTGACCCTGACACTATAGGGGACGGCATGCAGAGGCAGCGGCAGCAGCGGAAGGCTAGAGAGTGGCATGGCGACATACCCTAAATGGACTCAGGCTTCAAACCAATGGGTAGCAGAGAGGAACCAAAGGAGGTGAGCAAGAAGCGCTCAAATAATATTGGTACATGATAAAAGTTTGCCAGTATATTTTGTGGATTACACAGCAGGGTGGCGACAAAGTTAACATGGAAGCCATGAAAACAATCCAAAATTCTGCCTGACACAGCTCGTTTGATAAGGGGACGATGTATGGAGGCAGTGAACTAGTAGTAGATTAAAGGTGCTGCAGTTAAAACTATGTTAGTTGGTTCTTGGCATGGAGCTGGCGCTCCGCTGCCAGGCGAGCTTTCGCCAATCCAAGCCCCTGTCTCTAGGCTACTCCCCAAACAGCACTTCTAAAAACCTTTCGGATAAGATCAAGTGTAGTAGCGTTCTTATAAGTTTGGGATATGGCGGGTGATGGGAATGTAAACATCTGCGCAAGAAGCGCTGAAATAATATCCGTAAATGAAAAAAGTTTTCCAGTATATTTTGTGGCTTACACAGCAGGGTGGCGACAAAGTTAACAACTTTGATGTGGAATGCCCTGCAATAGCTCTTGGGCGGTGTGCCTTTTATCACCTAGGCTCAGCAGTTTGAGCACCGCCTGCTGTCGCTTAGCAACGGCACTGCTGCTGTGCCTAGAGCTACCGACTGATGGCGCCATGCCCACGGATGGTAATTCGGAGGAGGAGGAGGTGGAGGAGGGGTAGGAGGATTTGGAGGTATAGTAGGCCTTTGAGACCTGGACCGAGGTAGGCCCCGCAATCCTCTGCGTCGGCAGTATATGACCAGCCCCAGGGTCAGACTCGGTCCCAGCCTGCACCAAGTTAAGTGTAGTAGCGTTCTTATAAGTTTGGGATATGGCGGGTGAGGGGAATGTAAACAGATGCGCAAGAAGCGCATGATGCGCATGGAGCTGGCGCTCCACTGCTAGGCGAGCTTTCGCCAATCCAAGCCCCTGTCTCTAGGCTACTCCCCAAACAGCACTTCTAAGAACCTTTTGTATAAGATCAAGTGTAGTAGCGTTCTTATAAGTTTAGGATATGGCGGGTGAGGGGAATGTAAACAGATGCGCAAGAAGCGCATGATGCGCATGGAGCTGGCGCTCCGCTGCTAGGCGAGCTTTCGCCAATCCAAGCCCCTGTATCTAGGCTACTCCCCAAACAGCACTTCTAAGAACCTTTTGTATAAGATCAAGTGTAGTAGCGTTCTTATAAGTTTAGGATATGGCGGGTGAGGGGAATGTAAACAGATGCGCAAGAAGCGCTGAAATAATATCCGTAAATGGTAAAAGTTTGCCAGTGTATTTTGTGGATAACACAGCAGGGTGGCGACAAAGTTAACAACTTTGATGTGGAATCCATGAAAACAACCCAAATTTCGGCCTGACAAACCTCGTTTGATAAAGGGACGATGTATGGAGGCAGCTATATGGACGACTTTTGGAGGTAGCAATGGAGACAACGTGTGGAGGCTGCTATGGAGACAATTCAATTTGGATAGTGCCTGTATGTGGCAGTCCAAAAAATTTTTCAAACCAGAGGAGCAGGTAGGTGGCCCTCCAGAAAAATGGAATAGATTGAGTGCCTGTATGTGGCAGTCCAAAAAATTTTTCAAACCAGAGGAGCAGGTAGGTGGCCCTCCAGAAAAATGGAATAGATTGAGTGCCTGTATGTGGCAGTCCAAAAAATTTTTCAAACCAGAGGAGCAGGTAGGTGGCCCTCCAGAAAAATGGAATAGATTGAGTGCCTGTATGTGGCACTCCCAAAAATTGTTTAAAACAGAGGACCGTGTCGGTGGCCCTCCAGAAAAATTAAATGCATAAAGTACTATACCTAGAGCCAGTGGGCCCTGTCAAAAAACAGCCAGTTTCCTCTGCTTTACTGTAGAAAGAGGAGGAGAAGGAGGAAAATGAGGAGGAGGAGGAGTGGATAAATTATTCAGGTTGAGCTTCCTTCACCTGCTGGAGATTTGAAATTAGGAGAAATCCATGCTTTATTCATCTTGATAAGCGTCAGCCTGTCAGCGCTGTCAGTCGACAGGCGTGTACGCTTATCGGTGATGATGCCACCAGCTGCACTGAAAACCCGCTCTGACAAGACGCTAGCGGCAGGGCAGGCAAGAACCTCCAAGGCGTAGAGCGCCAGTTCGTGCCACATGTCCAGCTTTGAAACCCAGTAGTTGTAGGGAGCTGTGTGATCATTTAGGACGATGGTATGGTCAGCTACGTACTCCCTCACCATCTTTCTGTAAAGATCAGCCCTACTCTGCCGAGACTGGGGACAGGTGACAGTGTCTTGCTGGGGTGACATAAAGCTGGCAAAAGCCTTGTAAAGCGTACCCTTGCCAGTGCTGGACAAGCTGCCTGCTCGCCTACTCTCCCTCGCTACTTGTCCCGCAGAACTACGCACTCTGCCGCTAGCGCTGTCAGAAGGGAAATACTGTTTCAGCTTGTGCACCAGGGCCTGCTGGTATTCATGCATTCTCACACTCCTTTCCTCTCCAGGGATGAGAGTGGAAAGATTTTGCTTGTACCGTGGGTCCAGGAGAGTGAACACCCAGTAATCGGTGCTGGAATAAATTCTTTGAACGCGAGGGTCACGGGATAGGCAGCCTAGCATGAAATCTGCCATATGCGCCAGAGTACCAACGCGTAAGAATTCACTCCCCTCACTGGCCTGACTGTCCATTTCCTCCTCCTCCAACTCCTCCAACTCCTCTTCTTCTGCCCATACACGCTCAACAGTGTAGGACTCAACAATGGTCCCCTCTTGTGTCTCGCCAACATTCTCCTCCTCTTCCTCCTCATCCTCCTCCACCTCCACCTCCTCCGATATGCGCTGAGAAACAGACCTAAGGGTGCTTTGGCTATCAACAAGGGAATCTTCTTCCCCTGTCTCTTGTGAGGAGCGCAAAGCTTCCGACTTCATGCTGACCAGAGAGTTTTTCAACAGGCCAAGCAGCGGGATGGTGAGGCTGATGATGGCGGCATCGCCACTGACCATCTGTGTTGACTCCTCAAAGTTACTCAGCACCTGACAGATATCAGACATCCACGTCCACTCCTCATTGTAGACTTGAGGAAGCTGACTGACCTGACTACCAGTTCTGGTGGAAGTTGACATCTGGCAGTCTACAATCGCTCGGCGCTGCTGGTAAACTCTGGATAACATGGTCAGTGTTGAATTCCACCTCGTGGGCACGTCGCACAACAGTCGGTGAGCGGGCAGTTGGAGGCGGCGCTGCGCTGCCCTGAGAGTGGCAGCATCTGTGCTGGACTTCCTGAAATGCGCACAGATGCGGCGCACCTTCGTGAGCAAATCAGACAGATTGGGGTATGTCTTGAGGAAACGCTGAACTATCAGATTTAACACATGGGCCAGGCATGGCACATGTGTCAGTCTGCCGAGTTGCAGAGCCGCCACCAGGTTACGGCCGTTGTCACACACAACCATGCCTGGCTTCAGGTTCAGCGGTGCCAGCCACAGATCAGTCTGCGCCGTGATGCCCTGTAATAGTTCTTGGGCGGTGTGCCTTTTATCGCCTAGGCTCAGCAGTTTGAGCACCGCCTGCTGTCGCTTAGCGACGGCACTGCTGCTGTGCCTAGAGCTACCGACTGATGGCGCCATGCCCACGGATGGTCGTTCGGAGGAGGAGGTGGAGGAGGGGTGGGAGGAGGAGGAGGCATAGTAGGCCTCAAACACCTGGACCGAGGTAGGCCCCGCAATCCTCGGCGTCGGCAGTATATGACCAGCCGCAGGGTCACACTCGGTCCCAGCCTCCACCAAGTTAACCCAATGTGCCGTCAGAGATATATAGTGGCCCTGCCCGGCAGCACTTGTCCACGTGTCCGTGGTCAGGTGGACCTTGTCAGAAACGGCGTTGGTCAGGGCACGGATTATGTTGTCTGACACGTGCTGGTGCAGGGCTGGGACGGCACATCGGGAAAAGTAGTGGCGGCTGGGGACCGAATACCGAGGGGCGGCCGCCGCCATGAGGCTGCGAAAGGCCTCGGTCTCTACTAGCCTATAGGGCAGCATCTCCAGGCTTAGCAATCTGGAAATGTGCACATTAAGGGCTTGGGCGTGCGGGTGGGTTGCACTATATTTGCGTTTCCGCTCCAGCGTCTGGGGTATGGAGAGCTGAACGCTGGTGGATGCTGTGGAGGATCGTGGAGGTGACGATGGGGTTTTTGTGGCAGGGTCCTGGGCAGGGGGCTGACTATCAGCTGACACAGGGGAAGGAGCAGTGGTGTGCACGGCCGGAGGTGAACGCGCTTGTTGCCACTGAGTGGGGTGTTTAGCATTCATATGCCTGCGCATACTGGTGGTAGTTAAGCTAGTAGTGGTGGAACCCCTGCTGATCCTGGTTTGGCAAATGTGGCACACCACAGTCCGTCGGTCATCCGGTGTTTCCTTAAAGAACCTCCAGACTTCTGAAAATCTAGCCCTCGCCGCAGGAGCCCTCGCCACGGGAGCTTCACTAGTTGACACATTTGGCGCTGATGCACCAGCTCTGGCCCTGCCTCTCCGTCTGGCCCCACCACTGCCTCTTCCAACCTGTTCTGGTCGAGGACTCTCCTCCGTCTCAGAAGCACTGTGTTCACCCGGCCTCTCAACCCAGCTTGGGTCTGTCACCTCATCATCCTCCGATCCCTCAGTCTGCTCCCCCCTCGGACTTCCTGCCCTGACAACAACTTCCCCACTGTCTGACAACCGTGTCTCCTCATCGTCGGACACCTCTTTACACACTTCTTCCACTACGTCAACAAGGTCATCATCACCCACAGACTGCGACTGGTGGAAAACCTGGGCATCGGAAAATTGCTCATCAGCAACCGGACAAGTGGTTTGTGACTGTGGGAAGGGTCCAGAAAACAGTTCCTCAGAGTATGCCGGTTAAAATGGCAAATTTTGCTGGGAGGGGGCAGACTGGGGGGGAGGAGGCTGAGGTGCAGGAGCTGGAGGAGTGCCGATTTCGGTGACATGGGTGGACTGCGTGGAAGACTGACTGGTGGACAAATTGCTCGAAGCATTGTCGGCAATCCACGACATCACCTGTTCGCACTGTTCTGGCCTCAACAGTGCTCTACCACGAGTCCCAGTAACTTCAGACATGAACCTAGGGAGTGTAGCTCTGCGGCGTTCCCCTGCTCCCTCATAAGCAGGTGGTGTCTCACCCCGCCCAGGACCACGGCCTCTGACCCCTGCAGTAGTTGGACGCCCACGTCCCCGCCCTCGTCCTCTACCCCTAGCCCTCGGGTTAAACATTTTGAAAATGAGAGTTATAACTTGTATTTTTTTTTTAACTTTTTTTTTTGTTTGTTTTTTTGTTTTTTTGTGTTTTTTAGTTTTTAAAACCAAATGATGCTATCCTATTGCTATGGCTATTTTCTAGCCAAGTATTACAGCACACTACTATGCCAGATGAGATGACGCTGAGTTATGAAAAAAATAAACGTAAAATAAAAAAGGAAATGGCAGACTGTGCCTAGTTGAAATACAACCCCGGGCCCTAATAAATTTTCCCACTTCGGTCTTTGCGATGGATATGTGCGTCACTAAAACACAGTGGTCGCAAGTCTGACTCCAAATTGCTCCCAATTTGATAGTAGATGCACTGCAGCAAGTACAGCCACCAGCAGATCAACCAGAAATCAAATATATATAACGCTACTGTAGGCGTAATTAAGACGTTTGTATTCTCCTATGGCTATTTTCTAGCCAAGTATTACAGCACACTACTATGCCAGATGAGATGACGCTGAGTTATGAAAAAAATAAACGTAAAATAAAAAGAAACTGGCAGACTGTGCCTAATTGAAATACAACCCCGGGCCCTAATAAATTTTCCCACTTCGGTCTTTGCGATGGATATGTGCGTCACTAAAACACAGTGGTCGCAAGTCTGACTCCAAATTGCTCCCAATTTGATAGTAGATGCACTGCAGCAAGTACAGCCACCAGCAGATCAACCAGAAATCAAATATATATAACGCTACTGTAGGCGTAATTAAGACGTTTGTATTCTCCTATGGCTATTTTCTAGCCAAGTATTACAGCACACTACTATGCCAGATGAGATGACGCTGAGTTATGAAAAAAATAAACGTAAAATAAAAAGAAACTGGCAGACTCTGCCTAATTGAAATACAACCCCGGGCCCTAATAAATTTTCCCACTTCGGTCTTTGCGATGGATATGTGCGTCACTAAAACACAGTGGTCGCAAGTCTGACTCCAAATTGCTCCCAATTTGATAGTAGATGCACTGCAGCAAGTACAGCCACCAGCAGATCAACCAGAAATCAAATATATATAACGCTACTGTAGGCGTAATTAAGACGTTTGTATTCTCCTATGGCTATTTTCTAGCCAAGTATTACAGCACACTACTATGCCAGATGAGATGACGCTGAGTTATGAAAAAAATAAACGTAAAATAAAAAGAAACTGGCAGACTCTGCCTAATTGAAATACAACCCCGGGCCCTAATAAATTTTCCCACTTCGGTCTTTGCGATGGATATGTGCGTCACTAAAACACAGTGGTCGCAAGTCTGACTCCAAATTGCTCCCAATTTGATAGTAGATGCACTGCAGCAAGTACAGCCACCAGCAGATCAACCAGAAATCAAATATATATAACGCTACTGTAGGCGTAATTAAGACGTTTGTATTCTCCTATGGCTATTTTCTAGCCAAGTATTACAGCACACTACTATGCCAGATGAGATGACGCTGAGTTATGAAAAAAATAAACGTAAAATAAAAAGAAACTGGCAGACTCTGCCTAATTCTACTCAAACCCCTAATAAATTTTCCCACTTTGGTGTTTGAGGTGGATATGTGTGTCACTAAGAGCTAAACACAACGGTAGCAAGTCCCCCTGCTAATTCCTCACAATATGGTACTAGCTGCAAATAAAAAAAAAAAAAAATTATAACGTTATTGTAGCCCTAAGAAGGGCTGTTGGGTTCTTTAAGAATCACTCCTGCCTAACAGTAAGCTAATAGAACACCCTAACGCTTTCCCTGAGCAGCAGCAGCTCTCTCCCTAGCGGCATCCAGACAGAGAATGATCCGAGCAGCGCGGGCAGCGGCTAGTCTATCCCAGGGTCACCTGATCTGGCCAGCCAACCACTGCTATCTACGTGTAAGGGTACCACGTCATGCTGGGTGGAGTGCAGAGTCTCCTGGCTTGTGATTGGCTCTGTTTCTGGCCGCCAAAAAGCAAAACGGCGGGAGCTGCCATTTTCTCGAGCGGGCGAAATACTCGTCCGAGCAACGAGCAGTTACGAGTACGCTAATGCTCGATCGAGCATCAAGCTCGGACGAGTATGTTCGCTCATCTCTATTCATAACCATAACCATCACATGGTCTGGTTGCAACTCAGTTCCATTCAATGTATTGGGGTCAAATTGTAAGATAAGGTGACGTATAGGAAGTAAGAAGACCACATTACTTTCTGTGCAAAACACGGAATACCCCTTGAAAAACATTTTGTAACAGATATGCAAAATACTCCATGTAAGGACATGGAGTAAGAGTTTATCAACCTTTGTTTTACTATATTTCATACATGAGATTTTGCATATTTCATCAGCTGAGTGAGTCTGAGTATACTTGATCTAGCAGAAGGGCTAGAATGGCCCTTAAAAATAGAAAATCCTGAGACCACTGTACCAGGGCTATTTGAATAGGGGGGTGGGTATATATGCGCCTTGGTTGTGCTGACCCCTCAAGTCAAATGGCCTTGCTACATTGGGATCAAGATTCCTGGTGGGCATTTTTATTGGGATACAAGCCATGAAAAAGTCTTAATTCCTGAAAGTGGCGATTCCCTTTCCCCTTTTAAGCCAACTCCACTGCATTGAACATAATCTACTGTCTGGAATTGACTTTTTTAGGAGATCCAGAGATATATTCCCAATCACTGCCTTATCCCTAAACAAGTTTAATTAGTTAAGGGAAAGCGGACCATCTATTTTTAAATATTTAATTTTATCTACATCAGAAATCTATAAAACCATGAGAAATTGATACAGAAAGTATATTAGAAAATTGTATAACTTTTTATAATACAAACAATTAATTTGCTGTAATGGGAATACCCCTTTAATTATGGGATCTGGAAGCCATAGGATCCCCTACCACCCTACCCTTCCCTCACCTTAATTGATCAGCCTGTTTCATTTGTTTTGTTCTTTAGACTGTGTATAACTTACTCTACTGTACTCCTTAATCAGACCACAATTTCCCGGAAAAGCATCTCTGCCCCAACGGCCATATTTGTGTATTTGCCTTTTGTATTGATTTTCCTGCCTATGATATTAGAATTTATTTTTCTCATATGTGGTCGGATTATCCTGGGGATATGTTTGTCATGGGATAGCCTCTATAAATTAAGTCTGATGCAGACTATTCAGAATATAATTCAAATCTCTAATTGTGTTTCTCAGGGGACATGCATGACTTCTTTGTGGGTTTAATGGGGAAGAGGAATCTACAAACAGGTAGGTCCAATTTAAGTACTATTGAACTCCTCTACTTAAGTAAGCACTTTACACCACATATACATTTACAAATACTGTAGGATCTCTCTTTGAAATAGAACCTTAATCCAATCATAGTAGAAGCACCCACTGTTTCACACCATTGGAGATTGTCAGATCTTTAAAATGCACACCCTGTGTCATAAAGGGTCATGGAGAACCAAGAACAGCTTGAAGGATTATACATAAATAGATTATGTATGATGTGCTGTCATAGTTGTCTTTGTGATGCCACGGTTACACATTGCAAAAATCTGTGGATTTTTTAATGCCAAAGGTTACATGAAAGCCATTTTATTTGCAGATTTGAATTGCACTAAATGGAGTCAAATTCACTGAACAATTAAGACAGTGGAATTAGATTTTGCTAACAAGTAAATGTTGGATTGGCTAGGTTATCAGGACAGGTATATTTCTTGTGAGACAGATTTTACAGCAGCTTTTATCCTGCTGGATAAACTTTTAAAACTATAGAAATCAGGTTACATCACAGTGTCCATTTATACAAAAAAAATTATTAAAAAATAATAATAATGTATTCTGCAGCGCTTCACAGATCATGGATTACATACAGTGTACAATCCAAATAAAACATTACAAAGTAATAACATTGTTAGAAACAACAGAGGAGTAAGGGCCCTGCTCAAAAGGCCTTATAATCTAAGAGGCAATAGAGACAATGGCGCATAATTATCAGGACCTCGGCGCCATGTCACGCCCTGAAATATTCGCAAATGCTAGCTTATTGCGAGCACTTGCAATTATTTGCCCCAATCCGCCACCTTCCTGCCAGTGGGGCGTGAAGGATCGTGAAGGGGGGGTGCGGCCGTGCCGAGCGGCACGAGCACTGGCGTATGATAAATATCCCCCAATGTAATAAATTAAATGGAACCTGTCATCAGAAATTGGCCTAATAAACCACTAGCAGTATATTGTCAAGCAGTTGAACAGCTTCTAGATTATGTTTCTCTCATGCCTAAGTGTAATGGCATCATCTAGAAAATCAACTGTGAAGTGAGATGTAAACTGGATCAATAAAATCATGGAGGTGGAGTCAGGGAGCTCTTCATGCCCCACCTCCTCATGCACCAGACTTCAGGAGATCAGACCAATGATTTTCCTGGACGCAGGTCCATCAATTACAGTGAAGTGAGCATTCTAAGGCAGGGAAAGTTGGACCTCAGTGTTAAACTCTCCGCCTCCTTGACTTTATAAAACCAATTTATATCTCACTTCAAAGTTGATTTTCTGGATGATGCCAGACATCATGAAACAACATGAAAGAAACCTCATCTAGAAACTGTTTAACTGCTTGACAACATATAGCTAGTGGTTTATTAGCCCAATTTCTGATGACAATCATTTACAAATTGTAAGGTGTCTTTAGAATACAGTGTGCCACATCATCAAAACTAGTGCAGTCTGTGCTATGCGCAGTTTGCCTGTGGAGTGCGGTAGATCAAAACTGGTGCACGGTTTTCAGTAACCTGGCGCCCCCTGCGCTGCTCCGAAAGATTGCACCATTTTTTTTGTTGCACTTTGTTCATGCTGCAGAATTGTGACGCAGACGGAATTGTGGCACATATCAATAATAAATGTGGCGCAAACTCAGACTAAGCACTAACACTTCTGTTTAGGTGCACATTTTTTCTGTCTTGTCGGACACAGTGCAGCTGGCGCAGACAGAAGTGCAAGCAGAAAACTGGTGTAAACGCTTTAATAAATGTGGGCCAGTGTTTATAAAAAGACAAAAACTTAATATTTTTTAATGAGAACTAATAAGTGTAATTTGGGACATTAATCCAACATCCAACATGTAAGGGCTCCTTTATATTGGTGTTGATGTTCAACTTCAGTTGCGCATCTGTTGCATTTTGTCTCTATTGTGTCTCCATTTTTCTTCCATTTTGTCTTCGTGACGCATCAGTTTTCTTTCTGTGCCAGCAAAAAACTGAAGGTTTAACATTGCTTTGAAAACATCACACATGGTTTTTCAGCCTCATCAGTGAAAAAAAAACATGATCCGCATCTATGATGAGGACGTGTTTCATAATTTTTTCCCTGGACAACGGATCAGTGAAAATACAAGCAAATGAAATCATAAAAATCAATGGCTTTGTGAGGCATCCGTGGAAATCACTGAACCACGGATGTGAAACTAACACCTATATATACCTAAATACAGTATATTTTTATATTTATGATGAATCAGGAATGAATGCCCAGGAACTGAGAGCTGTGGGACAAGTAATAAGTTTTAATTTTTTTTTAATTGTGTCCTTAAACAAAAAAGACATAGAGAGATTTGGACCCTAATAGGTTATGTAATGGGTTTAGTAAGACTAAGCTCAACCTTCTGGTCAGCGTGTTTTAAAGTTATTCTAGTTAGGCTCTGGCACTGGGCGCTCTGTCTTTGCACAATTGTGCACACCTCTTGTGCATTATCTAAGTGGTTGACCTTATGATGTATTTCCAAATTGTAACCACATAAATCTTTTATATTTTAAGGGATTCCTAATAATGATGAGAATGAAGCTGAACCTGAGACCAGATACTCAACAAAATGCAGAATGAAGTAAGTATCTGCTGAGTTATTGAAGTAATACTAATTATTTCAGCTGATTCGGATGATCATACAATAAATTGGACATGTCACATGCACAAAATGTATTTTTATGCATAAGCAATCCAAGTGTGAAGTCCTTGGGGCACATTTACTAAGGGTCCATCGGACACATTTTCGTTGGCTTTCCCGAATAATTCCGATTTGCCCTGAATTGAACACGAGATCGGATTGTGGTGCATCATCCCAGCCATCATGCGACACAAATCGGGGGCGGGGCCGTCGGACAATCCGACTGATTCGGACAAACCGCAGAATTTAACTTTCAAAATTGTGACGCAAGACGCGCACTTACATGCACCGGGAAGAAGAAGGTGAACTCCGGGGGACCTCAGCGGGGAAGCGACACATGCAGGAAATTGGACGCACGATCCAAACCATGGTTGCTGTAGAGATATATAGCTTTTAATCAGTTCAGTGCACAACAGTTATATTTGCAACAGTTATTTAGAAAGCATATGTCCCATTTACCATTCTTTTGGCTGATTTTTTTGGCCGCATTGCAGAAGCTCCATTGAAGATCCATTCAGTTCCTCACCATGGGTTTAATTGGTACATCTTACTGTATAATAAGCCTATACAAGAAAAAATGCAGGAAACCAAGTAAGTCCTCATGCACACAACCATAGAATGCGGCATATTCAGCAGCTAAAACACATCTATGATTACTTCTTTGGGCTAATGCCCATGGCCCTGTGCATAAGCCAACTGCCTGAGCCGCAAATTATAAAGCAGGTCAGCAAATTTACTAAGAATGTGGGAAACTGCACTTAAAGTGCTCTGCCCGTGTATAATGCTGGGTGCGACAGATTCATTAAGAACCTGCGCCAGAAATCATGAATCTGTCACTTCACTGCACTGGCCTGAGAGAGTTCACCAACTTTTTTGTGGTGCACCTTTAACATAGGGTGTTCAGCAAGCTTTGCATGTTAAATCTGAGTGCCGGAACGCCCCCTAATTTGTGTCGCATGGTGGCTAGTGCAGCTGCACCACAAAAAGGTCACGTGCGACACATTTGTGGTGCAAACACTTCTTCCATACCTGTGGAAGCAGTTTACACTAGAAAGAACGTGCAAAGTCTGACAGGAAACTGGCACAAATGCCTTAGTAAATGTGTCCCACTAAGTTTGCAATCCAGTCAGTCTTTTTTCACTGTCATCAGCATATGAGTAGTGCAGTTTCACTTAATGTGAATGGAGGCCTCAAGAAGGACAGGACCACTAACAGGTCAGTAAAATTTTTCCTATTATAAGGTAGATTGGGTCATGTGTTTAGTTGGTTTTACTCACAACCTAGTGACACATTCCATGGTGTGTTTTGTTTTACTGTTGCCACATATTTATAGTTAAATATTGAAATAAATTAATTTTGAGGGAACATAGCACCATCATATTCCACAGCACTTTACAAATAATGGGGAATGGTCAGATGCCTGCTCGCAAGAGCAACAATATGGAAGAAGAGACACAATCTAAAGTCTCCTCCCTACTCACAGTAGAACAATAAGCTGGGGCAGAGACACATACACACACACATATATATGTATAGTCATGTACATTAAAGGAAACCTACTACTGCTTGCATGATGAAATGATGAAATCATGCGAGCAAATCACCCGGTAGGCTACTTAATGCTGATGCCGACACATAGTTTTGTTAGGCTCGGCGAACTTTAGTTTAGCTAAAAAAAACTATTTTCTTACATATTTAAATGAGCCCTCCGGTGCTGCCCTGCGCCATCTTCGGGCTGGCGGTGGCTTCCGATGTTTAATTATTCCTCCTTCAGGTTCCGAGAGCCGTGACTTAGTGTCTGCGCATGCGCGATAGGTGCCGAGAGCTTGGTGAAGTCACGGCTCTCAGCACCTGAAGGAGAAATAATTAAACATCGGAAGCCACCGCCAGCCCGAAGATGGCGCAGGGTAGCACCGGAGGGCTCATTTAAATATGTAAGAAAATAGTTTTTTTAGCTAAACTAAAGTTCGCCGAGCCTAACAAAACTATGTGCCGGCATCAGCATTAAGTAGCCTACTGGGTGGTCTGCTCGCATGATTTCATCATGCGGGCAGTGGTATGTTTCCTTTAAGTGTATGGCAGGGAAGGTAGGATGCGCTATTTGACTTTTTGTTGCTGCCCTGCGAGACCTTTGTCTTTATGAGCCCAAGGTACTTCAAATTCTTGAAGAAGCTATATCGGATGCTGCCATTTTGTTTATGTTGTGATTGAGATTCAGAGATGTTTTTACAGTTCATTACTTTTATATATATATTTTTTAATAAAAAATGCAGAAGTTCAGAGAGTCTGTGGAAGTTCAGAAAGGAGTCAGAAATGTGGCTTCAAAATAAAGTCTTGGAATTGTGTATATTTTTTTATTATAAATTATCCAATTAAATCCAGAGCTTGTTTAATAATTACTTACAATTTTTTAAATAAAGGTGAAAAAGAAATTCTATGTGCACATAATCCATAGGGGGTCAATAAAACAATAAAACTACTTAATACTGGCTGGTTGGATAGAATCTACTTTAGCCATCAATTGGCTAAGCGTGTCTCTTCTAGTGTTACCTATGATGCTGGGAGAAACATAAAACAGGCTGCAGCGTGTTCTGGGTAGAACAGGTGTCAAAAATCCTTAATCTGGCGCCCTCTACACACTACACAGGCACATAGAGCAGTTTGCAGTGTTTTTAATAAATGTGGGCTATCGTCCCAGTTTCTGCCCTGAAGGGCTTCCTTTAGCTGTTGAAAATGTGTTCTTCTAAAGTTCAGAGTTCCTGTTGCCCATCTTCTGAAAGTCATATTGAAGATTAATTTAAAGTGAATGATGTTGTGGTCACTGTTACTGACCTTAACCTGTAATTTTGATACTCTCTCAGGTGTATTAGTCAGTTTCTTGTGGATTGATTTTAATTTTATAGACATGTAATATAGACATGTAACAGTACTTTGGTTATACTGTGCATTGACTACATTTATTGTATTTTGTCTCAACAGGTTCCGACGCTCAGTTTAGGATATCCAGAGAGAAGTGGTCCTATCTACATAAACATTATTGGTCCAATGCCAAACACATTGGATTTCTTATTTTGTATCACCGAAGAAAAGCCCCACCTATGTTGCAATATAGCTTTACCCTCCTCTGTGTGGCTGTGTCCCATCATGCTAATTCATTAAAACACTCTGCATCAAACAACAGGACAAGTGACGCATATGGACATAACTGTATTAGATACATTTATTTTGGACCAGGTGTTTTCATATCATGTATGTATTTTGACACTTGCCACATTTTTTCTGATCTCTGTGAGTAGCATTTGAATATTGGCAATGTTTTTTGGTGAACAATGAGGCAATGATAATTCTGTACTTGTGTAATTTCCTTCACTCATTTGTCACTCATGTGATTGACTGTAACAGAAAGTGTAACCACTGGTGAAACTGGGTGACTTGCAAATGGAATGTTGCAAAAAGTAAGAAAGCACCAGGTTCTGGATTTCAAAAACATCTCCCCTGAATTATCACTACCCATAATGCTGTCGGTCACACTATCAGCCATGCTTAACTGATACAATGTAGCTTCAACAGAAAATAATCACGTTCAAAAATAATAATATTTTTACATATGATCTCTTGTGTTGAGTCTTTTTCTGTGAATATTTTTTATTCTATATTTCTATTAAAAGTAACCCGAAACGTATACAGACATTATTTGGAGGTTTTCAGCCAGTGCAGAGGCGTAAGAAAGAATTAATAGATCCAGGTCTTTCTAACCAAGCTCTTCTGATAGATCCTCTGTGTATCTTTTCACTAAGTGAGGGTCCTTAAAATTTCAATCCCCTAGTGATCTTTACACAATTAAGATAATTTTTAACTACCTACTTTACAATTTTACTCGTTTTTTTTGTTGTTTTAGCTCCAATAGTGATGATCCCTGTAAAATTCCAGAGTGTGGGCAGGGACTCTCTAAGCATATCTAATGATCTGTGCTATGAGATAATGTGTGCTGACAATGTGCTTAAATTATCAGGGTACAGGCTTATATACAATTTCATTTAGCTTCTGAACATTGTACTAGTATCTAGAAGGACGCAAAGCTGCCATTGGCAGAGAAAATACCCATATCCGGACAGAAAAATGTAATGTCTTGTTGTAAAACGTCACTTTTATTAAATGTCAAATAAAAAAGAAAAAAAATATGTGTGGAAGCATTACTGCAAAATGCTTTAGAGAGTTGAAATTAAAAACACAGTAGTTTTTTTTAAAAAACACAGTACTGTGTTTTTAATTTCAACTCTCTAAAGCGTGTGCTTCCACACATATTTTTTTCTTTTTTATTTGACATTTAATAAAAGTGACGTTTTACAACAAGACATTACATTTTTCTGTCCGGATATGGGTATTTTCTCTGCCAATGGCAGCTTTGCGTCCTTCTGTGTAATAAACTCCCTGCCGCGACAATTGGTCCATTTTTTTGTAATATAATCCTTGTACTAGTATCTGACACATAGAAATAGAGATGAGAAATCATGAGATCCACAATATGGATATAACACACAATTACACTCTCATCTCTGCTAACTCACTTATAACACACACAGTTCTGCTACATACCTCCCTCCCTCTCCCCTGGATAAAGATCTTATCTGTCTGTAGCTTAATTCTTCTCACAATGGGGCAAATTTACTTACCTGGTCCTGTCACGATCCCTGATTCGGACGGTCCAATGAAGATGAAGTCCGGTGCTATTCACGAAGCTCGTGCGCCTGAGTTCCTGCATCCGTTGCTTCCCCGCCGAGGTCTGCCGGAGTTCACCTTCTTCTTCCCGATGCTTGGAAGTGTGTGTCTTGCGACACAATTCGAAATGTTACATTCCGCACGTAGTCGAAGCAATCAGGATGTGGCAAAATCCGATCGCATGTGCCAAAATCCCCTGTTAAATGTGGCGTAAAACGGAAATCGTCGGGAAACCTGACGAAAATACGCTCCGCGGACCCTTAGTAAATGAGCCTCAATGTGTTGATGTGTTGTTGTTTGCAGGAAGTCAGTGTGTGTCTGGGTGAACTCATTCTGGCATGCAAGGGTGGGGGTTAGAGGCAAAGAGCAGCTCAGTGCAGCGTCAGACAGAAGAGCAAGATGTCTGCTGACCCTAAACTCGAAAGATACAGGGTCGGGTCCAGGGGCAACCAAAATTATGTACACCAGGACTGATAGAGACAGATTGGAGTTATATGTGAAATGCTGTTTTTTGTTAATAACATTGAATTAGAGAATATGTTATTTTGTTATCCTGAGTACATTTAAGAAACTTGTCTTCATGGGAATAACCCTTTAACAGGGGTTCAATGCCATACCCCTGTTTGTTTGCAGAAGGAGGCATGCTTTGTTGCGACAACTTCCACCAGCCTACCCACCCTGTCCCAGGCCTGATACACATCGAAACTAATGCTGTATCAGGTTCTGGTACAGGGGACGTGGGAGCATGCCAGTCAGCTGAAAGTAGTCAAAGCCGAGCGTGCTAATCTCTGTCAACAATTAGGGTACTGATGGACAGTGACATGGGACACCAGTAGTGCCAGAAAAGTTAAGTATACGTTTATTTTGTTGTACAGCCCTCACCACGCCTACTATATTTTTTAACATACTCTGACAACTCATGTAAAAGTATAGAGGGGGTTATCTATGAATTTCCAAGCAAGGTGGTCTGGCTATACTCCTATAGATGTTAATGGAAATAGCAATGCTTCATCAGCCACATATTTTATTGATATGCTTTAAAATATTCCACCATGGAGTAGGTATCTGAGCAAAAATCACTGAATAACTGGCTAGACATAAAGGTAAGGTTTCTGCTTTTTTTGGCTTGTGTGTAGATATCTATACCCTATGATGGGGTGTATTGTGTTTTAAACATCAATATGGCTGTTTGAGTAGGGACCTTTACTTACATTAGATAAATGACAAACTTTATTGACAAGAAAGGCAGGGGTTGTCTGTCCCCTGACTATGAAACTATTAAGAACAACAGTTTAAGAAGTAGAGAAGTGTTTATAGAATAAAACTTTGCATGTTTAATATTGCCAAACTTTGGCAGATACTTTGAGAGGAGTAGCATTTCCCCAACAACTGTTCCAGATTTTCTGCAAAAAGATGCATCATTTTGTGTACCCATTGAACATATTTTAGCTTTAACACACAAATATAAATGGGTGTGCCCATGCAAGAAAAGTCAAATCTTAATCATCTAGTAATAACTCAGTTTTATTGCTGTGTTTGCTCATATAACTGCATTAGTTGCTCAGTGTAATATTCAGCTCTGTGAGTGAGCACTAGCTGAGCAAACACTTCCTGGTTCCTCTGTGCTATGCCAGTGTACGAGATGTTGTGTGCTGACAAAGTCCTTAGATTATCAATGTATCAATCATTTAGCTTCTGAACACTCTAGTATCTGACACACAGAAAAAGAGATGCAACAGAGCTGAGTCATGAAATCAATATAAGACACTATATCACACTCAGCTCTGCTACTTCCCCTAACAAATAAAACACACACTCATAACTGCTATGCCCCTCCTCCCTTAGATCAAGACCTTATCTTGTTTGTAGAGCTGGTGCTCTCTCCCATCTCCCCCTCCCTCCTGCAGTAATGTGTTCATATGAAAGAAATCTTAATAGGCAGAAAGACATGCCAGACCATAGTCAGGACTAAGCTCATAGTCATATCCAAGAACAACCAAACTACACCACATCAGGACTGATAGAAACAGGTTAGAATTATATCTGTGAAATGAAGCATTTTTGTTAATAATATTGAATTAGAGAATGTGTTTTTTGCCATCCTGAGTAAGAATTTTGTCTTCGTGGAAATACCTCTTTAATTTAACTAATAACTAAGTTGAAGAAGTCCTTTAAAGAGCAACCAGGACAAGAAAACCAGTATGATCGTGGCATCCAATGACACAATTATACTAAATGTAAAGAATAGTTGTATTAGTTTTTTTTATGCTACTACCTATTGATGAGATCCAGTTGGTGTAGAAACTCTTCTTGTCATCACTTAAAATACGATTAAAAACCACATTACCCAGCACATATGTATGTCACATGACTAGCTTGACAAGCAGAAATCTTCACAGATTTGACTAAAACACATTATTACAGTGGCATGTCATGCTATGCAAATTTTGAGTTTGCCTCTAAACACACCTGAAATATTTAAAGGGAACTTTTTGGGAACTTTTACACAAGGCTAGAGTTCTCATTCATTTTTCCAGTTTGTAGTGTCAAATGAAAGTAGTGTTGCCTCTTGTTAAATTACAAACTATGAGATAAATGCTACAAGCACAAATATTTCTTTAATGTTGCATAATTTGTAAGGTTCAAAGTTAATACAAGTCTATCATATCTATCATAACAGTTTTGCTCTGAGACACTTCTGATAAATCCCCCCATAGACAAAGTGACAGTCAGAGACAAATACAGAGACAATCACAGTCAGAGATAGATAGAGACAGTTGGAGAAAGTCAGAGACAATCAGAGACAGACTGTGTCAGAGACAGCCTGAGAATCAGAATGAGAGAGTCAGAGACAAAGACTGTCCAAGATAGATAGTCAGAGACAGACATTGACAGTCTGAGAAAGTCAGAATCAGAGACAGAGAGAGAGCCATTCAGATACAGAGACAGTCAGAGACAGACAGAGACAGAAACTAAGAAGATTTCTACTGCTCTCACAAAATTAATATATATGCAGTATATTAAAAATTTATTGATTCTGTATTAGATCCTGCCTCAGGTTGAAGGATATTCTGTTCAAGAGGGGCCTAGATGCCTTTCTTGAAAACAAAAATATTAGGTGTTATGAGAAGAAAACATTTTTAAATCTTTTTTTAACATTATTTAATCTTCTTTTTCCAACCTTATCTACTATGATCCTTAGTAAGGGTGTTAATAGTTCGAGCTTACTCTATAACACCCACTATGTATGGAGAGAGGCATGACTCCGTGATCACTTTCCATACTATTTTAACAACCCCAAGATGCCCAATATGTAAATATCCATTACGTTTCATAAAGGGATTAATTGAGTGCAAAACTATATTATCATGGCAAATATATGAGCGGCAATTAGAAAGGGGCAAGAGAAAGGTAAGTTTGCAGAGACCAACAAAATCCCCACTATCACTATCTTGCATTTCTGTAAACTTCGTTTACGTCACTAAACTATATTTCTTCTTACCCACCATCTATCTATCTCCTCAGTGTCCAACATTAGCTCTTCCATTCTTTCTTCATCTCTGTACTCTTTTCATATATTCTATACTTTATCTGACCTCCATATTCTGTCTGGGTCTGTGATGAAGCATAGATTACACTCTCATAAATCACTTAACCATCTCCTTTCTCTGGCTATCCTCCTCCTACTAGCGGCAGGTGATATATCTCCTAACCCTGGCCTTACTTGAGCTACAAACTTTCCGCCTCTCATTGGAACCATGCTAACCTAATCAATATCCAGTGTATCCCCTCTTCTCCCTCTCCTCCTCCTATAGCGCCTTTCAAATGTGCCCTCTGGAATGCCAGCTCAGTATGTAATAAACTTGAGTCCATTCACAATGTTTTTCTTTCTAAATCCTTTGATCTGCTGGCCATCACGGGAACATGAGTCCAGAAGGATGACTCTGTCACCCTTGTGGCTTTGTCTTATGGTGGCTTACACTGTTCTCACTGCTCCAGACCTGAGAATAGGCAGGGAGGAGGGGTAGGAATGCACAATTCACTTTACAGGTAATTCATCCTGAACCATCTCTCACTTTTCCTTATTTTGAGGTCCATAGCCTCAGGATTTTCTGCCTATTCTACCTTTGTGTGGCTGTAGTATACTGTCCTCTCAGCTCACCATACCAGTTCCTTTACCACTTTTCTTCTTGGCTTCCTTTATATCCTGTGGTTTTTCAACACTCATCATGGTAGACTTTAACATCCCTATTAACACCCCCTTCTCCCCTTGTGCCTCTCAGCTTCTATCACTAACTACCTTTCTAGGACTAGGACTTACAACTTTCTGATTCTTCTACTCACCAGGAGGGAAACATCCTTGATTTGGTCTTTGCCCGACTCTCTTCAGTCTCTGACTTCACAAATACTATATTTCCACTTTCAGACCACAACCTTCTCTCATTTACTGTAAATAGTTTCTATCTCATACAGAGCATGCCCACATATCATTCACACCAGAACCCACTGGCCATTAATACTCACCATCTCACAGAACCTGCAGTCATCACTGTCCCCCATCTTCTCTCTTTTCTGTCCTAACCGGGCTACTAACCACTACAATAATGTCCTCAAAAGTGCCCTGGACGAGGTGGCACCGGCCTCAGTCCAAACCTTTTGACACAGATGTCAGTAACGCCAGCACATGTCCCAAACTTGTTTTCCTTGGCACTGTTCCAGGAGTGCCGAACATCTGTTTAGAAAGTTCCACACATCTGCAGACTTTCTCCACTTTAAATTTATGTGAAGAACTTACAACCCAAATCCCAAAATGCTCTTCCATACTCTTCACTCCTTATTAACACCAAAGGTGCAATTACCTGTCACAGGCCACCTATTTTAAAGATAAAATTAATTCTCTGACAGGAAATTATTTCCCAAAACTCAATTTATCCCCTTCACTACGGTACCTCACACTGCTCACTCAGAGCCAGTCAAAGATGAAGAAGTGTCAAGGCTCCTTTCCTCTGCTCACCCTACTACCTGCATCAGTGACCCCATGCTCTCACATCTTGTACAGTCCCTCTTGTACAGCAACCTCTCTCTTTTGGTGTTGTTCCCTCTTCTTTCAAACATGCTGTTGTTATGCCATTACTAAAGAAACCTTCCTTGGACACTTAAGGTGCTTCTAACTACCAACCAGTCTCTAATTTTCCTTCAATCTCCAAACTCCTGGAATACCTGGTCTATTCTTGACTTGAAAAATGCACTTTTCCAAGTCTCCAATGATCTCCTCACTGCTAAATCCAAAGGTGACTATTCTCTCTCCTCATTCTTTTGGATCTCTCGGCAGCATTTGATACTGTGGACCACCAGCTCCTCCTCAGAATTTTTCACTCTATTGACCTAAAGGACACTGCACTCTTTTGGCCTTCTTCCCATCTCTCTGACCACACTTTCAGTATTACCTTTTCTGGATTTCTCTGTGTTCCTCTTCTTCTCACTGTCTGGGTTCCACAGAGCTCAGTTCCGGGTCCTCTTCTCTTTTTCCTCTATACTGCTCCTATTGGATAAACCATCAGCAGATTTGGTTTCCAGTATTATCTCTATGCTGATGACAACCAACTATATACTTCAAGGAAGAATGTAAATTTGATTTCCCAGGTGTTAAATGGAAAACAATGCCTCCTTCTGCTACCTTAAAAGATGTCTAAAAACATGGTGTGGGATTAAGCCAAACCAGTATATCTATTCCATAAGGAACAGACTCCCAACTGTAGACAGCACTGTTTCGACCTGGTTAGGTCTCCTCAGTACAGTGTAGGGAACTGGTGTGGCTGTGTGAGAGACTATTGACTAGGGTCAGACAGTGGGTGTTCTCCTTAAGGAGAGATTGCCTGCCTTTCAAGGTAGCAAAAGGAGGCATTGTTTTCCATTTAACACCTTGGAAAACAAATTTGCATTCTTCCCAGAATGCCCTAGTGGAGCATCTGTGGCTTTAAGTCTCCACACTCCTTTAAGGTGGCCTTAACTGGTAATCTCTCCTTAAAGGAAACCTACCACTTGAAGTGGCAGGTATAAGAGGGAACTACCGAGCACCAGCTCAGGGTTTCCTTTAAGGAGAACACCTACTGTCTAACTATATACTTCTGTGCATAGCATCAACTTTGCCCTACTTTTCCCACGCTTTTCTCAAAATTGAAACCTCTAAAATGTTAATTGTTGCACTGATTCACTGTCGACTAGACTAACTCCCTGTTAATTGGTCTTCCACTCACTAAACTCACTCCTCTCCAATCTATACTTCAGAATCAAAGCTTGTGTTTCAGACCAAACACTACATGGATGCCTCCAGTCTGTGTCACTAATTGCACTTATTTCCTGTCTCTTTCGAAAAACAGTTTAGAAAAAAACACCCTCATCCACAAATCTCTGCACAGTTCAGCACCTCCCTACCTCTCCTCTCTCATCTCAGTCTATTGTCCAACCCATGCAATTTAATCTGCTGGTGATCTTAGATTATTCTCTACCTTAATTTGAACCTCTCATTCATATCTCCAAGACTTCTCCCAAACTGCACCAATTCTCTCGAATGCTCTTCCCCAGACTTATCAGACTAACACCGAACCTCCAATGTTTCAAACATGCTCTTAAAAGCCATCTTTTTAGGCAAGCCTATCACTTCATGAAATTTTAACTCTCTCTTTACTAACCCAATCTATTAAAATAAAGATAATTAAAGTATTAATTGACAGCCACATTTCCTTGGGACCTGCATTTTATCACAGGTATACATGAACATAAAACAGTTCCCCCATAAAGATTGATCAAGCCTATTTTTAATGTAATTGTTTCTATTCTTGGTATTCCAGTCAGTAGAAGAAACTTTTTATAGAATGTAAATACAGCAAATGCATAGATATAGAGACGGTGCTGTCTGGCTCACAAGCTAACATTAGGAATGCACGTAATACATACAAACAATACTATTATACAACAAAAGGAAGACAATGAACCAATTTCCCTCACAGTCTTCTATAGCAAACATACTTAAAATTGAGATCACTCCATTCTTTGCTTTTCTGAACTAATGGATTCAACTGCCAGGCAATTTCCACAAACTAACACTGAATAAAATGCACACTGAGTGATACAATTATTCTCCCAGTTCCATACTCCTACACTGTATATTAAACTGTGTGCACTCCCACAGAAGAGAATTGCTGTACTTTACATAAAATGAAGTCATTCTGAACCTAAGAAGCAAGATGTTTTTTTTACCCAGATTTACTATATGTTTGATTCAACGTAATGTTATGTAGATTTAGAATTTAAAGAGCGGTATTACAGGGTCGCCCCTGCGACCCATGTCCCAGATTGCAGGCTCACCCGTGCCTCCCACTCCCCCCAGGTTCACTCACCTTTGCATGCTCCTACTCCGGTCCCATCTTCCCAGTGCGCGGGTCCCCGCCTCCTAGGGCACGCCTAGATTTAAAGGGCCAGCGCACCGCTGATTGGCGCTGGCCATTTCCTGGATATATATATGAAAGCAGGCCTCTCCCAGCATTTCCCACCAGACCTTTGTGCTATATGCCTAAGAGAAAGCTTGTTTCATTGTCTGTCTGCTGATTTCTCGTTGTGAATGCCGATTCCGTTCCTGACTTTGACTATGTGCTGCCTGTCCTGACCTCCTGCTTTGTTCCTGACATTGATCCTGTGCTGCCTTTCTCGACCGCCTGCCTGTCCCCGACCACGATTTTGACTCGCAACATTGTACCACATCTTGACTACCACCGCGGGCAAAGTCGCGCCTGTGGAACGACCTGGTGGTACCCTGCCTCAGCAAGTCCATGCCGCTTTGCGGCAGGCTCTGGTGAGAACCAGGTACCACTTAGACTCTTCTCCCAGGTGTCGGCTTACGCCATCGCTCCCGGTGGTACAGAGGATCCTCTACCGCAGATCCTGACAAGCGGATAGTAAATGAAGACATAATGTTTCAGATTTACTTACCCGGTCCTGTTGCTATCCCTGTGGTGCATTCTCCGATGAGGATGAATTAGTCGGGTTGTCCGTCACCTGCAAATCACATGTCACATGCAAATCTGATCACTTGCACCAAAAAACCCACTTAAATGCGGCGCAAATAGGAAATTGTCAGGAAACCCGACGAAAATGCGCCTTGCGGGCCCTTAGTAAATGTGCCCCAATATGGAAAATTGCTGGTTGTGGGGAGTTCCAACCTGTAACCAATAACCAGCTTTTAGATTTTAATACATAATGCTTATCATATTGAAATATTTGGTGACAAAAATTTTAATTCTAGAATATATTTATTTAATTCTATAATACTTTAAAAAAAATTAATCGCACTGTGACGTTCCGGATGTAAGGTCAATTAAGTATCATTTTTTTATAGACGCTTCCTGAAGTCACAGGTTTTGGGATGCACAGGAAGTGAGTTAGAGTTGGCCCCTGGTATGGCACAATACTAAAGTAGACTGCCACCAACTGTCATTTGATATAAGCCCTATCCACAGGTATCAGGATTATATTGGGTCAAAGTCACCCGGTAGCATATTTATAACCGAGACATGGATGTGGGGATTCGTAGATCAAGATAAAAGAATGCAGGTAAAATTTTATTTTTAATTGCCTCAAGGGCACACTATACAAAACAGTACACATAGTAGATATACACTTTATAAGGTACACCATGCTAGTAACGGGTTAAACCCCCTTTTGCCTTCAGAACTGCCTCAATTCTTCGTGGCATAGATTCAACAAGGTGCTGGAAGCTCCTCAGAGATTTTGGTCCATATTGACATGATGGCATCACACAGTTGCCGCAGATTTGTCGGCTGCACATCCATGATGCGAATCTCCCGTTCCACCACATCCCAAAGATGCTCTATTGGATTGAGATCTGGTGACTGTGGAGGCCATTTGAGTACAGTGAACTCATTGTCATGTTCAAGAAACCAGTCTGAGATGATTCCAGCTTTATGACATGGCGCATTATCCTGCTGAAAGTAGCCATCAGATGTTGGGTACATTGTGCTCATAAAGGGATGGACATGGTCAGCAACAATACTCAGGTAGGCTGTGGCGTTGCAACGATGCTCAATTGGTACCAAGGGGCCCAAAGAGTGCCAAGAAAATATTCCCCACACTATGACACCACCACCACCAGCCTGAACCGTTGATACAAGGCAGGATGGATCCATGCTTTCATGTTGTTGATGCCAAATTCTGACCCTACCATCCGAATGTCGCAGCAGAAATCGAGACTCATCAGACCAGGCAACGTTTTTCCAATCTTCTACTGTCCAATTTCGATGAAGTTGTGCAAATTGTAGCCTCAGTTTCCTGTTCTTAGCTGAAAGCAGTGGCACCCGATGTGGTCTTCTGCTGCTGTAGCCCATCTGCCTCAAAGTTCGACGTACTGCGCGTTCAGAGATGCTCTTCTGCCTACCTTGGTTGTAACGGGTGGCGATTGGAGTCACTGTTGCCTTTCTATCAGCTCGAACCAGTCTGCCCATTCTCCTCTGACCTCTGGCATCAACAAGGCATTTCCGCCCACAGAACTGCCGCTTACTGGATGTTTTTTCTTTTTTGGACCATTCTCTGTAAACCCTAGATATAGTTGTGCGTTAAAATCCCAGTAGATCAGCAGTTTCTGAAATACTCAGACCAGCCCTTCTGGCACCAACAACCATGCCACGTTCAAAGGCACTCAAATCACCTTTCTTCCCCATACTGATGCTCGGTTTGAACTGCAGGAGATTGTCTTGACCATGTCTACATGTCTAAATGCACAGAGTTGCCGCCATGTGATTGGCTGTTTAGAAATTAAGTGTTAACGAGCAGTTGGACAGGTGTACCTAATAAAGTGGCCGGTGAGTGTACAGGTTAAGGCTACATGCACACGATGTATGCCTGCCGTACCCTAGTACGAGGGGCATACATCGGCGCTGCGGAGAGGAGCAGGGGATGAGCACAGCTTACCCCCGCCCCTCTCCATAGGAGTATACAGCGCTCGGCTCCATATCACGTAGAAAGATAGGACATGTCCTATCTTTCTACGAGCTACGGAGCGGTACGGTGCCACCCGTATGCTGCACCGTACCGCTCCCGTATGGTGCCGTGAGCCCGTAGAAGTGTATGGGGGATGTATATCAGCCGTACTTGCATCGGCCGTATATACGTCCTCCATACATGTGTGTGAATGTACCCTAACAGAGGGCAGATTACAAGTGTAATCCTGTTACTTCGTTAGCTTTCATGCTACATAGGGACGTGCTTGTGTATTACAGGAATGGGTTTGACCACCTGATTACTAGCATGGAACGTTTTCATTTTATTCCCTTGCTGTTGTCATAGATGTAATAGTAATGACACTGTAGTATAGATGTATTTTCTTTCACAGTCAGAGTCTGTTACTATTTTAATGTATATTTAATAAAATAATGGTTTTAGATACTTACTGCTATGCTGAGAGTCTTAATAGCTTTAGTGAGTTGTAGGGATTACTCCCTGAGGTATAGGACTTGATCTTGATCGGATCTCATCAGATCTGGATGAATTGCTGGATTCTATTGAGAACAGACATGATCTACTTTCTATGTTCCCATTGAGAGTTCTGTACGTCTTTGTTTCCAAGGAAGCTGGAGCAAGTTGAGAACCAGGCATGCTTTTGCCTTCCCGTACTGATCCCAATTATGCATTTGGCCTTGGGCTGGGATCGATCATAACTCCATAACTGACATATGTCACCTGTCATCACAGAACTACACTATAAACACCCAACAGTACCTTCTAGATTACTTTAATTGTATTGTCATGGTTCCTTTGTGTATTCTGTACATTGCAGCTTTGTCCCAAAATGCACTTTTATTCAGCCTGGTTTCTCTCATCGATACAGTCAAGGAAGCGAGACACCATTCAAGCTCTTTCCAACCCCATCACAACCACAGAGTCCGGGTAAACCCACCCCTCCACAAGTCTCTTGGCACTGCCCCCTGTTCATGTCACACAGCACTCAGGTTTGAAAAACTCTGTGCATGCACAGTGTGGCTATAGGCTCCATGCGGCTTGTCCCCAGCTGTATCCAGAGCTGCTCCACGCATGCTCAAGTAGTGTGTGCGGTGCTGGGTATGTGATAGAGCTAGCCGCACCGCATATGTTTTACAAAACACGGGCGCTGTGACACTGACAGGGGGCTGTGCCAAGGGACGTGTTGAGAGGTGGGTTTACCATACACAGCTGCTGTAATGGGATAATTGAGAGCTTGACTTGTCTCCCACCTCCTTTGCAGATGAAGTTGTAGAGATGCAATAATCTAGAAATCATAGAATTGTAACAACCTACTTGCTATTGATGAGAGGGTCAGCCCTTTAGACTTAATCTGGACAACTTGCTGCCACAGTCACCTTGGAATCGCTCACTCAGTGAAAACTGTAAAGTTAGGCTGCCAGTTAAATAGGGTTTGTTAGATAATGAACCCCTTGCCACAAACCGACATTGGCATTGGCATGCGGCAAAGGATTTATGAAGAGAGTTCACGGGCAGAACTGTCACCATACAGACCAGGAGTTTGTTGCATTTTGGAGCATATTGGAACAAACACACACCGTTAACACCCGTGAACAGCTGTACTATATAGTGGTGTTAACCCTTTACATGCCACCAGCAAAGCTGTAATCATTGTTCCCAGTGATGTCATCAGGGAGAGCCGATCTCTCACTATGACAGCCTCGGGCGGGGGACAATCTGACACATTTTGGTAGAGAGTTCCAGAGTATGGAAGATGCACAGGAAAAGTACTGGATTATGGTTATGTGAAAGTGGATGGTAATAGAGTGAAGCTCTACTGTAGATACTGTAAATAATACTGATGATTGTGCAGAGATCATAGAAGGTGCTCTGGTAAAGCATTCTTTGGTAATTAAAGAGGACCTTTTGAAACAGGAAAGAGAGAATAAGGGAAAAGCATCTCCAACCCTGATTGAGATCTTTGATGCAATTATGCAATGTATTGGGGCGATAAAGACGCTCACCAAGGAAGTTGAAAGTTGAATTAATACTGATTAGAACAAATGATGAACAGAAAAAGAAAGCAATTGATCTAGAAGATTGTTCCTGGCGAACTAATTTATGTTGTATTGACTTTCCAGAAGTGGGAGAAGGGGAGGATTTATTTATGCAGGACCAGGATGAAGAATTGTAAACCAAGAACACTGACATACTGGTAAGGATCTGGCAGGATCCACTCTTCTTTTATCTTATGCCGTTATTTACACAAGAAAAGGCTTTAAAAATTATGCAAATGAGCATGAGGGGCTCCAGCCACATAGATGTTAATTTAGCCTGGAACCCCTAAGGCTCGTTTGCATAAAGTCTTTATTTCATAAAAACAAGGACCTAAGAAATTAATAGAAGAGCAGATCCTACCACAAGGGGCACACACCAGCTTGTCAATGTGCTTGGCTTACAATCCTTGATCCTGGTGGATCTTATTTCAATTTTAGTTCATCTACATTGTAAATTTTAAGAAGAAACGGGTAAAATAGATGCTGACGAACAATATATTTTCCCTTATTGGCACGATAGAAGGGAAGAAATGGGTGATCCTTCCTCATGAACTTAAGTCACCCTTGGATGGAGCCCTAAAAGAAGAACTCATATCCAAGGATGAATATTTGTTCATGTACAACCCGGCACCAACCACTACCACGTTCTATGCATTGCCTAAAGTGCACAAAAAACGTTTAACCATGCCAGGGAGACCAATAGTCTCGGAGAATGATAATCTCACCCAAAATGTCAGCGTGTATATAGACAAGATCCTGGCTCAAGTGAGTTTTATTCACGTTTAGATATGGCCCTCTCTATAATAAGTCATTACACTTCGTTATAAAGATTACTTATAGGAATAGAGGAATATTGGATCACTCTTCACTGGTTATTATATCTTATAGGACAGGGCCTAAAATCATGCAGTGAATTATGATTTCACCAACATGTTAGTTTTGTAAGGGAAACAGGAATGGATGCCAACTCCCCCACCAGGTTTATTTTAGGGCTGGAGATTGTGTGTAAAGCAGAGGCCGCCATAACAGAGCGCAGCAGGAGATTCAGGGTCTGAAGGAGTTAGCTCCGTTTCTGTTAGGCCTAGAAATGACAGTTGCCGAACAATGAGAAGGTGGTGAATATCAGTAAGTTTGTTCCATAAGGAGTGTGCGTTCCACAAAGCTCTAGAAAGAGAAAGGTCATTAGATGTGTGGGCAAAAAAAAGATGGTGGTGTCAGCACCCGTCCAGCAAATGTGCAACCACAACCAGGCTTGGCGCTAGCTGTCAGACTAGGTAAGCAGTAGCTAACTCACCCTGCGACGTCCCTGCGGGCTAAGGCCCTGCCTAAAACAGATAAACCGCCCTGATAAGGGCAAACCCACTATCAGGAACCTAACTGATGGTCCCTGAGCGACCCTACAACATGACAGGGGACACTTACTTCGTCTGGCAGCTGCTGGATGGTGGAGCGGACAGGTAACAGAAATACAGGTATAGACCAGTGTTCACACTGGCGCACAGAAACCAACACAAGACTGAACAGGTAACCAGAATACAGGAATAAACCTGTGTTCACACTGGTGCACAGAATACAAACACAGGACTTAGACAGGGACAAAACAATAGATATAGACAGGTCTTCAGGCAGATAATCACAGGTCAGATACAGATACAGGCAGACAAACGGAGACAGGTAAAACTGAACTCGAAACACAGGGAAGACAAGACTCAAATTAACCAGCAAGCCTGAAGGATACAGGTACAGGCGGGATATACACAGGTCAGGTCAAGATCAAAATCAAGCAAGTATACACAGGTCAGACTCAAAATAACCAGCAAGGTAAGATGGGAGTAGGCAGATATATAAGGCCGATCCCGGACACGCCTCCAGCAGCAGACTGGGGGAACTGTCCATCAGGCTAGTAACCCTTGCTGGGCAGGACAGAAATGCAAGGAGCAGGGTGTGGCTCAGTTAATCCAAACATAAGAATTAAGCCACAGTTCACACACAAATAAACACCTCTATTCCGCCAACTGCGGATAGAGCGATGTTCAGGCACGGACGTTACAGAAATATTGTGAATAATAGAAAAGAAGGTCTTGTGAGGGTACAGGTTGTGGAAGGCTTTCTAATTCATTACTATTTTAATATTTTAATTTTAATATGTCTTCCCGACCCTAAAGTCAGAAGATCAAAAGTCAAATCCCAGGAGAAACTGAAATTGTGTACACCAGGACTGGTAGAGACAGGTCGGAATTATATCTGTGAAATGCTGTATTTTTGTTAATCATGAGTATATTTAAGAATCTTGTCATCATGGGAATACCCCTTTAATGTGTTGTCCTAAGCCAGAGATGTGTTGTCCTAAACCAGGGGTCCTGGGATAGAGAATTTGGGGACACCAACAGCAGTTCTATTGTTTGTTGGTAGGGATGGACTTTGGGGATGGTCCCATACAAGAAAGTAGGTGATACAGTACATACACCCTATAGTTATGTCTCACTATTTTTGGGTGTTTGATGAGATGATAATATTGGATAGCTGCAATGAGTACTAAAAAGTTAATTATCTGTTTTTATTTTCAAACATATTATTACAAAGTTGCAAGAAGTCATGAAACATTCCACGCTGGAGTCCATTAATACTACGCTATATTTTGATTTTCTATTGGTTTTATTTTATGTATGTTTCCTACAAATATATAAAATCCTTGAAGTAAGTCATGACTCACAACATATCTCCAATGTACTGAAGATAACAGGAAAAAACACAATGGCTCAACACTCAGATGTTAATGAACCAGCTCTGCCAAATCTATTCATATTTAGGATTGATTTAAATGTTATTATACTTCTATCAAGTTCGGAAAATGCTTCACTGCTATGTATTTGGAACTAAAATTACCTTAATTGTGCTACTTTACAATACTTGATTGAAAATGAGATCTTCTGAAAGGAAAGCAGCAAGGTCCCTTCTTTCGTGTCTCAGCTGTGTGCTCAATCTGTTTTTTGTAAATTGATCTGTAATTACATTCTTTTAAATTTGCACCTAAAAGTATTCGGCTCCCATTCCCCACTACCCAAAAAAGTACAGGTCTTAATACAGGGGTATGTACAGCTGCAACTTCAAATATTCCAAAAAACATAAAGCAGTTATCTGCCTTCAATTAAATAATTTCTTTTTAGAACCATCCAAGTAGAACTGTTAATAAGGAGTATTATAAAGGGGTTTAAATATCTTGTAAATTCTTGCTCTGCGCTTTCATTACCATGATATGTATAATTCAGTAGTAATTATACTGTACCGATGAAGCGTGCTTCATTAATTAACCTCTTAACTGCTTTCTGTCACAGTGCTGCATATTCACGTCCAAAATGAAAGTGTCAGTTTCCATTAGGATTTTAACAGGCATCTGCTTGTTCACCCATGGAAAGTGGATCTTCATCTCACTCTGCTCCCCTCCCGTTGAAGTGTCTAACTGCAGCAAGTGTTCCTTATTAACTAGGCTAAGCCCCTAGATGCCACTTTTTATAGTGACAATAATATCTCTGATCAGATAAAAAAAAAAATACTTCCATACTTGTCCTTATGATCTCATTTTCTCCTTTTTCACATAGATTCCTTCCCCTAGCAACTTCTCACGTTCCCCATGTCCTTTATCGTACACATTGTTACGTCCCCCTTCTGCTAAATATGTCTCACACACGCAATACTACCCCTATGACTTTCTACCACACAGCCAATACTGTTCCTATGACTTTATACCACACAGCTAATAATGCCCCTATGACTTTCTAACACAGCCAATACTGCCCCTATGACTTTATACCACACAGCTAATAATGCCCCTATGACTTTCTAACACAGCCAATACTGCCCCTATGACTTTATACCACACAGCTAATAATGCCCCTATGACTTTCTAACACAGCCAATACTGCCCCTATGACTTTATACCACACAACTAATAATGCCCCTATGACTTTCTAACACAGCCAATACTGCCCCTATGACTTTCTACCACACAGCTAATAATGCCCCTATAACATTCAAAATAACAACCAATACTGCTCCTATGAAATTCTACCACACAGCCAATACTGCCCCTATGACATTCTACCACACAGCCAACACTACCCCTATGACTTTCTACCACACAGCCAATACTGCCCTTATAACATACTACCACACAGCCAATACTGCCCCTAAGACATTCTACCACACAGCCAACACTACCCCTATAACTTTCTACCACACAGCCAATACTGCCCTTATGACATGGTATATCACAACCAATCCTGCCCCATGAAACCACATGAACAATCCACTACTGCCTTTATGACAGTCTACCACACAGTACTCCCCATATGATATTGTACATTACAGCCAATGCTGCCTATATGATTTTTCCACACAGTCAATACTGACTCAATGGGTGCGTTCACATGTGGCATTCTTACGTTACTATGCGATTGGCTGCATCAAAGCTTGGGTGCTTCAGAATCCACCAATCCCAATCTACCAATACTGCCCTTTAGCTTTCTCAGAGGCACTAAGCACAAAGATCCGGGAGGGTGAGCAGGGAGAGGTAGGTTTATATAGAATTCTGGGAAATGACCAACCCCAATTGACGGTGTGCTGGCCCTTTAAATTTCCTGAAGCCATAGGAGACGGGGAAGCATGCACATGGCCGGAGCACCGGGATCAGGAGTGGGGACAGGGAAGAAGCGCGGGTGCCGCAACAGCGTGACAGTGTGCATACAAATATTTGAGATACACTGGAATTTACATAATTCCACATCAGAAACAATAGTAATTCACCGTGGTCATGCTGCAATTTTGTGCCATCAAATTCCATAGCGCTTTACAAATCAAATATTCACTATTGATATATAGCCCACAAACCAGGCACTATGGTGTATATTGTTTCATTCCTCAGTAGCTCGTAGATGTGCACAATACATTAGTCAAACCTTTCAACAAGAGCATAGCCTTATTGTGCTTTATTTTGACTTGTATTTCTTTATATGCTAGTTCTACAGAGCTATGATATGTTGCATCTAGCCAGTACGTTAAGGGTTATTTCGGGAGAAACTAAAAGAAGCTTTGTTTTGTTATTAGTGACGTAATTTCACGACTTTTTGATGATTGCTTCCTTTTAATTCTGCAAACTTACAGAAAAACAACAACAAATGTTGAGTAGAAGTAAAAAGTTGATGCAATTAAGGTAACTTTCTCTAAGAGCATTTCTCAGAAAATCATTCTCAGCACATATGAAAATTTCATGCAGGTACCTGTATTATTTACTAGAAATAATATCGGTAGGTATAATAAGGTCAGCCATTTGTTTTAAGCATCTGCAACATACCCCTTACAATATGTGGGGGCAAAGGTTACTCCCAGTAGATGAGTTGGATGTCACATTCGCACTGTTCTGGGTCTCCTGCGCTTCATCCACATCTGTCAAGACCAACAGAGTAATGCAAGAAGAGGCAAGCCATATAATGACAAGGTTCACCTTAGGCACTCCCTGTGTAGATTGTGGGGTCCCAGCTGATGTTAAGACAGGCCCATGATGTTGTGCAGATTTAAGCCCCACAATAGATAACAGAGATAAGTTAACAGTTCATTTTATTGTGTACAAGTTTTTCTCACAGAAGCAGTAGAATCTCAGTCCGTGGCATGCAAACGTACCGTAGGCTGAATTTGTCTGCAAATCTTCATCCCTTACGCAGGGGCAGAACTGAGTCCACATTGATGCCGGAAAAAATTTGTGTTGTGGGCCTGGAGCTTTGAGAAAGGACCCTATAAACAGGACAGATGGAAAATGTATGCCTTTTGTCCCTGGAACTTTCCAAGGGACCAACAATAGGGGACAGCCGGCGTCTAACATGAGGAACAAAATGATACATTAAAACATAAACACTTCAATATACCACATTCCTCCTACGGGAGGAAAGTCTCTATGGGAAGAGTCCGGAGGGAGGAGTCTGTGGACCAGTGGACCCTCTGGACCACCGCGGGGAATGGTATGAGGCCCGCGGAGGCAGCCAAGGTACAGAGATGTCCACCAAACAGTCCAAGCCTGGGATGACAGTAGGAACAGGGAGGAACACTGGTAACACTGGCAGACAGGACTGAAGACACCGCTGGACTGGAACCCTGGAAGGCACAGCAGGAAGCATATGGAAATGCTGGAGACAGGAGACACAGAGGCGTCTGGAAATGCTGGAAAAGGAAACAGCAGGAGCGTTTGGGAACGCTGGAGACAGGAGTCATGGAGGCGTCTGGAAACGCTGGAAGACAGGAGCGTCTGGGAACGACTCAGATCCTGTGCTGCCTGTCTTGGCCTCCTGCCTGTCCCCGACCATGATTTTGCCTCACAACTCTGTACCTCGCCTTGGCCGCCACCGTTAGCAAAGTCGCGCCTCTAATAGTTAACAGTTTTTCCTCCCTAACAAATTGCAGCTGAGGGACCGCTGTTGCTCCCACTATACCACAATGTTAACATGCTCTAGTAGAGCAAATGGACATAATGGGGCACATCTACTTACCCATCCCAGCCCCCCCCCATTTCTGTTGCATGAAAGACGACGCCTATGTGCCAAAATCCGTTCGTATGCGACACAATCCCCGTCTAAATCCCCGTCCCAGCGGCGCGATCCCTGAAAACGTCGGAAAACCCGACAGAAGTGCGCCAATGGTACCCTAGGTAAATAAACCTCAATTTACGGGAAGCTTTAGATCTGGGCACCCTTCAATAAGCCATACTAGAAACCTGCTGCCGAAAACAGCTCATGCTCTCAGAACTACACCTTTTAAAGGAAAGGGGCGTGTAATACCATGGGCCACAGATTTCTGTCTGACTTTGCACTGAAAAGAACATGGAAACTGCTTGAATATGTATTTACAATGTGTTTGCACCAGTATTGTGTCGCGGCTGTACAATGCCCGACGTACCACAAAATTTGCCACTTAAAGGGTGTTCCGATGTAGTCAGACCGTGTCGAACTCTTTATGTTAAAGGTGCACCAAAAAATTTGGTGCACACTTCCCGAGCAGTGAAGGCAGGGACGGACTGAGAATTTAAAATGGACAAAGAACCTGTAAAAGTGGCCCCATTCTGTGGGCGGGGTGAAAAAAGTAGGCGTGACCATATGATGTGGGTGGATTTACTAAACTCCACACAAACTGTTAAAAGATGTTCTAAATCAACATGTACAGCTCAGAGAAAGATACTCATACTGCCTCCCTTATAGAGGAACAAAGCTTCTTTTTTAAAAGAACACAACTTAATACTGACTCTAATATATATATATATATATATATATATATATATATATATATATATATATATATACATACATAAAAGAATCCTACTACAATACGTTCTCCGATAAACTAGAATATAATTACTATAATACTGCCCCATGTACAAGAATTGAACTACTATAGTATTGCCCCCTACGTACAAGAATAGAACAACTTTAATACTGTAACCTATGTGCAAGAGAACTACTATAATACTGCTCCCTATGTACAAGAATATAACTCCTATAATACTGCTTCCTATGTACCAGAAATTAACCACTATAATACTGCCCCTATGTACAAGAATATAACGACTATAATACTGCCCCTTTGTACAAGAATATAACTACTATAATACTGCTTCCTATGTACCAGAAATTAACCACTATAATACTGCCCCTATGTACAAGAATATAATTACTATTACACTGCCCCCTATGTACAAGAATATAACTACTATAAAACTCCCACCCAGGGGTGTACCAAGCCTGTCTGCTGCCTGAGGCGAGCCATAGAGAGACGCCCTCCCCCCACCCATATATGTAATATATCAGGGAGTGTCAGGACCAGATCCATCATATTGGTTTGGTGTGGAAATAAAGCAATGCAAAATGCATACAGCGTGCTACCATGTAGTATAAAATGCATACAGCCTGCCACCATGTAGTATAAAATGCATACAGAGAACTGCCATGTAGTATAAAATGCACACAGTGTGCCGTCATGTAGTATAAAATGCATACAGCATATCGCCATGTAGTATGAAATGCATGCATAATATCGCCATGTAGTATAAAATGCATACAGAATATCGCCATGTAGTATAAAATGCATACAGAATATCGCCATGTAGTATAAAATGCATACAGAATATCGCCATGTAGTATAAAATACATACAGCATATCGCCATGTAGTATAAAATACATACAGCATATCGCCATGTAGTATAAAATACATACAGCATATCGCCGTGTAGTATAAAATGCATACAGAATATCGCCATGTAGTATAAAATGCATACAGTGTACACCATGTAGTATAAAATGCATACAGCATATCGCCATGTAGTATAAAAGATTGAGCCGAGCGGAGCGGAGAGGGAGCCGAGCCGAGATGGAGCGGAGAGGGAGCGGAGCGAAGAGGGAGCCGAGCCGAGATGGAGCGTAGAGGGAACCGAGCCGAACGGAGATGGAGCGGAGAGGGAGCCGAGCAGAGCGGAGAGAGAGCCGAGGGGAGAGGAGAGGGAGCCGAGGGTGTATGCGGGGTGGGAGCCCAGAGCGGACAGGTGGTGCAAAATTAGGTGGTGTACCACAAATTAGGTGGTGTACCGGTGATCAGATGGACCGTGCGCCAGATTTATCATGTAAAGTCCGACATAAATGTGTCGCAAGCCCTATGTTAAAGGAAACCTACCACTTGAAATAGTAGTTGTAAGCTTCAAATACCGAGCACCAGCTCAGGGTGTGCTGGTGCCGGAGCATATTTTCGTTATTGTCCTAAACCGCTGTATTGCGGTTTAAAGGGCACCTACCACCACGATTCTACCTATAAAGGTAGAATGGGTGGTAGGTGGATTAATGGGACATGATGATAGCCCTTTTGTGGGCTAATCCACGCCCCAGTAGCCTCGTTCCTCCGCCTACCATGTAATCTTCGGCGCGCAGCTCCTGGTAGCTGCGCGCCCTCGCCCGAATACCCTACAGGCCTACGGGTGCGCGGCCGTAGCTCCAAGGCCGGCGCTACTGCGCATGCGCAGAACGCCGGGTACTCGGACGAGGATTTACGAAGATTACATGGTAGGCGGAGGAACGAGACTACTGGGGCGTGGAGTAGCCATGTCTAGTAGCCTCATGTCCGGCTACTCCACGCCCCAGTAGCCGCTTAAAAAAATTTGCATATACAGGCATTAAAGTTTAAAAAAGGATAGCCGGGACGTGAGGATTCAAGCCAAGAAGTAGAAAGTGTAAAAAAAAGTTAAAAAAAAAAATTAAATCTTTTTATAATATAATTAAATAAATAAATAAAATAAAAGTCCCATAATCTCCCCAGTAACACATAAAATGCAAATAAAGTAAATAAAACACAAAAACACGTACATATTTGGTATCACCGCGTCCGTATTAATCTGTACAATAAATCTAAATCAATATTGAACCCGTACGGTGAACGACGAAAAAAAAAACTACGAAAAACTTCCCGTAATATACAATTTTTCATCAAACACCATCACAAAAAATGTTCTAAAAAGTGATCAAAAAAAGTTACATTCCCTAATATGAAACGACTGAAAAGAACTACTGTTTTCCCAAAAAATAAGCCCTCAACCAGATCTGACAACAGAAAAATACAGAAGTTATGGCCCTAAAAAGTTGTCAATAGTAAAAACAATGCGATTTTCCCCAATATTGGTTTTGCTCAGGAAAATTTAGCAAAAATATGAAAAACTATATAAATGAGGTATCACCGAAATTGTAGTGAAACAGAGAATAAAGATAAAATATTATTTTTACGTTACGGTGAGCGGGGGGAAAAAATGCTAACAATCCAAAATAAAAATTGCTGATTTTGTTTGTGTCCCCCTTGAAATAGTTAATAAAATCTCATGAATAAGCTTTAGACTCCCAAAATAAATTATCTATACATTGTATCTCATCCCGTACATAATAAGCCCTCATATGTTTGCATTACCAAAAAAAAAAAATTTATAGGTCGTACAATGTGACAATACAAATCTGCTGTGAATGGCGCCTCCATTCATTCTGTACTCGGCCGTGCGCCCGTACAGCAGTTTACCACCACATATGGGGTATCAGTAAACTCGGGAGGAATTGGGCATCAAGCGTTGCAGTGCGTTTCATCATTTAATTTATTCTGAAAATGTCAGTTTTGGCCTAAATGAATGTTTTTTCCTAAAAAATTCTATAGTTTCTAAATCGCAGGTCCATATTTTTTAACCCATGTGAAACACTTAAAGGGTTAATAGACTTAATAGAAGTTGTTTTACATATGTTGAGGGGTGAACTTTCTATAGTGGGGTAATTTATGGGGTTTTACTATTATTTAGGCTTCGCAAAGTCACTTGAAAGCTGAGTTGTCCCTCAAAATGTGAGTTTTGGCAATTTTCATGAAAATAAGAAAAATCGCAACTAAAGTTCTGCGCCTCATAACATCCTAGAAAAATGACCGGAAGCATAAAATATCATCCCAACATAAAGCAGATATTCTGTAAATGTTAATTATCAAACTTTTTGGGTAGTTTTACATCTTGTCTGGAAACCAGAACATTTCAAACTTGGAAAATGAAGAATTTTTACAAAATTTTCACTTTTTTTCAGAACGAAACGCAAAACTTATCACTTAAATTTTATAACTAACATGAAGTACAATGTGTCACGAGAAAACATTCTCAAAATCACCCGGATATGTTAAAGCGTTCCGAAGTTATAACCAATTATCGTGAGACATGTCAGATTTGAAAAATCGAGTCTGGTCATTGAGCTGAAAACTAGTGTTGGTGATAAGGGGTTAAATACGGCGCTCAGTCCGAATCAGTCAGACCGACTGAAGGCACCCACCCTAATTTGTGACTCATGGAAGCCAGCGCAGCTGCACCACAAAAAAGTTGGGTGCGACACAATAGCGGTGCAGACACTTCTTAAATACCTGTGCAAGCCATTTTCGTCTAGAAAAGCGTGCAGCCCGACAAGTGTGCGGTGCAAAGCCCTTAGTAAATGTGGCCCATTGTGTGTGGATTTGTGATAATAGTAGCATTGTAGTGTATACACACATTGTTGCACAATGTGACATATGACTCGTCTGTTGTAAAAAAAAACCTGAATATGGAAAGAAAAATACACACACACATTACTGTAAAAATGCTCAGAAAAGAAAATAATTTGATAAACATTTCTCTCTGTGTGTGTGTGTGGCTTTTTGTATACTCCTGTTGTTGCTAGTGTGACAGAACTGCCCAGTACCTAGGTGGCCACACAGAGGATTACATTTTGAGGCCACAGAGCTGCACCTGCTACAATTTCAGGTGTCCGAGCTGCTCCAGGCCATATTCCTCCGGGCACTGCCCACACAGCAGGCTTGCCCTTCCATGTATAGGACAGCCGCACTTTTCTCCAGTGCAACCTCCGAGCACAAGATGGCGCTGTCCCAACACAAGCCTCTAGGTAGCAGGATGATGGCGCTCTTGTAATGGAGCACGGTGCTCTCGTCTGCGTCTACGGAGGCCGGGTCTACCGAGCTGCCTTTGTGTTATCCGGCCGGCTGGGCACCGACAGTCTTCGGTAAGATTCACTGGTTATTCGTGACCCGTCCCCTGTATACAAGTCACCGCGTGGACCGGGGCTGCCCGGGGATGAGGGTACGTGCCCGGGGTGTGTGGTCACATCTACGTCCTGGGAATCGGGCAGGTGAACTACAAGCACCAGCATGTAGAGAGGCTCTGCTGCGCCTTGTAGTTCCCTGGATCCTCTATTGGGCTTGGACCCGGTACTGCAGTACTCTGCTCCTTGTGTGTGTTATTGGGGACTGTATTAGAGACTTCTGTGCAGTTTTCAGTCATTATTTGATGGTTACTTTTATTTTAAGCCACTTGAAAAGATATGAAAAGTTTAGGCCCTGTCCTGTATGATCCACAAAATCAGATAAACTTGTTTACAAAATAACATAAAACCGCGTTGTGTGTGTCTGAACGAGGCGCCAGACCGTGTTTTTACATCAACGCTGATGACGCAAATAGCGCAGACTTCACCGGATCCCTATGCACCGGACAGGGCATGCCCCTGTTGTGTAATGGGTCCGGGACATCATCAGAGACTGAGGCGCCGGATATTATGCATCTCTTTTCTGTAACAATATCCACAGATGTTGCAGAATTTTGACGGAATTTACCCATTGCTAATTTTCCAAGCATCGGAAACGTGATGAAATTGGCAGGTTTCTGATTTGTTTTATGTCCTGACCTTGTCACGGCCGGAGGCCTGAACTTCACATTTAAATTGGTTTATGATCCACCGCAATGAGTGACATGCTGGGGATCATAAACCCCTTTTCTACTGCTGACTTTTTCAGCAATGGGTATGAGATTTAGTATATCTGCTACTGTATCAGGCTACATTCACACAAACACCTGGGTGGGGGGGGGGGGCGATATACTTCCCCACCAGGACGCCTTATGGTAGTGGTAGGGTGCATCACCGTTTCGTACCCTGGCGAAAGATAGGACGTGCGCCATATATTACTAGGTAGGGGAGTGGGGGGTACTCATCCTCTCCTCCTCTCTCCGGCGCCGATGTATGCCCACCGTACTACAATATGGCGGGCATTCATCGCATGATTGTAGCCCTACACTGTGAAATTACCGTGCAACTAATCCGCAGGTAGCCACAGCCCTAGGCCCCTTTCACACAACTGTATATGGCGGCTGTACGTTAGCTGTACAAGAGGCAGCTAGCATACCGCCGCCATAGAAGTGCGTTGTACAGACGTCTGTCACTGTACAGTGCCATCGCTGGAAAAAAGATAGAACATGCCTTATCTCTTGCTATATGTATGGCTCCCTTAGGAGTAAGGAGGGATAAAGAGCGGTCCCCTTCTCCAGCCCAGCCGTATGCTATGCCAGGGTCCCGGCCCAAAAAGTACCTAAAAACCAACTAAATATCTGATCCAACAGACACCAGAGTCCAGCAGAATACTGTTAGGGCCAGTTTACGCCACCATTGTGCTTTCCGTTGCCTTCTTCTAGTAAATAAAAAAAAATTATTGGAATTCAAGCGGCTACGTGAAAAAAAATGTATTTTATCTTTTGTGTGTCTTTGTCTTTAGCTATGAGATAGCCCCATAACTTTTGATTTTTTTTTTTCAGTGTGGAGATTACCATATATTTTACAAAAATATCTGCAGATTTAATTTGTATATACTAGAGGTTTATAGAGTTTTTTTTTAATTGTGATTTAATATAATTTTTGTGTAGTTTAATTATTCAATGTCAATTTGGGCCTCGTTCCAATTATTTTTTTTAAACTTTTTTTGTTGTGCTGGTTAAATGTTGTTATAGTTTTATAGCCTGGGTTGGTACGGAAGTGGAGAAACAATGTGTGTAATTTATTTTTTTCTTTTGACCATTCTTTTTTGTTTTTAAAACATCATTATTTATTTTTTACTTTTTTGGATACAGGCAGTCCCCGGGTTACATACAAGATAGGTATATTTGTCTGTAGGTTTGTTCTTAAGTTGAATTTGTATGTAAGTCGAACTGTATATTTTATCATTGTAATCCCAGCCAGAACTTTTTTTTGTCTCTGTGACAAATGGATTTTTAAAAATGTTGGGTTGTCATTAGAATCAGGATTAACAATAAATCTTAATTGCAGACACCTCTGATAACTGTTGCGGTTGTTTATTGTAGCCTAGGACTAAAGTACAAGAAATTACCAATATCCAGAGGTCTGTTTGTAACTAGGGGTCGTATGTAAGTTTAGTGTTCTTAAGTAGGGGACCGCCTGTACTACTTTGTCCCATGGGGGCACTGACAAAAGATTATTTGATCATTTAAGGCACTTCACTACTATGCACTATTAGAATCTATTGCTGCTTGACACCATTGGCACCCTGCAAAGTTGTTGTTGCTGCAGGGTGTTAATGGGTGATGGAGGGAGCTAGTTTAGTCTGCGCTTAGACTCCACGGTCCATTTTCAACCATTTTATCTAATGTGCTTTTATGATCCTGGGTGTTCTTTTTTATTTTCATGGACGTTTGCCTGCCTGTCAAGCACACCTCATGTACGCTGGTGAGGAGGAGAAGCACTGCTCACCCCACTCCTCTCCATAGAAAATAATGCTGCACGGCTGTTCATACAGCCTCCTATGGGAAACGCATATCCGGCCGGATATACACTCACCGGCCACTTTATTAGGTACACCATGCTAGTAACGGACACCCTTTTGCCTTCAGAACTTCCTCAATTCTTCGTGGCATAGATTCAACAAGGTGCTGGAAGCTCCTCAGAGATTTTGGTCCATATTGACATGATGGCATCACACAGTTGCCGCAGATTTGTCGGCTGCACATCCATGATGCGAATCTCCCGTTCCACCACATCCCAAAGATGCTCTATTGGATTGAGATCTGGTGACTGTGGAGGCCATTTGAGTACAGTGAACCCATTGTCATGTTCAAGAAACCAGTCTGAGATGATTCCAGCTTTATGACATGGCGCATTATCCTGCTGAAAGTAGCCATCAGATGTTGGGTACATTGTGGTCATAAAGGGATGGACATGGTCAGTAACAATACTCCGGGAGGCTGTGGCGTTGCAACGATGCTCAATTGGTACCAAGGGGCCCAAAGAGTGCCAAGAAAATATTCCCCACACCATGACACCACCACCACCAGCCTGAACCGCTGATACAAGGCAGGATGGATCCATGCTTTCATGTTGTTGACGTCAAATTCTGACCCTACCATCCGAATGTCACAGCAGAAATCGAGACTCATCAGACCAGGCAACGTTTTTCCAATCTTCTACTGTCCAATTTCGATGAGCTTGTGCAAATTGTAGCCTCAGTTTCCTGTTCTTAGCTGAAAGGAGTGGCACCCCGTGTGGTCTTCTGCTGCTGTAAAGTTCGATGTACTGTGCATTCAGAGATGCTCTTCTGCCTACCTTGGTTGTAACGGGTGGCGATTTGAGTCACTGTTGCCTTTCTATCAGCTCGAACCAGTCTGCCCATTCTCCTTCTGGCACCAACAACCATGCCACGTTCAAAGGCACTCAAATCACCTTTCTTCCCCATACTGATGCTCGGTTTGAACTGCAGGAGATTGTCTTGACCATGTCTACATGCCTAAATGCACTGAGTTGCCGCCATGTGATTGGCTGATTAGAAATTAAGTGTTAACGAGCAGTTGGACAGGTGTACCTAATAAAGTGGCCGGTGAGTGTACATCACTAATACCTTGTGTGAATACACTCTTGGTACCGGGCCTGGCTGTGATAACACAACCTGGCAAAAACAGAACACTAGGTCCTGTAAACTTCCTCTTTAACCCCCTTAACAACTTGGTCCTTTTTCGTTTTTTGCTCCCCACCTTCAAATGCAGAAATGTTTACCTTTTTCTGTGTACAGAGAGAGCTGCACTAGGACCTGTTTTCAAATTGTACCTTCCAGTGACTGTATTTAACCCCTTCCCGATATTTGACGTAATAGTACTGCATCGCGGGAGGTGCGTTCCCGCAAAATGCAGTACTATTACTTCATGCTTCTGGCACCGGCTCCTTAACGGAGCCGGCGCCAGAAGCTGCAGGTGTCAGCTATATATTATAGCCGACACCTGCCTCTAACACCCGCGATCGGAGATTTCTCCGATCGCGGGTGTTAACCCCTGACAAGCCGCGGTCGCGCTGACCGCGGCGTGCAAGGGGCATTTCAGAAGAATCGGACCCCCCCGCGCCGCTTACCGGGGGGTCCGCTGCTCCGATCGCAGCCCCGGGACTGCTGGTGCCCGGGGCTGCGTGATCCTCCTTCCTGTAGCCGGGTCCCTGCCTTTTGACAGGACCCGGCTGTAACACACTGAGCATGCTACATTACACAGTGTTACATTACACAGTGTAATACATCTGTATTACACTGTGTAATGTGAAGAAGAGCTTGAACAAGTGATCAGTGGATCACTTGTTCAAGCTAACCTGTAAAAGTTAATAAAAATGTTAAAAACATAAAATAATTTTTTTATAAAAATAATTAATTAAAGTTAGAGTCCCCTAAACACAAATATTCCCTATACACATGCAATAAAGTGAAAAAAACACAAAATCGCCAAAAAACCCCACCTATTTGGTATCGCCGCATCCGTAACAATCCGTACAATAACTCAGAAACATTATTGGAGCCGCTCGGTGAACGCCGTAAAAACAAAACCCGAAAAACCTGCCAAAAATGTACATTTTTCATAAAATCTTTACACAAAAATGTTCTAAAAAGTGATCAAAAAAAGTTATGTGCGCAAAAATGGTACCACTGAAAATATCAACTCAACACGTAAAAAATAAGCCCTAAACTAGCTCTGTCAACCAAAAAATATCAGTTACGTCTCCGAAAAGATGGCGATGCAAAAACAAATGAGATTTCCTCTATATTAGTTTTTATCCAGTAAAATTGTAAAAATAAATGAAAAACTATATAAATGAGGTATCACCGTAACCGTAGTGACCTATAGAATGAAGATAATGTAATATTTTTAGTGTACGGTGTACGACCCCCAAAAAATTCGAAAAGAAAGTAAACCAAAATTGACAATTTTCTTTTCACCCATACATTTAAGAGTTAATAAAATCTCATCAATAAGCTAATGACCCACTAAAATGAAGTATTTGTAAAGTGCATCTCATGTCGCAGAAAATAAGCCCTTATGTGTCCAAATTGCCAAAAAAATAAAGATTGTATAGCCAATAAAAATTGACAATGCATAATCTGCTCTGAATGGCGCAGCTTCCCTTCGATGCCCTGGCGTGTGCCCATACAGCAGGTTACCACCAAATATGGGGTATTATTATACACGGAAGAGATTGGGTATCAAATTTTGTGGAGTGTTTTGGTATTTTATCCACTGAGAATTTGTACATTTTTTGAAAAACACATTAATTTAGCCAAAAAAATTTTACTTTCAAAATTGCATCCGATTTTGTTTTAACCCCTGTAAAACAATTTAAGGGTTAACAAACTTCATAAAAGTTGTTTCACGTACGTTGAGGGGTGTAGTTTCTATAATGGGGTAATTTATGGGGTTTTACTTTTATTTAGGTCTCTCAAAGTGACTTGAAGCCTGAGCAGGTCCCTTAATAGCAGGATTTTGCGTTTTTTATGAAAATGTGAAAAATTGCACCTAACGTTCAAAGCCCCATAACATCCTACAAAAATAAGAGTATGCATAACAAACCATGTCCACATAAATTAGACATTTAGTGAATGTTAGTTATTATGTTTTTTTGCGGTTATGACTATGTATGGAAAAAGTAGAACATTTTGAAGTTCAAAAATCAAAAATTTTTCCAAATTTTCATCAAATATCTGATTTTCTCATAAATAAATGCAAAACATACCACCAAAATTTTTCAAATAACCTGAAGTACGACGTGTCACGAGAAAACAATTTTAAAATCACTTGGATATGTTAAAGCGTTCCGAAGTTATAACCACTTATAGTGACACAGGGCAGATTTGAAAAAATGGGCCGTGTCAGGAAGGTGAAAAGTGGCTTCAGCGTTAAGGGGTTAATATCCCATGCCAGGTACTAGAAAGCTGTAAAATTCCAAATGTAGTGAAACTGGTGAAAACAACCCATATTTGCGCCTTTTTCTTTTCGTTCCTCCTCTTTATTCCTTGCGTTGGTACAATAATGGAAATGCCAAATTTAGATGGGGTGATTTAAATTTTAGATTTATATACTCGAGTATAAGCCGACCCAGGTATAAGCTGAGGCCCCTAATTTTACCACAAAAACCTATTGACTTGAGTATAAGCTGAGCGTGGGAAATGCATTGGTCACATTGGTCACCCTGCCCCATAGTATATAGCCGTTTTGGGTACTCGAGTATTAGCCGTTTTGGGTTTTCAGCACATTTTTTTTATTGTGCTGAAAAACTAGGCTTATACTCGAGTATATGTGATATATATATTTATTTTAGGTCCCCAGGGTACTTTAACCCTTGGTTGTCTGATCCCTTCTACCACATACTAAAATACTTAATGTCAGAAATTGCCAAAAGTGTCTGGTTTCTGTTGTACTTTATATACATTAGAAGCAGCTCCTCACTGTAGCGTTCAGCTTCCAGTCCCTGGTCATGACTCCTCACTGTAGTGTTCAGTTTCCAGTTTCTGGTCATGACTCCGCAAGGTAGTGTTCAGCCCCCACTGGTTCCTCTCCTGAGTGCAGGGGATGATGAGGCCACACAGCCCTGACCTCCTGGCTGTGCATCCTGTACAGTCCTGAGGCTTCAGGATTCGGAGGGGCCATGACTTAGGCTAGCCTCCCACCATGTCACTGGGAGGAGCAGTATTGTGTAGTACAGCCACTACTGGTCAGCTGCAGCCTCCACCTCACAGCTCCTCAGTCTCTTCTGTCTGTGTGAGGAGATGTCAGGAGCCACAACAGCTGTAACGCATAGAGTGAGGCTGTCCTCATTGCCCGACAAGTACAGGAAAGTCTATGCCTTTTTAAACACATCAAGCTATTTTGGAGGAGGATAACTGCCTGTGCAAGTGTCTGCGAACAGGTGTTCATCCATCCTCTGTTTGATGGATAGTCAATGGCATCCATCATTTTTCCTATTTCCTCCTTTATTTATTTTTAAATAACCTGAAAAGGAACACTGTAATAGATAAAAATGGACGTGTAATGATGTTAATAGATAAAAGTGTAGCGTCCTTTATTTATAGGGGTTTTTATAAGTGTAGGAGAGAGGGAGAGTTATAGCCATAGGCAGGAAAAGACAGAAATGCTTTAATTTAGCTCTTCAAGAATATGTTATTCCCTTTCCACTGCTGAACATCTAACGATCTCAACGTTGATTGGTCCAACTGCTGAAATTAGTAGTAGCATGAACCACTCAACTGTATGTGGTCACCCACCACTCCCATAGAGATTTCCCTGTACATGTCACAGGCTTGGGTCTGAATTTGGTTTAATTTTTTATTGGAAAGTAATGAATGACATGCTTATATCTAGACAAAAGGCAAAAGATGTTACATTATGTGTTAGTTCTCACACTTTTATTTGTGTTTTCTAGGTACATTCTCACTGCATATTACAAGGGGGATGAGGTGCCTCTCCGTATGTGGAAGACGTAATCAGATTACACGGCCTGGTGTAAAAACTTTGCACACAGCATACACCCTGACTGTGACATCTAAAGATGGGTATGAGAATCAAACTAAACAGCAGCGACCACCCCAGCAACCTGCTACGTGAGCTGAATAAATCGCGTTTGTCAGGGACACTTTGTGATGTTACTATAGTGGTTGGAAACCGGTCATTCGCTGCTCATAAAGCTGTGCTTGGATCTGCAGCAACTTATTTTCAAAAATTGTTCTCGAGTGCCGAGTTAGATGTTGCTCGGACTTACGTGGTGGACTTCATCACACCAGCCAATTTCGAGAAAGTGCTAAACTTTATCTACACATCGGAGCTATTTACTGACCTTATAAATGTGGGCGTTATCTATGAAGTTGCCGAGAAGCTTGGCATGGAGGACTTGATAAACGCTTGTCATGCAACCTTCCCTGATCTTGAGGGTTCCTCAGGTCAGAAATACCAGTGCTCTGTTTCCTCTAGCGAGGGACGATCCAGCACATCGGCTGAACCCAATGCAACAGAATCTAGGGGTAATGGAATGGATAACCATATCCCTCCTGTAGAAAAAAGCTTTCTAACTCCAGGAGATGGACCTTGCTCGTTTAAAGATGAAGACCAGGAAGCAACTGTGAATCCAGGAACACATTTTCCACTGCCAGCAAAAACTGAAGAACAAAGCACCTCAGAAAGGTTCCAGTCCTCTCATTGCTCAGTGAACACTGGATTTGGTCCAACAAGTACTTGCCCTCCTTTTAAAACACAACACAATGGGGATTTTAATAAAACCGGTTACTTTCCTGGAGACTCATCTGTAAGTGGGAACTCTAAGGAAACTCCTGGAGGGTTTGAAGCAATGGGTGACCTCCACCTTGATGAGATAGAAGAAGAAGAGTTACAGTTTGATGAAGGAGGTGATGAAGACTCCGGGCCGTCTGGTGAAATTATTGAGTTGAGTGACGGAAGTGAAGATGAGATGTTGCTATTTGGCCAGGGAGAAAGTCGAAGTGGCAAAGCCATGCCATGCCAAGTATGCAAGAAAGTTCTAGAACCTAACCTACAGCATATCCGCCAACATGCGCGAGAACACATAGAGCTACGCAATGGAAGTTGCAAAGTCTGTCAAGCCCGATTCCATGACCGGGGTGCTATGATCACCCATGTTTTATCACACATCGGCATATTTCTTTTCTCTTGTGATATGTGTGAAGACAAATTTTTCAGCCAGTGGCAACTCACACTCCACAGAGGACAAGAAGGGGTTACATCAGAACATAATGTAATAGTTCATCCAGGTCAGCCTCTCCCAGGGGAGTTGAATACATTTGTGGGAGCAATGGCTACTGAATTGCCCTGTGGTGCATGCCATCGGACCATGTTACGTGATTTTCATTCTGTACGATCTCATGCGTTGGAGCACCTTAACACCAAGAACTTGTCCTGTGGACTGTGTGAACAGCGCCACTTAACGCTTTGTGGTCTTATGTGGCATGTCTTATCTCACATGTCTGTGTCTGTTTTCTCCTGTTCTGTGTGTGCCAGTAGCTTCCTCGATCGCCATTTACTGGAGAAGCATATGACGGTCCACCAGAATTTAGATGAAGCGTTATTTCGCTGTCATCTTTGCTCTCAAGGTTTCAAGTCTGAAGTCATTTACAGACAGCACTTGAATCAGCATCGTTGTGGCAGTATTCCAGCCGATCGTCCTGGATTTTCAGAATTTTCCCAACTGCAAGCTTCGGTGTCCAAGCGAAAAGTTCCAGAGGATTTTTCAGTAGACGATCACTCAGTTACCGGACAACCAGGCCATAGCAAGTATACGTGTAAGGTTTGTGGAAAGTGCTTTTCTCATACCAGTGAATTTAACTACCACCGGCGCATTCATACCGGGGAAAAGCCCTATCAGTGCAAAGTGTGTCACAAGTTCTTCCGAGGCCGTTCTACCATCAAGTGCCACTTGAAGACACATGCGGGGGCGCTAATGTACCGATGTACTGTGTGTGGACACTACAGCTCCACCTTAAACCTTATGGGGGAGCACATTGCAGTGCACCGTGGGAATCTGCCTTCAGACTTTACCATTGACCAAACCTTCATGTACACTATTCACTCCAAAGAAACAGACAAGAGTGCCGATAGCTGATGCGTTTTGTAGAGGAACATGGCGGCGAGCCCTGTTTGTTTTCCGTCAATCCCTCCTCATTGCTAAGCTGTCTATGTTTAGATGTTTGCCCCTGTCTGTGTGTGTGTTTTTTTTTTTTTAATTTTTATTTTATCCTTACAAAAACAGAGCCCTGATATTAACTTTTCTTTCATTCTTCATTTTGGACTTAGAATGGTTTAATTTCTCTTGATAGAATTGGATAACATCATTGTATAGGTCACAATATAACATGGTATAGAGGCAAACAAAAAAAAGTTTGTATGGAAAAGTTTTTTTTTTGTCATTTATCTTGTATTATCCTGCCACTCTCACAAAAAAAAAATGAATGTGTATTAGGCTACAATCACACTTACGTATGAAAACGGCTGTATATACAGGTGCCATATGTCCCCATTCGTTTTAATGAGCATTACAGCTTTCCATGGAATGGCCGTATTGTGCGCCATAACATATATAGAGCATGTCCTCTCATGTATTTGCGTCCGTACGCCCTTTACAAATCAATTGAAACATATAAAATACAGGTTTCAAATGGTTGTGCACCATATGTTGCCGTATATACATGCAGTATCCAGAACCAGTGGGAGGTGCATTCTGTCAGCCAGCCATCATTTGACAACCCGCTATATTTTATATGGATACATGCACAAACGGAAAAGAGACTTGTCACCTCTCCTGACATTTGTTGTAGTAAATATTTGAGCATCTTCGGGAGCCTTCCTTTCTAGAAATTATGCATGCCACAAGAAAAGATGGTGTACAATAGTTTGATGGGAAATTCAAGTGCTTACTACAGCAGGGGAGTGATATGCCATCTTCAAAGAAAAGCTCCAGTCAAAAAAACATCTATCTATTGCGTAGTTTGTGTTATTAGGCTCCCAGATACTAATGTGTAGTTGATACATATTTGAGGCTTCTTAATTAATTACCTCCACCCACACATGGTATTCACATAGTCAGAAAACTTACTGAGTTGCATATGTAGACGGCTAGTTCTATGTTTTTTTGTTTTATTTTTTTTATACAAGAACATAGGTCCCATGTTAGGTTTTATGTTTCTTTTTTTGGACCATGTAGAGAGAATGTCTGGGAATTGTTAAAGGGGTTGGCCACTCTTTTACATAAGTTGCCCATGTGCCTTTACTGCTTCAATGATAATCCACGAATGCTCATCAAGTGATTCAGCAGTCCTGATACATAAATGTGAATCCGTGTTTACATATCTACGCACTGATGAATAGGAGGGGCTGCAGCAGTGGAGTTTGCCCCCCCCCCCTCCTCAATTAGTCAGTGAGACGGACTGTGAAAGAAAAGCTCAGTGGGTGACGCCATGAGGGCAGTCTGGAGCAGTGATAGAAAGGAAGTTGTGTAAATATGCGGAGGACCCCATTCTAATAACAGGGAAAGGCTGAAGGTACAGGTACATATACATGCAGACATGTCTAATGGGACAAAAAAAAATTTCTGAAATGTGGCCAACCCCCTCTAAAAAGTTGGTGGCCACTCATATCAGGCCTCGGTGATAATATTGATGACCTATCCCCAATAACCATATTTTATAAAGTCATCCTTACATGTGACAAACAAAATTCAGAACTGATGCATCATGTGACCTGAGTTTGCAACCACATCGTAAAAAGTGTGCTTTTGGAATTCTATACTGAAGCTCAAAATGTGAAATAACCTAATGACTGGGCTTTTTCTTTCAATGATTACTAACTCTTCAACAAAGGAACCTGCATAAACCCGTGGTACACTCTGATAGTATATCTTATCAGTGAAAATAGTCTTTTCCAAACTAAGGCTGGATTCACACTACCGTTGCCCGCCGCACCGTAGCACGGCGGGCACACAGCAGCACACGGGGAGAGGAGGAGGTGAGCACTGCTCACCCCCGCCCCTCTCCATAGGGATGTATGGCGCACGGTGCCGTATGCCGTGAAAAAATAGGACATGTCTAATTGTCTATACTGCCCTATATGCAACCACCAGCTCTGAGACCACTGAGAATTGTAGGCCGAGCAATGTAGAAGGGAAACAGGCCATGTAATTGTAGAGGAGGTGTTACTCCTCATGTCCACACACTGGACTGTTGATTTTAAGTGAAGTTTTCTGAAAGTTTAGGAATGCTCTTAGTTGGTATATGTTTTGATGGTTTTTCCATTTTCAGCCTCTATGGAATCATTATCTACACATAAGGTACATTTCTTCTAAAAAATAAATACCTCAACCTTTTAGACCTCAGAAGCACAACCTCCTTAAAAATATATATGTAGTTGTAAGAGCCTTGAGTGTAGGCGTTCTCAGGGCCAGGAAGGGTGGATATGATTTGGTTATACATTGGTATTTGCCTTTTAGACCTGAACAAGTAGTTGATTGAGACCTTTGTCTAGAGCCATCATCATTGTTTGTAAATGTTATTTCCATATTTTTGAATGTTTCTGATATTTAGCATCTTGGGCTGATGACTTGGAAAGGGTTGTATAAAGGTTTGTAGTGAAATAAAGCATTCGTACTGGTAGTATGTTAGTGTATACCATGTTTTATAAGAAGCAAATCAACAGTCTGCACTATGACTTTTTTTTTTGGCCACACATTAAACTACTGTAGAAGATGCATTGAGGGACATCTATCAGGCTTGGCTTTCAAGTAATGTGACTGTGACTTGAGATCTGAGTTGCAGTGTTGGGCATTCACACACCAGTAGATTGATAAAATGCACCAAGTTTTTCAAGAGGCAATCCCCGAGTTACGTACAAGATAGATTTTGTATGAACAGAACAGGTTTTTTTTGTTTTTTTTTTTATAACTGCAGATAATTTTTTTTCCTTTGTCCTCTTGGCATTTTGATCTTCAAAATTTTGTTCGGTCATGGAGACAATATTCAACTTACAGCTGATCATTGCAGCCTGGGTCTAAAGTAAAGCATCCAGAGACCATCACCAGGGGTCACAGTGTGAAGGGAGGACCGTCTGTAACCAGGGGTCAGGGACTGCCTGTATTGGGACATCTCTGGTAGTACCTATAATCTGTTATGAGCTGCATTTTTTTATCTGTCGGCGGCCATGTCCTGTCTTCTAGGGGAAACTCACATTTCAGGAGTGAGAATTGGCTTTAAAAGATGCAAACAGGAAATGTATGATATTGTATAACTTTCTAAATGCCACAGTCCTGGTGGGGGGATTAAGAACTCTCCTTAGAGACTTTGCCAATTAAGTCCACCTTGCAGGCGTGTGGAGACTATGGATGATCCATCTTGCCTCTTCCCTACCTTGTTTTCTAAATCCCATCCTAGAAAACTGTATTTGCATATCTTAGAGAAATGGTGGGGATGTCTTGATACAGTTGTTGATGCATTCACAGTTGAAGAAGTTTTCTAGGCTTTTTAATTTGCAAACGATTCCTAATGCTTAGTGAAGGAGATTTATTAAAAAGAATCCCATTCCCCATTGTCCTGGCTGCATTAGGGGACATCCCCTGTACAATGTATAGCTAATGATATAGGGAATAAGTAAAATAAGAGTGGTCATTGAAAAATTTTCATGGGGTACATCCCCAAAGAATATAGCCACAACAGGTCAGACTGATAACAACAGGGTGCTGCTGTGATCTCAGCTGAAGTTACGCCCCATTTCAGGTGTGTTGCGGAAATGCCTCATAATTTTCTATTATATAAATGTAATGGAGTTGTCTGATGTGGACGTACACTAATGCTTCATGGATAAGAGGGATACATATATGTAAATTCAAAACCTCCAGATTTTTTTTTTTTATATGTAATTTTTTTTTTTTTTTTTGGTACAAATATAAATCATATCGATAGGACAATTTGGCAAACGCTGTCAATTGCTTTGTGTAAGCCGCTCACACTCCATCATCCGCCTGCATATAACTAGCATGAACTCAGTTCTTTGTCTTCATGCAAAATGTAGGTAAAGCAGAAAACTAGATTTGCATGCGGAGGTCCTGAAAGTTTGTACAGAGGATCTTGTATTTATAAAGGCTTCTCCATGGCACTGATTTTGTGGGGAAGGGGGAACAAAAATGGTACATTTTTCATCATTCTTTTTATGTTCCTATGTCCCCCTAGTCACTGCCAAATATGTCTGCATTGTTGGTGCATTTTACTGGTGTAAACTAAGCAAACAGGATGTAGAACATTGGAAAGGACAGTCTAAATTTTTGCACAGTCTCTTATGCACTTTTGATTTTGGCGCACAGTTACATTTTTTGTCACATCTTAGGACACACCCACCTTTCTGTGAAGCTACGATGCCCTTCGTACAACACTTAAAATCTTGCCAGAACGGTCTAAAACACTTTTAGGTAGTCTCTATGCTGTACAATGCCAGAATTCTTCTCAAATGTTTCACTTAGTTGCCGATTTTGGGAAGTGGTTACACCAGTTAAGCAGTGAATTGGAGAGTATTTTAGGTTCTCCATGCCGAGAACCGCCTAAAGTATGGAGTTATGCAGCCAATGCTCCCTGGAAATGAATGCCAATTGGATCCCATCCAGAAGGAAAAAAATAGTCTTTCTAGCATCACCTATAGGCTACTTCACTATATGTCTTACTGAAGCATCCAGCATCTTGGCTAAAGTTCCAAATCGTATTACAAGATTCTTTAATTGTTCTGGTTTTTATCTTGGCTTATAAGTGGCACTCAAAATCTACCAATTTATAGAGTGGGTTTCATTTTAGTAAATAAGCACTCTGAAAATATTACAATACAATGAATATTACATAGCAATATGTAGCATCTACAGTATTTTGTTCCACTCTTTGCCTTGAAGACAATATTGTCCCTGTGTAGAAACCCCGCCCCCCCCCTTCTTTACCAGCCGTGTTCCAAAATTGAAATTAAGTTTTTCTATTATATTAATAGACACTCATCTGCTAGGCAATCCCTTCAGTGGGTCCAACAATCAACAACAATTGCAGTGGGTTATCCCAACCTCGGAAAGCTTGACCACCCCCAGAAACATTAGCACTGTATACGGGAGCTGTTTGCTGTAAATGACATACTGATCTTCTCAGCATCTTCTAAATTCTAAAGCATGAATTGTATGCAAGGCATAACATGACTGTTTTAGATCAACTGTTGGTGCCATGAAGAACTCAATTATAATCTATGAGTAGTCACAGCATGTTCAATGAGCCTACTAGTGGGAGCATTGTTAAGATCCATTCACTGTGCCATATTGGTCCCTTAGAATTAATTTAGAACTAAAAATGGAGGCAGAAAAATCTCTTGGACAGAGGGATATATATTTGGAGTAGCACAGTGAAACATCAGTTGGATAGAAGGGACTCCAGCATGCTCCAGTATCACATTTTTTTAAAAACAGCAGCACGTGGGGAAATCTGGTCCAAAACATTTAGTCCATGTGTTGGCTGGATTTACCAGACGAACCCAGTATATATGCTATTTTCAGAGAATATGTACTGTTTGAGTGGGTAAATCTGGCCGACACACATATATGGACCATACTAATCTGTATGTAGTGCTCAGAAAACATGCTAAGCCGCTGAGTTTAATTTACTGTATCCATTTCATTTTTTTTTTCTTAAGCTTTTGTACTTTATTTATAATGTAAAACTAGAAGTGCTATACTCCAGTGTAACCTTTTTGATTATTTTTTTGACCGTTGAGTTTGCTTCCTCAAAAAGGAAATCTCTTGTAGGCATTCTTGCGCTACACATTTATAAAGGATTCTGTGGTGTGAGATTTTTTTTTTTTTTTTTATATTGATATTAAGAAATGTTGCTTGCTAGTTTGTAAAGAAATGGGCTGAAACGCCACCCCCTAGTAACAGCTTTATCTCTGTTGATAAGGAAGATATGTAATCCAGACAGACTACAGGTTTCTTTCTGCTCTCCATGTGTTTGTTTACACAGCTCAGAACAGTGAGTTTTAACCATTTTCTCCTCCAATGAGCAGTATTTCAGTTTCTCTGTTTGCCTCTTTAACTTTTTAAGCTCAGAGCTCATAGACTAATATAACGATGCAGAAAGGGTTAAATGTGACTACTCAGAGCTGTATAAGCAAACACAGGGGGAGATTAAATCTAAGGGTGCAGTCACGTGAATGTAATGGAGACCGGTATGCGGGCGCACCATTTGAGGTTGCATATTGGCCCCCGTTGTTGTCTATGGCCCCCGGTCACTGTGCGGTGAGCACACATTGTCTTACCGCACTGTGACGGTGCACGCCGAAATAGGACATGACCTATATTTTGCTGTGGAGAGGGGAGGGGTGAGCAGCGCTCTTCATTGGGCACACATTCATGTGAATGTACCCTCAGCATGTAGTCAGCCTCCATAGACACTACAGGCTGGAATACAGATTTCCTTTACAACAGAGAGAGTTTGAAAGTTTTTGTCAAAGGTGTTTTTTTTTCTTCAAACTAATTATATAATTTTGCAACAAAGAAAAATGCTTACAGCACCCCCCCCCCTCCCCGCCCAAAAATATTAAAAATCTCAAATGCTGGTTCCACTTTTGGTCATTGGATCTCCAAGCCTGAGTATTTTAGACCGTGATGTATATTGCTTACTTTTTAAGAATGTGACTGTGTTATTGACTTTTTTTATTCCTTATTCTCTATTTATTTGGCATTTTTAGTATGCATACAACTTCATTTGCCTATCCGAATGAATGTTGCTGTGAGGTCGAATAATTCCTCGCCCCCCCCCCCACGCCGCCACTTAAGAAGCTTTTGCTTCACTTACGATTCTGATATCTTTTTTTATATCAATGTTTGTAGTCTACCTCCCGGTTTCTTCATTATTTGCACATTTACCTCAATCTACCCGTCCCTGTTGTTGTGTTTTTCTTTTTTCTCTGAGATTGAAACCAAAATACCCTTTTCTGTAGGTTAGAAGGACGGATGGTCAAACCCATCGGCCAGACCAATCTATACTTAAATGGACTTTGTGAGCCATGATTCATGTAAATGTCACTTTGTCGATGCCTTCTTCTGGTGCTCTTTATTAGTTGTGTTGATGTGTGAACCCGGATGGTTATGGAGGTCTTCTTCACGCACTGGTGTAATTTATAGTGGATTCACAATGGTGATACTTCACGGACAGCTGTCACAGCAGGGTTTGTGCCTTATACTGATCCAAATGCCCATGATGTCTAGGAATAATGCTTGAGAAATCTATATTGAAAGGAAATAAATCACCTTTACAGTTCCCCATAACCTCTAGCATTGTAAGCGCTGCAATCTCATCAGGAATTTACAATAGAAATGTGAAGAAAATCGGCTAAGCCTGTGATTTTATGCCTAAAACAGTGCCAGGTCTGAATGTGAAACGTACACGACACAATGTTATGCCTGTTATGTCCTCTAGAGGGCATAACGGTTACGTGACATGCTCCTGAAATAAGCTTAGCAGAGCACCTCATGTAGATGTTAACTTGCACAATTTTTGTTATTCCCTCCACCCACCCACCAAGATTTTGATCAATCAGATAAATGATTAGAATTGTGTGTCCAACTTATTGTATGCAGTGAAAACAATAATATTTTAGGGAAGTTTAGATTACCTCTAACTTGTTTTATTATGGTTACTGTAGACATTGACATGTTAATATCAAACATTTATTGATCACTGTAAAGTTTTGTATATTTTGTAAACATTTTTAGATTGTGATTTTCATTTTGTATAACACAATGTGAGTTTAATTTAGAATAAAAAATGGGAAAATGTACTTTGCGCTGATTTTTCTGTCCCCGTGTTAATACAGAGCTTAAAAACCCATGATACTATAAAAAGATTAATACGACAAAACTCAATGTCATTAGTCACAAAATGGAGCTTAAATAGTTTGATTTTATCATTAACATAATGGGTTCTATAAAGTATGCAGCATTATCACAAATATGGCCGCCACTGGAAACTACAAGTCCCATGATCCTTCAGTTCTCATTAACTCCTCCCTCTTATGCTCCCCAGTGATGATCTAATAGACTTTCTTGCTCTGTTACCATGGTAATGATGTGTAACTGCCATCATTACAAATCACCACAACACTGGCCATACTGGATGCACTGTAACCAACTGACTACAGCCAAACGTAGTGGTGATCACATGATCTGCCCAGGCAGCTGCAGGACATGTGACCAGCGGTCATCTTCTGTCCTGCTTCTTCTCTACGCGGAGGAAATTAACGGACCGATTTAGAGCCAGTAGCATTTTAATTCTCCATTACAGTGTATGTCCGCAGCATTTTTCTGCTAAAGGGAGCAACATTTTAAATAACAACTAATTACATATTAGCATAATTCATATACAAATGAGTCAGTACAATATAAGCTGATTCCTGGAATACCCCTTTAAATATGCCCACAGAAGGTTGGCTTGATGCATGTGCCACAGTACATCCACAACACTGGACACTGTACACCTTGTTTTTATTCTCTCTCAGCTACTACAGTTATTGGACTCCTATTAGACTGATACAAGTGACTCCAGTGGGGTCCTCTATCAAATCATTAGTTGTTGGACCTCTTTAAGGTGGAAAAAACCACCTGATCCCTCACCTCCAAAGATCCAAATGTGAAATGGGTTGTGCAGATTTTCACACTGACAAAGCAACTTTTGAAGTCCCTTTTCCCAAAGGAGAGCCTCTCTTTGTTGTCTTCTCCCTTCTCTAGCTAATAGAAGGGGTTCTACACTGGGGAAGGTGAGTCCATTTCTTGCCACAACCCAAAATTATATATTTTGTAGCCTAACATGTGATCTGGAGGCAGATCAAAAATGACAAGATGGTGACACCATGTTCTTAAAAGGAACCTGTCATGGCAGTTTAACACCAAACCAATGACTGAATTGGTTATCAAGTATTCCATATCGCCCTATAACACTTTGGTCTGTGGTCGCTTTATAAATACAGAACAAATGTTTATACTTAAAAATGCCTTGCTCTGAGCTGAATAAGGTGCATGAGAGCCTTTCGCTGAAGCTCCCAGCTTGTGTGCAATGGTACACCTCTGCTGCTTTCCTTATGCGCAAATGCACAGTGACACTTGGGTGTATTACACAGACTTCACTACATGACTGCACAGGTGCGGAGATCAGCACTGAGGTAAGTATAAGGGTTTTTTGTTAAGGTCTAAACAGAAATAAAGAGATTTGTGACAGTAAGCCAACGGTTAATGAGGAACTTGTCAGGTTTAAAGGGAACCTGTTGCCACATATTTCACAAATACAGATGGTGACAGGTTCCCTATTAACTAAATGTCACCCTGCTTTTAGCTTAAGTGTTTCCCTTACATCCCCATAAAATCGACTTGTCATCTTGCATAATAGCACACTAAGATCAGATAAGTAACATTTTACTCATTTCTATTCATTTCTTGAAAAAGATTCACATTGGAATTGAAACGTTGCTCTTTTTATGCCTGGATGATGTACCAATAAAGACTCCTTCGCATTTTATTCTTCGGTGCTGTGGCTCTCTCCTTCCATTATGCTATATATGAAGCTTTGAACGCCAGGACTTTCAGCTGCGAGCACCAACCCCTAGGAGGAATTGCTGTGGATTGTTGCCCTTTTTCTCTATTGTCATTTCTATTCATCAACATTCATCATTTCATGTCATGTGACCAGAGTGATGTCATCTAAGGTCCTTTTCCAACTGAAATTTGCAAAATCTACCACATGTATGTATCTGATAACATGAAATCACAGCAGCCTCCATGCGCTTCTACGCCAACCCATCCCCCATGGAGAAATGCTGTCATTTGATGTGATTATAATGTATGTATGTATATGATGAAAGTAGGTAAAGGACTTAAGGTAATTAGTGAAGGAAAATTGGTGAGGATGGGGCAACATGCCCCCTGATGCTCTCTTAGGATCAGTCTATGCTAGATAAGAAAGTTGATTTTATTCGGATGTGAGGGAAATGGACGGATGGCATTTATTTAATAGGGCTCTATAGGAATAGATAAAAAAATGTGGTGACTGGTTCCCTTTAAGGAAGTATGTGTAACATAAGTATATATGTTTATGATTGCTCCCCCCCCCCCCCCCCAGATGCGTTATTCATCATGCAGTCACCCACTGATTATATACAGTTAGTCTGCAAGCATGACCTGATACCATGTAAGAAAATGCCGTACTCGCCTTCTCTCATTTCTGCTGGCACTGTTATCAGTGTTCGTATCTGTAACTTATAATATTTAGCTTTCCTGCATAGGACCTCAATATACTAGAAAATGGTGGAGAAACTTTGGTCTTTTTATATAATAAATTGAAGTCAAACCTTTGATGTTGAAGTCAATGAGGAGGAACTACACATATGGTAGAAAACTGGGCACATGAAAAAGCTAACTGAACAATGATACAAAATGACCATGTGCTATGCCAAAGTACACAATCTTTATTGAATATTAACATCACATAAATATTATACACCAAACCAAAAGTCAATAAAAACATTTTAAGGATGCACAGTCCTCTGTACAAAACCCAGGGGAGGGGAGGGCCCATGATAAGGCCCACCAAAAAGCAACACTTCCCTACCCAGCCCCAAACCCTAAGCCTGTCAAATAGCAAAGGTGTATCAAAGCAAAAGGGTGACCAAGAAATATCTATAAAGTAGTAACGTAAATATATGAGGCAAAAATGATATGTATAATTACCAGGTAGATCAGACAACTGACCCCTGAGGAAGCCACCGTGAGTGGCGATACGCGTGGGGCTCCCCCAGCCCCGTACCCTTTTGTCTGATCTGCCTGGTAATTATACCTATCATTTTTGCCTCATATATTTACATTACTACTTTATAGATATTTCTTGGTCACCCTTTTGACAGTCTTAGGGTCTGGGGCTGGGTAGGGAGGTGTTGCTTTTTGGTGGGCCTTATCATGGGCCCTACCCTCCCCTGGGTTTTGTACAGAGGACTTTGCATCCTTTTTAAATGTTTTTATTCAATTTTGGTTTGGTGTATAATATTTATGTGATGTTAATATTCAATAAAGATTGTGTACTTTGGCATAGCACATGGTCATTTTGTATGTTGACGCAACACTGGACAGAGACATTCAATTTGAAATTATAAAGAAAAGAATGATCCGGCATATTGGATTTTGAGATTCTACAATAGAAATCCCATCAAAAAGTTACTGTACAGCACTCCTGGCTTCTTGACCTCACGTTCTGTTTCACTCTGTGGTCAGGTTTAATTTTTACACAGTGAACCAGGTCATTCCTTGCTCTGTGCTCTATATAGCTCTCATGTTATCTTATTGTCTCACAATGTTTGTAGGGTTACTTTACAATCTTCATCCATGGAATAATTGTAACTGCACTGACCCCAACCTGCCGCAGCTATTTTGAGGCTTTGGCGTACTCTACATAATTGCTCTGCCAGATTCTGGCAGGGTTTCAGAGCTGAACAGAAAATGTTATGTATGTCAGAGAGAGCCAAACAATACATGTGAAGCTTGTTCTAACAGCATGTCCCTGAAACACAACAGGGTCAGGGAGAGGCACAGGGACAGAGGTCACATAATGTGGTGAAATGAATGGACTCTGAGTGAAATGGGATTGTTGAAATCATGACAAGGCTCTAGCTTATCAGTTCACTGGGTTTAAAAACATGGTTATTTTAGAGTACAATAATAATCCCATATGTCCATATAAATCCAATTATGTATAGTCTTAAAGGGGTTTGTCCATGAAAGAAAATTCTCAAATTTCAATCCCCTAGTGATTTTTACATAATAAAGATCATTTTTTACCCCTTTACTTTACAATTTTACTCGGTTTTATTGCTGTTTTAGCTCCTATCACTCAGTGATGGTCAGTGTAAGATTCTAGAGTGTGGATGCAGATTCTCTAAGCAGAGACTTAATGAGCCCTCTAGTTCTGTGTTCTGACAATGTGGTTAGAGTATCAAAATTCCAGTTTATATACACTTTCTTTCAGCTTCTAAACATTCACCAGTATTCATAGGACGTGGCAGTTCTTAGATGCATATTACACTTTACTATCACAGCCATAACATGCACAGCTCTGCTATATCTTGCCTATAACACATACTGTCAGATCTGCTGTGCCTCCCCCTCTCTTCACACAGCGCCAGCAGATTTACTTACCCGGTCCATTCGCGATCCAGCGGTGCGTTCTCTGCGGTGGATTCAGGTCTTCCGGCGATTCACTAAGTCAGTTCCTCCGACGTCCACCAGGTGTCGCTGCACTGAAGTCCGCCGGACCTTTTTTTTTTTTTTTTTTTTTTTCAATGCGGTGGTTTCTCCAAATCCGTCGGGTTTTCGTTCGACCACGCCCCCCGATCTCCGTCTTGTGCACGCCGCCGCCGAAGCGCCACAATCCGATCGCATGCGCCAAAAACCCAGGGCACATCAGGGAAAATCGGTGCAAATCGGAAATCCCACCGTAAAAACCGCGATTGGGGCCCACAGTGTGTGTGAGCTCGTCCTGAATGCCAGAGAGGAGCTCAGTGCACCGTTGTACAGAACAATGTCTGCCGACCCTAAACTCAGAAGGTACAGGGTCGGATCTGGGGGAACCAAAATTGTGTACACCAGGACTGATAGAGACAGGTTTAAATGATATCTGTGAAATTCTGTATTTTTGTTAATAGTGAATTGGAGATAGTGGGAAAATGGAGAGGTTGTATATGGAGCACTTGGGATTGCCTCCAATTACCAAAACAAGCTAGGGACAATATTCAGTCCTATAATAATAATAATAATAATCTTTATTTATATAGCGCCATCAAATTACGTAGCGCTTTACAAATCATAGGGGACATATACAACTATATTACATTACAAAGAACAAACAGTCATATAGAACAATAGGAGTGATGGCCCTGCTCACAAGAGCTTACAGACTATGAAGATGAGGGGGTGACACAAGAGATTGTATAATGGTCCAGCCATTCTTTATAAGGGTACAATATAAAAATAATTTAATAAATAATTTACTAAACAACGATGTTGCTGCTTGAACCAGCCATCAGCCGCCATCTTATTTACAGGGTCCTAGGTGAAAAAGACTGCAGCCAAGCCTGGAGCTTGGTATATATCAGCTGTTTGCCAGATAACAGATAGGATAGTACATAGGATGGATTAGTAAAGGGAGAGTTGACATTTCATGCGGTTAGCGAGTGCGATAAGCTTGCCTAAAGAGATGGGTTTTAAGAGCACGTTTGAAGCTTTGGAGAGTGGGTATTAGTCTGAGAGTCTGGGGAAGAGCATTCCAGAGAATTGGTGCAACTCGGGAGAAGTCCTGGAGACGTGCATGAGAGGTTCGAATTAAGGTAGAGATTAATCTAATGTCACTGGCAGATCGAAGAGCACGGGAAGGGCGATAGACTGAGATGAGAGAAGAGAGATAGGGAGGTGCTGCATTATTTAGAGCTTTGTGGATGAGTCCTATGTACTTCCATCAGGCATAAGTCCTGATTACACTACTCAAAAGAAGTTTCCCTCAAAGTTTCCCTTTTGGGTGTAATTAACTTGTGACCTCTAAACTTTTACATGCACATGTACAACTGTTCTTTGGTTCATAACTTTTGTGCACAACTTGATGTTCTCTATAAAGAAGCTTAGTATCAAAATTCACAATATCATCTCCAGGGAGCAGCTACACTGGATGAAGGACCAGTGGGCCTCGGTGCCGTTTACTGATGAAATCAAGCTCTGGAGAAATGATGGCCGCCAATGATATTGGAGACGTCAACAAGCATGCTATCACCAGGCACAACTTTGGTGGTGTGGACAAGTGTGTCTTCTCAATAAAGAACTGCTTTAAACTTGTGAATGGTACAGTCATAAGCCTATACTTCTTCAAAAATATCATAAATCCATTTATTGTGCCGCTGCATGAACAACTTTCTCCAGGCCTGAATCCCATCAAAATCAGCGGTGTAGAGGCTCGTAACCGCATACCCCAGAACCTAAATGATTTGAGGGCTGCCCTTCAAGGAAAGTTGGATGCTATGCTTCGGTAATGAGCTGTTATTGATGTTCAATGCCACGAGTTATTGAGACAGACTTTTTTTTATTGGCTTTAAACTCGCCATTGTTGTTGGAATTTGTTTCAATAAATGACAAAGAAATACCATCATAATCATAAATTACGGGCACTAACTCAGATTGTGGTACTGTGACTGTGCTAATCTTCTTTTATATTTGTTGTCCATGGCCTCCTACCTTCTAAAATCTACTTTTGTAATTATGCTAATGAGCAAGAAGAGCTACATGGGGGGGGGGGGGTTACCACAGCCCCTCTGTGCTGCAGATTTATATAGACTGTCACAGTGTGCAAGGAGCACTTCCCCCTCCCTCTGTGTGCTGAAACTTCCTTATCTGTAGTGGGATTATTTGGGGCAGAGGGAGGGAGGAGGTCTTAGCCCGTGCAGCTGCAGAATGGAGAGGATCTAGTAACGCTCCTAGAGCTGTTCAGGTTTATAAGCATAATTATAAAAGTTGATTTTAAAAGCAAGGAGGCCATGGATTACAAATATAAGAAGATTACCCCAGTCTCAGTGCCTAGGTCTTGGATTTTAACTCTTAGATAATGGATTTTAATAGTAGTTCTATATTAACCCCTTTCCGACAATAGACCTAGTAGTACGCCTCGGGTGACAGGTACTTGCCTTATCATGACATACTATTAAGTCCCACTTCTGGCACAGGCTGAATGGAGCTAGTGACAAAATCTGTGGGTGTCAGCTGTATATTACTTCTAACGCTCGCGATCTGGGGGTGGGGGGGTCCGTGGCTGCGATGGCAAGCCCAGGGCTGTGCAATATTCCCACTTGATCCGGGTCCTGTCGCCTGCACATGCTTAGTCTGTTACAGAAAACAGTGTAATACATCTGTATTACACTGTTAGGTGAATAAGAGCTTGAAAAAGCGGTTAGAGCATCGCTTGTTCAAGCCAAGCTGTAAAAATAAGAAAAATTGAGAACACTAACCGTATATACTAGAGTATAAGCCGAGACCCCTAATTTTACCACCAAAAACGTGGCTCCTCTTCTATTTTCTCTGTGCTATAGTGCTGGCGCACACTATGACGTCATCAGCGGTGACATTCCCTATGCACCATATACATATTTGGTATTGAAGTGTCCATTACAATATGTACAATAAATCCGTACCATAAGTCTCCCTGCTCGGTGAACGCCGTAAAAACAAAACCTGAAAAGCTCGCCAAAAATGTACATTTTTCATAAAATTCCTTTACAAAAATGTTCCAAAAAGTGATTGAAATAAGTTATGTGCGCCAAAATGTATGGACAACTTATCACGTAAAAAAAAAAGCCGTAAACCAGCCTTCTCAACCAAAAAATATCAAAGTTATGCCTCCGAAAAGATGGCGATGCGAAAATAAATGAGATTCGTAAAGTTGAAAAAATAAATTAAATCCTATATATATTAGTGTTCTATAGAATAAAGATAATATATTATTTTTATGGTATGGTGTACGGCCCCAGAAAAATACGAAAGAAAGGAGACCAAAATTGCCAAGAGAGGAGACCAAGAAGTATTTGTAAAGTGCATCTAATTGGGCAGAAAATAAGCCCTTATATGTCCGAATTGCCCAAAAAATAAAGATTGTTTATCCATTAAAAAGGGACAAAGCAAATCTGCTGTGAATGGCACAGCTTCCCTTCAATGTCCTGGCTTGTGCCTATACTGCAGGTTACCATCACATATGGGGAAGAAGTTTTTTGGTATTTTATCTGCTGAGAATGTGTTTTTCAAATAAATGTACATATTCATTTAGCCATAATAATTAAAATTTCAAGATTACACACTATTTTGTTTTAACCCCTGTAAAACAATTAAAGGGATAACAAAGTTCATAAAAGTTGTTTTACATATGTTAAGGGGTGTGGTTTCTATAATGGGGTAATTTATGGGGTAAGTTATACTTTTATTTAGGCCTCTTAAAGTGACTTGAAATCTGAACATTGCCATTACATGCTTCCACTTAAATTCCCAACTTTCATGATAAATCCAGGAGTAGTCGAGGGGCAGGTGTCTGATATTGATTTTACCATCACCGTACAGTGTATCCACAGACAGTGGGGAGAATTAAATTGGACAGTATCAGTACAGTCTGGTGCAGTCTTTCCACAAAACTCTGTGGTGAGGATATTCAGCTGCTCCAGCGTGCGGCTTATCTCCAGTACTTATTTAGGTCACGTTGACGCAAATGTGACCATTCTCCCTTGTTTGTTGGTCATCTGAAAAGGTTGGGTAAGGCCCAGTCACGGGTCAATGACAGAAGAAAAAGACTGCACTGCCCCATTACACGTTCATGTACATAAGGTCTTAGTGAGTGGGAGTGTTTAAGATAGTCAAGTGCTGTACTCCAGCACTCCCATAATATAAAACATAGAGGCAGGACATACACTTGGGGTCCCAGCAATCGGACCATCACTGTTCAGCTTTTTATTCCTTATGCTGTGGATAGAGGATAAATTGCAAATTTGGTACAACCTTTATGTCTGTAATGGGGCTGCAGATCAGTTCTACATTCTCCAGATTACTGCATGTCTGACAGGTCTGATCTTCACCAATCATAAAGAGAATACCAGAAATCAATGCCCTATGTCATATTTTGGTATGAATAGGGCCAGTTTCTAATCACAGAGCGTTTGCATATACAGGAGGTCCCCTACTTAAGAACACCCGACTTACAGACGACTCCTAGTTACAAACAGAACTCTGGATGTTGGTAATTTACTGTAGTTTAGCGTTAGGCTACAATAAACAGCTATAATAGTTATCAAAGGTGTCTGTAATGAAGCTTTATTGTTAATCCTGGTTCTTATGACAACCCAACATTTTTGGGTTAAAATCCAATTGTCACAGAGACCAAAATAATTTAGTCTGGGGGTAAAATATACAGTTCCGACTTACATACAAATTCAACTTAAGAACAACTTGGGGATGGCCTGTACTAGCGATTTATGGGCCATGGTATGTGTTGGTATCAGCGGGATTTTACCATTGACTTTCATGATATCTCTCTTGAACTTCCAACCAAGGTCTCATGGATGTCTAGCTATTAAATCCATTTACGTTTATTCATCTAAAACACTGCTAAATTCAAAGACCTTCGTATACCCACTAATGAAAGGTAATATTACATCTTCCCAAGAGGTAACTCTCTTCATAAACACTTCTATTACATGCAGGTTTATGCTTCTCTATGAACCACATGTAAGCCTTTCTCAGAGTTTCACATAGTTTCTGAATGCAGCATATATTGTTACAGACTAAAGTCTGTTGGATTGATGTAAACAGAAAGGAAGGATGTCGCCTTGTAAGTGGGGGGTTAAGGTTACGGAAGTTGCTTGGGCAGATATGGGTCTTTTATAAACAAAATCATGATTAACATATCCTTTACATTACAGGCGTATACATCAACTCCCCAACATATTCCCTCATGAGAATACACCCAGTGTACAGTTCTGAACATTATGTACATATGTGCTTACTAGCTGCAGCTATTAAACATTATACATACTGTATGTTTTCAGATAATGAGATGCAAAGATTTGTGCACTTAAAAGGGTACTGGGTGGGGAGAGAGTGTAGGCACCGCAGCCCAACAAATTTAATATACATTAAATATACATAATTTACCAGGGGTGCACCATCAATGAGGAGAGGTGAGCCTCTTGCCTCAAGAAGCACCACCTGAAGCAAGATGGGGGGCACAGTTTTTTTGCTACAAAACAGGACCTGCAACTTAAAAATACTCTCTTTTCACACCCAATGTCAGTAGGGGTGTAAGACTCTGCATGGAGAATCCACTTACTAAAAAAATCAACCTAGTAAATTCACATAGTGTACAAGTCCAGTTTCGGGAAGGCAATGGGCATATGTTTGACACATGGTTGGGCAGCTCCAGAGTGAGAAGACTAATAAACAATTTGACTCTTCAAAGGCCGTCTAGAAGTGAAATACATTGTGCACATTATGATATTGCAAAGAAGTGGGATTTTATGCCAGAACTGTGGAGTTAAAATTATGTTCTGCTAACGAAAGAGCATAATGAATTTTCATTTATAAAATGTAAATAATTACAGAATCAAATAATTGGGTTTTAAATGAATCTTAACAGTTTGTTTGTAAGTTAGGATATTTGAGGAATTACACTGAGACAAATCATTTATAGTCTGCAAGTTTTCCAACTTTTTAATGAAAATACACTTATACATATATGATACAGTGACTTCGTAAAAAATATTCAGTATGTACAATTGATTTCTTAAGGTTGTCCTTCGCTGAGGTGATAAATACGGCTTAATACAGAAAAGTTGATATTTACATTTAATACTGATGGGTGAACTGCAACTTAGTCAAACACAAGTTGATCCAAGGATGGCTTCTGATTGCTCTTTGGTTTGGGATTTGTTATAAAAGGATTACCCTATTTCTATATCCCTTAACAGGGAGGGGGGGGGGGGGGCTTGATCTGAAAGGGGTCCTCACAGTATTCCATCCTGGCCAAACATGGCTACAAAAGGAATACACAGCTCTTTGCGGAAGAGTACGATAATGTCCCCCTCCTTGCGCCACCTAATATGTCACTTAAAGGGGGAAATAATCTTGATACTACTATTATTTAAGTGCTTGCACACCAGAAAACTGGCATACAAGCCCTGGTAAATCTCTCTCGATGTACAAGTCCTAACCATCCAATTGGAGGCAAAGCTATGGCCTTTTCTATGCAAGTCATGAAAAGCTGAGATTTACCCTTTTATTGGGACTCTTCTAAAATGTAAAAGAACCACAAATTAATTTTCATGAAAAGAAAATTCATGGTTGATCTTTCAATTGTAATAAAAATAGTGAGTCAAATAGATCATTCCAGATTTATCACCTGGAGTCTTGTGCCAAAGTAACAGATTGGACTGGATTTGATTTGGATCTTGGAATACAAAGGCATAATACCACACCATATCAAGAGAAAACCTGAAGCGATCACTTAGAGAAAAGCTTAATCTTACATGACTTTATCTTCTGAGACGTGGACTATATTTGTCAAAACAGCAGGTTCTGCAGTTATCACAACAGAATGATCTGTGATGGACGTGGATGGTTCAGCTTGGTTGGCATTGCCTTGTTTCTCCTTAGGAATGTATTTAACCACTGCATTTATAAATCTGCCTCTAAAGTCCTTACTGAAAATATTGTAAAGTATCGGATTGGCCATACAATGGAACAATGACAAACAGTCAATGATGTCATAGAGGAAGTAAAAAATAGCAGTGGCATGGCAGTTTAGATAAATGTAGGATCCATGTAGAACTAGCGCAATCTGAGTAGAATGGTAGGGAAGCCAGCTGAGGAGGAACGTCAGAATATAGGCATAGATAAGCCGACAATGTCTGTTGCTTTCTGGTCTTCTGGACTTCCTTATATGACAGGCTGTCAACACGTTAAAGATGAGGATAATGATGAAAGGAAGGAGAAATCCAAGAATAGTTGTCATTAGGGTAACAGCTAGAGCCCATTCATCATAAGTCTCAAGTGGTGCCATAAACATACATTCAGGGTCTATGATATCCACTAATTGCATATGGATAACTTCTGGTATGGGAAATATGGCTGATATCACCCATATCGCTATGCAAACAGCCATACGGATTTTCTGTTGGTTTTGTTGCCAGAAAATGGAGGAAGATGTTAATGTGAAGTATCGGTCCACACTCAGAGCAGTAAGGAAGTAAATGCTGCTGAACATGTTTGCAAAATAGAAGTAATGGGTAAATTTGCACAGGAATTTTCCCCATAGCCAAGTGTAATCGAGCATTGCTTCCAACATCCAAAACGGTAAAGAGAAGACCACTCCAAGGTCAGCCACCGCCATGTTGAGGATGTAAAGATTAATGGAGCTTTTTCTTCTTCTTGACTGCCAGTTGACCCATACCACTAGCAAATTTCCAGCCAGTCCAAGAACAAACGTAACAAGATAGAGAATGAAGAGGAAGACCTTCTTTACACCTTCATCCAAGTCAAGTGCACATAGTGAATATGTATTGTTGAGAAAATCCAGAAGCTCTGTAAGGTTGTGATAGTTTTCATCAGCCATTACTAGTGATGGTAATAGAGCCTGAAAGACATGGAATAGCATTTAGAAAGCTGATAGTTATATAACACACACATTACCTTCACTAAGTTTTTAACCTAAACTACAACTGCAAGTGAAAAGTGTCACCAAGTCATATTATATACTCATATTCAATAAAATTGCATTAAAAGTAAGACTTGTGTTAATCCAGCACTCGGATATGTAAAGATCTGTGAAATCTTGGACAAAAAAATTTCAACTGTCAATTCAAAGTGTATTTTTACAATGTCATGGGTTTCAAAGAGGCAATAGACTCGCAATCATAGCCACAGTATTCACAGTATAGCAGGAGGAGCTGAGCAGATTGAATACTAGAAACACAATTGTTGGTGTATTATACTATGGGGGGAATTTATTTAAAACTGGTCTTAAAATTCCACTGTCCGGGGGCCTCTTCACAGATCCGGGTGCAATCTGCTATAGTCTCTGCCAACAGTTTCAGCGAACAGAGCTGCTATTATTGTATCTATTAATGGCTAAATGTTAAGATATCTGGGCTACTTTGTTTCCTCCATGAAAATCAGCAGAAAATCTCTTGAAAATCATCTTTTAATCATTCATTCTGTGTAGGTGGGAAAACTCTCCCCTACTGTAGATCCAGTTCCAGACTGTCTCTCCCTCCCCATGCTCTCCCAGCAGTCTCCCCCTCCCCCTTTTACCTCTGAACCCCCAGTCCAGTGAAACAGTCCTGGTATTCAGGCTCTGTCCTGTCCTGCCTCTATGCGGGGAGTTGTTGCACGGATACTTACCTTTCCATGCAGCAGTTTTTGTCTTCAGCTGAATGTAGCAGAGTTAGCAGGTGATGACATTGTGTGATGATGTAGTCTCTGCTTGCAGCCTTTACTGCTACACACAGCAGATGCAAAGTAAGAGGATCTGCTGTGGGGTAATGTGGAAAGGCGAGTATCTGTGTTTTTTATTTTACTGAGAGGACACTTTAAGAGGGACACAATAGGGGGAGCTCACAATAAAATTGGGAAGCTGCTTGTGGGGGCACAACAAGAGAGGGCTTTAATATGAGGGGGCTCTACAATGCGACGGAGCTGGGGGGACACAATATGAGAGTAAGATAGAGGGCACTGAGGGGAAAACTACTGGGTGGGGATGGAGTAAGGCCCCTTTCACACTTGCGTTTTTCACACGCGTTTTCTGCGCGTGCTTTTGATGTGCAGAACTTGCATTGCACTCTGACCCATTGTAACCAATGGGTCTTTTCAGACTTGCATTTTTTTTCACTCACACACGCGCGTTTTTTTAACGCGCGTTTAAATCTCGACATGCTCTACTTTTGCAAGTCATGCGCGTGAAAAACGCACCATACAAGTCTATGGAGATGCATCAAAAATGCATTGCACTCTGAGACACTTGCTAGTGCAATGCAAGTGCAATGCGTTTTTCACGCATCAATTGCCATAGAAAAGATAGAGCTCAGTCCTGAGTCCTTTCACTGAGACACTGAACAAACACTGACTGAAAACTGATTGCACTCTGATGCAAAATGTGCGTTTTTCACTGACCAAACCCTGATCGCAACCTGATCAAACTCTGACGTAATCTGCAACGCAAGTGTGGAAGGGGCCTAAGAGGTGGAACAAAAGGTGTGTCTTAGTTAAAAAGACAATTCAGTGGCGTGCATCTTTTATCCCTCTTTCTCTGACAAAAGTTGGAAGGTATGCGGTCTCTGCCTGATATAATCTAACTGCAGCAGAGGAAGTTTTAGCACACAGTGGGAGGGCTCCTTTCACACTGTAATAACCTGTGTAGCTGCAGCAGGGAGGGGCTCTGGTATTACGGCCAGATCCCTTCTGACTCATTAGCATCATTTTAAAAGTTTTTATTTTTGAAAAAGGGAGGCCATGGATAACTTATATAGGAGTATTATGTCAGTCACAGTGTCTGGTTTATCATGCTGGATTTTGATGGTAACTTTCCCTTAATGTTCATGATCAGAGCATGAATTCTTCTTAGAGTGTCAGGCATATTAAAAAAATATATTGGTAGGGGGTGTTACATAATTTTTACTTTTAATTGTTCCAATTTTTTAAAGAATGTCACAAATGTGAGCATTGTCCAGAATACCCTGGTTAGTGAAGTGTTAAGTAGCAAATCCAAAAGGAAGTTAAGGAGTTTCCTGTCTTTGAACTGTTGTGGTATGTCAATTATTTGGGGTCTCTGCAGAAATCAAAATATGCGATGGATGAGGGAAATTCCTTCATTTGGGAATCTTTTTTTTTTTTTCTTGTTGACTATCAAAGAAGACAGCATGCACAGAAATGATTGGGCTTGTAGTTAGTAGACCATAAGAATGGGCTTAGATCCATCGATTAGTTTATGATAATGTGTGCAGACATAATGAAGCTAAACACATTTTAGGGTAATGCTGGTTTTTTTTGTTTTTTTTTTTAGAAAGAATAAAGAAAATTAAGGGGGGTTGTAAGATTCAACTTGTGGATTGTTAGAATTTTTGCAATTGTTCGAGTTATGCAAGTTACTGTATAAGACTACACCTTAACCAGTGCTGAATGACAAAAGGACTATGATAATATTCATAATATCCATGGCATACCCCAGGAGCTTTCCGGCTCATTAACATAATTTGATTTTAGAAGCAAGGAGACCATGGATACCAAATCTGAGAATATTACTACAGTTAGAGCCCCTGGTTTCTCAAGCTTGATGTTGTTGTTTGTTTATGATCTTTTATAAATTAACCAAGATCTAAAATAGCATCTCTCTGTAATGTTCAGTTTTCCAGACAGTGTCACTCCGGGGGAATACTTTCTGGAAGATTCATAAACAGCAGAGGCGGGCATGATGGGACCCACAGGCTACGTCCAGCCTCCTTAAGTATTTATAATCGGCTTCCGCAATTGCGATTGTGTTGGGGTGGTTACGTGGGCCTGGCAAATATACTTACCCGGATTGCCAGAGCCAGATCCAGGACTCGTGCTCCTGGCCCGTGTGCTGCTGCTGCAGCTGACTGATTGTGTAGTGGCAGAGCAGGGAGTAATAAAAATCCCTGTTCTGCTGCTATGCACGGTGCCCGCTGATGGGTGCTTTACTACAGGACAGAGGACCGGAGAGATCAGAAGAAAGGTGAGTATTGTGTTTTGTTTTTTTTTAATTAAAATATGCACTACCCTAAAATTGAGGATGGAATAGGGGGACCGAAAAAGGGGTTTTTCTAAAAGGTGGTATAAGGAGAGGGGGCATTATAAATGGGTATAATGAAAGGGGACATTATGAATGGGGCATAATAAGAGGGTTTGGCACACAGTGGCTCAGTGGGTAGCATTACAGCCTTGCAGTCCTGGGTTCAAGTCCCACCCAGGTTAACATCTGCAAAGAGTTTGCACTTTAAAACATACTGGTAGGTTGATTAGACTGTGAGCCCCCTGGGGACAGGGACCGATTTGACAAGCTCTTTACAGCAGTGCGTAATATGTAGGTGCTATATAAATAAAGAATGATTATTCTTATAGGGGTTTATAAATGGAGTCAAATGAATAATAAATGAATGGGGGTAGTGATGAGAGATAGGGGGCATTATGAATGGAGTGTAATGAGAGGGGACATTAGGTTAGGGTTAGAACTGAGCTAAGTATTTTAGTCTGGCCTCATAAAACCATTTTGCCCAGCCTTGATGAACAGGCTGTGGAGTCCTCAACAGTAGGATGCTCTGTGATCAGACAGTTTTTGGTTGACTTTTTCAAAATGTATATGCTACATATTTTCATGAGCAAAAATCATAAATGTCAACCGTAATGCAAAAACACCCCACAAATGTCCGATGTTTTGCTACTTTCTTCTCCTGCAGTGAGTAGTGTGTTTCTGAAAGCCTTTTCAGGTCCCTACAAAACAGATGGATAAGGAAAGGGGGCTAAAGAGTAAATTCTTGCATACATAGTGAATATTTCACTTGATAGTCGTATCTGCAGAGCTGAATTATCTAGTGATTATAAGAAGTTAAGGCATTAGGAGCTTCTTGCCTGTCAGCTGTTAGTTTAAACACAACTTACTTTCATAAGGTATATTGTAACATTTACTGTTATCATCAGCACTGATAAACATTTTTTAAAGGTAATTTAAAAAGAAAACCTACATTAGAAAACTTTGCCCCCTGCATCCTCGGATTTAATATCCAAAAAGAAAATGTTAAAATTAGGCCTTCATTTTCTCGCTTCCTGGACAAATTGTTGCTATGCTAGTTGATGGATATATGAATTGGACATGGGATGTATGTTTCATATATATAGTTCTATAATAAAAGCTGTTGTACTATAATCATCAACACTGCCCCTTAAAATAACAGAACCATAATACATTCCATAGATAAAAAAATAAGAAACTAAATTTCAAAAGGAAGATAAAAATGTTTCATGTTGATTGATATCTGTTAGGTGCTTTGAGAGTTATTTTCACAAGGCATTCCACAATGAGAGGTCAGGCCCTCTAGTCCCAGCATTACAGCACAGGAGAGGGGAACGTGCGGAAATATTTAATTGCTGAGAGAAAAACAGAAATGTGCAGGCTACATGTGCTCCAACTATCATGATGTATCACTGCCACCACACACCATGTAGGGGCTGATTTGGTATTTCATGGGCCACAAATCAAAGTTATGAATAGGGCAAAACAAGGGGCTTTTCCTCCCTGCTCTGGCCATTGCTTTAAACTCCATTGCTATTCTGAGGATATCAATGTCCTCCGTTCGTCCATCACTAGGGTCACAAGCTATTGTTTGAGCTGCTTATGTTTGAATTGTTTTGGGTTGCCTTTGACTCCAAGGCTTTCGTTATCCTGTGCCAAGTACTTCTTACAGTTTCATCCATTCTTGGAAAGACCCCTAAAGTTACACGTTTTACGTTATAAAATATGGCTCCCGCTGCAGCTCCCAGTCTCCATTGCTTTAGGTCCCGTTGGATCAAAAGTGTGGACGTTCATTCTACATGTCATCTCTGTCTCCAGTGCTTTAGGTCTCCATTGCTTTAGGTCCTGTTGGATCAAAAGTGTGGATGTTCATTCTACATGTGATCCCTGTCCTTAGTGGTCATATCTGCTTGAACCAAGGTTTAGCTCAGCAATCACATGCAGAATGAGCATGACTTCAGCACCAGATAATGAAGGCTTCCAATGGAGCCTTTGGAGAAGTATATTTGTTTTACTCTTTTAATTTCTTATCTCTCAGGCCAGAGGCATAATTATAAATGACTGGGACACATAAAGAACTTTTCACTCCACTCACAAACACATTCTTTCCATACATAGGACTTCTGACAATCCACCCTGTGTTGGCTCATGCGTTCTGTTCCCTTTTGCTTGTGGATGCAATGATAGTTATATGAGAAAGACAATAATACCAGCACCTCTAGGTAGCGAAGATTTTCTTTTATTTATGAGGGGTATTCCCATTTCTGCAATTAAATGGTATTGTTTGTATTATAAAAAGTTATACAATATTCCAATATACTTTGTGTCAATTCCTGATGGTTTTCTCTGCTTGCTGTAATTCTATAGAAAGCTTCAATGTTTACTTCCAGTGGACAGAAATCTGACCATGGTCACACAGATGCACGGATCATTGGTATTATAGAGAGTAATCAGAGTTGTGTGATATAACCAGCTGTGCACCTGTGTGACCATGGTCAGATTTCTCTCCACTGGAAATAAACATAGAAGCTTTCTCAGCAAGCACAGTTCTAGAAAACTGTGAGGAATTGATGCAGAAAGCATGTTGGAAACATTTTATAATATAAACTATAAGATACATTTGCTGAAATGGGAATACAACTTCAAAACCAAACATAAACAAAGTAGCATCCACACCAGACGCATTTTGGCTTGCGCTAAGCGTTCATCAATCCCTCCATGTAACATAGACAATTCTCTGTTGTATTTTATACAGGTCTTTCTGCTATCTATGGAGGGAGACGCAGAAGTTCTATGTACAGTAAGTAAAAGATGAAATGTGTAGATAATGGTGACAATGATATCACAGCTTGTGTCTCTGTGGTATAGGATTTTATCAAAATCAGTCTGCAAAAAGTACTGCACTAGAACCAATCTCAGTTATCCGAATTAAATATATGTCTCCAGATGCCTCCAAATTTAATACACGTAGCACCTACGAATGGAAATGATGCAGTACCCCCAAATGAAGTACATCCAAATAGTATGCATGCAGTGTTTCTTTATGAAATGTATGCAGCACTCCCACATAAAATACCTCCAAATGCGTTGACTCCAAATGAAATTTATGCTTTGCCTCCTAATGAAATACATGCAGTTCCATACAAATAAAATACATGGAGTACTCCAAAATGAATATACTGTATACAGAGCCCTAGTACTTCCTTCTACCACTCTCCCCGGTCCTCTTCCACCGTTTCTTTCAGCCAGTGTCCAGTGAATTCTGCAGGTGGGTTAATGACATCATTGTGCCATCTGATCCATATAGAGAAGAAGCCCTTCAGGGACGTTTCTGGAATCTATTGCATTAGCATCTTTTAAAGATGCAAATGCAATTGGTTTTTACAATGAATGTCAAGTGAACCAGGCCATGTGGTACGGGTCCCGTTAGCACCTGCTGCAATGGCAACTGTGGTTGTATATAATACGGAATATGTCGTCAATTAAATCTATATATTGCAATTTTGTGAGTTTTATAAATACTTCTATTAACTCTTGTTAAAAGTCTCTCTGGTACAGGGGCTTGGGATATATACATCCAATGGAGACGTGTGATGGTGCCATACAGTGATATTTTTCACCCAGGCGCATTTGGAAAACAGTCTACTGCACTGTCTATTTAAATGGCTTTATTAGACTATATTTAGTTTATGACCAATTTGACAAGCTTTGTGCAGCGCTGCGTAGTCTGTGTGCGCTATATTAATAAAGAATTATTATTTATTAATTAGAAAGCGTTACTGCAGCAAACTGCAAATGTTGTGACAAAGTATAAAGCAGAGATCATCAGCAAAACTACAATTCCCATTCAATACTAGTCAGAACCTGCTGGGAGTTGTAGTTTAGCAATAGCAGGAGAACTACAGGTTGAAGACGAGTGGTATAAAGCTAAAATAATCATCACAGTAAGAACATTGTGTCTATAAAGTGGCTATACCCTGCAGATACAGTAGTTACACACCCATAAGCAATGATTTGTACATCAATGTGGACTTTATTACACAATCATAAAAATCAAGGTATAAAGCTGCATATACATAAAATTGTCATGAAAACCTCAGTATGATCTGTAAATCATAATGTAATTCACCACCTTTATATCACAAATGCAGATTTTTTCTTATTTGTCTTAAATTCAGAAACAGGAGAGACCTGATGTAATAACCATATTAGTGCAATGAAGGGGTGTACTAATACTACATGCAAGATGTAGAATCGGTAACCATTTGTATAATAGAACAGAGTTTACTTAATAATTTAGAAGGGGTTCTTACCTGTGAAGAAACTGTACCAATTACTTAGTATTGAGTTCTGTCTTACTCCCAGCTCTTTAGTTCTCTCCGTCTCGGCAGCAAGTGACATGGGCTATTTTACACTTGTTAGCAGCACTCACATTCAGGAAATGATCCTATATATCCTGAAGCTGCAATCATTGCTGTGGCTCTTGTAGCCCAGGATATCCTCTTATGCAAAGGCAAACACCTTCTAAGATTCTCCAAGCCATAAAAACGGGTCGGTCCCTTTGTCCTGGTGCAAAGAATGTAGCTAAAAAGAATTTCTAAACAAGCAAGTCTTTCCTTTCTCCCATGGAGCACATAAAGAGATTGGCGTATTTATTTTCATTCTTTCTATAGCTTACGCGTGTGATTCACACATTGGCTTGAGTTTTCATGCTGTGATAATTACCCTATTCTACAGCACAAATATTTTACTAGATATTTCAAAGGACTCCATAAAATCTGCAGAGACGACTAGAGCTCTATTGTGGAGATATGTTTTTGTTTCATATAACATCATTTATTAAGTGATTGTATCCTTCCTGGGAAGCTCCACCTTTAAATGTTTAGATTAGAGTAATGATTAACTAGCAGTCTCTTAACATATTGTTATTAGATCTATGAATCTATTATCTTTACGTCCAAGAGCGGAGTAAGACACAACTTAACCCCTTTGTAAAAGGATGTCTTACATTCAGAAAATTCCATTTGTTAGCTAATGCAGAGCCAAAATTTGGCTGGAGCTCTGGTGGACAGTTTACTACTAAGTATTATACATTCTCAACCTTGGCTTTCCCAAATCCTGTTTGTTTGAAAATATGATGTGGACTATTTTGTTTGCAGGATTCGGTACTGCTACCTTCTGGTGACTTCTTTTTTGTATCCATGCTGTTCAGAAATGTCATGTTACTAGGCTTTTTAAAAGTCAGACATCAATATAGATAGACCTGTCTTATTTAAGGTAGCAGTCGAGGCATGGCTGTCCATTTTCTGACCTGGAAAACGGTTTAGCATATTGCTATTGCCTAGTGCTCTGTCATAGCAGAGCATACATGGCTTATAACTAAATTTGGCTAGATACGCCTAAAAGGTGTCCTGCAAATAAAAATTCATTCATTCCTGACCCTTGTTTATAGTCTGCAGTTGGGAGTCTGTACCTTTTAAAATATCAAATTCCTGGTTGATGTAGAGGGAGCTGCCTTATTTGACGTAGCACTAGAAGATAAGTTTTACTTTTTACACCCTAGAAAACGGATTTGCATATACCTTGCCAAGTGCTGTGGGCAGCAGAATCATTACATAGAGGACATTCCCATCAAGTCACCAATGGACCTCTTAAAATCCCCATTACCCGTTCTAGCCTCATGACTAACCAGCCAATGAGGATGTCTTCTTATACAGTCAATGACCAATCTGCACCAGATAACTGCTTCTCCTCAGGAATCGATCTAATATTACATATAGATCAGGGATTTGCCACTTATGAAGTGAGTGTCCCCAAAGGTGGAACCTCCTTGTAAAGTTACAAATTATTATATTTTCATAAAAAATGTATTCTACTGAATGTGTTTTCAGATTATGAAATAAACTAGGAATAACTTATTTAATAAAAATAAACCAGGGACACTTACTCATAGATCCGGGCACCATTACTATGGTAATCTTATACTTATACTTATCCATGGTCTCCTTCCTTCTAAAACTAACTTTTTAAAATTATGCTAATTATGCTAACCTCAGTGATGTAGCTTTTACAATGAGCAGAACAGGTCTCCACTCCCCCTGTACTTCCTGATGCTGCTAGACTACACAGGCAAAGGGAGGAGGGGAAGGGGAGACTTACTCTGCTCATTGTAACAGCCTGTGAAGCTACAGCACTGAGACTCTCTGGTAACACCCCCAGAGGCCTTTATACTTATTAGCATAATTTTAAACGTTGGTTTTAGAAGGAAGGAGGCCATAGATAAATGTAAGAAAATTACCACAGTAATCCAGTGCCTAAGTAAGTGTCCCTGGTTTATCATGATGGATTTTAATGATAGATTTCCTTTAAAGATAGAATGATATGTTGTATCAGTTAAAGAGTTTGCCTCTTTTTGGACAGCCTAGAAATCTTCTGATTAGCACCATTTAAGCTTCAAGAACTGAGTCAGTTGTCGAAAGGAAAGCTGGCGTCAGCTATACATTTCCACATTCACATCGGCCAGTTTCCAGAGCATAAAGTGGGCATGCACCCTAATAAGGTATATGGAACAATAATATCTTTTAGAGACAGCTGGGAGTCTTGTAAATTGTCCTTTCTTTCTTTCTTTCTGCTTTTTCATTGGAGATTTAGAAGCACTTTATTAAATCTTTTAGATCATGTGGTGCAGGGTCAACCCTCTTCTTTAGATCCAAGACAGGCTTTGAAGAAGGGGCTTGACCCACACTCCAAATTCACATGTACATTGGATTTCTGCTATGTTCACATTAGTTGTGTTATCATATTGCTGTTATAGATGTTGTGACGTCTAACAGCAGTACCAGGTAAGCCCCTCGCAGTGTATACACTGCCATACACAGGATTCTGCTGGCCTTTCATGTATGGTGGTAGGTGCTGTTTCTGCTTTTATCTATTTAGTGATTATAAGCTAACTCTGAATGCTCAGTCATCTATAATACAGAATACAACCAGACCACCTACTGGACCCCTCAGCATACAGCTAAGAGACATAGCAGGGGTTAAAATAAACAAATGAAACTGAATCTTTATACATAAAATTATATAACAATCTGCTTGGCTCCCCTTGCTATATAACATACTGCCTACAGATATGACATTATCTATACAGTAATCTCCTCAGCATCTGCTCTATAACATGTTACCCGCTAATACAGCATGTGAGATGTAACCGATTACCATTCCCCTGCTCCAGGGCACAGAGGATAAGAGCTTAGAGTCTTGGGGATTTAATTAATTTATTTTTTTAGCATACATTTTCTGCTACATGTTATTCTTAAACAATCCCTTTTATATTTCGTACTGAACTCCATTTACGTGCTTTGTTGTATAACAAAAATGTAAAAACCTACTTAACAAAATTAAATGGATAGGAATTCAGGACAAAAAGTCACATGAACGAAATACCTGAACCCTGCTCAATTTATCAATGCTACTTTTGTTCGAAAACCTATTTCGCAGATCAGTTTGGGCCAATAAACAACAACTCGGAGCTCATGATGTAAGCTGTACAAAGGACTGTTGCTTTCTGTTCATCTGGTGTGAAGTACTGAAGTGCCCGCAGTTCTACATGTGACGTCTCAAGCGTTAATAACAGTACAGGTCTTCAGCAGAGAATGTGTGAGTTTTTTCCTGGCATATTTCCAATTACTGTAAATGGGATAAAGAAAGTATCTGTCACTGAAAATCATTCCAGCTACAGTGTAGACACAGTTCTGTTATATCTATATAACCAATTTGTGTGTTTTATTTAGGCCTAATGCACACTAATATATTGCAGTTTCATATTGTACAGTGTTATAATATAGTGCCGTCTAAGTGCTGTCCATCCAAACAATTCTTCTGTGTTGCCCATTTAGATGCCAGGTTATTGAAGTATTTTCTCTAGGAATATATGTAGCTCCTTCATGGATTTTTCCAATATAGACTTCTATCCGATCCACAAGATCCCTGGGAATCTTACCACTAGGGTTTCCAGTGATCTCAACATTAAGGGCCCAGAAGTTCCCTTCTACCTACAAAATTCATAGTGATAAACCGGGGACACTTACTCATAGATCCAGGCACCATGACTGTGGTAATCGTCTTCTATAGAGCGGAGGAGGAGACTGTGAAACGGCCTGTAAAACGAGAACACAGAAGGGGCTAGGGTAGCCCCTCAGGCTCACTAGCATAATTTTACAAATTCAAGAAGAATTGTACAAGAAGGCCAAGGATAACAAATATAAGATTATCACAGTCCCAGAGCCTAGATCTATGAGTAATTGTCCCTGGTTTATCATGATGGATTTTGATGGTGCTAATGCACATGCTCAGCCAACACTTCATTCACTTCAATAGGACTTCTACAGTCATGGCCATAAGTTTTGAGAATAAGATAAGATAAGATAATCCTTTATTAGTCCCACAGTGGGGAAATTCACAGCGTTACAGCAGCAGAGAGGGTAAGAATGATACAAATGTTAATTTTTACAAAGTCTACTGCATCAGGTTTTACAATGGCAATTTGCATATACTCCAGAATGTTATAAAGAGTGATCAGCTTAACAGCAATTAATTACAAAGTCAATATTTGCCTAGAAAATGAACTTTTCCCCCAAAACACATTTCAACTTCATTGCAGGCCTGCCTTAAAAGGAGCAGCTAACATCGTTTCTGTGATTACTCCATTAACACAGGTGTGGGTTTTGAGGAGGACAGGGCTGGAAATCAATCTGTCATGATTAAGTAAGAATCACACCACTGGACACTTTAAAAGGAGGCTGGTGCTTGGCATCGTTGATTCTCTTCTGCTAACCATGGTTATCTCTAAAGAAACTCGAGCAGTCATCATTTCACTGCACAAAACTGGCCTAACAGGGAAGAGTATCGCAGCTAGAAAGATTGCACCTCAGTCAACAATCTATTGCATCATCAAGGAACTCAAGGAGAGAGGTTCCATTGTTGCCAAAAAGGCTTCAGGGCATGCAAGAAGGACCAGCAAGTGCCAGGACCGGCTCTGAAAAGTGTTTCAGCTTCGAGATTGGGCTACCAGCAGTGCAGAGCTTGCTCAGGAATGGCAGCAGGCTGGTGTGAGTGCATCTGCACGCACTGTGAGGCGGAGACTCTTGGCGCAAGGCCTGGTGTCAAGGAGGGCAGCAAAGAAGCCACTTCCCTCCAGAAAAAACATCAGGGACAGACTGATATTCTGGAAAAGGTACAGGGATTTGACTGCTGAGGACTGGGGTAAAGTCATTTTCTCTGAGGACTCCCCTTTCCGATTGGAACATCTGGAAAACAGTTTGTTCGGAGAAGACAAGGGGAGAGATAGCACCAGTCTTGTCTCATGCCAACTGTAAAGCATCCATTCATGTGTGGGCCGGCTTCTCAGCCAAGGGAATTGGCTCTCTCACAGTCTTGCCTAAAACCACATCCATGAATAAAGAATGGTACCAGAATGTCCTCCAAGAGCAACTTCTCCCAACCGTCCAAGAGCAGTTTGGTGATCAACAATGCCTTTTCCAGCATGATGGAGCACCTTGCCATAAAGCAAAGGTGATATCTAAATGGCTCAGGGAACAAAACATAGAGATTTTGGGGCCATGACCTGGAAACTCCCCAGATCTTAATCCCATTGAGAACTTGTGGTCAATCATTAAGAGACGGGTGGACAAACAAAAACCAACAAATTGTGACGAAATGCAAGCATTGATTGTGCAAGAATGGACTGCTATCAGTCAGGATTTGGTCCAGAAGGTGATTGAGAGCTGCCAGGGAGAATTGCAGAGGTCCTGAAGAAGAAGGGTCAACACTGCAAATATTCACTTGCTGCAATAACTCATTCTAACTGTCAATAAAAGCTTTTGTTACTCATAATATGATTGCACTTGTATTTCTGTATGTGATAAAAACATCTGACAAACACATGTAAAAACCAGTGGGCAACAGATCATGTGAAAATATAATAATTGTGTCATTCTCAAAACTTATGGCCATGACTGTATAACAAGATTGCCCTTTAGTTCTATAGAATGATTGGATCGATTCAGCCTGTGTATCCCTGCTCCAATCACATATTCACATATGTTTGCTCTGTAATTATTGCATGGCCCGATTAGAGGCCAATATGTCTGAACAACACATTGTAGGACCTACTAAGCCCCCCCTATTGTGATCCTATATTTTTTTAACCCTCCTCCTCCCTCCATTGTGACAAGTATGTTTGATATGCAACTGATGGCAACTGAATTGTGACCACTGAAGTATAAGGCTTCACAGGCTGCCAAGGCTTTTTAACATATTCCAAACTCCCTCCGCATGCAACACAACTGCAAAAATAAAGACCTTAACCAAGCATTTCGTATATCATACAATTCAATATTGTATCGGGGAACAACCATGGGATCAGGGTACAGGCACTGAAACAGGATTCAGGGAAAAGTCTCAGATACTAGTTTGGTGTTTCAGATCAGTTTCAGGGTTTCAGGATGAGCAAACATAAACAGACAAAGGTACTGAAAGTCACAGGAGAAAGTATAACTAGCCCTGAGTAAACTGGGGGTTAGGTATTTTTTCCAGTTCCTGGTTGCCGCCCAAGCAGCTGACTGGCTAGGTCCTGCATCATTCAACCCATAGCTGAGACTAACACTGAGCTCCAGAATAAACCACTTCTTGGCATAAATTTTTGTATAAATGACATAAATTCACTAGCCACTTAAAGAGTAACTGTCATTTCCTATAATTTTTTATGTTATGTGGGGAGAGTGTAATAAACAATTTTCTACTATCCTTCACTGATAAATTCTGCTTAGTTTGTAAAGAAATAAGCTGCAATGGTTTCCCTTAGTAATGGTTTTACTTCTCTGTTGTCAAGGTAGATCAAGATTGAAGATAGGACCCTCTCTTTCCTCTCCTGTTTGTTTACACAACAGTGAGTGTTAACCCTTTTTGGTTTTAGTATGCTATGATAATTATTCTTAAACACCAATCTGAAAGTGAATGGGTTATTCCTCTTTTCTCAGAGCTGTGTAAACAAACACAGGGCAATAAGATTTAGGTTCATAATCCACTCCATGGAAACCCACTATATACTGTAGGCTGGAATACAGATCTCTATGCAGACTGTTTCACTATGTAATATCAAAAATAATCTCAAATGATAATGCTTGGTAACATGTTCACCTCTTAAGTGGGTTCCTATTTTACTGAGTGAGACAAAAAAAGACACTTTTTGTTCACATGGTGCAACGTTGTGTATTGGCTATTGTCTCTGGTGTGGTGCTGTGTCTAATCATGGAGAATTAGGTTGGTGTTGTGAACTTTGTTCACCATGCAGTGCTGCAGAAAATCGTGGCATGCAACAATGAAGACAATGGAAGTGGTACTCACGAAACAACTGTTCTTGGATGTCAATATAGATCAGAGTGGTAAGTTGATGGCAATGGCCCATTTTGGGCACTCTTGTGCTTTGTCAAGCCGTACAAAATAAGCACACAATATGCCATCAATCTGTCTGTTTTTACCTTCGTGTTCTATGACTATATATCCTATAAAGAAGAGTTGCCACTCCCATGGTCTTCATTGTTGCATTTCCATCATTCTTTTCTGCATGCTGGTCACCACCGTCTTTCTTCCAAGATAATCCTGAGCATCTTTTTAGAAAATGGTGCCATTATTATTTTGGGTCCCACAATAAATAAAACACTCAAATAATTATTCTTCCATATTGTTTTTCTCCAAGAAACAAATTTAGATTTAGATGTTAACAGATGTGTTCTGTTTAGAGAAAACGTGTTGGTCGGGAATTTGGGTTCGACGGGTTTATCCAAATTTCACTACAAAGTTAGTTTCAGGACCCAGTCTTCAGGCCAAACTTTGACCCAAACATGAACCCCATTGACCCAGATTTCAACACCCAGAAATGGCTTTGAATGGGGGTAGAAGGGATTAGATGGCTGATTGTGGGACTAGCCACGGCAGTTGCCCTTCTACAATGGGCTAGGGAAAGTACTTAAAATAACAACATAGCATAAAAAAACAAAGAGAAAATCATTTCAGAAAATTAATTGAAAAAAATAGTCGGTGGTTTAAGGCGCTCTGGGTGTTCAGACCCAGTTATTATCTCTCTGGTTAAATAACCAATAGGACAACTACAAACCCTGCGGTTAATGCAAATCTGGGTGTACAGATCCAGTTATTTACATAGTGGATTAAAGTGGAAATTAAAAAGTAAGATACCTTTCCTCTGGTGATGTGGATTGTCAAAATTTCAAGTTCCAGCAATATTGAAAGTTCAAGTTCAAGATCCAACAACAAAGAATTAAAGTTCAAGTTCAAGTTCTGGGAAGAAGATGAGATGAGAAACAGCAATGTACTTGCCAAAATCGGCAAAGTGCCATTGAGATGTATGTGGCTGGAGAACCCCTTTAAGGCTACTGTGGCAACACCCATAATCTTGAAAATAAAAGAAAAGAAAATTAAAAATCACAAATTAAAAAAAGTCATATATTATGTTAAAACTAAAATTCCCAACACATTCCCTTTTCTAAATGGTTTATCATTTTCCCTTTTCTATGTATTTCTTTTAAATCCTTCCATGCTGACTCCATTCCTTTATAATCTAGATTTCTAGGTGAAGAGGTTGTGTAGTTTGGTTAGTGACTATCTGAGCTTTAAGCCCACACCAATGTGATTGCTCCTCCTGGTCTTCCACGCACCATTATATTGCTGGCCTCCCAAAAATAGTAGACACTACCTTAAAGCTTCTGAAATATTCAGCTAGCATTGTTTGTCATTATGAAGTGCAGCAATAGAAAAGGCCAAACCTCATAGATGACAGAAATTGATTCAATCTATTTATTTTAATATGTAATAAATACCTTAAACAAAGACCATCCAATAAAAACCTTAATTGCAACATACAATATATATTGTAACATGGTTGGGGATGGGGCAAGTATGGAATGCTCCTCAGTACACTGGAATCAAAAGAGGTCAGGGGGCAAACTGTGAGTGTAGAAAACAATTCCTGGAAGTTTTACTTTTAAGAAATTGTTGGGAAGGAGGGAGACAGGAAGAAGAAATATCAATGATACAAGGAAGCAGCCAGCAAAGATACAATACTTCCGGAAAGGATACCATTCAGCACTGACCCTAAGAACACAAATCTGCTGAGTAAGGTAGATGATAGATTTGTTAAGTTCATGGAAGAAAGAAGCGAGAACACTATGAGAGGCTTCTTATAAGAAAAACTTACAGATCTCAAAAAAATCTTGAATATAGTGAGAAACAGTGGTCTTAAAGGAAGGTAAAAGTATCCCATAATATGAGATAATTGAACCATTTTTTCAACCGTTTAACTGGTTGAAAAATAGAAAGAAATCAGCACCTTAAATTAAGGTTGTTTCCTTCTGTAAGAAAAATCTCAGCCAGATAATTGGAATGTATTTTCCCCCTTTATTGTTTTCAGTGAAAAAATAAAATTTCAAAAATATGTTTGTTAAATCAGCAGAATAAATAGAATGTTTTTGTTCATATAATTAAAAAAAACTCTTTGCAAGTCTGTTCAATGTATATTTCATGAGAACACAGACTTGCAGTGACAGGTTGATTTGTTGACTTTTACGCCATTTACACCATTATTAAATAGAAAACAAAAATCATAAAAATCCATGGCAGTTTCCCTTGAATTGATAAAAAGAAACAACCTGATGATAAACCAAAAATTGTCAACCTTGTGGGTAGATATAAATGTCACATAAATATAGAAACCCCTATAATAACAATTGTGTACGTAGACTCCATACCTATCCTATCCAATACCTGCATATCTATCTTGGCATTGTGATGTGCCAATGTGCGGGATCATACGGTGTGCAGGCGTAGCCATGATGGTGGCTACCTACAGTATGTGCTTGACTCTTTGTGATTGGCAAGGTCCAGTGTTTTGGTGAGCTTGGTGTTTGCTAGCTTGTGATAGCCTTTGAGTATCTCATTGATCTGCAGCAGATGTTGTTGCATCTTAGGCATTGGTATGAGCACTCATTACTTCTGTGTCTCCCCCCGGATAAGGATAAATTCATTTTTCAGGATGGAACAAGTAAAATAATGCCTCTTTTTGCTACCTTGGAAGACAGTCTCCTTAACATGATGTAAAGAAATGATTATAACAAAACTTAATGCCATGAGTAACAAAATGGAGCTTAAATAGTTTGATTTTATGATTCACAAAATTGTATGGCCTCTCTAAAGTATACAAAACACAAAGCATGTATTATTATGGCCCAAAATCAAGGACGTTTTTGCCTCTGGTTCACTCAATATTCAAAATTTATCAGCATGGCTGTGAACTAAAACTTATATTTTTATTAGATATACCTTAAAATATACAAAGGTCACAGGTTGTGAATTCTAAAAACAACAACAACAATCCGTACTATAGACGCCGACCTAGGCGACTATACTGATCACCACAACCCCCGAAGGTTGTGGATCAAACAATGGGGATACCACGTACCTGTAAATCACGGTGCCATGCACCATACCATCCAATAAATACCTTGCAAAGAGGAAATAAAAGATGGTTCTTACCACAACTGGTAATGGTCTGTAGTTGTGTCCAGTGGTCAGCTGTGCTGTTTCCAAAGTACATGTATTGACGGGAGCATTAAGATGGTAAAGGACATACCTGTATATGTTGGAACCAAAAACGTCACGAACTGTAACAAGGCTACAACTGTCCCTGTCCCCAGGTGTGATTAGCTCCCGCCCTGACAAGGGCAGTCCCAATAACTTGCCCTAGTTTAGAAAAAAAACACCCTGCATTCCCCTTCCCTGGCGCGTTTCTTCCTGCTGTAGATTCTTCAGAGGGATTGCGGTGGAATCAATAAAACATGGGGTCTCCAATGTAGAGGAGCATCCCTTGGGGTGTAGTAAATAGTCTGATAAACCCAAGTGTAGGGTCATCTACTGGGTCCCCGTTGTGGAGCCCCAGGCGTTGATCCCTATCTGATGGTGTAGGGATAACTGTCCCCATCAACTGACGGATAATATATACTCTCCGTAGTACATCCCCCTGTGGATCACTCATTAATCGGAGATCCTATCACACACATGTCCGTCCGTGGTGCCAGCTGCGTTCTGTAATTACCGCACGAGCTGCCCTCACATGCCGGCAGAACTTCCGGTCATGTGATACCGGCACGTGATCACCAGTCACGTGATCCGGTCACATGACCGCTCGGGGGGTGTCTAATGTGGTTGTCATGAGTGCATGACGCTGTCATCTGTGAGAGCATCAGCTCTCTACTGATGATCCTTACACAGTTTAAAATGGCTAGTAAAACTTAGCGACCAGATCGGCTGAGCAACAAGTGTCTGAATAAGTGAAAAAAAAAAAAATGGAGATTTATTCCTTTGTTTACTCAGGGTTACTGATGTAAAATACAAATTAGTCATAAGGTATTTTTACTAGGATTATTGGGCTGGTGGTTAATCTCGGCGCTGTTGAGGGGGCCCAGTCCAGAGGTGAGGATATATCACCTGACACCTCCCCCTTAGGTTAAAACACGATCAGGTTCATGGTTAAAACTCCATATGTATGGTCACAAACTACAGAGCAGGCAATACCCGGTCTTTTCCTTACCCGGAGGTGGGGAGATGTAATGTTGTATCTGTAGTTGGATCTTGTGGGGAACTATTTTTAGAGGAAACATGTAAATTGTAGTTGTTCATTTAGTCCTCTTGGTGTCACTGTCCCCAGTCTGTGGATCCACTTGGCCTCTACTTGCAGAATCCTCTTGTTCCAGTCCCCTCCTCTCTCAGGGTATGGTATTATGTCAATACCCACAAACTGTATTTGTTTAGGGTCCCACCCATGAATCTGATGCATATGTCTGGCTATTGGTGTGTCTCTGTCATGCCTTATGTCCCCTAGATGGTCACCAACTCTTCTCCTGAACTCCCTATAAGTTTTTCCAACTTACTCAAGTCCGCAGTTACACGTTGCCTTGTAAATCACACCCTTCGATCGGCAGTTGATGAAGCCACGTATATCAAAGGTTCTACCAATTACATTACTGTAAAAAGTTTTGGTGGTTTTGATGTAGGGCCAAGTGACACAGTTTCTCCCACACTTACAACAACCTTTAGGACAACGATTAAGCCATGACCCCTCTGGTTTTGCAGGAGAGAAATGGCTATGGACAATCCTGTCTTTTATGGATCGTCCTCTCCTGAAGGTGATTAACGGTCTGGGGCCAACCATTCACCTTAATGTCCTCATCTAGCATTAGTATTAGCCAGTGTTGTTCAAGTATGGCTCTCGCCTCGTTTGCTCCATTGTCGAAGGTGGTAACTAGTCGGGACAATGTTGGAGACCCCTCATTGTTTTTGGTGGTGCTCACAAATAGTTCTGTTTGATTAAACCGTGAGGAGTGTTGGTAAGCGGAGCGGAGTACCCTGTCCGGGTATCCCCTTTCCCTGAACCGTTTCCTAAGGTCACCCGCTTGCTTACTGTATTCCCTGTTGTCACTACAGTTTCTCCGCATGCAGAGATAATGGCCTTTGGGTATCCCTTTTGCGAAGTGAGAGAAGATGATGGCTATCCCACCGCAGGAGGAAATTTGTCGCAGTTGGTTTGCGATAGATGGTTGTTGCAAGCGTGTTTTGCTTAGTTCTTGTTAAAAGTACATCTAAGAACGGGAGTCTGTCAGGATTTGTCTCATAGGTGAACCGCAGCCCTATAGAGCTCCTGTTAAGGCTTTCTGCAAAATTTTTGAAGCTTTCCTTATCCCCTTTCCATAGTATAAATATATCGTCGATAAAGCGGAGAAATATCTCCGCTCCATCAATCCCTGGATATGTGGTGTCACCAAATAAAACCGTGGTCTCCCACCAGCCCAGGAGCAAATTGGCGTATGTGGGGGCACTCGGGCTCCCCATTGACGTGCCCCTGAGCTGGTGGTAGATCTTGCCGTTAAACAGAAAAAATTAATGTTTAAGTGAAAATTCAAGCAAGCGTAAAATAAACCGGTTGTGTTTAGTGAACTGGGTGCCTCGACTTGAAAGAAAAAATGCCACTGCCTCTAATCCTTTGTCGTGTGGGATAGACGAATAGAGAGCCTCTACGTCTATACTGGCTAAGAGGTAGTTGCTCCCTATATTGATGCCTCCTACGTGTTTAAGTAGGTCAGTCGTGTTCCTTATATAGGTAGGGAGTGCCAGTACAAATGGTCTGAGGACTTTGTCTACGTAAATGCCGATGTTTTGGCATAATGATCCCACCCCCGACACTATGTGGCGGCCTTTCAGTGGATCAAGGCCCTTATGCACCTTCGGTAGGGCATAGAAGGTGCTGCATGTTGGAGTCCGGGGGAACATGAATTCAAATTCAGCATCAGTAATGAGTTCGTCTCTTTTTGCCTCTAACAGAATCTGTTTCAGTTCCGTTGAGAAGCGTTCCGCGGGGTCCCTATCTAGTGGATTGTAGCACTGTTTATCCTCCAATAGGTTCAAACACATCTCTTTATATCTGGGGGCATCGAGTAAGACGAGTAAGTTACCCCATTTGTCTGAGGGTTTAATGATTAAATTCTTGTCTCTCTCAAGTCCCTGTAGGGCTTGCATTTCTCCCTTGGACATATTGTATCTCTTACTGATGTGTTTGTTTGCCAACTTTTGGAGGTCCCTTGTAACCACCTCAACAAATACATCCATACAAGAGACCTCCCCTTTGGGTGGCATTTTTGTGCTCCCCAATCTTAAGTCGGTGAAAGGTCCTTTACCCTCAAGGTTAGTAGTGTCCCCCAGTTGGTAGAGCAATCTTACATCTTCTAACATGTTTGTAGGTATCCCGAGTTCCCGGCTTTCCCTGTCATCCATCCTTTTGAAGTGCTTACGCCAGTGTATACGTCTGGCAAATAGATGGAGGTCCTTTACCCATTCGAATATATTAAAGTCAGACGTAGGTACGAACGATAAACCTTTATCTAATACTCTTTGTTCTTCAGGGGATAATATCTTACTGATATATTTATGGTCTGGGAGGGTATGTTTTTTGTACTGTGTTCCGACTCCGCAGGGGGTAATTGTTCTCTAAAAAAGGTTGCGACGTGACCTGTGTTGATCCTGCGCCACCCTTTCCTCTACCTCTTCCCCCCCTTCCTCTCGATCCCCGTCCTCTAGATGATTTGGGTTTACCTTCTGTATCTGAGGTTTCTGCCTCAGTGGAGGAGTATTCGGTTTCTGTCTCCCTAGTCGTCTGTCTTGTGTTCAAAATGGTGTATGCGGGGTTCTCTCTAAAGTCCTGAAGATCCCTAGAGAACTGCCGATGTTTGCGTTCCTTCAGGTGAAATTGGAACTTTTCAAGTGTATTTTGTAGTTGTAGTTAAAGTCACTTTCTGAACTAAATTTACGTACTACGTCAATTTGTTCCTTCAGTCTTTTTTCCAATGTATCAAGATTCACCCTCTCCTCCTCCAGCAGTATCTGCATAAAACGTAGGGAGCTAGCAGTGGCTTCTTGCTCCCATTTATTTATGAGACTACTGCTCTTAAACCTGTTACCTGGGGTGAGGGTGATTCTGAGACCTCTTGGAACAATCTTGTTTTTGATGTAGTTCTCTAAACTTTGTACCTCCCACCAGGATGTACATTGATCTTTGTAGGTTTTAGTCAATTCTTTGAAAGCTGAGTTGTAGGTAGGGGTATATTTTTTAGGGGTAAAGGCTTTGTCGGAGAAAACCTCATTCACTTCAGAGAGCCATTGTTGCTTGTCAATGCCGGTCGCAAGAAAACCAGCCATACCGTGTGGCTAGCAGTCAACAAAACACAAAGCATGTATTATTATGGCCCAAAATCAAGGACGTTTTTGCCTCTGGTTCACTCAATATTCAAAATTTATCAGCATGGCTGTGAACTAAAACTTATATTTTTATTAGATATACCTTAAAATATACAAAGGTCACAGGTTGTGAATTCTAAAAACAACAACAACAATCTGTACTATAGACGCCGACCTAGGCGACTATACTGATCACCACAACCCCCAAAGTTGTGGATCAAACAATGGGGATACCATGTACCTGTAAATCACGGTGCCATGCACCATACCATCCAATGAATACAAGGAAATAAAAGATGGTTCTTACCACAACTGGTAATGGTCTGTAGTTGTGTCCAGTGGTCAGCTGTGCTGTTTCCAAAGTACGTAGTACGTGTATTGATGGGAGCATTAAGATGGTAAAGGACATACCTGTATATGTTGGAACCAAAAACGTCACGAACTGTAACAAGGCTACAACTGTCCCTGTCCCCAGGTGTGATTAGCTCCCGCCCTGACAAGGGCAGTCCCAATAACTTGCCCTAGTTTAGAAAAAAAACACCCTGCATTCCCCTTCCCTGACGCGTTTCTTCCTCCAAAAATTATGATTTTTACCTACTGTATTTAATCCCAAAAAAAAGCAATAAAAAGTGATCAAAAAACATATGTACTCTAGAATGAAACTGTTGCAAAGTACAACATGTCCTGCAAAAAAAAAGCCATCAACCAGCTTGGGAGATGGGGAAGAACAAATTATTGATTTTTCCTCACATTAGGGTTTTATTTGGCAAATTTAGTAAAACATGACAAAAAATATTCAAGTATGGTATTGCCGTAATCGTATTATCCCATAGAATAAAGATAACATGTTTATTAGGCTATACGGTGAACACCAAAAAAAAAAGTTAAAAATCCAGTACAGAATTGATGCATTTCTACTCCTGCTTTAAAAAAAGTAAATAAATTTTCAACAATGGGGGATACCAACCACAAAATGGTAATACTGGCAAAAGCATCTCATCTTACAAAAAAATGGCGTTACATGGCCCCAATAACGAAAAAGCTAAAATTTTATAACCTACAAAAGGAGTGAAACTAAATCCTGTTAGGTGCAGGGCGCCCCTTCCCTTCTGCGCCTTGCTGTGCGCCCATAAAACAAGTAGCTGCCACATGTGGGGGGTCTCTGTACTCGGGAGAAATTGCATAACAAATTGTAACATGGATTTTTTTCTTTTCATCTTTTGGAAATGTGTAAATTTCAGCGCTAAATGAATGTATAACCCGCCAAAATTTGACCATTCTAAATTTCAACTCCATTTTTAATTAATTTACTATGAAGATCTCAAGGGGTTAAAAATCTGCCTAAAAGTTGTTTCTGATAGTATGAGGGGTGCAGATTTGAAAATGGGTTGATTATATAGGGGTTTCTTAATGCTAAATATTTAAAATTCCATTCAAAACAGTAATTATCCCCCAAAATTGCCAATTCTGAAAATACGGAAATAGGGATATTCAACTGACATCAAAATAAATTATCCAGATGTTTCCATAATTATGAAAATGTTAAGTAGACATATGGGAAATGTTATTCAGCAACTTATTTAGCTGGTAAATCTATCTGCCTGAAAGCGTGATGATTTTGAATTTCGAAAATGGCACATTTTTTAAAAAAAATATTTAATTTTTCCTTTTTTTCATAAATAAACTCAAAACTCAAAACCTCATAATTTCTTAAATATGTAACAGTATTTAAAAGTTATAACCATATAAAGCGACGCAAGTCAGAATCCAAAAAATGAGGCTGAGCCTTAAGCTACAAAATGGCTATGTCCTTAAGGGGTTAATGATATGATGTGGGATTAAAGCCAAACCAATATATCTATTCCAGAAGGAACAAATTCCCAACTGTAGACAGCACTGTTCCAATGCACACAGATAAAAAAGGTCAGTGCTCAACACTTCTAAGCCACAATTCACATTCAGTAGGTAATCTCACCACCTTCCCTTCAGTTAGAAATTGAGGATTTCCTAGGTTTCTCCTGCCTTTTCTTCGTTCTCCTGAACACTGGATTCCAATGCACCCCTGAACCACTCCCGTGTCCGTGGTGCACTCTTAGTCCTGTGTCAGAAGATAAACGAACAAATAGTGCAGAATCCCAAGGTTCAAGAAGGTTATTTTATTGTATATACTCACAAAGTGGAGTTAAAAAGCACGCATGTAACAGTGTAAAAAACGCCAAACACCTCGCCCTTACACTTTTTTACACTGTTACATGCGCGCTTTTTAACTCCACTTTGTGAGTATATACAATAAAATAACCTTCTTGAACCTTGGGATTCTGCACTATTTGTTCGTTTATCTTCTGACACAGGACTAAGAGTGCACCACGGACACGGGAGTGGTTCAGGGGTGCATTGGAATCCAGTGTTCAGGAGAACGAAGAAAAGGCAGGAGAAACATAGGAAATCCTCAATTTCTAACTGAAGGGAAGGTGGTGAGATTACCTACTGAATGTGAATTGTGACTTAGAAGAGTTGAGCACTGACCTTTTTATCTGTGTGAATTGGTTACTATAGTGGGAGAGTGCAGGTTCAGTAGCTCCTCTGTTTTTTCTTTTTTGTCCCTGTTCTTTTTCCGGAGGTCGAACTTTTTGCATATTTAAACTGTTCCAATGCGGTTGCGTCTCTTTGGTACAGCGCAGGGAATGGGTTTAGCTGAGAGAGAGGCTATTGACTAGGGTTATGGAGCAAGAGTTCTCCTTAGGGAAACTTTGCCAATTAAAGCCTCCTTATAGCCATTGATGCTCCACTAGCGGATTTTGGGAAACATGCAAATATGTTTTCTAGGATGGAACAAAGAAAACCACGCCTCTTTTTGCCATCTTGAAAGGCAGCTCCCTTAACACCAAGCATGAGCTACAAGTCTAATAACATGATGTGGGATTAAGCCAAACCAGTTTATCTATTCCATAAGGAACAGATTCCCAACTGAAGACAGCACTGTTTTGACATGGCTACATCTCTTCAGTACAGCATAAGAAACTGGTTTGTAAAATTAGCATTTTTCCCCCAAACCCCTAGTGGATGACCATAAGTCTCCACACACCTACAAGCCAGCCTTCATTGGTAATACTCTTTATTTAAATAGGAGAACAAATATTTCTTGACCCGATGCACATTTTACAATGAAATAAAGATTTAGTATTTTTCGATTTGCAAATTTACGACTCCTGTTTCCTCTATTCTTGGTCCGTGCATGATCAACAAAAGTAAATTTCCTTTTAGAAAGTTTAAGTAATCTGCTTCAATAACTTTTAAAACTAAATTCTCTTTATATACTCTATTAGAAAACATTAATGTCATTGCTCTCAGAAGGAAGCAGTTTTTGCCTCCACTTATAAACTAAATAGAGAGATAGAAGCAGGTCGCTATATTTTTCCTTTAACGTCTTAACTTTTAACCTGATTAACCAATTAAGCATTTGCTCAGTCTCACCTCTGCTTTCATTACCGATTCAGGTAGTACTCTGTATGTCCTGACCTTTAATGTTATCCCACACATACTAATTAGTAGGGGTGTCCGTTGGAACAGTAGGGTCCGCTAGGTATGGCACCAATCAGGATAGTGAAGGATATCAGTGTGAAGCAGAAAGCCACATCTGTGTACTTTTCTATCTTCAGAAGTTCCATAGTGAATGGAGTGGCAGAGCGCATGCATAATCAGATAATTATGTAATCCGAATCCTGTGGAAAGGAGATAGTATTAAATCTTTGGCCAGCCCCTAGTAGGCACCTGGGCTAAAGTGGAAATACTGTAAAAGGCCCACAACATTTACTATGTGGCATAGCAGTAGGTATCTTTTCTTTGACAACTGATCAGTGAAAAACTCATTGCACTTGCTTGTATCTCAGAGTCCAATGTGCTTTTGATATGTCCCCATTGGTCATTTTTGGCAAAACCCATTGGACCACATTTATTAAAGTGTTTGTGCCAATTTTCTGTCTGACTTTGCACTAGAAAGAATATACAAACTTCTTGCACATGTATTTATAATGTGTTTGCACCAGTTTTGTGTCATGGCTGCACTGGGTCTGACAAGACAGAAACCATGTGCACCTAAAGGGGTGTGTAAGTGCTTAGTCGGACTGTGCTCCACAATTCTGCTTGACGTGCACCAAATTGTATCTGCAGCACAATTCTGCAGCATAAACAAAGTGCACCAAAAATAAAAATGCATTCTGCTGGAGCAGTTCAGGGGGCACCAGATTCATGAAGACTGTGTGACACATTTCATGAATCTGACAAGCTACACATACAGGGGTGCACCTGCCATTTCTCAACTCTCCTCAGGTGGCGCGCCTCCTGCTGGACGATGGGGCGGCACCGGGCTCCCGCCCCCGGCCAGCACCGTGCTTCCGCCGGCCGACATCGAGCTCTCGCCCTCCGGCCTGCCGGCATCAAACTCCCAGCAACACCAAGCTTCCCCTCCACACACCCGCACTCCTCTCATACCTCCACTCCTGGTTTTCCCCTCCGCTCCTGGTTCTCCCCCCTCCGGCTCGCCTACATCGCTCCCAGCTCCCCTCCCCCTCTGCATTTTATCCTACATGGCGTTACACTGTATGCATTTTATACTACATGGTGGTATGCTGTATGCATATATTATTCTACATGGTGGTACACTGTGTGCATTTTATACTACATGGTGGTACACTGTATGCATTTTATACTACATGGCGACATGCTGTATCTATATTATTCTACATTGTGGCACTCTTTATGCATTTTATACCACATGGCGGCACATTGTATGCATTTTGCATTGCTTTATATATATGGGGGCCGTCTCTCTATGGCTCGCCTCGCGCAGCCAATCGCCTTGGTTCAGCCCAGTGGACATAGTGCAGTTTGCGCTATTCTTGATAAATGTGGGCCATTGAATACAAGTCCCAATGCAAGTCCCACAGTACACACGCATGGGTTATGGCTGGTCATGGCTATAGAAGACCAATATAATAGAATCCTGAATGCTAAATGGATTTCACTAATTTTTTATCTCACTCTACCCAGAATAAATGTTCTGATGTTCTGTTCAGATTGCAGGAAACAAAAAGAAATGAGTAGACAAAAAATATGAGCTATACCCAAAGAAAAATATTTATACAAGTAAATTAGGACACCACCTACAAGTTGTCCGGTCAGTTATACCTTTTCCTTTTCATTTTAAGGAATGTCTTACATAACCTTTTGCTTTGACATATGAAGAGACTTCTTTCCGGCTGGGAGCTGTCTGTGCGTACTATTGTGTTGTTTCTATAGTCAGTATATTGTTTGTTATTCGGAACAGAACTGAACACGTAGTATCTGTCTCTTCTTGTGAACTTTGCTCAGCAAGTTTAAACTTCTGTTACATATTTAACCCATTATTATAGTTCTTCTCTTTATGTGCACAGGTTTTTAGTTATTTCTATATACCTTTTTTTACTCTATTTATAACTGAATAATCTTAGATAACTTTTTATAGTTTCCAAAATAGGAATATTCTAATAAATAGGCTTTTCTGTTTTGGGCAATCCCTTTTTAACACTCAGTTCATGAACGTACTTTGACTTTCAAAGCTGTAGACACTTGGCTGTAAGACTCCACTCGCCTAAACATTGGCCCTGGTAGTTTCCATAAGGAGAACTCTTACTTCCTGACGCTAGTCACAAGCCTCTCAGTCAATCCAGTTCCCTACGGTGTAGGGTTGAAACAGTGAAACATCGCTGTCTTCAGTTGGGACACAGTTGGTTCGGTTTTAATTTCGCATCATGTCATAAGGCTTCCTCAATTTCATGCTCGATGTCAAGGGAGCTGCCTTACAAGGTAGCTAAAAGAGGTGTGGTTTCCTTATCCCATCCTGGAAAACTTTGCATATTTTCCCAGAATCCCCCTAGTGGAGCATCCATGGCTATAAGACTCCACACCCCTACACAGTGACCTTAATTAGCAGTCTCTGTAAGGAAAACTCTTACTTCTCGACCCTATATTTTATGATGAGTTTTCGAGAATACAAGCTCTCTTTGACATCCCAAAATTCACAGCATTTTATACACACTAGGTAATATCAAAGGATATTACATCATAGAGAAGTGGGAAATATTTAAGAAAACTGTCTAATAGAAAAACTGTCTCTGTTACCCATATCATCCAACTGTAGCACAGCTTGTTCTTAAATGCTATTGGAAAAAAGATCAGGGTTTTTTAATCTGTTGCCATGGATGAAGTGTAATATTGAAAAATATATTCTATAAACCTGCATAATCACTTTAAAGGGGTTGTCCCATGTTTAGGAGCATGGGATAACAGGGTGATCGGTGTGGGTCTGAGTGCTGGGACCCCCACCGATCACGAGAACAGGACAACTGTGATCCAGAGAACAGGGATTTTATTCTCACTAATGGGTTGACCAGAGACACTATGGATTCAAGCAGTGAGTAACAAAAATGTTGCGCCCAGTTTAGGTAACACTATACTATGGAAGAATGTATGAAGACATCAGAGGAGATCAATGTCTTGTTAGAGTGGTCTGTAGTCGCCATTCATGACAGTAGTCATTTATGTAGGTTTTAGGCAGCTAGAAGAGAAGCATCCTGTACATATATCCATTTACAGATAGGGGGAAAATACACATAAAATAAGACAATGCAGGGTAAAAACATTGTCATATTAAACAATAGGAGTGAGGGCCCTGCTCGTGAGCTTACAGTCTATGAGGGTAAACGGGTGACACAAGAGGTATAAGAGCTTGTATAATTGTCCAGTCATTCTTTATAAGGGAATGAAATAAAAATATTTTAATAAATAAAAATGCTGCTACTAATATACAGAGACCAAGGTTAATAGGACCGCAGCAAAGTTTGGAGCTTGGTGCCTGGTGTTTCACAGATAATAGATGGGAGGAGTACACAGAATTGGTTAATATAAAGAGAGTTAAAGTTGCATGTAGTTAGGGAATGTGATAGGCCTGTGTAAAAAGATGGGTTTTAAGAGCATGTTTGAAGCTTTGATAGCCCGAGGAGAGCATTCTAGACAATTGGTGCAGTTTGGGACGAGCCCGGGAGATGTGAGTGGGAGGTTCAAATAATGGCTGCGGAAAGACAAGAAGTTCCATTTTGAAAAGATAAAGTTTGAAGAAGAGAGGAGATGATGTTAAAGACAACAGAGAGACAGTCACTGGTTTTCCAAAATAAGGCAGAGGTGATACTACGTGCAAATTTATATAGCTGGGTATCATCAGCATAAATATGAGACTGAAGACCAAATCTTCTGATGGTTTGTCCAATCCGGTCTATGTAGAGGGAAAAGAGAAGAGACCTAGGACTGAGCCCTGTGGAACCCCTGACAGTGAGAGGAAGAGGAAAAAAGGAAAATCCAGTGAAGGAGGCACTGAAAATGCGGTCAGGGGATAGTAAGAAACCCAAGAAAGTACAGTGTCCTTCAGGTCAATAGAGCAAAGCATCATTAGGAGGAGCTGCCGGAACACTGCATCAAATGCTACCAAGAGATCTAAAAAAACAAAGAGAATAGTGCCATTTGGATTTGGCAGTAAGAAGATGACTGGAGAGCAGTTTCATTAGAATGCATTGTGCGGAAACCAGATTGTAGGGGGGTCAAGGAGGGAGGTAGCTGACAGAAATTGGGTTAGTTGAGAACAGACAAGGTGTTCCAGGAGTTTGGAGATGAAAGGGAGTTAAGAGACTAGTCAGTAGTTCGTAGCACTGGATGGGTCTAGGGAAGGTTTCTTTAATAATGGGGTAACAACCGCCTGCTTGAAGGAAGAGGGAAAGGCACCAGAAGAGAAAGAGAGAGAAATTGAATATTTTTAGTGAGGTGAGAAGTGACCACTGGGCAGAGGGACTCTACAGATGTGATGGGTAGGTGTCACTAATGCAGGTAGTAGGGCGAGCAGAGTAAAGAAGCCTGGACACTTCTTCCTCTGTAACTATCTGCAAGGAAGAGGTACCAGAGGGAAGGGGTTAGTGGAATGGGAAATTATTCCCTGATAAATTTTAGTGTCATAATATTCAGAGTGTACAATGCTAAAAGTTTTTCATGGTTAATCTTCTCATTTACATTTGTTTTAGTGTGCCGGTGATTGTGGTCTTCATCAGATTTATTACCAACTTGGTCCGACGCCAGTACAAGGTCATATGATATGTGCTGGCTAATCATTTGCAGATTACAGGTGGGACATGGAAGAGACTGATCCTTTCCCAGTCCTTCATGTGACATGGAGCTGTCATAAAGAAATAATAAGTAAGGTAAGGCTGTTACTTCGATATGACATATGACAACACATTCTATCAGTATCACTGGATTAGTGATAAAGTTCTTCTAAAGCTACCATGGTGCATTCAGTCACAAAAATTATTTAAGAGGAAGAATAGAAGCTCTTATGTATAAGCTCCTCTCAATTTCATTGTGTTGCAATAGGTTATTATTATTTTCTTTATGTTTCCATGTTAACTTCATGCCCCATTATCTATTTTGGATTTGAGGATACAAAGACAAGATACCTTTCGCTGACATTTCATGCAATGACATCTACAGTACGTCTCATCAAAATGAAAGTTTCCTTTTTCTACTTTGATCACACATTGTAATGTGCTGTAGAAAAATCCGGAAAACCCCTGTATCTTTAAACTTCTGTACCAATATAATGTCACAGCACTGTCACATCATGACATAGCGGAGTTGATGTGTGACATCATGTCAAAACAACCTTGTAACATTGCAGGAAGAGCACAGGATACCTGGAACAATCAGTAGGACTTGTGTCCAAGAGCGATAAGCATTAATATTTCAAGAACGGCTTCTATGGAAACAGGCTGAAATCTATTACTTTTGGGCTCTTCTTGTGTTGAGATTTTGCCTAGTAAAATGAATGAGGGGAAAACAGATAGGGTTTTCTCCCTTTTCATATATGGACGTTGTACTAAAAAGTGTAGGTATTTTTTTTTTGCATATTCCTTTCACTGGACTTATATTTTTATGCTGATATTCCAATCCTTGTTCTTTCCTTCTGGATCTTCTCAGCTAATAACTATACTTTTATTAAGGGGACATTCTGATCTTGAAAAGTGATGGCCTATTGCTAGGATAAGCATGTGCGATGACACTAACCCCGGCAATAGAATTGTGGTCAGACCACAGATCTTGACCGTACATTGGGCGGATTTCAAAGACCGACCACAGTGCCAGGGAGAGGACTCTGAGCATCATAGTAATATGAGTTAGGAGGAATCCATTCTTCTTCTGTAATCATGATTACAGTTTGTCGAGGAAGAAGGGATTCCTTACATCACATATGAATATATAATATGTGTTTGTATTTATTGTATTATTTCATGTTTATTTAACTGCACACAATTATTAATTTGTATTAATTTTTCTTAATTTAGTTCACACCTATCACTTTGTTCACATTGCAGTATCTTTATCTCCATCATGTGGCTCCATCTACTGGTATTAGTGGTAATCATTTTCCTGTACAGATGGTACAGGTACAGCCTGACCTTAGAAAATCTATCAGATAAATACGTGCTGATAACCGGCTGTGATTCAGGATTTGGGAACCAGCTGGCAAAGAGGCTGGATGAGCTTGGAATGAGGGTGCTGGCCACGTGTTTGACTGAGCAGGGAGCAGACAACCTGAAGAAGGAGACCTCTAGCAGACTGCAGACAGTGATCCTTGACATTGCAAACACTAGTAGTGTCCATTCTGTTGCTACATGGGTCTCTAATATACTTGGAGAAAAAGGTGAGTTTACCAAGATTATTTCAAATAAAAAATGGATTTAAGAAACTTTGGTAATGTATCATTTACCCTTAAAGGAAACCTACCACTTGTAGTGGCAGGTTTCTGATGAAAATACCGGGCACCAGCTCAGGGTGAGCTGGTGCCGGAGCTTATTTTTGTTAGTGTTTTAAACCGCGGTATCGCGGTTTAAAACACTTTTTAAAATTTATAGCCGGCGCAGGCAGGTACGCGCTCGGCGCTTACCATGCGCGCGGCTCTCCTTCACTTCCTATGTAGCCGCGCGCACGGTAAGCGTCGAGCGCGTACCTGCCTGCGCCGGCTATAAAGTTTAAAAAGTGTTTTAAACCGCGGTTTAAAACACTAACGAAAATAAGCTCCGGCACCAGCTCACCCTGAGCTGGTGCCCGGTATTTCCATCAGAAACCTGCCACTACAAGTGGTAGGTTTCCTTTAAGAACAAGAATCAAAACAATGGGGGTCAATGTTAGACTCGGCTGCCACTTCAATTCATTTCGGGGATGTCAAAGCAGGATCTTTGTGCTGTTGTTGCTATAAAGTGTATGATCTTAGTGTTTGAAAGATCTACCATACTAATATAGATAATGGCGCAGGGAAAAGTATTGATCCTCCACTGTACACACATGACACTATACTACAAGTACATTACTCCTATGCAGTACATGCCTATTAAAGGATTATATTGTTTATTCATTTGTTATTTACATATACAGTCATGGCCAAAAGTTTTGAGAATGATACAAATGTTAATTTTTACAAAGTCTACTGCATCAGGTTTTATTATGGCAATTTGCATATACTCCAGAATGTTATAAAGAGTGATCAGCTTAACCCCTTCACGCTCCGCGGCGGATATATCCGCCACGGAGCGCAGTGACTTAGCGCTCAGTGGCGGATATATCCGCCACGGCGCTTATGCCGGCTCGGCTCTGGATCAGAGCCGAACCGGCATCGGGAAACACGGGGTGCCGGCTGTAACTAATAGCCGGCACCCCAGTGTAACACCCGCGATCGGAGTTGTCTCCGATCGCGGGTGCTTAACCCGTTAGATGCCGCGGTCAGCGCGACTGCGGCATCTAACAAGTATCTGGGGGGTCTTTCCCCCACGATCGGCCCCCCCGAAGCGTTTTCGGGGGGCGCCGATCGTTGCTATAGTAACTCTGGGGTCCGATCTGGACCCCAGAGTTACTAGCAAGAATTGCCAGTAAGATGGCGTCTGTGACGTCATCTTACTGGCACAGTGCCAGCCTATGCAAGTGCATAGGCTGACACTGATAATACTCTGCAATACATGAGTATTGCAGAATATTATCATGAAGAAGCAATCAGAAGATTGCTTCTTCATGTCCCATGGTATAAAAGTGAAAAAGTAAAAAAAAAAGTTATTCAATAAAAAAATAAAGTCATAAATCACTAAAAATGCCCCAAACCCCCAAAACATATAAAGAGACATATAACTCAAAAAAAAAGTCTAAATCATAACACAAACCCCACATATATAGTATCACCGCGTCCGTAACAACCCGTAGAATAAAAGTAAATCATTATTGAACCCCCACGATAAACGCCGTAAAAATAAACTGTTATAAACCCTCCAAAAATTATGATTTTTACCTTTTCAATCCCACAAAAAATGATATAAAATGCGACCAAAAAACCATATGTACTCAGACATGATACTGGTGCAAAGTACAACATGTCCCGCAAAAAACAAGCCATCAACCAGCTCCGTAGCCAAAAACGTAACAAAGTTATGCCACTTGGAAGATGGCAATAAAAAAATTATAGATTTTTCCCCACATTAGGGTTTTGTTTGACAAATTTAGTAAAACGTAAGAAAATATATTCATGTCTGGTATCCCCGTAATCGTATCAACCCATAGAATAAAGATAACATGATTATTAGTCTATACGGTGAACACCAAAAAAAAAAAAGTCAAAAATCCAGTACAGAATTGATGCTTTTCTACTCCTGCCCTCAAAAAAAGTTCCTAAATTTTCAACAATAGGTGATACCAACCCCAAAATGGTAACAATGGAAAAAGCATCTCATCCCGCAAAAAAAATGCCGTCACATGGCCCCAATAACGAAAAAGCGAAAATTTTATAGCCTTCAAAAGGGGCCAATGAGGAAACTAAAATCCTGGCAGCTGCAGCGCCCTCCTTCCCTTCTGCGCCTCGCTGTGCCCCCATAAAACAAGTAACGGCCACATGTGGGGGGTCTTTGTACTCAGGAGAAATTGCAGAACAAATTGTATGGTGGGTTTTCTCTTTTTATATTTTGGAAATGTGTAAATTTTGGTGCTAAATGAACGTATAAGGGAACAATATGACCATTCTAAATTTCACCTCCATATTGATTCAATTACTATGAAGATCTCAAGGGGTTAACAATCTTCATAAAAGCTGTTTCTGATAGCTTGAGGGGTGCAGATTTGAAAATGGGTTGGTTATATAGGGGGTTTTGATGCTAAATATGTAAAATTTCATTCAAAACTGTATTTATCCCCAAAATAGTCAATTCTGAAAATCCGGAAAAGCAATATTCTATTTGTAAGCCGCGTGACGTCAAAATAAATTATCCAGATATTTCAGAAATTATGGAAATGTAAAGTAGACAAGTGGGAAATGTTATTCAGCAACTTATTTAGCTGGTAAATCTATCTGCCTGAAAACGCAATGATTTAGAATTTCGAAAATGGCAAATTTTTCAAAAAATGTATCATATTTTCTTTTTTTTGTAAATAAACGCAAAACTTATCTGCCAAAATTTACCACTAAAATGAAGTACAACATGTGGGGAAAAAACAATCTCAGAATCGTTTTGATAAGTAACAGTGTTCAAAAGTTATAACCATATAAAGCGAAGCAAGTCAGAATCCAAAAAATCGGGCTGAGCCTTAAGCTGTAAAATGGCTGCGTCCTTAAGGGGTTAACAGCAATTCATTGCAAAGTCAATATGTGCCTAGAAAATTAACTTTTCCCCCAAAAACACATTTCAACTTCATTGCAGGCCTGCCTTAAAAGGAGCAGCTAACATCGTTTCAGTTATTGCTCCATTAACACAGATGTGGGTGTTGATGAGGACAGGGCTGGAGATCAATCTGTCATGATTAAGTAAGAATCACACCACTGGACACTTTAAAAGGAGGCTGGTGCTTGGCATCATTGTTTCTCTGCTGTTAACCATGGTTATCTCTGAAGAAACACGTGCAGTCATCATTGCACTGCACAAAACTGGCCTAACAGGGAAGATTATCACAGCTAGAAAGATTGCACCTCAGTCAACAATCTATCGCATCATCAAAGATTTCAAGGGATGAGGTTCCATTGTTGCCAGAAAGGCTCCTGGGCGCCCAAGAAGGACTAGCAAGCGCCAGGACCATCTCTTAAAAGTGTTTCAGCTTCAGGATCGGGCTACCAGAAGTGCAGAGCTTGCTCAGGAATGGCAGCAGCCAGGTGTGAGTGCATCTGCACGCACTGTGAGGAGGAGTCTCTTGGAGCAAGGCCTGGTGTCAAGGAGAAGGGTGAAGAAGCCACTTATCTCCAGAAAAAACATTAGGGACAGACTGATATTTTGCAAAAGGTACAGAGAGTTGACTGCTGAAGACCAGAGTAAAGTCATTTTCTCTGATGAATCCCCTTTCCGATTGTTTGGAACATCTGGAAAACAGCTTGTTCGGAGGAGACAAGGTGAGCGATACCACCAGTCTTGTCTCATGCCAACTGTAAAGCATCCTGCAACAATTCATGTGTGGGGTTGCTTCTCAGCCAAGGGAATTGGCTCTCACAGTCTTGCCTGAAAACACATCCATGAATAAAGAATGGGACCAGAATGTCCTCCAAGAGCAACTTCTCCCAACCGTCCCATGCCTTTTCCAGCATGATGGAGCACCTTGCCATAAAGCAAAGGTGATAACTAAATGGCTCAGGGAACAAAACATAGAGATTTTGGGTCCATGACCTGGAAACTCCCCAGATCTTAATCCCATTGAGAACTTGTGGTCAATCATCAAGAGATGGGTGAACCAACAAAAAACAACAAATTATGACAAAATGCAAGATTGTGCAAGAATGGACGGCTATCAGTCAGCATTTGGTCCAGAAGTTGATTGAGAGCGGCCAGGGAGAATTGCAGAGGTCCTGGAGAAGAACGGTCAACACTGCAAATATTGACTTGGTGCATTAACTCCTTCTAACTGTCAATCAAAGCTTTTGTTACTCATAATATGATTGCACTTGTATAAAAACATCTGACAAACACACATAAAATCCAGCGGGCAACAGATCATGTGAAAATATAATATTTGTGTCATTCTCAAAACTTATGCCATGACTGTTTATCCAAATGTTCAGCTGCAAGTAATGTTCTGTTCACATGGGTATTTAGTTCATATTGTCTATAGAAAAAATTCTAAAATAATGGAGCTCCTATACAGTAGGGATATGTATTTCGTCCAAGTTTTTACCCACCTACAAAGAATAGAGAGGTTTGTAATTTTTATTGCAGGTACAAGTCAACTGTGAGAGACAAGCTAAGAAAAAATAATTAATTAGCATTTTATTGCATGAAATAAGCATTTTATATCATAGAAAAACAGAACGTAATATTTGGTACAGAAAAAAATTACAGAGGTCGGATGTTTCTGTCACGGGTGTCCCTGCAATCCATGCTGAAGATCGCAGGCACACCCATGCTCCCTGTGGCGGCGCTGCCCCATCCCCTGGCCTGCACTCACCACTCCACGCTCCCGTCCAGGTTAGGCTGTGCGCGCGTCCCCGCTCCCTAGGGCGCGTGCTGGCACTCGATAATTTAAAGGGCCAGCGCACTTCCCTGATGGATCTTTGAGCTCATAGCCTAAGAGAAAGCTTCCTTGCGATTGTTCCTTGTATTCCTGTTATGACCTCGGACCTGACCTGTGACCTTGCATCTCTACCGCCAGCCCTGACACCCAGCCTGTTCCTGACTACGAGCCTGAGTGTTGATTTATGTACCGTGACCTTGGTTGCCATCACAGGCTAGTCGCAGCTGTGAAACAACCTGTTGGCACCCTGTCGCAGCAAGTCCATCCCGCTTTGCAACGGGCTCTGGTGAAGATCAGGTGCCACTTAGATTCCAGTCCCAGGTGTCGGCTAGTACCATCTCCTGCGGTGGTCCAGGGGGTTCACTGACCCCGAGCCATGACAGTTTCCTACATTTCTTGACCAAGGTTGCACACAGTACAGCAGGGATTTTGGACCAGTCCTCCAAATGGATCTTCTTCAGATCTGTCAGGTTTCTTAGCTTTCGCTGGCCAGCATTGAGTTTCAACTCCCTTAAAAGATTTCTGATTGGGTTCAGGGCTGGAGACTGGCTAGACCACTCCAGGACCTTGAAATGCTTCATACATAGCTGCTCCGTAGTCCTCGCTTCATACAGAGCTGCTCCCTAGTTGCTCTGGCTGTGTGTTTTGGGTTATTGTCATACTGGTAGACTTATCTTCAATGTTTTTTCTGAGACAAGGAATTTTTTGTCCAAAATCTTGTGATACATGGCCCCATTCAGCCTCTCTTCAATATGGTGCAGTCTTCCTGTCCCCTTTGCAGAAAACCACCCTCAAAGTATGATGTTTTAACCCTCACATACTCACCCTTTTTCTTCCTCTAAACACAGTTGATAATAAATAGTTCTATTTTGGTATTATTTGACCACATTACCTTCTCCCATGCCACCTCTGGATCATTCTGATGGTCAGTGGGGAACTTTAAACAAGCCTGGGCTAACCCTGCATGATTTTTATCCATGACAGCGTAGTGTGTTACTAATGGTAATCTTGAGAGACTGTGAGACTTTGTTCCAAGCTGGCTTCAGGTCATTAACCAGCAGTGGCGTAACTAGAAGCTGATGGGCCCCAGTGCAAAGTCTGTGCCAGGCCCCCCGACTATAATGTATGGTTTATAGTAATAGTCTTCTCATATGGGAAAGTGACACCATAAGGGCCCTCTGAACCTCTTGGGCCCGGGTGCAACCACAACCTCTGCACCCCCTCAAGTTACGCCCCTGTTAACCAGGTCCTCCTGTATAATTTTTGGCTGATTCCAGATCTTCTCAGAATCATCCTTACCCCACTAGGTGAGATCTTGGAACATAGAGCCACAGATTTGAGGAAGATTCATCATTTGTTTCTTTCATTTTCTAATAATTGTGCCAACAGTTGTCTTCTCACCAAGCTACTTGCCTATTATCCTGTAGCTCTTCCAAGCCTTGTGCATGTCTACAATTGTCCCAGGTGTCCTTAGACAGCTCTTTGGTCATGTCCATGGTTGAGAGGTTAGAGTGTGATCGATTGTGTGGACACGTGTCTTTTATACAGGAAACAATTTCAAACTGATTGAATTAATACAGTCAATGAGTGCAGAGTAGGAGGAGCTTCTTAAAGAAAACTTAACAGCACTGAGAGAGACAGAATTCTTGCTTGTTGGTAGGGGATCAAATACTTATTTCATGCAATAAAATGCTAATTAACTATTTAAAAATAATACAATGTGATTTTCTGGATTTTTTTAGATTCAGTCTCTCACAGTTAAAGTATACCTACAGTAAATAATACAGAGCCCTCTATTTTTTGTAGGTGGTAAAGTTAGCAAAATTGCCCTGGGATCAAATACTTATTTTCCTCACTATACTTTTCAATGTTATTTCCCACAAATGTTTCTTCTGTGTGAACTAGCCGTTACATTGTTTCCCAAATGCCACCATATTAATGTCACACAGTAATTTGCTCCATGGCAAAACCTTTTGACACATATGAAAACTTGTCCATATAATGTTTTTTTTTCTATATGACCAAAGCCGCCTATTGTCACAGTAAAACCACTTAGGCTCCATTTGCTTTTTATTGGGCTTTTGAATATAGGGGTCACAACATTGTGATTGTCCACCATCTACAAAATAACATAACTTTAAAACTTGGGCCAACACCTTTAAAGGAGTTGTCTAAGACATTGGGGCACATTTACTTAGCCGGTCCCTGTGATATCCCCGAGGTCCGTTGTCCATCAAGGATGAAATCTGCCGCGATTCAACAAGTTTGTGCACCCGAGATCCTGCATGTGTCGCTTCCCCGCTCAGGTCCGCTGGAGTACACCTTCTCCTTCTCGGTGTATGTGAGTGCATGTTTTGCGACATCCGCTCAAAATCCCGCGATTTGTGTCGCATAAGAGTCACCGCAATTGCACCAAAATCTGATCGCGTGCGCCAAAAACCCCTGTAAAATGCGTAGCAAAACTGCAATAGTCGGGAAACCCGATGGAAATGCGGTCCGCAGACCCTTAGTAAATGTGCCACAATCTATGTCCATGTACATTATAAACTTATGGAGGCCATAGGGGGGCATAAGCCAGACTATTATTTTTATATAATGTGGATATCACAATCTCCTGAACCCTTTGTCCTGGCCTTGCTTTTCAATAAAGATGTATGCATTAACTATTGTATATTGGCACATACATCTACATAGTTTTTTTTTATATGTTCCTTATATTTTATCTTAGATCTCTGGGGCTTGGTGAATAATGCTGGAACTGGCATGCCTGGAGCCCCTAATGAATGGCTATCAAGAGAAGATTTTGCAAAAGTTTTGAATGTGAATCTGCTTGGTCCAATCGATGTGACCCTCAAACTTTTGCCTTTATTACGCAAATCTAAAGGCCGCATAGTTAATGTTTCAAGTATTGTAGGAAGAGTGACATTCTGCGGGGGAGGTTACTGCATTTCTAAATTTGGAGTTGAGGCATTTTCAGACAGTCTGAGGTAAGATGTCCGAATTCTTTACATTTACAATAGTCTAGAAGAAAAATGAACTGCAGAACAATTAAGGACTTGGTCTTCTAGAGGGGTGCCCTCAGTAAATAGTTTCAGCTTCCATTTGAAAGTTATGAAATGTATGAATTCCATGGGTTTTTTTTTATATGTGTTCAAAGTTCCGCTCAAGGACTCCTTACAGGTCCGGCGCCAGCACCCAGAAAACCGGGCAAGTGCCAGGGCCCACAGCTGCTGGGAGGGCCCACTCGTGGCCAAACCCTCATCCCCAGCAGCCTGGCTGTGCCGGGTGCTGACGCCGTAAAGCGGCGCTCTGTGTGCTGCAGGACGCTGCCATGTGTCTCTGCAACTGCTGGCAGGAGGAGAAAGACGGCGAAGGGGAAGCTCTGGACCTGAGCAGAAGACTCAGGTGAGTACTATTCTTTTATTTTGAAGGATCACATTTACTAGTTCATATGGGGTGAGGAGGGGTCTGTATATAATGAATGGGGGTGAGGAGGGGGCTGTATAAAATGAATGGGGGACAAGGAGGGGGCTGTATATAATGAATGGGGGAGTGAGGAGGCGGCTATATATAATGAATGGGAAGGTTAGGAGGGGGCTGCATATAATGAAAGGGGGATGAGGAGGGGGCTGCATATAATGTATGGGGGGTGAGGAGGGGGCTGCATATAATTTATGGGGGATGAGGAGGGGGCTATATATAATGAATGGGGGTGAGGAGGGGGCTATATATAATGAATGGGAAGGTTAGGAGGGGGCTGCATATAATTTATGGGGGATGAGCAGGGGGTTGCATATTATTAATCCATGGGGGTGTGCATATAATTAATTAATGGGTTGAAGAGGCTGTATATAATGAATCCATGCCATTATGCAAGTTTACTCTAAAAGGGCCCACTGAGGCTCGGTCGCCCAAGGGCCCCCTGGAGCCGGCCCTGACTCTCATCACACAGGTGATAAATCAAATGGGAAGAACACAGGGAGCAATTTCACGTCCAGGATAGTAGAGGAAAACAAAAACACTCCTATGTTCACGGATTACTCCATATACTTGCTTAGATCTCCCAGATACCCAGACTATACTTCATCCGAATCCACTAAATGAAAGACATAGGCAGTACCATAGTGTAGATTATTCAAGGGTAATTTTAATATCTTTTTAAAAGTTAAACTCACAAAATGACTTCATAAAAAGGCCTATACCATAAGAACAAATGCTGAGCACGCCAACCAGTCTTAGCCCGACCCAGGGTTTTGCCCAATTGCGGCTTCTTCCGGGGCATGGAGTAATCCGTACAAGGGTGTGACCATAGGAATGTTTTCATTTTCCTCTACTATGCTGGACGTGAAATTGCTCCCTGTGTTTTACCGATCTACATAGAGACTTTATTAGGACAATGTTTTGGTGTGCAGCTCCTCCGATAAGTATCCTCTTTTGTCAGTAAATTGCAAGATTTATATTGCATGTTTTTTTATGCACAGCACCTAAAGTTAATGCAACATCCCCCGCCTGACTTACTGGCTTGGAGGCAGCCGGATTCCCTTGGTACCTAAGTGGCTGGTTTAAGCACGGCCTAGTGCTGGCTATGCCACGGTTGCTTGGTTCAGGTGAAGCAGGCCTCGTCCACTCTGGGCAGATCTGCTAGGCGGATTGCAAGAAGAAGGCGAAACTGCAGTTATTTGGAAGTAGTTATCCTTAGGCTACGTTTGTAAGGGATCCTCGGGTAGAGGGGAAGCCCGTGATCTCAGTGGCAACCAGGGATCAGACTTAGACAGGAGATGTAGAACATCAATTCACAGTTCCTTTATTCAAAAACTCGAACACGGCAATGGCAACAGGGCGAGGTAAAAGCCCAACCTGTCCAGGTCCAAGGTAGGTGGTTGCATAATGTCTGGCAAAGGATGCTCACAGTCTACTTTCAGTAGCTTTGGGCTGGAGAAGTTAAGTGCTGCTTTTGGAGCAATCCTAGGCAGGCTCTGTTAGGGATCAGAGTTGCAGGAAACCTGCAGGCTTTGGACAGGATTCAGGATTATTAAAGATAACTTCATAAAGTAACCACTTAAAATGTAGGATCAAGTTTTCCATACTTCACCTACATCTTAGGGATATTTAAAGTGTAAAAGGTTCGTAAAGGACCCATCTAGTGGGCCATTACAGGAAGATAGCACTCATAAGCTCTCGTGCTATATCTGTGAAAGGGCTGCTAGTTACAGTTAGTTATAATATTGGTTCTCCGGTACCATGTTCAAATTTGACTGCTATGTTTGCGCACTGGTGATGCCTTTCTAAGTATTCACTTGGAACCTTAAATCTTTATCCCTTCTATATTCAAGCACCTTCTCATACAAGTTTTATATGTGCTAGTCATTTTCTTCAGTAATTGAGCGTAAAGGTTATGTAGTATCTGAAACAGTTACATGAAAAAAATATGTAAACACTGTTAAAAGATAGAAGATCATCCAAGATTCACTTTGCTGAAGCCTTGACAAATTTGTCTAAAGATTCGATTCAGCTCTGTATCCATTTGGTTTTAAATGAATATTGCTCCGATTGTCCTTGGGATATGTATTGCTATATAACCTCTTCTATTCTTTAACATAAAGAACATAAAGATTTTTTCTATGATAAGCCCTTATATCATTTTTTTTTTTTTTTTTCACTTCACCTGTCTTCCGTCCCCAAGAATGACAGGAGTAGCTGGACACCATTTTTTGAACGCTTTGTCCACAGCAAAACAGAAAAAGTTCAGATTCTGAAAAAATTTGCCAGATTCGTGCCAAACTAAAAACCAACAAATAGATATGCTCTTAATAATATCTTAATAAAAGTAAAAGTCACTCAGACTCTAAAGTATTCTTATAGACGTGAAATGAAACCCTTCGGAGTAAAAGTGTCTATTATAGAACCTGGTTACTTCAGGACAGGATTGAATAATATGCAAAATATGAAAGACACTCTAAAGAAAATATGGAGAAACGTTCATCCAGAAATCCGTTATAGCTATGGTGAAGAATATTTTCACAACTGTAAGTAGCAAAACCCCACAAAAAGGTAACTGATGTTTAAGCTATTTGCTTGATAAAATGCCTTATGGAAGGGGAAGTACAGATGGGAGATTGGTAGGATTAGGAATATGAAATAAGAATTGCCCTTTTTACATCAGGGATCGTTTGACTGATCGATGTTCAGAAACTCCAAATTCAAGTGCTGATTAGACCGGTCTCCTGATTCTTTTACTTCTTACTTTATTGCTGTATTCTTTGTCCCTGGCTACATTCTTGACTGTACTTTGCCTCATGATTCTGTACCACACCTTAGTTTTGATCCGGTTATCCTGACTACCCTTGTGTCTGTCTGTCTCTGTTTGAACACATAATCAGAGTAGGGAATGTTGACCAGTTGCCGCCCTTGAGTTAGGACAGAGGTTGTAGGTTAGTTCAGGATCTGCACCTATTACTATTGTTGGCTGTGTCTAAAAATGCAGTCTATTAATTTTTCCTTTTTTTTTTCCTTTTTACAGATGTGAGTGATTTAGAGAGAACATTTCTCTCCTTTAGCAAAGAAGATCTGACACCGGTCACAGACTGCATGGTCCACGCACTTACTGCCGTACACCCCAAAACTCGCTACTCTGCAGGATGGGATGCCCAACTTTTCTATGTTCCACTTTCTTATGTTCCAACATTTCTGGCTGACTTTCTGCTTACCAGGGCTGCTCCTACTCCTGCTCATTGACGATAATAGTTTATTTTAATCAATTTTACATTTACCCTTTATGGTGAAGTTGGTGACTTATTAGGTTGCTCATTACATAATTCAAAGAGAGAACTAATTTAAACTGGAAACTATATGTTCTCGATATAGGTATCTAACTATCAACATTTTATGAGAACATTGCTTTCAGCCCTAAGTTCAACCAAGGAAGGGATTGTATGAGAGAGGGATTTAAGGGAAACAATTATATATTATAACATAACTTTCAATGTTATTTTAATGTAAAAAAGCATCTAGTGCCTAGATGCCTAGTGCTCTACACCAAGATCTCAGCCATGCATTTAACTCCCTGAGCTACCGCTGTCTTCTCTGTGTAGCACTTGGCACAGGTATTATTCCAGAGAATACTACCTTGGAGCTTTTACCAGCACTAAGTGTAGGAAGAAACTTAGTATGGACTATCCATCCCCATTAGGCCCACACAAGGTAACAGAATTGCTGATGCTTGTAGTACTACCCGTGTATTTTAACTCTGCTAACTGTATATATATTATTATTTGTACTGTTTGTCTAATGTGCCCTTAAGCCAATTAAATATAAATGACCTGAATTACTCTTTTATCTTGATCCATAAATCCCCACCTCTGTGTTTGAGTTATGTACATGCTACTGAGTTGGCTTCTCACCCGATATAATCCCGTTATGGATCTGGCTTATATCAAATGACAGCTGGTGGCAACCTACTTTCAGACTTTCAGATTTGTGAGTTGGTGTTGTGCCATTTCTGGGGGTTTTGTGCACAGCTCTAACTCACTTCTTGCACCCCCCTTCGTTCAGGGTGTGTCTATAAAAACAATAATTAATTGACCTTTCGCACCCCTCAGGGAGACAGCAAACCATTCAGCTAAGGTGGTCTTGGGGACAAATGATTCTGTCTGCCTTCCTGATTATAGAGTCCAGTGCCTTACAACCACTAACTGCCTTGGCTTACCTGCACTACCAATCCCCCTACTACTAGCTGGTCTGCTCCCCCGGCTTGCACAGCCTATTTATCTTATACTGCTCCTCCGGCTGTTAGGAAGAGCAGGATCTGCTAGGTCTGCCATTTCTGACACTGACATTCTTACATCATTGCACAATTTTGCTTAGGTTTTCCTTTTCTTGAACCCCTTTTATCCCCTCTGTTTACTGTAACCCAGCTACCTACCCGATCCTCCTGGCTTTCTTCTCCACCCTTCACTTCTATCCCACTTATTGCTTGCTCAATTAGCAGCATGTATTTTGAGGCTGTGAAAAACTTAGAACAGGTCCTCTCCCTGCCAGTGTTTGTGGGTTTGGGAAAGTGAAATATATGGATGGCACATTGGTAACATACAGATGACAGGTGGAATGTTTTTGTGGACATGGATTACAAGACAAACCGCAAAGACTTTGCAGCCTGAATATAGAGCAAATGCTGTCTCTGGATGCTGGTAATTTACTGAACTTTGGCCTCAACCTCCAAATTTCAACGTAAGAGTTACGAAAGGTGTCTGCAATGAAGCTTTATTGTTCATTATTGTTTCCCTGACAGCCCAAAATTTTGAAAATTCTATTGGCACAGGGAGGAAACAATGCATTGTCTGGAGTTACAAAATATACCAGTTCCAACTTACATACAAATTCTACCTAAGAACAAACATACACAACCTATCTTGTTTTTGTAACCTGCTGAGGATCGTCGGGGAGCGGCGATCCGTCCCCATGACAGCCTCAGGTCTTCCGAAGACCCGAGGCTGACTCGTATTAACACTATCATTGCAATATGATGCACATTGTAATGAGTGAGGAAGAAAATCCCCATATACTGCCATACTGCAGTATGGCAGTATATGTTAGGATTGATCAGACAACCTAGGGTTAGAGTACCCTAGGGAGTCTAAAAAATAGTAAAAATAAAAATAAAAAAAAGTTTTAAAAAAATATAATAAAAAAACCTAAAAATTCAAATCATCCCTCTTTCCCTAGAACTGCTATAAATATTAATAAACAGTAAAAATCATAAACACATTAGGTATCGCCACGTCCTTAAATGCCAGATCTATCAAAATATAATAACGTTTCACTGCGTTTGCACTTTTGTGCCATTTTGAAAAATATTAAAAAAATATAAAAAGTGATTAAAAGGTAGCACAGTTCTAAAAAATAATAGCAATGAAAATGTACAGACCCAAAGAATAAATAAAACCTGTAATTTTGGGCACACAGTGAAAGCCGTAAAATCCAAGCCCACAACAAAACTTCACAAATGCGTTTTTTCACCATTTTCATTGTATTTGGAATTTTTTTCCCGCTTCCCAGTACATGGAAATTTAAATACCATCACTATGAAGTGCAATTTGTTGCGCAGAAAACATGCCATCACATAGCTCTTTAGGTGGAAAAATTATAGTCATAGATTTATGAATGTGGAGAGTGAAAGATGGAAGTGAAAAAACTAAAAAGGGCCAGGTCGTTAAGGGGTTAAAGGGGCTGTCTAGGATAAAAAAAATAGTTTTTTTAAAAAAATCTACTGGAAAATTGTGGAGTATTGGAACATTGTATATAAAATCCTTCTGTCTATTGTATGTGCACTGCATTTGTCAGACTCTAAAAGACATTTATATTAAGAGAGGAAAACACAAACGGGTACAATACAGTGTGCATTATTTTGTTATTAGTGGGTGAGATATGCAGATTAGCCTCTCTGTTATCAATATGATTGTGAAAGGCTCATGTGTAACTGTAGAACTGCTAGTGACACCTAGTGGACAATGAGAAAACTGCTATTATCTTTCAACTATCGTTATTAAGTGTCTTTTTTGTTGCAAATAGAACATTTAATTCATATTTCATTAGAGGAACAAAAGTGTTTAATAAAGTATATTGAAAAAAACCTCCTTTGTCACTGTCTTTATACATTTTATATTTTTAAATGATCATCGCCCTTTAATATTAGGAAATTATTCACATCACCATGGCTTTACAAAAGGGGCACTGACAGCCCACTCCATATCTATTTCCAAAAATATGCAGAAAAGACACGGATTAAATTATATTCTGATGCCTTCAGGCTAGTAAATGATTATTTCAGTTCCCTGTCCAACTCTAATAATGATCCTTAATGCCAAAGCCCAAGGTGCCTCTAAATATGACCCATAAATGGACCACCAAAAGACATTAACCTAATAATTCACAAGAAGAATTTAAGAATGTAAAATCAAAATTATTAACAAAACAACTTATTCTAAATAGCGATTAGAGGAAGCAGAACACAGTGTTTATTCTGTGTCAAAAATTATGGGTTTGGGTCTCAGAGGTGGGATCTGGCTGAATCTCCTTGGATGAACTGGGCAGAGTGCCAGCTCTCATCCTTAGCTTGCTGCAGAGCCCTCCTCCGCAACTCTCCAATCATCACAGAGACCACAAGCGTAATTTTGCCGGCGACATGTGATGACTCGTCCCCCTGTGCCGGGTCAAAGGCTGAAGAGACCTATAGCAAGAGGTGAGCCAGCGCAGGCGGATGCATGATGTCATCATGCATAGTCTAGAGAAGGCGCAGAGAGGATAAGAATGTTTTAGATTTTTTTTAGCATATTCTATTGTTGGGCCAACAATGTGACTTATAGGGACATTACTGTAACTACTGGCTACTGGGGATTTTGACTGGGTTATGGGGGCAGGCACTGTGACTACTGTCTACTTGGGGCAGGCACTGTGGCTACTGATTATTATGGGAAGGTACTTGGTCTACAGGCTACTGTGGGCAAGCATTAGGACTATTGATAAGTGAGGGCCAGGCTAGTGGCTACTGTGTGACAAATACTGTGACTATTGACTGCTGGGTCAGACACCCTGACTATTTGCAACTGTGAGGCAGGCATTATGACTATTGGATACTTGAGGTAGGAACTGTAACTATAAGTTTGCTGGTGCAGGAACTGTGTCTATTGGATACTGTGGGGATGGTGCTGTGACTATTGAGTACTGTGTGGAGACACTGTGACTATATTAGCTACTGTGGAGGGGGAGCACAGTGACTATATTGGCTCCAGGGGAACAGCAGAACATTATTACATTTGTAATAAGAAGGTGAAGGGCATGATAATGAAGGGAGGAATAGTTTTATGTTGCTAAACATGCAGAGCGGAGTCTTGACTGGAAGAAGCTGAAATGAAATGAAAAGTAGAAGAAGAGGATGAAAGAGACTCCTCCAATCAAAAACCTCAGCTCACAATTCTGCCTCAATACTCAACACTCAATTTCAGACTGAGCTTGGTTCTATTTTTATGTACGTAGCTACGTTCTGTTGCTGCATTTATTTACTGAACTGGGTTATGACGGTGCATTTTTACTGAGCTGCTTTCTAGTGCTGTTTTCTTTCTACTGATCCTAGTTCTGCTGCTGTTTTTATGTACTGAGCTTGGTACCAAATCACATGTAAGAACTGGTCTTGATTCTTATGCTGTATTGATGTATAGAACTCACTTCTGGGACTTTATTTATGATATGAACATGATTCTGGTGTTGTATTTGTTCTACCTTCTGGATCTATGCATCTATTAGTTAACACTACATTTTTGTATTTATGTGTTGGTAATGGGGCTGTATTTCTCTATAGTAATATGTTAATTAAATCACTTTTAGACAGAAAAAGGTTTATTTCAATATTAAATGAATATAAAGTGAATTTTAAATATTTTAACTGTTGATTGTAATTGTTGATTAGAGTAGGTATTTTTTCTTGCGCCACGCTACACAATGGACTTCTTGCTTCTTATGTTGGGAGCCTGCAGTTAAAAATTTTAGTCCTACTCCTGTGCAAAACCAAACTTCTGCCAGAAATTTTGGTTTGGTATTCATCCTCACCTGGAAAAGCTGTTTGTTGCCAATCAACCAGCTTTTCACTCCCACCATTGACCCTTTAAATGCTGGTGGCTTTTTAAAGGGTTAACACCCACAACCAGTGACAGCAATGATTGCGGTTGTAAGTAGGGTGTTCGGGTTCCAGAACCAATAATGACTAATTCTGGGTCCAATAATGACTAATTCTGAATAAAACATTTGTTGTCTTGATTTCATAAACTCAGTTTTCTGAACATAACTAGAACTTTTAACCTCCCAGAGAGTATTCTCATTTGCCACCCCTGTTAGTAAGGCATTCCGTGAATGCAACACCCTTTTCGGGAAGAAGTATTTCCTTGTGTTTCCCTTGTGTAAGATTAGCAAAACACTTTCAAAGCATGACCTTCTGTTTTAGCATTTCCCCTGTAAAACATGTTTCCTTTCGTGGCTACACCATCCAATGTATGCAATTTTCCATTACTTCTGTATCCTCTATAGCACAGGCTTGGCTGTGTATGATAGACCCTTGCTGTCTCACATGCACATTTTACAGTCTTTGGAGTACAGTAACTGAGACTGAACATCACCTAAGGTATGCTCTGATTTTATAACATCACATTCTTGGTTTGAGGTTTCAACATATTTGGATGATAGTGTTGTCATACAAACAGAAAAGTAAATAATACTACTATATTATAAGAAGCAGTATGGATCCTTTTTCTGTTTTCTGCAACAACAGGTTTTCTTTTTGCTGTAATAACATGTACTATATGATAGAGCATAGAACTTAAATCAGAAATCATTCTTATAATATGTAGCGCGTTAGAATGAATCCTTGTGACCTTCTAGACATGGAAAAGATAATGCTAAATTAGAAAGATTTGGCAATGAGAAAACATATGGTTATTGTTTCTGATTTGGCAAACAGTCTCTGTAGATAGTATATAGAGAAACGTTGCATTGAGGTCTGGTTAAAGAGGATATAGTTACAACAAGTCTTAAGGGCCTCCCAAATCTTTCACAGCCCCATTTGAGAACACTGGTTCTTTAATAAGGAGAGAATAATTTAAATTATGTCTGGGGGGATGTGGTGAACATTTTTGTAATATACAGTATGTCATTAATAAATTCTGTTTCTATTGTTCAGATTTATTTTCTAATATTCTATTTACAGTCTTGTTCAATTTCCTCAGTATTACCTTGAAAATAAGACAGTGGCCCACATTTACTAAAAACTGTGCAAACTGCACTATGTGCAGTTTGTCTGTGTAGTGTGCAGAGGGTGCCAGATTCAGTTGCCCATTCTTCATTAATCTGGCGCTCCCTGCACTGCTCCGACACTTTTTATTTGGTGCACTTTTAATATGGGGCGTCCGGACTTTGCTTGTTAAATCTGGTCCATGGTCCGACTGAGCACCGGAACGCCCCTTTCAGTGCGGTATAGTGCAGATGTGTTGTGGGCACTTCTAAAATACATGTGCAATCAGTTTGCACTGAAAAGAATGTGCAAGGTCAGACAGAAAACTGGCGCAGGGACTTTAATAAATCTAGGCCAATGTTTTATATTAATTTTGGGTCCTAACGACGCTATAGGTCTTATTTTTAGGGGATGTCTTTTATTTCGATCAACAAAAATTCTGATTTAATGTTCAACAAAAAATGTAAATTAGTTAATGTAGTTACCACCAATATACTCTGTTTTAATTTACATCAAACTATGGTACATTTGCAGATCCTGATATTTCATCATCTTCTGGAACCTAATCATAACTCTCCAAACCCTGAATTTCATGTTGAATTTCTTGTGACTCCATTTCTTTTTGAATCATTGGGCCCAATCTCTCATGTTTAGTGAAATCACTTTCCATAAATGAGGCCTTATTGACCAGGTATCTATTTGTAGCGCAATTGTGATGCAGTGGTCAGTGATTTTATCCTATGAATCCTTCACCCATGTCACAACCTCTCTGACTGATCTACTAATGTACGGCATGGGGGTTGCTGTAGCAATGACTGCCGCTAGGTCTTATTTTCAGGAGAGGCTTTATATTTAAAAGCTTGAAAAAAACTGTGCTATGTCTTATTTTTGGGGGGTGGCTTATTTTCAGGGAAACAGGGTATTTGATGTTTCAGGAATTCATCTATTGGCCTAATGCTGGCACACAGTCAAATGCTTTACGGAGAAATGAATGATGGAAGTGAACGGAAATCCTGCAGGCGCACACAGCGAGTTTATTTGACCCAACTCTCTCATGGGAAGAGGGATTACAGGGATATATTCGTTTAGCATACTTTAAAGGGATGCTGTCACCAGGAATGTGATTTTTAGCTGGTGACAGTTTCCTATAGCCTATGATATGCAGATTTAAAAAATAAATTTTTAAGCATTCTGAATCATTTAGTACTTTATAATAGTTTGATTTTCATTGAACTTGATTTTAAATTGAATTTGATTAGTTTTTGAGCCAAATCTGGAATCCACAACATATCTTACAAAATCACAGAATGCTTATAAATAGGATACTAAACATGGTAATTGTAGGGCATATAACATGAGCTGCTTCATTTCTGTGGTGGCATATTAGTATCATTTACATACAATTTGCTTTTCAGACTCGTTCTTCTTTGTAATTCTGCAGTGATGGGAAATTAAGTTGGCATCCTGGCTCAATGTTTTTGTGTTTCCAAATGAAAGGCATTTCCTGCTTACACAAAAGTTCTTTGTCTTCTTATAAGCAGTTGTGCACCTTTGCCAACCAGTCTGTGATTAGAATTACAATCCTTTTCATCCTTGACATCCAAGACACATCTGGAAGCTCCAAGCCCAGACTGCAGTACAGTACATCCCAGTTCGGGAATGGGAGGCCTGCTGCACTTAGTTATAGCGATCGTGCCTGGATGCTGGAGCTCGGGGTACAGCTGCTTGTGTTTCCCAGGTAAAAATCTATAGTTTTCTTATAAATAAATTAGGGAATCTTTATAAGAATGGAAGATAATAAGAGCTGGAAAAGTTCATTACCCGAAGAATACAACATTTGGGCTGATGAACTTTACATTTGCCAAGTAATCTTTAACTCTGCATGAAGCGATTATTTTTTTACTCTCAACTATTTAACTTTATTGGGCTCATTTACTAAGAGTCGCGCTGCTCACTTTCTTCAGACTGTGCACCTTTTTTGGGGATAGGTAGGTGTCGCTGGGATTTTGTCGTACACGATCGTTTTTGGCACAACCGCTCTGGCTTCCATTTGACACAATTTAGGGGGCGGGCCGTCGGATGATTCGACTGATTCGGACTGAGCCCGGGATTTAACATTCAAATTGTGTCGCAAGCCCAAGCACTTACATGCACCAATTAAAAGATGATGAACTCTGTCGGACCAAAGCGGGAAATCGACACATTCAAGATATTGGACGCACGATCTTAGTGAATCGCAGCACAGTGCATTATAGGCGGACAATGCACTTTCGGTGAACTCCAGCAGCCGGGTATGTAAATGTTCCCCTATGTGTTATTTCTGCTTTCTTGTGTCAGAGTGGAAATTGTCCCTGAACGGTGACATAATTGTATGTATAATCCCTGTACTGGGACATCACTATGTCTATTATCCCTGAACTGTGATATCATTGTATGTATTACCCAGGTACTGTGGCGTCACTATATTTTCCCTGAACTGTGGCATCACAGTGTGATTTATCCATGTACTGTAAGGTTGCTGTGTGCTTTATCCATGCACTGTGACAACACTGTGTGAATTGTTCCTGTACTGTGACATCACTGCAAGTATTATCCCTTGTACTGTTACATCACTGAGTCTATTATCCCTGTATGGTGACATAACTTTGTATGTTATTTCTGTACTGTGACATCAATATGTGTATTATGCCTGTACTGTGACATCATGGTGTATTATCCCTGTACTGTGACATCACTGTGTGTATTTTCTGTAATATGGCATGTATTCTCTGTACCTGACCAGGGGCCCGGGAAATAAAAGTAGCCCTGGAAGAGTCCCCAATTTGTAGGTGTGTTCCAGCTTTGGGTGGCGTTAGCAAAAAATTGTATTAATCACATTAACATTGTTATGTAGAAAGCCCAATGAACAAAATTTGCGGCTTTTGCTAGTAGCTAGGCCTAATGTTCAAGTAAATAAGAAGTGGAAAACTAGCATCAATGACATTCTCCTTGTCTTGCTTATATGTGATTAAAAAAATTGATACTTGCTTCTAGGTAGAAGAATATAACTACTATAATGCTGCCCCTATGTACAAGAATATAACTACTATAATACTGCCCCCTATGTACAAGAATATAACTACTATAATACTGCCCCCTATGTACAAGAATACAACTACTATAATACTGCCCCCTATGTACAAGAATATAACTACTATAATACTGCCCCCTATGTACAAGAATACAACTACTATAATACTGCCCCCTATGTACAAGAATATTATTACTATAATACTTCCCCCTATAAATATATACTACTATAAATATATACTACTATATAAACTACTATAACACTGCCCCCTATGTATAAGAATATAACTACTATAATACTGCCCCTATGTACAAGAATATAACTACTATAATACTGCCCCCTATGTACAAGAATATAACTATTATAATTAAAAAACCTCTCCTTTATTAGAGGCCAAACCCTCTGACGCGGGAGAGTTGCTTATAAAGTAATTACCGTATTTTCCAGACTATAAGGCGCACATAAAAGCCTTGGATTTCCTTGGAAATCCAAAGTGCGCCTTATAGTCCGGTGCGCCCTATATGAGGGCAGCGGACCATACTTACATAGGTCCCCGCTACCGGAGACAGCAGATCTCCAGCGGGAACTGCAGACCACGCGGCACGAACAACTTCTGCCGCGTCGGTCTGCAGTTCCCGCTGGAGATCTGCTGTCTCCGGTAGCGGGGACCTTTGTAAGTATGGTCCGCTGCCCTCCTCCACCTCCCCCTCACCTTCCCCACTCACCTTCCCCGCGTCGCCGCGTCTCGTCGGGTCTCGTCTTCGGGTCGCGTCGCGTCTCTTCTCGTCGGGTCTCCGCTCCGCCCCCGGACCTCCGCCACGCCCCCGGACCCTGCGCCTTATAGTCCGATGCGCCTTATATATGGAATTATTCCATATATAAGGTGCATCGGACTGATGCGCCTTATATACCGGTGCGCCTAATGGCCCGGCAAATACGGTAATGAGGAGGGTGTAGACAGTAAAATATTATGTACTTTGCCCACTCATTCATATCAGGAATAACTTATATTCTATCCAGAGCTCCTGCCCCCCGTGCATTATTTTAATGCACATGTTATAACACATACAGGTAATAGAGTGTCCCCTAATTAATAATAGATAAATTGCTTCCCAGACAGTGCCTCCAAATGAAAATTAGACATTGATATCCCCCAATTTATAGCAATACAGGCAGTTCACCCCTGTTAAAAATAAAAGATAGTGCCCCCCTAATTACAGTAGACAGACTCCTCCTCCCAGGGCTGTAGCCAATAGTAATGAGTAAAAGAATAATAATATAACCTCTGCAGCCCCCCAAGTATTGCCCCCTGACGCTCTCGCAGCCACCTCCATCCTTTCTTCTGTGCTGGGTCCCATGAGGAGGATGTTCGACTGATACAAGCACAACTTCGCCCATACGTGGTAGCCATTCTCTCCTCTACACAGGTTGCACAATGACGTCATTGTGTGGTGCCTGAGTAGTGGATAGAGTGACTGCAGTGCTCTGTCTCTGTGTTCATCGATTGTACCCGGGCCTTTGGAAGACACGGGTACACTGGATTATTTATGGGCAGTTGAGGTTGACTGGCCCCAGAAGATTAGGCCCACCAGGGACCTCCCCGGTGGATTACATGGACAGTCCAACCCTGGACATGACTGTGTGTATTCTCTGTACTATGCCATCTGTACTATGACTCTGTATAGGATCCCTGTACGGAGACATAATTGGCAACATTTTTGGCTGCAGCCTGTGTGTGCTTGTGTCAGTCTCCTCCCCTCCACACTCATCCAACTCCCTACCTCCTCCCTGTCATGTCCATTGAGCAGGCAGAGGAGCCCCACTCCTGGTACTCACCATACGTTGCTGACACTGAGCCAGGTAATGTGAATGAAATTTATATAAATTACTGAAATGATTCAGAATGCTGACAAAATCAGCATTGTATAGGCTATTGAAACCTGTCACCAGCTAAAAATCACATGCCTGGTGACAGGTTCGCTTCAAACCCTGAAAGGGACATACCCTTGGCTTTAAGTTTTAAAACAATTATTACAAATAAAATATATTTTATAAATAAATTGTGTCTTTTATATTAACAATTCTGCCTGTCCCCAAAAGGAGCTTACAATCCACAGAAATTAGCAAATCCTAACAAAGGAAAAAAAAACACACGCTGCTATGCACCACCTGGGATTAACCAGGTGCACGCTGTTAGGATCCAGCACATGCTCTAGTCAGGTGTAGGACACATCCAGGTGAGGTGCAGGTAAGGGTCTATTCACACAGACGTGTGTGTTGTACATCCACAACAGAACGCATTTGGTTTCAGGGCAGTTTGTGGCAGTATTTTATTTTGCACCTCTGTATGGCGTCCCTTGATCCGTTGTTTATATTTCACATCTGCAAAGTAAAAACCAATAGTTTACATTACTTGAAAGGCAAAACGCCTAGGGGGACATTTATCTTAAGTCTGGAATCTTGTGTCTAGTCCTGTGATTTTTTGTTTTTTTGGTGAAGGTTTTGCCTGATTTATCTTAGCGGTTGATACATGAGGCATGGGAGTCTGTTGGTTTCTTGAGTCTGAAAAGTCGCAATACAGTCTCAAATGTTTGAGGGCACTGTCACGCGTACCGCTAGCACCGTGTTTACAAGCAATTGGGACGTGCCTCGGGCCAAACGCATTTGCAGTGAAATGCATGCGGTCGGTAAGCAATTGCATATGTTTCACTGGATACGTTAATGAGATTGGGCTGAGGCACCGCCTTCTGCGCTTGTAAACGCAGCGCTAGCGGTATGTGTGACTGCACCCTAAGCATTCCCTTGCCTAGGTCTGCTCTGGACTGCAGTTTATTTGTGCAAAACATTGCCACTTTTTCAGACTTCCACATCTGGATTTTTATAGTACATCGGTAGCAGCAGTGTAAAACTCTTTTGTGGTGAACTTTGCAAAATGGTGAAAAAGTTGCTAATTTTGGTGACACAGGGTCAAAAAGACACAGGGTCTGGCCTATTGATATATTGGTGTTGGCCATTAGACCTGTGCAGAGTAGAACTAGACACTGTTCACTGCTGCACCAGATTAAACATCAATGCAGATTTATCATGCTGTCTAAAAGTAAGAAAGTTCTTAGTAGCTCATGGCAACCAATTACAGCTCCCCTTTAAAATATTCATGATCACTGGTAAAATGAATGCTGAGCTATAATTGGTTGCCATGGGCACCTAAGAACATTCTTACTTTTAGACAGCTTGATAAATCTGCCCCATTGTGTCTGAGGGCGCTTTGTCTCTGCTGTGTCTCTGTTTTGATTTAATTTGTCTCTGTGTCCGCAAAAAAAAAAAAATGAAGGTTTAACATTGCTTTGAAAACATTACTCCAGGTCTCTCAGCCTCATCAATGGAAAAAAACCCTGATGTTTCATCAATTTTTTTGTGAACCCACATCCATTAAAAAAAACAATTGTTTCATAATTTTTTTCAATGGACAAAAATCATCCAATGTGAAAACAATCATTGAAAACAATGGCATTGTAAGGCATCCATAGAAATCACCGAACCACAAATGTGCAAAAACAGCACCAATGTGAAAGAGCCCTTATGCAGAATGATTAATCTGGTGCAGTATAAGACTGGAGTGTCCTACATTGCACATCCTATTATATAATCTAGTTTGCAGTGTCAGAATATTGATTTTTCTGGCATGGCCACACATCTTTTACTGAGGACATGCCTTTTTTCAGACAAGTCCAAAAAACTGCCTAAAAATGGTCTAAGCCCTCATTCACAATTGCGTTTTTCGTGCACAAATTTTGCACATGCTTTTGACATGCAAAACTTGCATTGCACTCTGACCCATTGTAATCAATGGGTTTTTTCAGACTTGCATTTTTTCCGTCTGCTCCGACTCTTCTCCAAAAAGGGGCGTGGCTTTGGCGGAGTGGAAACTCAGACAAAATGGGGGACATTTACTATGGCGTTTCCACCAGTTTTGTGGTGCTCTCACCACATGTTCTGCTCTGAGACCTATTTATTAGCTGGCGGCGCCAGAAAAAATGACTTTTTCCGTCTGCTCCGACTCTTCTCCGAAAAGGGGCGTGGCTTTGGCGGAGTGGAAACTCAGACAGAATTAATATGTGTCACAGCCCTTTTTGGGCGCTGTAAACTGGCGGAAAGTAGACCAAAAGAAAACTGGTCTAGCAGGGACTGTTGGACACATTTCTGGTGCTCGGGACAGATTTTGGTCCCAGGGACAGAAAATAGTCTCGGCGCCAGAAATGTCTCTGCACAGCTCTACAATATTAAATGTGTATCTTCTTTCCCAGAGCAGGTCGGTAACAAAGCCAGTGCAGACACCGATACTTTAAGTAAATGTCCCCCAATGTGTTTTTCACCCATCAATTGCCATAGAAAAGAGACCACAGTCCTGAGTCTTTTTCACATGTGTTATCTGCCCGTGGAAATTGCATTGGAAACACCAAAAAAACATGCGTGAGACACTGAACAAACTCTGACTGAAAACTGATCGAACTCTGATGAAAAATGTCCGTTTTTCACTGAACAAACCTTGATCGCTCCCTGATCAGACTCTGACGTGATCTGCAATGCAAGTGTGGAAGGGGCCTGAGACCTTCAATACATGAGGTGCAAATTACATTTAAAGTGCATTTAAGGTGCAAATTACACATGTATTCTGGAATAGACAGATTGATACACAGCAATCATTGCGGGAGATTTATCGGAAAAGTCTCGGGTAAAACTGTTCTACTTACTCATGGAAACCAATTGGTGCTCAGCTTTAATTTTATAAACAGCTATGGAAAAATGAAAGCTTAGCTCTGATTGGTTGTCATGGTCAGCTACAACAGTTTTACCTCAGACACCATAGCATCCATCTAAAATATCTGTGTTTTTAATATTGTTCTGTTAACATACAGATAAGCTAATGCTATGTTTCATGTTTACAGCTGGGTCATTTCTAAGGGTACACTCACACCGCAGCCGAGCGGCATACATTTTATGGAGGAGGAGTTGAACCCTCCCCTTTCCAAAGAAAAAAGCGGCACACGGCCGCGCACAAAGGGAAAGATAGAGAATGCTCTGCCTGATCACATGTGCGTTTCCAGTGGAATGCATGCGATCGGTAACCAGCACTTGGTGTCTTGAATGTAAACATGGGTTTGACTGGAAACACAGATGCAATTAGTCCAAGTCCCACCCCCAAAGCTTCACTGACGATGGAGCACAGCTGGGGCGTGGAGTAGCCGCACGGTGTAGCCTCAACTCCGGCTACTCCACGCCCCAGTAGCCTCTTATGTAAAGTAGCATATTACCACAATTAAAGATTCAAAAAGATAAAGGGGACTTTATCCCCTAAAAAGGGCTATCCTTACATATATAAGAGGCACCTACCACCTGATCTACCTTAATAGGTAGATCTGTGGTGGTAGGTTTCCTTTAAAGGGATTGTCCCAACTTCATAATTTATACCAATCCACAGGATAAGGGATAACTTCCTAATTGGTGAGGATCCGACAGCTTGGTGGAATGGCAGGCTGAGAATGCAGGCTACCTCTGCAAGGAATGGCTGAATATTGCTGAGCACAGCGCTCAACTTTCTCCAGTTGATACCATATATAGTCTGACTATGAAATGTGTTTTAGGGCTTAATAACTCATCATTTTTCTCAATATGCTATCTGTTATTTACACAGACAGCATACTGAAATTTTTAGTCAGTCCTTTTTGGATTTTTATTGTACCCGCAATCCTTTTTTTAAAAAACTGTTTTAGATTTTTTTTTTTATGATGATTCACATCATACCTCATCATTGGTGAAAAGGAACTGACTGCATACAAATGTAAAATGATGTGTGAATTAGGCCTTACAACACTTTGAATATGATAGAATTTTTGACATTTTGGAGTGTTTCTTCTTAAAGACAATTATGCACTGTAGATATGGTATTTACGCAAACATTGGCTTTGACTACATGTCACTTGAAAAAAGCTCTGCTAAAGACAAATAGAAAACATAATAAAAGCATTTCATACTCCATCTTTTACTTCAAATTTTCTAAAGATATGAAATGGTATGTGTGGGCAATGTTCTTGTTGAGCCGGTTGAGTCTTTATAAGCCTGTCACCCGGCTCACTGAACCTTATCCTGTATCAACAAAAATATGGAAGTGAATGTACAGGGCAATCTGTACAATCTGGCACTCATTACAATGAACTTGATTCATAAGAGTTTGATCATTATTTCATATGGAAATTTAGTTCTGTAAAAAGATATAACTGACCAGTGACTGTCTCTGAAGAGTTACGTCATTAAAACCTTAAGAGCTGATTTATACAAACTGCTAAAAGCTGGAAGAAAGGGAGAAAAAAATTTGACAAAGGAACATTTTTCATGAATAATGTATTTTACAAAATGTACTTTTATGATCTGCATTATTGATGTATGCAATTTGGTTAAAGGTTTAGTTACAGTTTTAAAATTCTCACGATGTCCTTACAGCTAATGAGACATTGTTGTTGTAATAATAACAACCACCACAAGAGGGCAATAAATATATGAAACATAGAAGAGATGGTACGTTATGTGCCTACAACAGAAAGCCAAATCATTTACATATAGAAGGCATTTACAGGCAGTCCCCGGGTTACATACAAGATAGGGACTGTAGGTTTGTTCTTAAGTTGAATTTGTATGTAGGTCGGAACTGTATATTTTATCATTGTAATCCCAGCCAGAACATTTTTTGGTCTCTTTGACAATTGGATTTTAAAAATGTTGGGTTGTCATAAGAACCAGGATCATCAATAAAGCTTCATTACAGACACCTGTGATAATTGTTATAGCTGTTTATTGTAGTCTAGGACTAAAGTACAATACATTACCAATATCCAGTGGTCCGTTTGTAACTAGGGGTTGTATGTAAGTCGAGTGTTCTTAAGTAGGGGACCGCCTGTATTTAAAAATCTTTAAGGACAGGTCCTGCCACAGTCACACGTTGGATAATAAGGTGTAAGAAAACTGTCCAGTGGCCTGAATAATCCCTTTTAGCAATGCTGAAAGCATGATGATTTTACACACTAAGTAAATGAATGTTAATCTGTAATCTGATTGTTATGCACACATTTACTAACTGCTGCCTTATATTACACAGCATTGAGCCTCCATCATCTATAATCATGTGGCTCCCTCTGCTGGTGACAGTGGGTCTCATTCTCTTGTACAGATGGTACAGACAGAGTCAAATACTGAAGAATCTTTCAGATAAATATGTTTTTATCACCGGATGTGACACTGGATTTGGCAATCTGTTGGCAAGACAGCTGGATAAACGTGGAATGAAGGTTCTAGCGTCTTGTCTGACAGAGAAGGGGGCTGAGAATCTGAAGAAAGAGACCTCTAGTAGATTGAAAACCATCGTCCTTGATGTCTCCGATAGTGAGAACGTAGAATTGGCTGTTGACTGGATTGAGCAGCAGGTTAAAGAAGAAGGTAAAGAAGATACAAGCTGTTCATATAATAACCTTATTAACCGTAGGATAGTGGTTTTACTTGAATGGGAATCAGTGAAAACAATTTTTGTGACCAAAATGCAAACATCAGAATACGGCATTATCCCAATCTGAATCATGTGGGAACACTTCTACCCTCATATGGCCCAACTGTACTATAACATAGAACTTCTTTTAACTGGAAAGGACATCTGTTCACATTGGAAGAAGATACTTATGTGTGTCACATCAGGGGCATAACTACAGCGGTAGCAGCCATAGCAGCCACTATGGGGCCCGCAGTGTCAGGGGGCCCCCTTATCTGACCCAACACAAAAAAAATGGATTTTGTGCGCCATTATCTCTATATTGTACTGCACATGTCCATCATAATATGTATATAACATATACTGTGATGTATATATGCAGTATCTGTGATGTATATATGGTGTCTGTATATACCATATGTTGTATACAGACACTATATATATATATATATATATATATATATATATATATATATATATATATGTATGTAGAGTATGTTGCATATGACAATGTATGTCTGGGTATATGCTGTATGTGCACATGAGTGTATCTATATGTGATTGTAACCCGCATGTATGAGAATACTAATATGTATACTTTTTAAGTGTGAACGGGGGGCCCGTCTCTCCTAGTTACGCCACTGTGTGACATATTTATCATCTACACTGAAAGTGAAGGTGAATATTGACAGGTCAGTATCCTATTGTAGAGACCTTCTAAACATGAGGGGGCAAAGGTTTGATTGTTCTTATTTCTGGGACTCCTATCAATCACCAGAAGGGCCCTCTAGTATGCATTTTGCTGTATATCGTATATATATGGACCTTATGACACCTGCATAACACCCATATGCCATTGTAAGCAACATGTATTGGAGTTGACCAATGGACAAATGAACAAAAAATGAGAGCTGCTTTACAAGAAACTCTCCTGTTTTAAAGAAATTGCTTGAAACTGAAAATCTTTTTACTATGGGCCCCTGGTGGTGTAAACATTTTAGTGTCCTCCTGTCTGGGCCTTTTCTATGTTGGTATACGAAGGCTCAGCAGTGAAGTTACTTGGACAATCCACTACAGCCCCTGGCTGCAGCCTTTATTGTGCTGGTATGTGCTGTCGACATGACCTCACCGCTGAGCTGTATAACAACAGAGACTGGAGGTGACAGGTGGAGTTGTGCTGGAGCACAGGTAAGAACCAAGGTTAGTATTAGGAACGGTTCTTACCTCTGGTCCAGCACAAAGCTTAGTATTAGTTTTTTTTTTACACCGCCTGTGGCCAACAGTGAGTAAAAAATGTTTAATGTTGGACAACCCCTTTAACATAAACTTTATTACATGAACTATACAACATACATGTTTCTCAGTTTTGGAAACTAAGTAAATGTACAAAGTCGGTGAAACCAACATTTTTACATTTTATTAATTTTGTTATACTGCAGCTTTCAAAAGTGGAAGGTGTGGAGGGACGTTATAACATATATTGTGCCATTTTTACAATGGAAGGTGATGAGCAATGAATATGTTTATATATTATGGTATATACTGGGGGCTTTATGCATGTGGTGTATGAAAATTTTCAGTGCAAATACACAGAATGTGCACAACACATGGTGTGAACATAAGCATAGCTACAGTAGCGTTGAGTAAGCGTCATTAACTACGTGATGATTGACTTTTCTCATTCTCTATTAATAGGTTTATGGGGACTTGTTAATAATGCTGGCATTTCTATCCCGACAGCCCCCAATGGCTGGCTTCATAAGCATGACTTTGTGAAAGTGCTCAGTGTCAATTTACTTGGGATGGTTGATGTGACTCTAAAGCTACTTCCTCTCATCATAAAAGCCCAAGGACGGATCATTAACATATCCAGCGTGCTGGGACGATTGTCTATAGCAGGTGGAGGATACAGTATTTCCAGATTTGGAGTAGAAGCTTTCTCCGACTCTCTAAGGTACAAGCATCAACACGATTCTGAATTCCATTTTATTGAAAGATTTTATGTGTCTTGAGGAATTTGTCTTTTTGGCGCAGTATCAGAATTATTGCATCAAACTACTCCAGGCAGATATTTTATTGTGGGAGAAAATGTGTTTCGTAAGACTCAGAGAGCGTGTGCGGTAGCAAGTCTTATTGATGTGGTGCTTTCATTTCACCATTCAGGTCATGATTTCATGCATTATGAACCAAACATACCTTGAGAATACTGTAGCTATACTGATGCAGAAACATATCTTGTTTAATTCCCAAAACCAAGAGGTTTTGCTGAAAAAACTATTCTAAAATTATGACAATGAGGCTCTGACACTCCTGTTGCTGGTCATCCAGATCAGGTTGATTATTCCTGTCTGGACAGTGTAGGCAGCTCTGTGTATGTGGAAGTAATGTGTTTATGTATGGCAGCCACCCTGCACCCAGCTTTCCCAAGTTCCTGAATGACATTGCAGCATAATGATCTGCAGCATACTGGGAGACCTGCATGACATCACCGGCTCTTGGGAAGCATTATGGGAGGGGTATGAAGCAGCCTTATTCATTGTGTCGTAATCCTTATCCATGCTGGAGTGCATAATTAGGGTAAGAGCCTCAATATCATAATTTTATTATTGTTTTTTCAGAAAAACCACTTGAATTAAGCAAGATATGTTATGCATAAAAACAAATGGTAGTTCAACACCCCTGCCAATACAGTGGCAAAGGGGTAGTTGCGAACAGTGCCCTCTCCAGGTTAGGAGCTGATAGAGGGAATCGCAAACCATCCAGTAATGTTCCAGACCTGGACATCAGATGTTATCAGCGGTGGACCCTGCCTGTACAGCAAGGGTTAAAGTTATGTGAACTATTAACCAATTGTATTCCTTTATGTGAACTGGAGAGTGAGCCACCACCTGACCAGGAGGTAACAAAACCCATGGACAGGAAGGGGCAAGCTCTCTTCCCAGCCACCTCTCACCAGAGTGAGGTCAGTCTTTTGGAACCCAGCTCTCTTGCAGAGCACGCCTTCTAGAACACACTGAGTGACCACAGACGGTCTCTGTGCACCACTAGCACAGACACACAGCTAATCCCAGGACAAGCTGCAGCATCCACATCTGGACACATCTTCATCCCTGCCTGCATTTACTTCCAGGCTTGTGAATCTATCCCTGAGGACACTCTCCATAACCACTCCAGTAATCCGGAATCTCTCCAGTAATCTGGCATCTGTTTCAAGATCGTTTTGGCCCATTGCCTGCAGTTGTTCCAATAAAGAACCACATTTTGCACAACGTTGCCTCCGTCTGTTCCCTGGATATGGCTGTATTACCACCATGTGCTCCCCATCCATTACCCAGGGACATATATTACAGACAATACATACTAAGGGGTTGCCTGAGGGAGATCCAGTACCTCAGCCCCTCCCTCCATATTTTCTTGCACACACCACCTGCTGGAGACCTGCCAGGCTGTAGGACAGCCCTCTGGTTCCCATACCAAGCACCGTGACCCGGTGGGGGATGTTGCAGTAGATTTCCTTTGTAAAAAAGCAATAGTACAAACTAATACAAGAAATCAGAGCAAAAGGTCTCTCAACTTACTTTGGCTCTTATCTTATCTCCCTTCCCTCTACTTTTTACTCAGAAATTTCTGTTGAGTATCTCAAACATAAACTCATTGAGATTTCAGATTACATGTAAGCTCTATGGAGAAGGGGGGGAGGGGGCAGTAAGTGACAGCAGCCAGATCGCCACCCACCAGATATTAGTGAACTGCAAATTACTGACATATCCTGTAGAGAGAGATACATAATGACACAAAAGTTTTACTTCTTGTGTACATATACTGGGTTCAGGTATTCCTCCAGATCGAGAAGAATAGGAAGGCCAAAGGTAGGGGGTGCTGTCACGGGTGCTCCCACATCCCATATCTCCAGGGTAGTGCTTACCCATACTCCTCTCTGTGCCCCAGCGCTCCGTCAGCTTCCAAAAATTTAAAGGGCCAGCGCACCATTGATTGGTGCTGGTCGTTCCCAGAATCCTTCATAAGCCAGCCTCTCCCAAAAAACCCAGACAGATCTTTGTGCCCCACAGCCTTAGAAAAAGCTTGTTGGATGCCTTGTGCAATTATTTTAAATTCCCGTTGTGACCCCAGTTCTGATGTTGACTTTGATCCCGTGCTGCCTGCCTTGACCTATTGCTACATCCCTGACTTTGATCACGTGCTGCCCGTCCTGACCTCCTGCCTGTCCCCGACTACGACTCTACTCAATGTCTCTGTACCTCGTCTTGGTCGCCACCGCGGAAAAAGTCGCAACTGTGGAACGACCTGGTGGTAGCATGCCACAGCAAGTCCAACCCACTTTGCGGCAGGCTCTGGTGAAAACCGTGTACCACTTAGACTCCGGTCCCAATTGTCAGCTTATGTCATCGTCCGCAGTGGTCCAGTGGGTCCACTACCTCTGGAGACTGACAGTAACATCCAGCCATGGTTCCGCTATCTAAACTGGCTGATTTTACCACCGTTGTGGTCCAGCAGTCCCAGCAGATTGCCACACAAGGTGAACAGCTTGGAAAAGTCACCCCCATGTTGCAGCAATGGATGGCTACTCAGCAACAGCATCAAGTTCCTGCTGCTCCGGTTAGTCTGTCTTCCGCTGAACCTAGGCTGAGACTTTCCATGCCATCCAAGTATGATGGGGACCCCAAGTTGTACAGCGGCTTAATCACCCAGTGCTCCTTGCACATTGAGCTTATGTCAACACAGGTCACGGAATGGTCTAAGGTGGCTTTCATCATCAGCCTCCTCTCCGGGAAGGCCCTGGCATGGGCTACTCCCCTCTGGAACAGAAAAGGCCCAGTCACAGCTACAATTACCTCCTTCGCTGAGTTCCAAACTCTGGCTTCTGAACTATCCTGGAATGAAGCAGCGTTGGTCGCAACTTTCAAAATGGGGCTTTCTGGGCCAATTAAAGACGCACTGGCTGCATGTGACCTGCCGTCTATGCTGAGTGGTCTCATCTCTCTGGCCACTCAGGTTTGCAGCCAGATCTTGTTGCAGTAAGCTCTGCAGATTACCTTTAAAAAAAGCATCAGAAAAGCGAGTGTGGGAGCTTGGTGGCGAGTGTGCATTGATCCGAAGTGTGTGCAGTGTCTTAAGTGTGACTTACGTTTAAGGGACTTAAGTTTGAGGGACTTTAGCAGGTAACTGCTGTATTTTGTGTTACTTTGACTGTAAATTCTTTTTTCTGTGAATATTTCTATTGTAATCCCCATTAGAACAATGGACTCCATAAGTGGCATTGCTACACAGTGTACATCTTGTGCCATGTATGCTTTCCTTGAACAGCCGTTCGAGGGGGAATACTGCTGTGTGGGATGTGTGAAAATTGCTCATCTGGAGGCCCAGATTCTGGATCTAAATGAGCAAGTTTCAAGGCTGCGGGCAATTGACAATATGGAGCGAAGTTTGCTGCTCCTGGAGCACAAACTCTCTGGGGAAGATGGGTGTGGGGAGGGAAGTATGGAGGTGCAGAGTGAGGGGGCAGCTAGTTGGGTAACCTGTAGAAGGCGGGGTAGAGGAAAGAGTTGTAGGGAGTCTAGTCCTGATCTTGTGCACCCCAATAAGTTTGCCAGGCTGGCAGATGAGGGGGATATCAGATCTGGGGTAGCAATGCTGCAGCAAGACGTGGCCTCTAGCAACCAGGGGACTGTCTGCTCCAGTAAGAAGGGTAATGGGAGCACAGGCAAGGTCAGACAGGTGCTGGTAGTGGGAGATTCGATTATTAGGGGAACACACAGGGCAATCTGTCACAAATACCGTGCATACAGAACAGTGTGTTGTTTGCCGGGATGTGTGGGATGTGTGAAAATTGCTCATCTGGAGGCCCAAATTCTGGATCTAAATGAGCAAGTTTCAAGGCTGCGGGCAATTGACAATATGGAGCGAAGTTTGCTGCTCCTGGAGCACAAACTCTCTGGGGAAGATGGGTGTGGGGAGGGAAGTATGGAGGTGCAGAGTGAGGGGGCAGCTAGTTGGGTAACCTGTAGAAGGCGGGGTAGAGGAAAGAGTTGTAGGGAGTCTAGTCCTGATCTTGTGCACCCCAATAAGTTTGCCAGGCTGGCAGATGAGGGGGATATCAGATCTGGGGTAGCAATGCTGCAGCAAGACGTGGCCTCTAGCAACCAGGGGACTGTCTGCTCCAGTAAGAAGGGTAATGGGAGCACAGGCAAGGTCAGACAGGTGCTGGTAGTGGGAGATTCGATTATTAGGGGAACACACAGGGCAATCTGTCACAAATACCGTGCATACAGAACAGTGTGTTGTTTGCCGGGTGCTCGGGTTCGGCATGTTGCGGATCGGGTTGACAGATTACTGGGAGGGGCTGGTGAGGAACCAGCGGTCATGGTCCACATTGGCACTAATGACAAAGTAAGAGGTAGGTGCCAAAAAAAATGATTTCAGGGATTTAGGCCATAAGCTCAGGGCAAGGACCTCAAAGGCAGTTTTCTCCGAAATACTACCTGTACCACGTGCCACACCAGAAAGGCAGCGGGAGATCAGGGAGGTAAATAAGTGGCTCAAAAGTTGGTGTAGGAAGGAGGGTTTTGGGTTCATGGAGAACTGGACTGACTTTTCTGTCGGCTACAGGCTCTACAGTAGGGATGGGCTGCACCTCAATGAGGAGGGTGCAGCTGTTTTGGGGGAAAAAATGGCTAGAAGGTTGGAGGAGTGTTTAAACTAGAGACCTGGGGGGAGGGCAACTACACTTATGCAGGGCAAATAGACAGTGTAGATAGAGAGCTGGGAAGAGTCATAGTCCATGGGGGAGAAAGGGGGGCTGGAATGAGATAGGGGAATACGGACAGAGAAAACCATATAAAGTGTATGTACACAAATGCCAGAAGCCTCACAAACAAAATGGAAGAGCTGGAACTCTTGATGTTGGAGCGGAAGTATGATATAGTGGGTATCAGCGAGACACGGCTGGACAGTAGCTATGACTGGGCTGTTACTATAGATGGTTATAGTCTTTTTTAGAAAGGATCGTATAAATAAATAAGGGGGAGGGGTTTGTTTATATGTGAATTCTTGCCTCAAGCCTGTCTTGCGAGATGACATCAGTAACGCAAATGTGGAGTCCCTATGGGATGAGATAAGGGGAGGTAAAAGGAGTAATAAAATATTACTAGGGGTTTGTTATAAGGCTCCAAATATAATGGAGGCAGCAGAGGAAATGCTGATAAGTGAAATGGATGCGGCTTCAAAGCATGGTGAAGTACTTATCATGGGGGATTTCAATTACCCAGATATTGACTGGGGGGCAGAAACATGCAGGTCCTTCAAAGGCAGAAGGTTCTTGTCAACAACAAAAGACAATTACCTGTCGCAACTAGTCCTGGAGCCAACAAGAGGGGGGGCACTGCTGGACCTTATCCTAACCAACAGACCTGATAGGGTATCAAAACTACAGGTTGGGGGGAACCTGGGGAATAGTGATCATAATATCATTGATTTTGTATTACGCTTTACTAAGAGCGTTAGTGAAGGGGCAACCAACACTCTAAACTTCAGGAGGGCAAATTTTCTGCAACTAAGGGAAGACCTAAAAGGTATAGACTGAGATAATGTTCTCAAAGACAAAAGCCCACCCCAAAAATGGGACTTTTTCTCATATATTCTGAAAAAGTCCTGTGAGAAACACATACCTTATGGGAAAAAGCATAAAAGGAACAACAAAAAGCCTATGTGGCTAACTACCGATGAGGCTATCAGGATTATAGAGATAAAAATAAATCCTGTAAAAAGCAGATAAAGGCCGCAAAAATAGAGACTGAGAGAAATATTGCCAGGGAGAGCAAAAATAATCCCAAATTATTTTTCAAGTATATAAATGATAAGAAACTAAAAACAGAGAGTGTGGATCCCCTTAGAAATAACATGGGGGTCATGGTGGAAGGAGATGAGGAAAGGGCCAATCTACTGAATGTCGCCTTCTCAACTGTCTTTGCCCAGGAAAATCCCCTGGTGGAAGACACAATGAGGAATAATGTAAATTCTTTTTGGAATGTCAACAGTTTAACCCAGGAAGAGGTACGGCCCGCCTCGCAACCACTAAGATTGATAAATCACCGGGGCCAGATGGCATACACCCCCGGGTTCTGCATGAATTATGTACGGTGATAGACCGTTATTTTTAATATTTGAAGATTCACTGAGGACTGGTTATGTTCCACAGGACTGGCGCATAGCAAATGTGGTACCAATATACAAAAAAGGATCAAATAGCGATCCTGGAAACTACAGACCCGTGAGTCTAACTTCTGTGGTGGGGAAAATATTTGAGGGGTTTGTTAGAGATGCTATCCTGGAGTATCTCACTGTGCACAACCTTATAACCCAGCGTCAGCATGGGTTTATGAGAGATCGGTCCTGTCAGACTAATCTTAGGAGGTAAGTTCAAGACTGGATCTGGGAGACGCTGTGGATGTTGTATATCTGGACTTTTCAAAGGCATTTGACACACTGCCACATAAAAGGTTGGTATATAAAATGAGACTGCTGGGAATAGGAGAAAATCTGTGTATTTGGGTAAGTAATTGGCTTAGTGATAGAAAACAGAGGGTGGTCATTAATGGCACATTCTCAGATTGGGTTGATGTTACCAGTGGAGTGCCACAGGGGTCAGTATTGGGGCCTCTTCTTTTTAATATTTTTATTAATGACCTTGTAGTGGGTTTACACAGTCAAGTTTCAATATTTGCAGATGATACTAAGCTGTGTAAAGTAATAAATACTGAGGTCGATAGTTTAGCATTACAGAGGGATTTGTGGAAGCTTGAGGAGTGGGCAAAGAAATGGTTGATGAGGTTTAATGTAGATAAATGTAAAGTTATGCACTTGGGCCATGGAAACAAAAAGTATAATTCTGTTCTTAACGGTCAATTGCTTAGTAAAACTGGAGCTGAAAAGGACTTGGGGGTATTGGTGGATGGTAAACTTAATTTTAGTGACCAGAGCCAGGCGGCTGCTGCTAAAGCAAATAAAATTATGGGATGTATCAAGAGAGGAATAGATTCTCATGATAAAGACATAGTTTTGCCCTTATACAAATCCCTGGTCAGACCACACATGGAATATTGTGTACAGTTTTGGGCATCAGTGTATAAAAAGGATACAGTAGAGCTGGAACGGGTGCAGAGGAGAGCAACCAGGATTATTAGGGGAATGGGGGGATTAGAATACACTGACAGATTAAAAAATTTGGTATTATTCAGTTTAGAAAAAAGACGACTGAGGGGAGACCTCATTACAATGTACAAATACCTGAACGGACAGTACAAGGATCTCTCCAAAGATCTTTTTATACCTATGCCTGTGACCAGGACAAGGGGGCATCCTCTACGCCTAGAGGAGAGGCGATTTTACCATCAACATAGACAAAGGTTCTTTACTGTAAGAGCAGTGAGACTGTGGAACTCTCTGCCGCAGGAGGTTGTTATGGCGGACTCTATGTACATGTTGAAGAGAGGCCTGGATACCTTTCTGGAGAGAAAAAATATCACGGGTTATGGGGATAAAACATTTATTTAATTCTTAAAGGTTGGACTTGATGGACTTGCGTCTTTTTCCAGCCTTATATACTATGATACCATGATACTATGATTGACATATGGTTTGCTGCGCTTTCCGAGGAGCAGCATCTGAAGCAACTACAAGTCAGGACCTGACATTTGCCCCGCCTGGCTACTGTCTTCCAAAGACCCTGTTTGCCACCTCCCGTGTCTGCTACAGAGGAACCAATGCAGGTGTATAGAGCTAGTCTGACCACCCAAGAGCGTTCCAGACGAAGAAAGGAGGACCTCTGTCTTTATTGTGCCAGCCGGGAGCATTTTCTAAGACCTGTCCAGTCCGTGAAACGCACGCACCTAGAGTTATCGGGAGAAGCATCCCTGGGTGAGAGCAAAGCTTCACCACGCTTGAATATTCCCGTTCTGCTCAGTTTTCGGAAAGGTGGCCAGTTCCAGATTTCTGCCTTCTTGGATTTCGGTTCTGCAGGAAACTTCGTGGATGCTGCTCTGGTCCCTTCTCATCTCCTCTGACGGTGGTCCAGAGCCTCTATTCCTGCAAGTTGGAGCGCTACACAAAGAGAGGCTGTCTTTTTATGTACTACCCAGGTCCACATCTTCTGTAATGTTGGGCCGTGGTTGCAGCTCTAGATGCTCGTGCTTAACTGGCAGACGGGGGAGGTTCTTAGTTGAGGACCAGAGTGCCAGTCCCGATGACCACTAAGAATCACTATCCATTGCCGTTGATCACAGAACTGTTTGACTGCCTGCATGGAGTCAAGGTCTTCACCAAACTAGACCTACATGGGGCCTATAGCCTCATCTGTATCCACAAAAGTAACGAGTGGAAGACCGCCTTTAATACTCGCAATGGACACTTCAAGTACCTGTTTATCCTGTTTGGACTCTTTAACACACCAGCCATCTTTCAAGAATTTGTCAATGACATATTTAGAGACTTTTTATATACCTGTGTCATGGTCCATCTCGACGATATGCTGGTGTTCTCTACAGACCTCAAGTCCCACCAGTCTCACGTATGCCCAGTCCTAAGTCAATCGCCTTTATGCTAAACTTGAGAACTGCTAGTTCTACCAGAAGAGTCTTCCCTTTCTCGGCTAAATCATCTAAGACGGGTCTACAGATGGATCCTGCTAAGTTGTGTGCGGTTCTTTAATGGCCTCACCCAGTAGGACTGCGTGTGAGGCAGAGATTCCGAGCTTTACCAATTACTACGATTAGTTTATTCCGCACATCTCTTCTCTTGTGTATCCCATTGTGGCACTCGCCAGGAAGGGCCTAATCCTCGACTCTGGCCCATGGCACTGAAGAAACCTTCTCTAAACTAAAGTCTACTTTTTCCTCGGCCCTAGTTCTCAAATGGCCTGATACGAAGAAGCCTTTCCAGCTGTAAGTTGACGCCTCCTCAGTAGGAGCTGGGGCAGTGCTCACCCAGAAAAGGCCCAAAGGCCGAATTCTCACTTGTAGCTTCTTCTCTAAGACTTTCTCCTCCGCAGAGAGTTATTACTCCGTAGGGGAAAGAGAACTATTGACTATAAAACTTGCCTTAGAAGAGGGATACACAGATCATAAGAACCTCCTCTATCTTCAGACTGCTCAGTGACTCAACCCCCAACAAGCTCGCTAGTCACTCTTCTTTTCCCATTTAAATTTCCTTATCCACTTCCATCCGGCAGAAAAGAACATCAAGGCTGATGCTCTCTCTCGTGCCTCGGATGTCACTGGGGAAGAACTGGTTCCTCAGCATGTTATCCCTCCTGAGCGACTAGTTGTGGCCACTCCAGTGGACCGTTGGCAGCTACCTCCTGGCAAGACCTATGTCCCACCTGCTCTTCGTAAGAGGATACTGACTTGGACATTGGTCATGTGTGGCTGGTACTCTGGGGTGTGTGCAGCGCTCTGTCACCCTCATTTCCTGTTTCTATTGGTGGCCCTTATCTGGTTAAGGATGTACGGGATTTTGTGAGTTCATGAGCTTCCAATGCCTGAAATAAGCCATCTCGTCTCAAACCTGCTGGTCCTCTACAGCCGTTGCCAATACCTAGCTGAACATGGAATCACGTGGCTATGCACTTTATTATGGACCGTCCACCTTCCTCTGGTAATACCACCATCTTGGTGGTAACTGACCAGTTTTCCAAAATGTCCCATTTTGTTTCTCTACCAGGTCTTCTGTCTGCTCCACACCTTGCCAGTCTGTTCTTCCTTCACATCTTCCAGCTCCAAGGACTTCCCAACCACATCGTTCCTGTCCAGAGGGTTGTTTGTTTCTAAAATCTGGCAACCAGCTTAAAGTGAAATTAGACTTTTCTTCTGCCTAGCACTCACAGCCTAATGGTCAAGTGGAAAGAGTTAACCAGACTCTGGGCTGCTATCTCCATTTTGTTTATACCCGTCTGGACAACTGGTCCACTCCGTTGTCCGGACAGAGTTTCTTATAACTCCCTGGCTTCAGCATCTGCCGTCTCTGCTCCATTTTTCATCATTTATGGACTACTCCACTCCCCCTGCTCTTCCTCTAACTGTGTCCTCGGACGTTCCTGCCGTTGAAGAGTGGGTACAGGATCTGAAGTCCATTTGGGAGCAGACTCGTCTTTCTTTGCTACAGGCTTCTGCTCGAACCAAGGTCCAGGCCAATAAGAAATGCAGGCCTCCTCCAATTTTCTCCCCAGATGACAGAGTCTGGTTATCCTCCAGGTCTGTCTGGCTAAATATCCCTGGCTACAAACTTGGTCCACACTTCCTGGGTCCTTTTGAGGTGCAGAGGTGTATTAATCATGTGGCCTATAAGCCTTCCTCCCACCATGGGCATACCAAACTACTTCCACGTATCTCTACTCAAACCAGTCATGCTGAACTGCCTCTCCTGGCAAGTTCCTCCTACTTCTCCTGAGGCTGACTCCACCAAGACATGAAGACGGTGAGAGGTAAGCAGTTCTTTTTGGTTGACTGGAAGGGGTTCGGGCCTGAGGAGAGATCATGGGAGCCCGAGTATAATATCCTGGACGACGGCTCCTGCAGAGATTCCTCCAGACTGAGAAGAGTGGGAAGGCCAAAGGGAGGCGATACTGTCATGGGGACTCACCTGTGCTCCTCTCTGTGCCCCAGCGCCCTGTCAACCTCACTCACCTCTCCACGCTCCTGTCTGTGCTCAGGCGGTCGGGGCGCACGGCCCCACCTCCTATGGAACGCAAGTGGGGGCTTCTGAAAATTTAAAGGGCAAGTGCACCATTGATTGGCGCTGGCCAGAATCCTTCATAGGCCAGCCTCTACCAGCACACCCCGCTGGATCTTTGTACCTCGCAGCCTAAGAACAAGCTTGTTGGATGCCTTGTGCTATTATTTTGAATTCCTGTTGTGACCCCGGTTCTGTTGTTGACTTCAATGCCGTGCTGCCTAGCTTGACCTATTGCTATGTCCCTAACTCTGGTCCTGTGCTGACCATCACCTCCTGCCTGTCCCCGACTACGATTCTGCTCCACGTCTCTGTATCTCACCTTGGCCACCACCGCGGATAAAGTAGCACCTGTGGAACGGCCTGGTGGTACCACGCCTTAGCAAGTCCATCCTGCTTTGTGGTGGGCTCTAGTGAGAACCGGGTACCAGTTAGACTCCGGTCCCAGGTGTCGACTTACGTCATCATACGCTGTGGTCCAGTGGATCCACTACCCTTCGATCCTGACAATGGCCATTGGGTGCCAGCAGAATTCATCATATCAACCATATTAACATTCGTATAATAAACTACATGGTACATAATCATAAACAACTCATTTTTAAATTTAGATACACTTTACATTACAGAGATGTATGCTTTTTTCTGTACCTTGAAGACAGGAATCCTCCTTTAAAGAGATTTGCCCATGAAATAAAGCTCACATTGAAATAAATGTTAATCCCCTAGTGATATTTACATAATAAACATAATCTTAACCTCTTACTTTACCATTTGTCAGTTGTATTGCTCTTTTAGCTCATATAACTCGGTGATGGTCAGTGTAAAAATGTGTGGGTAGGCACTCTCTAAGCAGACACAGATTTCTCCGTGCTATGAGATGCTGTGAGCTGACAATGTACTTAGATAACGGTACAGGGTTTAGCTACACTTTTATTTAGCTTTGAACATTCTACTAGTATCTGACACAAAGAAAAAGAGATGAGACAGATCAGAGATGATGCAATGGATATAAAACACAATGGCACTCTCATCTCTGCTATATATCGCCTATAACACAAACAGAGTTAACACAGCAGAGTCACCTCTGCTATATGCCTCACTCCAAATAAATACCCTATCTCTCTGTAGCTTGTAGAGTAAGTATCCACACACTACTTCGTTCCAGCAAGAAGTAAATGTATCTGAGCTGGTCTTGTAATGCAGGGGGAGGGACAGGAGGCTGAGAGCACTGCAGTGTGCAGACAAGAGAATCTATTCATAGTCGATAAAATTTATGGATGTATCCATAGCCAACCTAAATGTAAACACCGGGACTGATAGAGACAGGTTGGACTTATATCTGTGAAATGCTGTATTTTTGTTAACAACAGTGAATTAGCAAATGTGTAATTGTGTTATGCTGAGTATATTTAAGAATCTTGTCTTTGTGGAATAAAGGGTCCTGACTTATTGATGTGGCCAAAAAGGCTTCTTAAAATACAAAGTCTATTTCTTACTTCATTGAAGTCGAAGATGGCAGATGGCCTGGGCTGCTGTCCCTCTCTTTCTCAGAAGGCTGGTGCCTTGGTCATGGGCTAGGAGCACAGGGTCTATGGCAAAGTATCCCCTACCAGCTTCTTCTTCTGGTTGTTGAGGTAGAGTGGCAGTCTTCTCATCCAAGGTCTGTTCCCTAACTGCAAGGCCCTAAGGACTGGGACTTTTCTCCTTATATACTTTCTACCAATGGTTACATTTTAGAACAAACACAATGACAAAGCATTTTCCCATAGACTTAAATTAAGCAGCCATAATATTCTATGGCAGCAGGGTTAATGGTTCATTCTAGTGTCAATAGGTGATTCACACGTTTTCTTAAAATACAAAGTCTATTTCTTACTTCATTGTACTAGAAGATGGCAGGACTGCTTTTCTCAGCCTTCACCCAATACATGCAACAGGGCTAACAAATCATTCAATGTAAAAAATGTAACACAGGTTATAAAATGACTCTGTAGAAGTGTAGTGCAGTGCCCAGTATAGGTGTGACCCCAACGCTGTACTGGGTGCTGGGTGTCACCACCTGTTGCTGCTCTCCAGAAGTGATGGTAGGACGTGGTACATCCCAATGGGAAATAAGTCCAGAGAGTGAGGGTCAGCAGTGAAACAGTTTCCTTTGTAACTGAAGAAATTCAGATACAAAGCAATACAAGCAAATCAAAGGGCTGACTTCTTTAATCTCCTCCCTGGCAGAAGAAGGGTTCTATGCTGAGGAGAGGCCTGGGTGCTGTCCCTCTCTTTCTCAGAAGGCTGGTGCCCTGGTCAAAGGCTAGGAGCCCAAGGTCTATGGCAGATTATCCCCATCTCAGCTTCTTCTTCTGGTTGTTCAGGTAGACTGGCAGTCTTCTCCTCCAAGCTCTGTTCCCTCCAGTCTTCTCCTCCAACTGCAAGACACTAAGGACTGGGACTTTTATCCTTCTATACTTACTACCAAGAGAGTAGTGGTTACATTTTAGAACAAACACAATGACAAAGCGTTTTCCCATAGACTTACATTAAGCAGCCATAATATTCTACAGCAGCAGGTTTCTAAAGTGTAAAGAATTTTCCAGACAGCACCTGTCAGTCTAAAAGTCAGGCTGTCTGCTTGTCTGGTAAACAAGCCTGTTTTTCTCCTGCAAAACAATCAGTACAGTACATGGAAAATTACTGACTTCTCTGAGAGATAGAGATACACAGTCAGAAAGGTCTCTCAATGTTCATTAACCCTTTCTACTAGTCTATACAGTTACTGTAAAAATAAACAGAATGTATATAACAAAACTCTATAGCTAAATGCAAGTTAACCCTTAAGGTAAAATAAAGTAAGAAGTGCAGAGTTTGCATAGGGGAAATATGACAATGTCTACAAATGTCCAAAGAGCAAGGCTCCTCTGCCTCTGTTATAAGGCACTACTTAGTGTCTGGACTTCATTAGAAGTTCAGGAGCGTGTTCACGTCCAGCTCAAATTAAGTGGGTCCGCTCAACCCTCGAGGCTAGGCAGAACATAACAAAAATTATTATTTTAGTAAAGACAATATTATACAGTTTATAACTAAATGAGTATGTTTTACAGGTATTTAAAAAATGATAATGTGTATAAGCTTACAACATATTCACTGTCTCTTTTCATCAGGCGTGAACTTCGACCATTTGGAGTGAAAGTTTCTGTCATTGAACCAAGTTCATATAAAACGCCAGCTACAGATGTGAAGACCACATTACAAAGCATCCATTCTGCCTGGTCACAAGCTCCGCAATGGGCCAAGGAAACTTATGGACAGAAGTATTTTGAAGTCTGTAAGTAAGATTATTGTGTCACAGTTTTGTTATTGTCAAGGTGCCAGTTAGTGTTCACCCTTCATTGTCATCTATGTAATGGATTCAAATAAAATAGAAGAAATAGAAAATGTACAAAAGAATCAGTCAGGGGCGTACATAGAAATCATGGGGCCCTATAGCAAAACACAATTTAGCGTGGACTCCTGACTCAAAAAAAATAAATTTACTTTTGGTGAGTCAAGACTGGACATATGCGGTACATTGCATTTATTGCTCTCTATTTTCATATTGCACCTCTATACAGTATCTAATGGTAAATTGTCTATATAAAGACTTTTTATTCTGAATTATATCATTGTACTAGTATCAATTATTACCACCATACAGAGATTAATATCACTGCCCAACTATACTGAATAAATATCACAAAGCAAAAAATGGAAAAACGCCATGATCACTGCCACTATCATAATCCAATAACTGAATAATACCGCCATGCTATGACCATTACAACTGCATAATGACTAAATAATACCACCCAACTATGACTTTCATCATACTTCTACCATTACCCTCATAGTGACTGTATAATACAACCTTTCTGATACTGGATAAAAGCTAATACAAAAAAGTATATCATTTTTAAATAAATTAATAAAGACCAACTTTACACAGTGGTGCTAAAGACAGTATAAGTATCTGCAGTATAATTATAAATAACCACTTAGTGTATACGTCTTATCTTCATTTTTTTTATTTATTTATTTGATATCATGATATCATAACTCCTGTTTTAGTCTTGACTTGTAGAGACAATTCTTCTGCATAGTTGAAATTCATAACAACTCCTCTGGCTGTGACTTATTGCTGCAGACTTGGCCACCAGGTGTCTTCAGTTCCATTGAGTACATCCCCACACTGCGCCCCTAAAAATACCACAGTAAATTAGAGTATAATGTATACTAGAAATCCTTGTATTGTAGAGTAGTGGGCTTCCCCTGCCCTACCGTTGCTGATGATGCTTTCCTTTAATCCTTAAAACGTGTCTAATGCTATATTGTTATATACCTCTATCCCAGATAGAGATTGCAATGGTGGACCAACTAGCCTGTGTGTCAGAACCTGTATTTTCCTTTATGCCTATTTTCCAATATCATTCCGTACCTTAACTTACACATTCGATATGACTCTATTTTCCTACACAGCTTTTGTATGGTCTATATTGGTTTTGATATATGCTTTTCATTTCCAGATTGCAGATTCATCCAATACAGATTATCCAAGTGCAACCCTGACATAACCCAGGTGACTGACTGCATGGAGCACGCCCTGACTGCTATATACCCCTGGACACGATATTCTGCAGGATGGATCACCAAATTGTTCTTCCTTCCTGTTTCTTACCTTCCAACTTTTATGGCAGATTATCTATTAGCTTCTCCTTTGTCAAAACCACAAATTTTTCATGCAGATGGTAGTTAACAACTTGATAAACAGATTGCTTCATATTTGGTGCAGAATATTGAAATTGGGATTGAATGATTTATATTTATTCAACCTTTTTAACATGCTTTTGCCTGTCCTGTGGAGGTATAAAATAAAAAGGTATAAAATGTACATTGACTGCCCTCAACCTGAGGTAAAAATGCTGTTCACTTTTTTTCTATCAACAGTAAGTCACAATGGTTTTTGGACATGGTTATAGTGTTATCCAGCAAGTTAGGTTTATTACAAAAATCGTGTTGTACATTGCACTGCACATATATGTTTTGTTGGAATATACAGAGTACCGGCATTAGAGGTTACAAGCATGTAGGATGGAGGATAAAGAAATACAGTTTCTCAACTACACACCTGATACATGGTGTAAATGCCACCAGCACCTTATATTCACAGTACAATAACTTTTTAAAGCAGATGGCGCCATGACACTGGTTACTGACCATCTGGACCCCACGCGAGTTGTTTCTCTCACGGACACCTTTGCGCTTTCCTCTCGTTACCTCAAAGACAAAGATCCTGTAACTTGCAAATATACTTGCCAAGTCCGGCTCTCCCATCACACCTGGGAATATACGCAACTGCAATACTTCTGCAACATCAAGGAAGCAACTCTGGACTTACAGCACTCTCTTTACCCCCTTATCTTCCTCCTCTATCTTGTTGCAGGTTGTTCCCCACTGTAGGTCTGTGCTGGTCCAATGTTTGGACTGCTTTATAATATTTTTACAAAGGATGTCAGCAGTACGAACCTTTATTAAGTTCTCACCATCTATTGACTTTAAATGCTGCAAGAGGAAATCCCTCCCGGCTCTGCATATCTCGGTATATCTTGGTTTTCTCTCTCTGACTGGTTCAGTAGTTGCTGTTTTGGGGATTGTACATTTTCGTTCTTACTTTCTCAATGTCACACTTTGCATTATTAATTTTCCCTTTTTTCTTCTTTCTGTACACTTCATATTAAAAGTTTACTTGAATAAAAATGTTACAGAAAAAAGGTAAAATAACTGAGGTGAAATTATTTTCATATTCCAAAGCCTCTGATGTGGTCCTTGGATGGATTACTCTTATCAATGAATGGAGGGCATGATAGTCTAGAATGTTGTGTGTGCAGGTACTGCTTAATCCAGATATGTCAGGACCTTCTTCAGCAGCAGGTTCTGAAGGGTGGCCACCATGGGCGTAACTACAGCGGTAACAGCCATAGCAACTGCTATGGGGCCCGCAGTGTCAGGGGGCCCCAGCATCCGACCTTACACACTAAAGAATACATTAAATACATATTATGCTGAACATTGTACGCCATTATATGTATACAAAAGTGCACATCATCCAAAGTACACAACATTAATTGGTATCTCAAATAAGAAATTTGGGGGGAAGAGTGAGGAGACAGCAGAATGACAGGACTAGTAATCTCTCCTCTCTAGTCCCTGTCATGTACTTCCCTCATGTGGTCAGTAGCTGCTGGGAAGGATCTGTGTAAATGTATATATATAAATGTATATATCAGTGCATAAATGTGTGTGTATAAGTGTAATACTGATGGATTATTAGTGACCGATTGAAAGCGAAAACTGACGGATGTAAAGAAGGACAAAATGATCAGTGACGTCAATGCAAAATTACTGCCGACACCCTCTCCACCCGCGCTCAGTCCTAATCAGTCGGACTGTTTGACGGCACAAGCCCTAATTTGCATGGAAGCAGCACAGCTGCGCCACAAAAGGGATCACGTGTGCCACAATCCCAGTGCACACACTTCTTAAATACCTGTGCAAGTCACTTTAGCCTTGAAAACAGTGCACAGTCCGACAAAAGTGCAACACGCTACCCTTCGTAAATTTTGTCTACATTAAATTTTTTGTTACTTTGACAAAATACTGTATATACTCGTGTATAAGCCGAGTTTTTCAGCACAAAAAATGTGCTGAAAAATGTCCCCTCAGCTTATACACGAGTCAATACATAACATGCATATTATTTAAAAAATAATAAACGCATATACTCACCCTCTGGTGGCCCCGACGTGCAGCGCTGCTCCTCCGATGTCCGCGCGGGTCCTCGCCAGGCTTCCGCGCCCGTCTTCTTTCTTCTGCTGGCCGCCGCCATTGTTTTTCTCCCAGGCGGCGCCTAGTATGACATCAGCAGCATCAGCGCGTCATACTAGGCGCCGCCTGGGAGAAAATCAATGGCGGTGCCCTACAGAAGAAAGAAGACGTGCGCGGAAGCCTGAAGAGGACCCGCGCGGACATCGGGGGAGCAGCGCTACGCATCGGGGCCACCGGAGGGTGAGTATATACGTTTATTTTTTTTTTTAATGCTGGGCTCGCTGTATATTACTGGGGGCAGGCTGTATATGACTGGGGGCAAGCTGTATACTACTGGGGGCAGGCTGTATATAACTGGGGACAAGCTGTATACTACTGGGGGCAAGCTGTATACTACAGGGGCAGGCTGTATACTACTGGGGCAAGCTGTATTCTACTGGGGGCAGTGCTGTAAACTACTGGGGGCAAGCTGTATACTACTGGGGCAAGCTGTATACTACTGGGGGAAGGCTGTATACTACTGGGGGCAGGCTGTATACTACTGGGGCAGGCTGTATACTACTGGGGGCAGGCTGTATACTACTGGGGGCAGGCTGTATACTACTGGGGGCAGGCTGGCTATATACTGGGTGGGGGGGTCTGTGACCAATGCATTTCCCACCCTCGGCTTATACTCGAGTCAATAGGTTTTACCAGTTTTTGATGGTAAAATTAGGGGTCTCGGCTTATACTCGGGTCGGCTTATACTCGAGTATATACGGTAATCATATTATGCCATGTAATGGTAAAGTGTTTTGCATGGTGCCTTATGCATGAACAATTTAGGCCGTAATCTGATTGCAACATGGTTGTTAACATTTGTATTTACTAAACACAATGTTAACAAAATGTTTTTTGTCAATGTATGTTCCCGGAAAGCCACATTTTCAGCAGCAGCATCTCATTACATTGGGAGCAGGGTCTTGATGCATACAGTACACTGAGGGACTCCATAGATGTGCAGCAGTTTCTTGAAAGGGTTTAATGCATAGGTTAAATAATAGGATTGATTTGTATATCACATAAATGCTACTATTCTATATCCCAACCCCATTAAAAACAGTCATAACAAGTATGATACATTCTCTGACATGTGTGTACATTTACATCACCTGTGTGGAGGAGCATTTATGCAGAAAAATAATTAATCCCAGTCCAATTAACTCCATCTGCTTGCATGCACAGACTGAAGTAACTCCTGAAGATTATAATATATTTTAATAGCAATTCTGTCAAGGATTGGCCAGTTTTCAATGTCTAATTTTTAGCTGTACCGCTCCCTTTCCCACTGCTGCAATGCTGGTTAAAAGAGAGCACAATCCTCTGTGCTGCCGGTGAGAGCTGAACGTGTGCTGTATGGGGGCTCCCAATAGTCTACTTACAGGTGAGTCTCATGCAGTGATGCTTAAGGTTCTCATTTGTTACTATATATTATGTTAAGGAACATTACATTACTATTGTTTAACGCAAATGCTTGCAGGGAATTCTAGAATGTCTTTGAGAGCAGTTTGTCCTTGTGCTATCCACTGATACAATTTATAAGACAAGGACAAATTAATTTCTATGAGCTTATACACACGGTAGTGGTTTCCATGTACAAGTGTATGAGCAGACTGTCTTAGCCGCAAAACTCAGAGCAGGTCCTATTTCTGCTCACTCAGGCTTTATTGTAGTAATCGGCATGTGAGCACGCTTCACACACCAAAGACATATCGGCCACCATCAACAGACTTTGGATCTGTTGATTTCGCCCTGAGTTCATATAAATGTAGCCGCATACAGATGTTGCGTTTTTGAGGCATTGGAAACAAATGCTTTTTTAATATAGCCGAAAACCAGTTTGCAAATGCTTTTGCAAGTCACGCATGTGAAAAAAAGCACCATACAAGTCTATGGAGATGCATAAAAAACGCATTGCACTCTGAGACACATGCAAGTCCAATGCGTTTTTCACTGATCAATTGCCATGGACAAGAGACCACAGTCCTGAGTCCTTTTCATGTGCGTTATCTGCCATGAAAACACCAAATAAAACATACGTGAAAAACTGAGACATTGATCAAACTCTGACTTAAAACTGTTTGAATTCTGAATTTCACTGACCTAACCCTGATCCCATCCTGATCAGACTCTGACATGATACGCAACGCAAGTGTGAAAGGGGCCTATCTGGGTTTTTTTTTCCATTTTTCAGATGGTTGACTACAATTAGATGATGTCATTTTTAAAGCCTGGATCAGTGAAAGAAAAACAGATATGAAAAAACACATGGAAAATAATGGGAATGTGGCAATGCATGAAAATCATGGATTGCATACTGACATAATTCACACTAGTGTAAAAGAGGCCTAAAACCAACACTCAGACAAGGCTCATCATTTTCTTACAGATTTGCAACAAATGAACATGATTTTTCAATATACAAAAATTAAAATGCCCATGTTTATTGTCACATGAAAGCAGATGCTGATACTGAATTCCAGTGAGCCAGCATCCCAAGTTGGCTGTCTGTGTTCGGCTACATTCACACTGCCGTATGGGGGACGTACCGTTCCTTAGCCGGGAGAAAGGTAGGACATATCGTATGTTTCCCCGTGCCCCATGTTTCTCTATAGAGAGGAACGGGGGTGAGCGCACCACAGATCACTTCACTAAGCGCAGCAATTGGCCATAACCACTCGCCATAACAGCATATTCTTCCACATCTTTCATTCGTATCGGCCCCCTGAGGCCACCAATACAGTTGAAAAAAAAGAGCAAATTCACACTATAATAGTAGCTTCTCTCTAGGGTCACTCTGTACAGGAAGAATCGTGGGTCCAGCAGGATGACCTCCAAAGACAGTGCACTTCTGTCAAAACCTTCTCACTTTTTCCACAGTTCAAAACAGCCAATGCAGTGCCACTTTAAAATAGCACTGACAGCAACATCCCTTAAGTTGCCTGGGACTGTAGGAAGATTTAGTGTTTGGTGAACTCTGTCCTGGGGCGATGGCCTGAGTGCCCGCAGAAAGGGCTCTGAGTGCCACCTTTGGCACCCGTGCCATAGGTTCGCCAACACTGTTTTAGGCACTTAATACATCCCTCCCCTGCGCTGGCCTTTGGGGTTGTTGATTGTTTTTGTGGTTGTCTGTTAGGCTGGAAGCACATGAGTTGCAATTTTACTTTGGCACCACTGTTACACATGGAAGCAATGACTCCTTATATCCGATATCACTATGTGTGCTTTCATGCGTGCTACTAATGCTAGAACACTGGGCATGCCTCGGCACAATCACATATGGGTTTCCAGTGAAAAAAATGCGATTAGTTCAAAGTGTGTCCGCACCCTCAAATGCATGGAATGCCATCCACTGCTATGAAATTCAAAACATAAATATTAAAAATGTTATTACATACCCAACCTCAGTATGAATTTTAGTTTAGTGATGAAAATTCAGGATGATTGTATGATGGTTACCAGTTATCACATTGTTTTCCTAGGAAACCTTAAGATAGCATACTGTGATGTGGCTCCTCCTGCTGGCATTAGTGGGTCTTCTGCTCCTATACAGATGGTACAGGCAGAATCAAATACTGGAGAATCTGTCCGATAAATTTGTTTTCATAACTGGATGTGACACTGGATTTGGAAACCTGCTTGCAAAGCAACTGGACAAACGTGGAATGAAAGTGCTGGCAGCATGCCTAACAAAGCAAGGGGCTGAAAATCTAAGAAAAGAATCAAGTCGATTACAATCAATAGTCTTGGATGTTACAGACAGTCAAAGTGTGAGCTCAGCTGCCAAGTGGGCCACTCGTGTTGTTGGAGATGAAGGTAATAACAGACACAGGCTATTAACAAAACTTTAGTATCAATCAATAAAAGTAGAATGTTGTGTCAGAACATCCTATTGGTATTGATGTCACAGCCCCTATAAATGTGTGATCCTGAGTGATATCCAGCATTAGCTTGCTGACTGAGTGTAGGGACATTTGTGTCTGCACTATGTGTTAAAGGGTATTTCCACGAAGAAAAGTTTCTTAAATTTACTCAAAATAACAAAGTAACACATTCTCGAATTCACTGTTATTAACAAAAATACATGTTCCAGATATAATTCCAACCTGTCTCTATCAGTCCTGGTGTACACAATCTCAGTTGCCCCTCGTTTCCGACCCTGTATCTTCTTACTTTAGGATCGGCAGCCATTTTGCTTTTCTGTCTGACGGCCGTCAAGCTGAGATATTCTCTATCTGTACTCCCTGCATTCCAGGACGGGCACTCACTGATACACAGACACTGACTTCCTGCTGGCATGTACACAGCGTGAGGAGAACTACAAGCTAGAGGCAGATAAGTTCTTTATCCAGGGAAGAGGAGGCAGGTACAGCAGATCTGATTGTGTGGTTGTAGCTGATATATAGCCAGAGCGGGAGAGTGTACTTGAGTGTAATATGCATCTCACGGATCTCATCATCTCTGATCTGTCTCGTCTCTCTCTTCCTATGTGTCAGATACTAGCACAATGTTCAGAAGGTAAATTAAAGTGTAGATAAACCTTGTACCCTGATAATCTAACCACATTGTCAGCTCACAGAACTAGATGGATTATAATGTGTCTGCTTAGAAGTCCCCGCCCGCACCCTGAAATCTTACACTGATCACCATTGAGTGCTAGGAGCTAAAAACAGTAATAAAACAAGTAAAATTGTGAAGTAAAGGCTTAAAAATGATCCTTACTGTGTAAACATCACTAGGAGATTAAAATTTGAGAATTTTCTTTCATGGGCAAACCCCTTTAAGGATAAGTGAAGGGCTTGTAGTCTGGAGCTGATAGGAGAAGCACAGAGAAAGTCTCTTGGGAAGCAGGCTGACGTTGATCATTTGGGGAAGTCCATAAACCCTGCTCATTGCTGCTGTTGAAAATCTTTTTGGAGTCAATAGTTTCACACCTGAAAGGACTAGCTATACATTTTGTAGTAACGCACAGTGATGGCAACACACAAACACCCTCCCAGTGCATTAAAATAGTGTCATAAACATGCAATTTGTGAGAAAATGAATTCTATTAGAACTTTTGAAAAAAATTTGCTGACTCGGTCTAAATATGTTTTTAGTGTGTTTATATAAAAAATGAACCAAGTTGATTAGGATTAAAAAAAAGTTTTTTTTTCTGTTTTATACATACCCTATTTGTCTCTGTCAAAACAAAGTCTGTGTAGTCTGATCTCTCCTCCTTTCCATTCATCTTTTACCTCTTGTCTAACCTGATGTATGTAGGCTATAAAGGAGTACAGCTGTAGGACCAAGCAAGCAGGACCATATTTTACAGTATCTCTGTACATTGGTAGAATGTACATTTTATTATATAAACTTTTTATTTCAGGTTTATGGGGCCTCGTAAATAATGCTGGTTTTGGAAATGCCTTGGCTCCTAATGCATGGCAAACAAAAGCAGATTTTGAAAAAGTGCTGAACATAAATTTACTTGGTGCTTTTGATGTGACCGTGAACTTCTTACCTCTAATCATAAAGGCGAGGGGTCGGATTGTGAATGTTTCTAGTTGTGCTGGAAGACTGTCCTTCATCGGGGGAGGATATTGTCCATCTAAGTTTGGAGTTGAAGCTTTATCTGATAGCCTCCGGTAAGCATCTAGTTTATTTTAACATTTTACGGTTTTAATTCCATAAATAAATATATAAAACATACAACGTATAATACCTATCACCAAGATATCTAATCATGTAAACTGTGTGATGGGATGAAACAATGTTGGCATAGTCTAGTAGAGACCTAGGTAGAGTGTGAGCAAAGGGGAGGTTACTTGTTCTCACAATAGGGCTTATTTACTAAGGGTCCACGGCTGCACTTTCAAAGGATTATCCGGCGTTTTCGGGATTTGCGCCGCTGTGCCAGGTATTTGGGGACTGGGGATTGTGTCGCAGGTGATCGGATTGTATGGCAGATGCGCTGGCTTTCATGCGCAGGATTTAACTTTGTGTCGCAAGACAATGCACTTACATGCACCAGTAAGAAGAAGGTGAACTCCATCGGACCTGAACAGGGACGCGACACATGCAGGATATAATGCAAACGATCTTAGTGAATCGCAGCAGAGTGCATTCCGGTCGGACAGTGCACTTTTGTCAACTCATGGGGATCAGGTAAATAAATGGGGCAGATTAATCACGCTGTGTGAAAGTCAGACTATTCTAGTTGGCAACCAATCACAGCTCAGCTTTCATTTTACCAGTGCTCATGAATATTTTAAAGGGGAGCTGTGATTGGTTGCCATGGGCAACTAAAAATTTTCTGACTTTCAGACAGCTCGATAATTCTGCGCAGTGTGTCTCTTGCCTCGGCCCTAGTGCATCTGAAATAGGCTATATTCCCCCAGCTCATGACAAATAACTCATGTTAGCATGCCGCTAGTAGTTTTAATTTGACCAAGGTTATTTAAAAATCTGTTATATATATGCAACATCCCTGCTGATACAAGGCAGAGGGGTTGTTGCGAATATGTCCCAATATGTAGCTTGCAACCTGTGTGGAGTCTGATCAACCCCACAGCAGGTCACTACACAACACGCGGAACACTGCAGCGGTAGATCCTGCCTGGTAAGGCAGGAGTTAATTGTTTAATGTGATCTCATTCCATCGGCCAATCACATCTGTTATCTTATTGTATTGTAAGCTGGGATGCCATTGGAGGAGTAACCACCACCTGACCAGTGGGAGTAAAAAAAACCCTGCTCAGGAAAGTTCTAGAGGCAGTCAGTCAGGGAGTCTAGTGAGGTGAAGCAGACTAGACAGAGAGAGCACTTGATCAGAAGTCTGACAGGAGTCAGTCAGACAGACCAGTCCAGTCTGACAGGAGTCAGACAAAGTAGTGAGACAGTATAGCTCTGAGGAGTTAGTGAGAGTAAAAGGGTATCATCCTACCTCCAAGGGTGATATCTGAAGTAGGACTACTAGGACACAGCTATCTCCCAGCCTGCCCTTGCATCCAGGCTGGTGATCAATCCCTGTGGTTCCCTCTCCAAGTGTTCCCTCTCCCCAGCCTGCAGCATTTGTCAAGACTCGTTTGGCACGTTATCCACTGTTCCTGTTGGTTCCAATAAAGAACTGTAAGTTGTTTTTGTTCAACCTCTGCCTCCGTCTGGTCCCTGCTACTACAGCTGCCATCATCACAGGCACCCTGTCCACCACACAGAGACTCATACTCTAGACACCAAAGGGTTGCCCCAGGGAGATCCGCTATAGCAGCCTCTCCCTCATCATTTCTTGCCAACACCACCTGCTGGAGACCTGCCAGGCTGTAGGACAGCCCTCCGGTCCCCATACCAAGCACCGTGACACTAGCGTGCCTAGGCCGCAACCGCCAGCCACTCAGGTATTCTGGGCCTCGGCTGTCTCCAGGCCCCAAGAAAAGGCTCGCCCCGGTGGGGGATGTTGCATATGTATCATTGTCTCGCTACCTATTGCTACATATGATATACTTTGATGAACCAAATAAAAACTATTGTTAAAAAAAAATAAAATCTGATCTCACATTGACTTTTCTATGGTTAAAGGGGTTGTCCGAGACTTTATAAAAAAAAACAAAGATGGCCCAGAAGGTATATGCGAGGCGGGTGGGTGTCAGGTCCGATCAAAAGCTGAATGCAGTGCTACTACCGCGCCCATGTTTGTTTACATGGGGCACGAACCACAGCTATAGCAGCACAGGACACTTGGAGGGCGCCGGGAAATGAGTACATGTTTATTTTTTAAGCAGCCCCCTCTCGGCCACCTTTGTTTTTTTATAAAGTCTCAGACAACCCCTTTTAAGATATTATGGGAGGCATCTGTCATGAGTCATGTATCTTGTTTGCAGAAGAGAGCTGTATCATTTTGGAGTAAAGGTCTCAGTAATTGAACCAGGTGCTTTCCAAACACAAATAAGTGTAAAGGAACATCACTTAAAGAATCTGGATCGTTTGTGGTCGAATCTCTCCTCACCAATCAAAGACTACTTTGGAGAACAATACTACCAGAAATGTGAGTCAGTCTATTTGTAGAAAGATTTCTAGTTTATGTCCTGCAATTCTTTAAGTTATACAGTATATGTAGTACCAAATGCATAAGAGGTTACACATGTCCAATGTGACCCATAGATTAACCAAGGGTCCTACTGGTGTGCCCTTTAACAAGGAGGCACCATGGCCCCCATATTTTTATAGAATATTATTATTAACTTTGGTAGGTTTATAAGGTAAACTAAATTGCTTTGAAATTTGTGTTAAAACATACACTGGAGATCACAATTGGAGAACAAAGTATGGTCACTTTTGTAAAGGGTACACCATGGTACCAAAATATATTAACCTAAAACCTTTATTTTGCAAAAAAATGTGATGATCATGGAGAACAGCAATGATTGTCACACAGAGAAATATTATAATTACATTTTCTGAAGGTTACAGCAATCACCAACCAGTAGTAAGTATACAGGCCTTTGCCTTGAATGACTTCAGCACATCTGCAGCAGCAGGACAACATTAGTCTCTCACACTGGTCTGGAACAGCTTTACCCGTTTTGCTGTGTGGCTCGGAGCATTGTCCAGCTGAAAATTGTTGGATTGGAGAATCGCACATTGTAATGAATGACTTAAAACCAAATTATCTCGGGTCTTTGTAAAAACCAGGGCTATCGCCGCCACCTGTGAGGTCATTGGGGACGGCGATTGAATACAAGATGACAGCGGCCACACACCACTGGGAATTAAATGCCTGCCAGCAAACGCCCACATTGTATGGAGAGGGCTCATCCAATAAGCCATCTCCATACACCCGCATCCAACATGTGACATAATAGTACGTCAGATGTCGGTAAGGGGTTAAAACAAGTCAATATGAGGCTCAGTATTGTGTGTGCCTGTATGATCAACCTACTATGCCTCGGCTTGCTCTTGAAAAGGATTCAGATGATCTTCTATGGGATCTCTTCCCAGACTTGGACTAAATCATCCGCCAATTCCGGGACAGTCTGTGGTGCAGAGTAACGGTGGATGGAGCAAGACATGATGTCTCAGATGTGCTCAATTGGATTGAGGTCTAGGGAATGATTGGGCCAGTCCATAGCTTCAATGCCTTCATCTTGCAGAAACTGCTGCCACACTCCAGCCACATGAGGAATAGCATTGTCCTGCATTATGAGGAACCCAGGGCCAACCGCACCAGCATATGGTCTCACAAGGGGTCTGAGGATCTCATCTCAGTAACTAATGGCAGTCAGGTTACCAGTGGCTAGCAAATGGAGGGCTGTGAGGCCCTCCAAAAAATGCCACCCCACACCATTACTGACCCACTGCCAAACTGACCATGCTGAAGGATGTTGCAGGCAGCAGATAGCTCTCCATGGCTCTTCAGACTCTGTCCATATCTGTCCTATACGATGTTGTGCTGTGAGCACAATCCCATCTCTGGACGTCAGGCCCTCATGCCATCCTAACGGAGCTGGTTTCTAACCATATGTGCAGATGCATGCATATTTGTGGCCTGCTGAAGGTAATTTAGCAGTGCTCTGGTAGTGCTCCTCCCCTTCCTCCTTGCCCAAAGGCAGAGGTAGTGGTCCTGCTGGTCTTTGCCAACCCACAGCCCCCTCCATGTCTCCTGGTGCACTGGCGTGTCTCCTGGTAGCACCTCCAGCCTCTGGATACTACGCTGACAGAACTTCTTGCCACAGCTCGCATTGATGTGCCATCCTGGATGAGCTGCACTACCTGAGCCACTTGTGTAGGTTGTAGAGTCCGACTCATGCTAGTTTGAAAAGCAAAACATCAGCCAGAAAGCATAGGTACTGAGAAGTGGTCTGTGGTTCCCACCTGCAGAACCACTCCTTTATTGAGTGTGTCTTGATAGGTGCCAATAATTTCCACCTGTTGTCTAATCGATTTGCACAACACTGATTGTCAATCAGTGTTGCTGTTGTAATCAGTGGACGATTTCAGGGTACGGTCACATGTTGTAGTTAAAACTGCAATTAGTTTTGAGGTAGTTTTAGATGATGCAGTTTTGTTAATTTAAGGTGAAAGACATAACTTGAATGGGTGAATTTGATTTTAAGGGGAAACCTGTACACCAAATGTCTTGAACCTGTTGAGTTAATGGGGCTTCTTTACTAAGGGTCGCGGTGCGCACTTTAGTCGGACTGTGCACCTTTTTCGGGGCTATGTTTAAAATGCACCACATCAAAGATGGTGAACTCTGTCTGACCTGAGCGGGAAAGCTGACACATTCATGATTTCAGGCGCACAATCTTAGTGAATCGCCAGAGATGGACAATGCACTTTCAGTGAACTCCCGTGACCCTGTAAGTAAATGTGCCCCAATGTCTTTCACTTGTTAAAATAAGAAACTGCCCCTTAAACCACCACAATACTCATTACGATGCAGTTTTAACAGCAACGTGTGACCTCATCCTCATATAAGTTGGATGTACTTGGAATAATATTGTGTTGTTTAATTGTTCCCTTAATTTTTTTGAGAAGTGTTTGTGTAATATATATTTATACTTGTATAAAACATACTTTTTATTCTTTCAATATTAATTGGAAATTGCATAAATTGGATAAAAAAGGACTGGTTAACAATTGCCAAACCTAATTTTTAGGGCTACTAATTGTAATAGCTAAAGGACCACTGAGCTCTGTGATCCTACAAAAAAGGAGCATGACCTCACATTATGTACCTCATTTGCTAGGTATTCCGTTTCCGGAAATACTGGATTTAGTTATTTTACATATTTGCCTTTGACAGGTAGACTGGAAAAGCTCCAAAACAGGGGGAAACTATGTATGTTTATGTGGATTACCCATCAATAAAATGACAGTCCTCAATTATCTCTGTCTTTATGATATATGATTTTTTTTAAAATTTTTCTCACAGATACCAAAGGCTTGATTTACCTACTTGAAAAGTCCAGCCCCAAACTGTACTATGTCACAGACTGTATGGAGCATGCCCTTACTGCCACACATCCCTGGACTAGATATTCTCCTGGACTAGACGGCAAGCTGTATTATATACCTGTCTCTTACCTACCTACTGTCCTATCAGATTATCTGCTGTGTCGGTCATCACCCAAACCAGCCTATGGTCTGAAGTAATCATTTCTCCAAGCTCTTATAATATAATGGCGATTTCAATGGAGAGTTATGTTATTTGTTTATTAAGATAACCCAAAAGCTTTCTTATTCAGCATTAGAGCTTCCTTTGTACTGAACTCCATTGATGTGCAATCTGTGTATGATTGTCCTAGATGTTTAAAATAGGTAAATACTTACCTTACATTGTTCAGTGGATAAATATTTACTCTGAAGGCTGTTTCTCTTCATAGTATGCTCCATTAGTTGCCATATATCAGGTTATAATGCTTTAGTATTTCTGGGTAAAAAAAGCTGTGAAATACAGCACATAAAAAAGACAATATAGACTGTAATTTGGTTGCAAACACAAGATCTCAAAGTATAACTTTTTTAAATAATTCAATTGCATGTAATATAGTAATAATATTGTTTTTTCACATTCTTTTTAGACTGTATTATGTTTTTTGAATGTATTGACTGTATGTGATTTATTAAAGAAACATTTCTAGGAGTAATTAATACTATCTAGTGTTTTATTGGTACGTTCTGGTGAAATTATTGGAAGTTCAATCTGTTAAGTGGATGTGCGGTTTGGCTAACTACCAGAGCAACAGAGGGTTTAAAATGGTATATGGACAGTGGTTGTCATGGTAAACAACCCATTAGGAGTACATTTTACATCCTGCAGAATAAGTACAATAATAGTACAGAATAGTACAATAAAAAAGTACAATAATACTACAGAGCATAAATCTAATGACCTCAACAATTTATACAGTATATTCTAATTCCAAAGTCTAATTCCATCCCATGTGGCACCAGCAAACATCAGAAGTTTGTACCTGACAGTAAGAATGTTCAAAAATATAAAGTAAATGATCACCGTCAGCGGGAAACAAACCAGAACGCTCGACCTCAGCTATTGAAGCAAGGACTAGCTCTTTTATGGAGCATTCTGACATTGCTGTGTGAATTCAAGTTACGTATAATCAGTTGTGGGGAATTTCTTTAACCACAACATACGCGGTATGATGTTTTTGTCAATACATGATTTTAGGGTTGTTGAATCCCTCCAGATTTTTAATTCTTTAGTAGTCACTGCTTCAAAACAGGCGCGGGCCTGCTCTTCTGCGCATGCACAGACGGCAGGATCGCCGGACGCGTAGCTGCGCGCCGAAGATAGCGAGTAGGAGGGGAAAAGAGGCTACCGGGGCATGGAGTAGCCGGCTCGTGTAACCTCAGATGCGGCTACTCCACGCCCCAGTAGCCGCATAAGTAAATTTGCATACAAGTTTAATAAAAGTTAACAAAAAAGTGTGGGGACGTGAGGACTAACCCTTAAAAGGGCTATCCTCACGTCCCATTGATCCACCTACCACCCGATCTACCTTTATAGGTAGATTTGTGGTGGTAGGTTCCCTTTAAGAATTAAACAATTAACCCTTGATATCTTTGCTCTCCAAGTCGCAAAACATTTGTGCAGTATTAAAGCATGGAAAAAGCAAAGACAGAATAATGAATTTGGCAAAGACCTGGTCTATGTCAAAATCACTTTGAAATGGTGTATTTCATTTGTCACAATGAAAAGGTGCTAAAACTAAGACAAAACATAAATGTACCAGAACAACACCCAACATAGACAAAAGTCTGTTTTTAGTGTTATTTATATGCTAATTTGTTACCTTGATCAAGTGATTCAGAAGACAGGGATCGGACACATGAGCCATGAATAAGGTGTAATCCAAAATGCGTATGGTTTGCCTACCCTTTTTGTGCGTTTTTCCATATTGCTGTGTTTTTAACTCCTTTTTTTCCATGCACAAGGTTTTCATTTTTAAAATGTATTAAAACACAATATAACCTGTATAAATGTAGTATTCCTGTGATCGGACCAAACCAAAGAATAAAATACAGGTGTTATTTGGAGCACACTGTGAAAGTCGAAAAAAAAAAAAGTCCACAAGAAAATGTTGCCAAAGCATTTTGTTCACAGATTTTACAATATTTGGAATTTTTTTTCCTGTTTTCCAGTACAAGGCATGGAATAATAAATACCATCACTGCGAAGTGCAATTTCTTATGCAGAAATTAGCCCTCATACAGCTCTGCACACAAAAAAATGAAAAAGTTATAGATTTGATGCGAAAAAGGTTGCATCCTTAAAGGATGAAATAAAGATACGTGGATTTGTAAGAATGGGTTGAAGTCCACACTCTTAAACCAATAGAAGGACATCCCTATGTCACTGATTTCTGCCAATGAAGCATAGTTCTCTCGAGTGTAAAATGTTAGGGTCCAGATAAATTAACAAGTTTGCTACTGTGCCCATAGATTCCTGTCCAAATTTAGCCTTTGCAATACTGGTTGGGATACCAGTACAACATATCCAGCTTCTTGCACCTGGAGGTACCAAAAGACTCTAATGTGTCCCCAGAATCTTAGATGCTCTTTTGATTTCAGCTGAACAAAGAAGAAGAAGAACAATGTTCATTGTTGAGTCTCATGCACACTACCATTCTCCCTTCCATCATAAGTCTTTAATTTTGACCGAAAATCCCAGAATTCTATACTACTCTTTCTACTCTCTGGCAGAATATCGGAAGTAAATGGTGGTCTCCATGATGGAAATTTAAATCTCTTTATGGAGCTGCAGATCCAGCACATGTGCAGTGAAGCAACATGCATACACCAAGAGCACCAGAGAGTGGTCTCATTGGCCTCATGCAGCTCTTTGGACACACTTCTAGGTAAATATAAGGGTTTATTTCTGAGAATAGGACTTTTTGGTCCAGGTTTATCAAAAGTGAGTGTGTTCAATTATCTGATGCACTCTGCACTGCTCGGGAAGTGTGCACCATTTTATTTTTGGTGAACCTTAAAAGGGGTTTTCCCATAAGATAAAATTCTCAAATTTCAATCCCCTAGTGATGTTAACACAATAAAGATCATTTTTAACCCTTTACTTCACAATTTTACTCAGTTTTATTGCTGTTTTAGCTCATATCAATCAGTGGTGGTCAGTGTAAGATTCAAGAGTGTGGTCGGGAATAAAGCAGATACTTCATGATCCATCCAGTTCTGTGAGCTGACAGTGTTGTTAAATGATCAGGATACAGGTTTATGTACACTTTCATTTAGCTTCTGAACATACTAGTAGTGTACTAGTATCTGACACATAGAAAGAGAGAAGAGATAGATCAGAGATGATGAGATCCATTAGATGCATATTACACACAATGGGGCACATTTACTAAGGGTCCACAGCCGCGAATCCGTCGGGTTTTTCCCAAATATTTCTGCTTTGCGCTGTATTTCACGGGATTGTGGCGCAAGCGATCGATTTTTGGCGCAATCGCGCCGACTTTCACGCGACAGAAATCGGGGGGCGTGGCCATCGGACAACCCGAAGGATTCGGAAAAACCGCGGAATTTAAAAAGCCATTTGTGTCGCAAGATCAAGCACTCACATACACCAGGAAAAAGCAGGTGAACTCCGGCGGACCTCGGCGCAGCAGCGAAACCTGGTGAATATCGGCGCACAGACCTTAGTGAATCCCGGCAGAACCCGAATCAGCGTCGGAGAACCCGCCGCTGGATCGCGACTGGACCGGGTAAGTAAATGTGCCCCAATGACATTCAGCTCTCCTACATCTCTTCTTTTCCACAAAACACTAGATCTCCTGTGTCTTCCTTCCATGATAAACAACTTATCTGTCTGTAGCTTGTAGTTCTCCTCTAGCTGCTGCCTGAGTGTCTTTGTATCACAGCAGGAAGTCAGTGATTGTGAATCAGTCAGAGCTCTGTCCTGGACTGCAGGAGTGGGACTAGAGTGCAGTGAGCAAAGGAGGAAGAGAAAGAAAAGCTGTGTGAAGCCTCATGCAAGATGGCTGCCGACCGTAAAAGCAAAAGTTAAAGGGTCGTGTCTATGGGCAACTGAAATTGTGTACACCAGGAATAAAAGAGACAGGTTGGACTTATATCTGTGAAATGCTGTATTTTTGTTAATAACAGTGAATTAGAGAAAGTGTTATTTTGTTATCCTGAGTACATATAAGAATCTTGTCTTCGTGGGAATACCCTTTTAATGTACAGCATGCAATTCCTGTTGAGTTGCTGTATTAAATGTGTCGTAAACTCTGACTAAGCACTTACAACGCCCCTTTAGGTGCACATTTTTTATGTCTTGTTGGACACAGTGCAGCCACGACACAAAACTGGTGCTAAGACTTCTTATATGTACAATCAGATTAGATATTCTTTTCAGAAAACCCGCACAGACACAATAATAGATCTGGACTTTTATGGTTTATTGTCCACGAAGCAATAAAAAATGTTTGTACATTTTATTGTACTACCAGAGCCACTCCAGCTCTTTCTGCATCACAAAGTACTTCACATAAAACAAATCTGCATAAGAAACGTACATAAAATCCATGTGTATTTGATTTAAAAACTTTAAAGCGCTACGGAATATGATGGCGCTATATACTGTAAATGAAGATTATTATTAGTTTCCATTTTGTGTTTTAGTTTTTTGCTCTTCTTCCCTTTCAAAATCCATAACATTTTTAAATTTTATGATTAAAGAGAGTTTTTTTCTGCATTAGAACATGTACTTCCTAATGGCACCATTCAATATTCCATGCAATGTACTGGGAAGATTCCACACATTTGCACCATTTTCTTGTAGGCTTATTTTGCAACTTTCACTGTGCACTCCAAATTACACCTTCCCTTTCTTTGGGTCGGTAAGATCATGAGTATCATGAGGATACCACATTTATATAGGTTTTTATACATTTTTAAAAAAAATCTTTTGTACAAAATTTTTTTTTTGTTTTGCCATATTCTGACACCAATAATATTTTTAATTTTCTGCTGAGCAAGTTTTTCATTAATTTTGGGACCATACAAACTTTTGATCACTTTCTGTGAAAACGGGATGATTTGGATCTTTTTATTAGTTACGGGGTTCACCACCAGGAATAATTTTATTATTTTATAATATTTATTTTGATAGATTAGAAATTTTGGGATGTGACTTTACATAACAAGTTTGTTTTGTTTATTTTAATTTCTGTTCTAGAATAAGGCGGTACACAGTGAGGCACATTTACTAAGGGTCCAAACACCGCACTTTCGTCGGGTTTCCCGAATATTTCCGTTTTGTGCCGAATTGTTCCGGGTTTTTGGCGCACATGATCGGATTGTGGCGCATCTCCCACAGCTTGCATGCGACAGAAATCGGGGGCGTGGCCATCGGACAACTTGACGGATTCGAACAAACCGTGGAATATAAAAAAATAATTGTGTTGCAAGATCAAGCAATCACATGCACCAGGAAGAAGATGGTGAACTCCGGCGGACCTCGGGGCAGAAGCGACACATGCAGGATCTTCATGAATCGTGTCGGACCCGAATCGCGACAGGACTGGGTAAGTTTATGTGCACCACGCCTACGATGGCAACACTGGTTTAAAGGGAATCTGTCATAAATTTATTCTAATAAAAGATTACCAGCATGTTGTCTAGCAGCTTTACACCTTCCAGACCAATTTTTTCATTGCCCTGCATGGTTCCATCATCCACAAAATAAACTTTGAAATGAGATGTAAATTTACTGCATAAAGTCAAGCAGGCGGAGAGTTTAACATGGAAGTCAAGCTCTCCCTGCCTCAGAACACTTCCTCCTCTGTGATTGACATCATGTACAGGACTAATGGAAATCTGGTTAGTGATTTTGCTGGGTCCATGATCATCAATTACAATGAAGGCGGCGTTGACTTTATACAACCAATTTATACTCCATTCAAAGTTGATTTTCTTAATAATGCCACCACACTTCACAGCATACTGGTAGTGGTTTATTAGGTTTTTCTTTAAGGGGCGGTACGGCTATCCTTGGTACATAATCAAGTAATTGATTCACTTTTACACCATGGGAGGATATAATAGTTGTCTTTGAAATAGGGCCATTGGAGGTAGTGCCCATACGCTCAGGGTCTGCTCCAGGTTTCAGTAGCCCCCTGGTCGACAGAGCCTCAGTGGGCCCCTCTGCAGTGAATTCAAGTGGAGGCATTAAAAATTCTGTAACAAAAACAGTCCCTTGTTCCTTAAAATGTTCCCTAGTTTCTTATACCAAGTAGCCCCCTCATGGTTATTTTACATAAAGCCCCCCTCGGCCCCTATGGATTCATTAGATACAGTTAGATAAATGCCATTTTTGTGTTCTAATGATGCACCAATGATTGCTTGGGGCCCCGTAAGCCTTTTGGTTTTCCCCTAACTAGTAAGATGCATGTATTAAGTCTACCTTTACATACTGTATAAGGCTTGTCTTGGCAGCATCCCTGTTTCTACAGAAGTGCATTAATAACAAAACCTTGTTGCAGGAAGCTACCATTACCAAAAGCTTTTCAACACTGTATATATGGTGCACTGATACCTCTATATTCTGCACGGATCTGCATCCCATATAATTGCTATTTAAACACTAGTTTACAGCCCATTGGGTAAAAAAGTAACAGCTGCTCTAGGCTGGCCTGGTGCCTTGGGTCTGTTCTCCACCCTGTCCTCGTGCTGCCAGATTTGTGTTTATTTTCATGAAATAGCAGATCCACCTCCTTCCCCTGGAGCGTGTTATGTACATGTTCTGCACAGGATCGCCTGGAGTATTGTAGCCTCACGTTATTAAAGGTGAGTTTTAAGCCACTTAACTTTAGTGACAATGTTTACATTAAATATTTCACATAATCTTTCTTTCCACCTTCACGTAACTGATAATAGAGAAGAAATGTGAAAGCTAGTGGTTGTAGGAGAAGAATCAAATTCAATTCAAACAATAACTTTCCACTATTATGTCATATTCCTTACAAATGTATGTAAGGCATTTACACACTGGGCTTTGTTATCCATATGGATCACTTATTAAATGCTTAGTAATAGGAATAACACAGCATTATATGGAAATATATATTACTGTGCTATAATGGCAAGTTTAAAGCATACATATGGAGGGACAAAAAGTCCTATAATGTTCTTGTGAAAGATCAGGTAAAAATACATTATACATATGGAGCCTTACCTCACTATTGAAGGACATTGATCCTATCTAGTCCTCTAAAATGCAGATTTTTAATTACAAAAAAATGTGAGATTTTACATAATAATAATTCTTTTATTAGCACACACAGATTATAAGAGCTTGCCAAATCAGTCCCTGTCCCCAATGGGGCTCACAATCTAATCAACCTACCAGTATGTTTTTGGAGTGTGGGGGGAAACTGGAGGAGAGAACATACAAACTCTTTGCAGATGTTGACCCTGATACTTGAACCCAGGTCCCCAGTGCTGCAAGGCTATAATTCTCTAAGCACTAAGCCACCTTGTTGCCCCAATTTTCATTGCTCACTAAAACAATAATAATGGAAGCCTGATGGAAGTGGTGAAAATGGACCATAATGGCAACTAGTAAATGTCCATTGAAATAAATGGACATTTCAACAAATCATTTAGACTTATGTTATTGTCATATATACAAGATTTGTCCAAAGAACAAAAATATTCGAAATTAATTTGGTACCTTAAAACGGTAATTGGTATTTATGTTGTATTTTATGGGGTTGTACTGGTATTTTAAAGAAAACCTACCATGAGAAATCAGAAGTAGATGTGATGGTAGATGCCAGTGCCTGGCTGGACTAGTACACGCCCCAGTAGCCTCTGCAGTTAATTTACATAGTACCAAAATAAAAGTTAATTAGGTTTCAAGATTATTCAATTACAGATTAGGACAGAGGCAGTCAGGAGGAATCTACCGTCAGATCTACTTCTGATAATAGATTCCTTGTGGTAGGCTCCCTTTAAGTCATCACTTTATAGAAGCCATGCCACTATCAAAAAACAGTGGTGGACCAACACCTGACTCCCTGGCACAGTGATTTAGAGGTAATCACACATGCAGGACTCTCCCCATTTTGACAAATTTATAATTAGCACAATAACATAATGTAGTCAAAATCTTCCTGTTGAAGGAAACAAGATGTACTTTGTAACAGATCAAACAAGTCCAACAAAGCTCTTCAGGCAATAAACATTTGCATGCAGGCTTTAGATCATTATAATTTAAGATCTTATGTAACTTCCCTTGCATTGCCTTGTGAAATATGATACTAGACATACTGTAAAACAACCTTTGTACAATTAACCTGTGTATAAACAGCTTCATTTGAAATCAAAGGTCATTTTATAGCTAAACATTAGAATGTTTTTCCCTTCACAAACAATAGTGCAATAGTAAACATTGTAATAAACTTTTTTGTTGGAAAATGTAGAAAGACTGTGATGACACAACAATATGTATTAGTTCATAACATGGGAGCAGTTCAAAGCAAATTTAACTTCAAGAAGCTACGTACATGGTAATCAATTACCTACACTGTAATTGTCATGAATTTATAGAGAAAGTTGACTTCAAAAAAATAAGTCATTTTGTCTCACTTAAATTTTTAATTTTTACACCACTAACTGCAGTATTGAACAGTGAGTGTGAAAGTGGACGTATCAAGTTATCAACATTTTTTAATCCATTTAGGAGGCAGCCATTTTGTAGCTTAACTCAGCCCCATTTTTTGGATTCTGACTTGCGTCGCTTTATATGGTCATAACTTTTGTACACTGTTACTTATCACACAGCTTGTCACACAGCTTACAAATCAAATATCGATTTTCCGTATTTTCAGAATTGACCATTTTGGGGATAAATACCATTTTGAAAGAAATTTTACATATTTAACATCAAAATCCCCCTATATAACCCATTTACAAATTTGCACCCCTCAAACTATCAGAAACAGCTTTTAGGAAGATTGTTAACCCCTTGAGATCTTCATAATAATTGAATCAAAATGGAGATGAAATTTAGAATGGTCAAATTGTGCCGGTTATATGTTAATTTAGATCTAAAATTTACACATTTCCAAAAGATAAAAAGAGAAAACCCACCTTAGAATTTGTTATAAAATTTCTCCCGAGTACAGAGACCCCCACATGTGGCCGTTACTTGTTTTATGGGCGCACAGCGAGACGCAGAAGGGAAGAAGAGCGACTGCCATGATTTTAGTTTCCTCATTGGCCCCTTTTGTAGGCTATAAAATTTTTCGCTTTTGCGTTATTGGGGCCATGTGACAAAATTTTTTTTGCGGGATGAGATGCTTTTTCCAGTGTTACCATTTTGGGGTTGGTATCCCTTATTGTTGAAAATTTAGGAGGGCAGGAGTAGAAAGGCATTAATTCTGTACCGTACTTTTTTTGACTTTTTTTTTTTATTCGTGTTCACCATTTAGCCTAATAATCATGTTATCTTTATTCTATGGCTTGATACGATTACGGGGATACTTGACTTGAATATATTTTCTTACATTTTTTTTTATTCATCGTGTGGGTTCAATAATGATTTACTTTTATTCTATGTGTTGTTACAGATGCAGTGATACTATATATGTGGGGTTTGTGTTATGATGTAGACTTTTTTTGGGTTATATGTCTCTTTATATGTTATATGGCTTTTGGACATTTTTATTGATTTATGACTTTATTTTTTATTGAATTGAATTTATTTTTACTTTTTCACTGTTTCCACCATGGCACATGAACAGGCAATCATCTGATGCTTGTTCATGATAATACTCTGTAATACTGATGTATTGCAGGGTATTAGCATCGTCAGCCTATGCACATGCATAGGCTGACACTGTGCCTTTAAGATGACGTCACAGACACCATCTTTCAGGCACTGCCAGCAGGCACCTCTGGGGTCCTGATTTTACCCCAGAGTTGCCATAGCAGCGATCGGCGCCCCCCTGATGACGTCATCATATTGTGTTTCCTGCTCTCGCCAGCTATGGTGAGGTGCTTGAAGTAGGAGCTGTTTTGTGATAGCGTCAGTGTCTCCTGCTCCCTGCAATGGTGAATGGCTCCGGCTCCGTTCTCCACTACAGTTCTCATCACTATGCATGTCCTTAGGATGCAGATAATGATTAGAGTAGGGAAAGATGACCGGACAGCAGGACGAGCGTATTGCGGACCCTGAGACATCCGGGTCTCCAGCCAAAGATCTGGCGAACAGGCTTTACATCTTTTCACCTAATAGTGCACCTGCTCAAAGAGGTAAACCAAGAATAAGGTGCCATAATTCTCTCGTAATTTGATCTGATTTTTTGGGGCATAAAACAGTAAAAGACTGTCTATTCTAGATGTGAACTGCCTTACTTTATATTATATCAGTCTCCCCCCTAATGTCCTTCTGTAGTATTAAAAGTAGTATTGAGTTGTGATGGTTAGTACGGTATAATATTTACAGTATGAGTACTGTGAGTAAAATAACATTAACTAATTATTTTTTCTTCATTAAGATCCTGCCATGTGGTTCCTGCTGCTGTTTTTGGTAGTTCTACTTCTCCTGTACAGATGGTACATCCAAAGTCAAATCCTAGAAAATCTGGCAGGAAAATATGTCTTTATCACTGGATGTGACAGTGGATTTGGGAATGTGTTGGCAAAGCAACTGGACAAACGTGGAATGAAGGTTTTGGCTTCGTGCCTGACAGATAAAGGGGCAGAAAATCTAAAGAATGAGGCGTCCAGTCAATTACAAACAGTCATTCTAGATGTTGCAGATGGTGAGAGTGTCATCTCAGCTGCCAAGTGGGTTACTAATATTGTTGGAGATCATGGTGAGTAAAAAATAGGGATATTAAAATAACTAATAACACTTTAAGGCAAATAAAACTAGTGAATGTAAAGTAACATAAATACACCATGTCTATGAAATAGTCACATGCACATGGTGGTATTTTGGCCTTTACGGGTACATGTTGTGCACATACATAAATATGAGGTCCCCTAATGTTTGCGTTCGGTATTTATACCAAAGTCATTTCATGTTACTATGCATCTTGTCAACTTAATTTACCGGGCATTTCTAAAAAATAAGCATCCAATTCCAATAAATAACAGATACGGTAACACCCTACATCCTGGCGACACCTGTCCAATTTCATCGTAGTACATGAATAGTAGTACATTACACCACTAGAATCACAGTGCTAAGTTAAAGCGGCCAGGCCCTGGATCTTGTATCCTGATCTCTGTTACTGGAGTACCACCTGTACTTAGTGAGGGTACTTCTATGGAACCCTTACGTACCTACAGATGCCACCCATCTTATTTAAATTTGAATTCAACAGGATAACATGGAATGCTCCATTGGTTTCTTTATTATAAAAGTACCATATACCATTCAATATGTGCAGGGCCGGATTAAAGTTGGTGGGGGCCCCTGGGTGCAAAATCTGGTGGAGGCAGACAATCTTTTAATTTTCATTAGACATATGCATTTCTGGGATTCGTTTACAAACGCATCCAAAAATGCCACTCGCAAACATACTCTAAGGCTTCTTAGAATGTGTTTGTGCCCCATACTTATGGAAAAATATAGAGCAAGCTTTTTTTCCCGTGGACAGCATGGTACAGTGATACACGTTGTGTTCACCATACCGTTGCCGGACGCCATCTATGGGGACGGATATTTGGCCGCAAATTGTACGGCCGGATATAGATCCCCATAATGTTCATGTGAAAGAGGCCTAAGGGTGCTGTCACATGTTTGCATTTTGGAATCAAACGCATGTGATCACCAATAAGCACTCGTGGCTTGCATTTGGACAATACAAGAAACTGGGAGCTGATTGCGATTGCATGCGTTTGCATATAAACGCATATAAAATCGGCTGCGGCCTGTCACATTTTAATTCAGTTACAAAACTGCAATGCAATCCATAAGTAAGCACCTTCTTTATTTTGGGGAGGTAGGTGCCCTGAGTTATAGGTAGCATGGAGAGGGCCATGTGTTTACTTCAGATTTTATTTAGTACTTTCATTACTTGGTACTAAACTAAAGAAGATAACAAGTTACTTCAACTTTTTCTCTTAATGAGCTCGCCGATCACTCGGTGCGATGAGAAAGTGGGCAAAGTGATCTCTGTGAAGTAACCTAACACTGATTGACTAAAACTAGTTCAGTCAATGAGTGTTAGGATAGGTACACGGCAAGGTCAGGACCAGGTGGTGTCAATCACTCTGCATGCAGCGAAGCTCCTAAAAAGCGTGTTGCATGCAGAATGAGTTGGGCAGGCTGCGCTTCATGGCCGTGTCACAGACGTGTGCTGCATTGCCACTACGAATGGGTAGAACTCTAGAAGGCAAGGGAAGAATGGGAATTTAAAATGTCCCTCCAAAAAGTGGCCCCATTCTATGGACGGAGTAAAAACAAGAAAATGTGGGAGGAGTTAGCACAGACAAATTGTTGTTAGATGGCCTCAAAGGGGTTTTCCCACAAACAAAAGTTAGGCCCTATATCCAGCCCTGAATATGAGCAACCTTTACCTGTGTACCTTTGCAAGAGACTCAGCATGTGTCCTATGTACACCTTCCTAGGGTTGTAAAAATACAACACAACTAAAACTTACCTTACAATGGATTTGAAAGTTTAATTACTCTTTCAGTAAATTGTTAACCACTTATCTCCAATGTCTTCCAGGTTTGTGGGGTCTTGTGAACAATGCTGGATTTGGATTTACATTTGCCCCGAATGCATGGCAAACAAGAGCAGATTTTGCTAAAGTGCTGAACATAAACTTAGTGGGACTTTATGACGTGACTTTGAATTTGTTGCCTCTCCTCATAAAGGCAAGGGGGCGAATAGTCAATGTTTCCAGCTGTGGAGGTAGACTGCCTATTGTTGGGGGAGGATATTGTCCTGCTAAGTTTGGAATTGAAGCTTTGTCAGATAGCCTCAGGTAAGTATAATGTGTGTCCATGTGTTTTGCCAAAGTTCAGCTAATGTATAATCTTATAAAATATAAAATTATACATTAAAAATTTCAAAGAATTGAATATGGTCATATTCCAAAATATTACAAGCTGCACCCTTTATAGTTTTAGGAAAAACCATATACTGCTTACCAATCTGTCACTTCACATGTGCTGGAGATCCACATGGACGTCATGTTGTATCCAGTAGCAAACAAAGGAAAGGTCTCCGCAGTACTTTTATAGTTGCCTTCTGCCATATATAAGTGAGATTTTTGTAGCTTTATATGCAGCACCCATCTGATCCAACAGTTCAAATATTTTTTTGTTTTTCTGGTCTAAGAATATTGATGACTGTTCCATGGTATAGTTCATAATATCAGATCAGTTCTAGGGTGTATGCAGTAGTCTTAGCACTAAACAGAGAACAAAACTGTGCAAAGGCAGGGTTACTGCACAGGTATCTATAAATTCCCAAAATAACCCAAAAAGACTTACAAAGGGTACAGAAAGTATTCAGACCCCTTACATTTTTCACTCTTTGTTTCACTGCAGCCAATTGCTGAGATCAAAAAAGTTCTTTAACATACCTGGATTTGGGGATCCTCTACCATTGTTCCTTGCAGATCCTCTCCAGTTCCCTCAGGTTGGATGGTGAATGTTGGTGGAAGCCATTTTCAAGTCTCTCCAGAGATGCTTAATTGGGTTTAGGTCAGGGCTCTGGCTGGACCAGTCAGGAATGGTCACAGAGTTGTTCTGAAGTCACTGCTTTGTTATTTTAGCTGTGTGCTTAGGGTCATTGTCATGTTGGAAGGTGAACCTTGGGCCCAGTCTGAGGTCCAGAGCACTCTGGAAGAGGTTTTTCATCCAGGATGTTTCTGTACTTCATCACATTCATCTTTCCTTCAATTACAACCAGTTGTCCTGTCCCTGCATCTGTCCCCCGTACCCCAATAGCACCTGCATGTTTCACTGTTGGGATTGTATTTGGCAGGTGATGAGCAGTGCCTGGTTTTCTCCACATATATCACTTAGAATTTAGACCAAAAGGTTCAATCTTCATCTCATCAGATCAGAGAATCTTATTTTGCATAGTCTGGGAGTCATTCATGTGCTTTTTTGCAAACAGTACACAGGCTTTCATATGTCTTTTCATATGTCATTGAGGAAAGGCTTCCGTCGGCACACTCTGCCATAAAGCCCTGACAGGTGTAGGGCTACAGTGATAGTTGACTTTGTGGAATTTTCTCCCATCTCTCACCAAGGCTCTTCTCCGACTATTGCTTGGTTCGGCTAGATTGCCAGGTCGAGGAAGAGTTGTGATCATCCCAAACTTCTTCCATTTAAGGATTATGGAGTCTACTGTGCTCTTAGGAACCTTGAATATTGCAGAAATTCTTTTGTAACCTTGGCCAGATGTTGCCACAATTCTGTCTTGAGCTCCTTGGGCAGAGTGTACATTAATGAGCAAAAAAAAAGAACTTTTTTGATCTGACCAACTGACTGCAAATTAAAAAGAGCAAAAAAATTAAAGGAGTCTGAATACTTTCCATAGCCACTGTACATTTCTTTTATCCCACACCAAATTTTGATTGATTAAATTCTACTTATGTCTTCTCACACATGGAGTAGTAGAAACCACATTCGTATTTATAAACCTATAGAAATTACTAAATGGGAAGCACATGAACAAAAGCTACAGTTATGTGCATGGAGCCTAACAAAGATGATTACAATGTCTTCCTGATGTAAGTGAATATATGCTGCTAATTTGTGGATATACTGTATGTACTTGTAGTTCATGAAGCCAACATGTACTATTTATTGTCTCTCTAATGCAGAAGGGAGCTCCGAGATTTTGGAGTGAAGATCTCTATCATCGAACCAGGTGCCTTTAGGACGGGTATGGCTTCAAAACAACCTCACTTGAAGAATCTACAACGCCTGTGGTTGAATCTTTCTCCAGAAATGAAAGCCTGCTTTGGAGAACAATACTATAATCAATGTAAGTCATCATCTTCTTGTTTCAGGGGTAAGAAATAGTTCAAGCTCTTAAAGTGAAATATATGACAAAAAAGCAGAAAGATTATTATTGAAAAAATTGTGTTTCATGCTTAAAACGCAAGTTTAAAGGTTATAATGATTTTCCTATAGTAGCAATAGCTGAAAACGAACATTTTTTCATATATATTTATTTATATGCAGCTACTTCTGTGTTTTCTGCCTCCCTCATACACCTTACCTTTCTGCCAAGCATTTTGGTTGCTGATTACAGGAAGCAGCTCCATCGTGTCTGCTCTGACCATTGTACACTCTACTCTTAGGTTCCCACACACAGTGCAACTTCCCTTACAGCTGGTCAGAATATCTATAAACCACCTGTGCATGCCAGCTCCATCTCTCTACAATGTCTTAGTTGGGACAGTGAAGAGGGGGAGGTAGGATCAGCACAGTAGTCTGATACACAGAATGAAGACTAATCACTTTCTGTGCTCTGTCTCTTCCATTCTCTGTACCCCCCATTCTATCCCCCATTGTCCTGGGATGAGGGTAGCATCAGCTGAACAGCTTGGCTGAAACATCCATCTTAGCAGGTAGTGTGTATAATGGTGATAAGATTGTAATAGATTATAGACCTATCTGGTGTATCTATTTGGTAACTACAGAGTTACACTTTAACTAAACATATTTTCATCAATTACATCATCATGTTAATGATTTTTATGTTTTGCTTATGCCCACAGATGTCCAGGGCTTGACTTCACTAGTTTGCAAAACCAGCACTAAACTTTACCATGTAACAGACTGTATGGAGCATGCCCTGACTGCTGTTCATCCATGGACAAGATATTCTCCAGGCTGGGACTGCAAACTCTACTACCTTCCTGTGTCTTACTTACCTACTGTCCTATCAGATTATCTACTTTGTCTATCATCACCCAGACCAGAAAAAGCTGTCATGTAAACATATTTTTGACAATTTTTTTTCACTGTGTACCATGTGTATTTAATGAAAATATGCAAGAATAATGAGCAATATTGAAATTCTAAAAAAAATACACGGATTGTGAATTATACCGTTTTGTACAATAATGATTTACAATATGCACTTAATTTAGCTAAAGAACCCCAAAGAATCTTTCATCTCCAAATGGGTTCCTTAACAATTTGTAAAACCTCATAAAGAACATCAACGTACAAAAAAAGATCCTCTCAAAATATCAGATTTTAACCATTTAGCATACATATCTTTAAGACTGATTTTTGACCAAAAAACAGAATGAATACACATTCTGTGGCTCTAAAAGACTCTGGGGAAATGTAACATTACAAATGATTTAAAATATGAGCCATAAGTTTTGGTGTCAGATAAAAATTGATACCAGCAATTTCCATTAGGACCAGACGATTGGCCCCTCAATTTTGGATGTACTTACTGCTGCACACACGCTGTTACACTGATGAGAGACTGGATGTATATTCTTCTGCAAATTGACTGTTGTAACTAATAATAATTAATAAAATTTATATTTTAGTTCTTGGATATGGAGAGTTTAGGACTGTTTTTCAGCCTTTTTGTATGTAAAAGGACTAAGTGAGTCCAAAATCAGCCTAATCCTGAAGTGGTTAAAGAAATTCCCTACAAATATATATTTTGTTGACATTCATTGTCCAATAAACTTGCTTCGTCATGTAGCTAAAAATACCATTGTGTGATATTCATTGAAGAAGTCATATGTGTGGTGCTAAATAAGTTCTTCTCTAACCCTTAGGCCTGTTCCACACTTGCAAGTGTGATGCGATGAACTCGCATTACACTCGCAACGCATGCTGCCCGGATCTCCCGGCCCGAACGCTGCAAACCGGAACTGAACTCAGCATGTCATCACATCACACTCGCAAGTGTGGAACGGGCCTTATGGTGACCAGAAGCTGATCTGGTCCGATCCCTGTCAGCTACAGCTGGATGTCTGAAGCAGCAGTTGACATGGTGATAATGCTATTAGACCTCTTAGATGAATCACTGAATATTCTGATGTATAGTTCATGAAATATGAACTACCTGTATTACTACAAGTGCTTCAGGGTGACCTTGTGGCTTACATTTGTTCTCCACCCAGAAAGTCCTACTCCAAGTTGTGTGTTTGTTTTCCTAAGGTAGAAGATCCCCCTCCTTCCCCTGGAGTGTGTTACACTGTATGTACATGCTTTACGCAGTATCTTCATGTTATTAAAAGGGGGTAAACCGCTTAAATTTACTGCCAATCTTCACGTGAAATATCTTCTTCTTGCCAGCTGCATATAATGGATAATGTCTAACAAATCTGATGATTACTATTTGCTGTATTTTCAAAGGATAAAAATAACAAAAGCAAAACAATCAATAATTTTCCACAGTTCTGTTTTATTCCACATACGTTTTAAACGTGACTCACTTGTGTCACAAGCTGAACCCTTCCCGTTAAGACACAAAATTCTGCACTGAAAGGGGCGTTCCCTTGCACAGTCGGACTGTGCAACACATTTATGTTTATGTTCAACTATGTTAAAGGTGCACCAAAAAAAAGTTGGTGCAAGGAGTGCCAGATTCATGAAGAACGGGCGCCACAATTCATGAATCTGGTGCTCATAGCACACTACACAGAAAAACTGTTCTTTGAGATCCTAAGGGAACACCTCTAGTCTGTACCACATATTTTAACCTCTTATGGATAAAAATATTTTGGCACAGTTTTCATCTATTCGCTGGCAGTCAGTAGAGAGGTAGCAGTGCATGTGTTTTCTCCCTCTACTTCTATGGGACTTTTGTAACTATATGGAAAGAAATAAAAAAATTACTTTATATCGCACACACAGATTACGCACGCCTGCACAGAGATTGCCAGATAAGTCCCTGTCCCCAATGGGGCTCACAATCTAATTATCCTACCAGTATGTTTTGGAGTGTGGGAGGAAAACAGAGGGCCATGAGGAAACCCACACAAACACAGAGAGAACATATACCGTATATACTCGAGTATAAGCCGACCCGAGTATAAGCCGAAACCCCTAATTTCAACACAAAAACTGGGAAAACCTATTGACTCGAGTATAAGCCGAGGGTGGGAAATGCATTGGTTACAGCCTCCCAGTATATAGTCTGCCAGCCCCTGTAGTAGGAAAAAAAATAACACTGTACTCATCTTTCCGACGTCCCCCATAGGTCCTCTTCTGTCTCAAACTGTCTCAGACAGAAGAGGACCTATGATGTCAGATGATGTCAGAAAGTTGAGTTTTGACTTTATTTTTTAGTTGACTCGAGTATAAACCGAGTTAGGGTTTATGAGCACAAATTTTGTGTTGAAAAACTAGGCTTATACTCGAGTATATAAGGTAAACTCTTTGCAGATGTTGAACTTGACCCCAGGACCCCAGCACTGCAGGGCTCTAGTTCTAACCACTGAGCAATAATGCTGCCCCCCCCCCCAAAAAAAAAAGAGAACAAAGTGCTGATTGTGCAGTATGTCTACTGAATATGAATTTGTATAGAAATGGTCATGTGGCTGCTCAACTTATCTGGTCATGTGAGACACGACACAATTTGCACTTTATATGAATGATTATGGATGCTGCACTATGAATATTCTCCAAAATTAAAGTAAGAGTGAACTTCAGAAATAGGCTCGGAGAATCACAAATACCACAAGCAAAAGAAAATCCGTGGTGAGGTGCCGTCCATGCAATATTCTGTTTATATGGGATAAAAACCATTAAAAGTGATATTGAAAACAAAGACACGTTTCAGAAATCAGAAATGGATTCTTTATTAGTTTTTTATAAAGCTTACAAGGTTTTTACAAACTGAAGAAGGATCCGTTATAGATCGAAATTCATCTTTCTTTTTAATATAACTTTTATTAGTTTACAGTAAATACCTCAAAGCCTTAATATTGTAAACACATCACTCCCCTTTGGATGTTCTTTTCTTTGTCCCGTTCCTTAAAAAGACCCCTCACTAGGCTATACTTTGAATTCCCATTGATATAAATGATGAGAGTCACTTTTCCGCTCAATGCTGAAACGAGATTGAGGTATATAGGAGCTTGTTCTTGAGATAGATAATGTTTCCAGAGCTTAGACACACATCTGTCTAAGTTTAACTTGTTAGTTAATATTAGTAGCTTTGTGTGGGTGGTCAGTCCATCATTACAGCCAACAACTGAGGAACAACAACAGCAAAGGCGCCGTAGTGTTTGGAAATTTACCAGGTAAGGATTTTATTTTGTGCTTTTATAGATACAGTGCGAAAATGTGTAAATGTTGAACATATTAACATGACGAGACAGAAAGACACTTAAAAGATGTAGTTAAAGATGTAGTTTTTTGCATGCTAAGACACTGTGGCTACAATCTTCCTGTAGTAAGATGCCCTAGGTTACACAGTTACTGTATATACTTGAGTATAAGCCAGTACAAAAAATCTGCTGAAAAAAACAAACAAATAGTGTACTCACCTTCTGAGGCCATCCCCCGGCAGGTCCTCTTCTATACAGCGATGCTCCGGCATCGTGTCCTCGTGCAGTGCATCGCAGGCATCGTGACGTTAGCCGCTCGCTGATGTTCTACTATGTGAGCCGGCATCGGCACACACTATGATGTCAGCGAGTAGCTGACGTCATGGTGCCTGCGACGGACCGCACGGGGACAGGGAGCTGATGCAGGAGCATCGCTGTATAGAAGAGGGCCTGCCAGAGGGGGCGTCGGAAGGTGAGTACACTGCTTGTTTATTTGCTACAGGCATTATTTGGGGGCAGGGGCTGGCAGGCTATATACTAGGGGTCTGGCAGGCTTTATACTACAGGGGCTAGCAGACTATATACTACAGGGGGCTGGCAGGCTATATACTAAAGGGGGCTGGCAGGCTTTATACTACAGGGGGTAGCAGGCTATATACCACAGGGGCTGGCGGCTATATACTACAGGAGGCTGGCAGGCTATATACTACAGGGGGCTGGAAGGCTATATACTACAGGGGGCTGGCAGGCTATATACTACAGGGGGCTGGCAGGCTATATACTACAGGGGGCTGGCTATATATTACAGGGGGCTGGCAGGCTATATACTACAGGGGCTTGCTGGCAATATACCACAGGGGGCTTGCTAGCTATATACTGGGAGGGCTGTGACCAAGGCATTTTCCACCCTCGGCTTATGCTTAGGTCAATAGGTTTTTCCATTTTTTTTTGGTTAAAATTAGGGGTCTCAGCTTATACTCAGGTCGGCTTATACTTGAGTATATACGGTAAGTGCAAATATTATACAAGTAGTAGAACCATGTTAATATACAATATTCAGATACTATCGATTTGACCTTGAAAGCTCTTCGGTTTGTAAATCTTTGCATCCAGAAATTAGAACCTTGAGATTTCAGCCATCTATCTAGCTTACATTTTATTACCTTGAGATATGATATAAGTAACCTTTGTACAAATCTCCTCTATCGATCACAGTGCCTTGTTAATCATAACAGAAATGTACACAGTGTAGCAATAGTCTGCGCACTGCAAGTCTGGGGGAAGACTAGACATGTGACTGCCAACAAAGAAACATCTCTTCAGGTTATAGTGGCATAGTATCTTACACACAATCTACCGTCATTGATACCTTATAAATCAGAATCAGTAACAGAATACTCTTTGTACCCTGAGGCAGATTCAGGCCCTGTATCTTCTTATAGTCTCCTTTTCCTAAGGATAACTGCTCATGCTGTGGATTATCACACATGAAAATCCAATGTATCCATGCATCCAATACGCGTATTTCATGTGGATTTCCTGTGGCTTTGTCTGCTTAGTGTTGCATATTTTTTTTTAGTATTTTCTGCATGTATTTTACCTGTTTTCTTTCACCTGATCTGACAATAGTTCTAACAAAAATCTGTATTAAAACCACATCATGGTGCATATTTGATATAGATTTGTTGCAGATTTGATGCTGATTTTCACTCTCCCGTAGACTTAAATGTAAAAAATCAATGAGAACGAACAAGAAATGTAACCTGATTATTATTTTATTTTCTGCACTAAGCAAATATTTGTACATTACTTTTTCCAAATCACGTTCCCTTTAATGATACTGTGTTACGCTGCAGATTTTCTGCCCCCAAATCTGTGTATAACATTCTCATGGAATCTGCAACATGCGCAGACAGAATAAAAAAGATGCTTTAAAAATTTATTAATGAGCTGCAAGTGCTCCATGGGGCGTTACCAGAGTCTCCACCAGGCCGCAGCTGCACATGCAACATCCCCACCAGGGTCCAAAGCATGGGGGGCATGTACCCGGGATCTAGAACCCAAAGTGGCTGGCTATGAGGGTGGTTATACTTCTTTTGGATTATACCTACTTGTAGAGGAAAGTGAAATACACAGTTTTTCTTGTAACGTTACATATTAATACTATAACAGCTTGGCTTGACACACCAAAATAATATAAATGAACAACTAACTATATTTTCTTAGGTTTCTTCATTAAGATCCTGCCATGTGGTTCCTGCTGTTTTTGGTAGTTCTACTTCTCCTGTACAGATGGTACATCCAAAGTCAAATCCTAGAAAATCTGGCAGGAAAATATGTCTTTATCACTGGATGTGACAGTGGATTTGGGAATGTGTTGGCAAAGCAACTGGACAAACGTGGAATGAAGGTTTTGGCTTCGTGCCTGACAGATAAAGGGGCAGAAAATCTAAAGAATGAGGCGTCCAGTCAATTACAAACAGTCATTCTAGATGTTGCAGATGGTGAGAGTGTCATCTCAGCTGCCAAGTGGGTTACTAATATTGTTGGAGATCATGGTGAGTGAAAACAAATACTGTATATACTTGAGTATAAACCGACCCGGGTATAAGCAGAGACCCCCTAATTTTAACACAAAAACTGGAAAAACCTATTAACTCGAGTATAAGGGAAATGGGAAATGCATTGGTCACAGCCCCAGTATATAGCCAGCCAGCCCCCAGTAGTATATAAACAACCTCCTGTAGTATATAGCCAGCCAGCTCCCTGTAGTATGTAGCCTGCTAGCCCCTGTGGTATGTAACCTGCTAGCCCCTGTGGTATGTAGCCTGCTAGCCCCTGTGGTATGTAGCCTGCCAGCCCCATGTAGTATACAGCCAGCTAGCCCCTGTGGTATATTGCCTGCCAGCCCCCTGTAGTATATAGCCTGCCAGCCCCCTGTAGTATACAGCCTGCCAGCCCCTGTGGTATATATCCAGACAGTTATGCTTCAAGTAAATTGTTCACCATTTATGTCCAATGTCTTCCAGGTTTGTGGGGTCTAGTGAACAATGCTGGTTTTGGAATTGCATTTGCCCCAAATGCATGGCAAACAAGAGCAGATTTTGCTAAAGTGCTGAACATCAATTTAGTGGGACTTTATGACGTGACTTTGAACTTACTGCCTCTCATCATAAAGGCAAGGGGAAGAATTGTCAATGTTTCCAGCTGTGGAGGTAGATTGGCTGTTGCTGGCGGAGGATACTGTCCATCAAAGTTTGGTGTTGAAGCTTTATCTGATTCTCTACGGTAAGTATAATCTATATCCCTTTGTTTGGCTAACTTGCAGGTAATGTGGATTCCTTGAACATATAAAATGACTGCCACATATCCAAAAATTACAAGAAATTACAAAAATAAAATAGTTAGACAAAAAGCTCCCACGTTTCTTAAAGACCAAATCTAGTCTAGACAATCTGCACTTTTTTAGGGTCAGTAGTTTGCAGGACATTAGTGGAAATCTAACCACCAAGTTGGCTTGGTACACTTAACTAAAACTTTTATTAAAAAGTCGCACAAAACCCCTGCAACCCCTGTTTAAAGTTTTTCCTATGCAAGATCAGGGCTGGGATTTATCTGTGAGCTTTTAACCACAATTTGAACCTAATGCCCCATATTTATACATCCAAATCTGGATTTTAAAGATATATATATCAGGCACAATAATGAAAAATTCTTTGTTGTCTAACTTTGCTAGGCAAGTAGAAAAATCGCACCTTTTGGTGCAAATAAGCAAATGCACCAAAAAAAGTCACAAATATAAGACAAAAAAAAAAAAGAAAAGCCTAAGATAAATGACCGACATAAAGACATATCCCCAAATATGTATCATGCATTGTCAACAGTGTGCAAGCAGTGAGACTATGGAACTCTCTGCCACATTTGCTGTAATGGATGATCATTTGAATATGTTCACAGGGGGGCCTAGATGCCTTTCTGGAGAGCAATAATATCACATCATATGGGAATAAAACTGTTTGTTAGTAGTTGCTGTTGATCCAGGGAGTTTTTCTTCCTACTTTGGGCCAATTGGCATCAGCCTTGCAGGGTATTTGCCTTCTTCTGGATCTTGGCCATATAATTTATAGGTTGGACTTGATGGAATGATGTCTTTTTCTAACCTTTTTTCTATAGATGATTAAAAATGAACATTTTCTGGCAATACTTTCCCTTTACCAAAGATCACCCTCTTTGTCGTGTACTTCGAACATTAAGATCAGTGAGGTCATTACTAAATATCTTTTTTCCTATGCAGAAGAGAACTTCGAGATTTTGGAGTGAAAATTTCTATCATTGAACCAGGTTCCTTCAGGACCGAAATGGCAACTGCAGAACCTCATTTGAAGAATATAGAACACTTGTGGTCAAACCTTTCTAAAGAAATGAAAGCTTACTTTGGAGAACAGTACTATAATCAGTGTAAGTCCTCAAGTTATTGTTTCAGGTAAAGGGAGTGTTTTCTAGCTCATAACGGGAGTCTACCAGCTCCAGAATCATCTCACAAATAAAAGCAGCATTGTTCAATTGCTTGGACTATGTGATAGTCCGGTGACATGGACTGAGCACAGTGCTGAAGACGGGAGTAGGTAAAATAAAGAAAACTCATGTGCCAGTAAATATGCCCTTGATCTTGTAGCACTAAATAGATTATGCATAAATTTAAAAACTAAATTTTCTTTCAAATGACAGATAGCAAAAACACATGCCATACACAATGCTCTTCTTACAAGTGTAATGATTTACCGTCTTTTTCGGACTATAAGATGCTTCTTTAAAGTTAAAATATTTTTTAAACCAATTAAAATATCCCTGTTGGTCCCACTAAAGCACAGCACACACAGCTCTGCATCATCCATACAGTTACACACACGGCTCTGGGTCATCCATACAGTTACACACAGAGCTCTGGGTCATCCATGCAGCTACACGCGCAGCTCTGCATTATCCATACAGTTACACACGCAGCTCTGCGTCATCCATGCAGTTACACACACGGCTTTGCGTCATCCATACAATTACACACGCAGCTCTGCGTCATCCATACAATTACACACGCAGCTCTGCGTCATCCATACAATTACACATGCAGCTCTGCGTCATCCGTGCAGTTACACATACGGCTCTGCGTCATCCATACAGTTACACACACAGATACACACACACAAACAGAAATAGGAACAATCACCACTGTTGCATACATTGTGCACTACTATACACACACACATAAATACACACACAGCTCTACTATACACAAATAAGAAACACTCTGGGAACTACTACATACATAAATAGCTCTACTATACACACATAAGGAACACTCTGGGAAGTACTACACACATTAATACATACACAGCTCTACTATACACATATAAGGAACACACTGGGAAGTACTACACACATATATATATATATATACATACACAGCTCTGCTATACTCACATAAGGAACACTCTGGGAAGTACTACACACATTAATACATACACAGCTCTACTATACACATATAAGGAACACACTGGGAGGTACTACACATATATATATATATATACATACACAGCTCTGCTATACACACATAAGGAACACTCTGGGGAGTACTACACATTTTAATATACACACATAAGGAACACACTGGGAAGTACTACACACATGAATACATACACAGCTCTACTATACACACATAAGGAACACACTGGGAAGTACTATACATATGAATACATACACAGCTCTGCTATACACACATAAGGAACACACTGGGCGGTACTACACACATACAGAACCCTTCCCCCCTCCCCTCTTCTTCTTCTTACCCTGTCCCAGTGCAGCATTTCCCCATTCTTGGCAGTATGTGGTGATGTAAGAAGCATGTGATCGGTCACATGTTTCTGACATCACCGCAGGTGCTGTACCTGTAGGCAGAGGGAGAGAGCAGTGTGGAGCCTCTCTGGGAGATCAGATGAAGTGCTATTTCAGGTCATCATCCAATCTCCATTACAGCGGTCAGGAGGGTCTGGCAGTGCTGGATCCTCCTGACCTTTGCTCTATAAGACGCAGGCACTTTCAGTAGTGGTTGGTAAACTCCTTTTATAGTGTTATATCTGTATTATGCTAAAGTAGAAAACATTTTCTTCAAAAATATGTGAATAATTTCTCTGTTTTGCTTATGAACACAGATTCCCAGGGGTTAGCTTCACTAGTTGGCAATGGCAGTCTCCAACTCTACCATGTAACAGACTGTATGGAGCATGCCCTGACTGCTGTTCATCCATGGACAAGATATTCTCCAGGCTGGGACTGCAAGTTTTACCACCTTCCTGTGTCTTACTTACCTACTGTCCTATCAGATTATTTAATGTGCCGATCATCACCCAGACCAGCACAAGCTGTCATGTAAACATATTTTTATTGATGCTTAACATTTTAGATGTGTGAGAATATGAGAGAATATTGATTGCTATTGTAATCCATATTAAAGGAGTTTTCCCATAAAATAATATAATGATTACCAATCAAAAGACAGGTCACAAATATCATATTAGGGGAGTTTGACAAACAGCCATTATTGAGCTACACCGGATGTACTAAAATCACCTGATGTTTTCAAGCAGTCCTTGACAAAAGGTGAGTGGGTACTGCCCTTGTAATGGCAGGAGTTAAACTTTCATGGGTAAATGCACAAACGGTACCAACTGGATCGACCCATGACATGGCTGAAGAATACCCAGACCTCACCTTACAATCCTGTTGGTCGATACATGGACAGACCACTTAAAAGTATAGGCCTAATTTTTTCACTTCACAAGGTCCATTTTTGGTGACGTGCGGGTCATCAGAGAGAAACTTTGAGCTTTGTGCTTCCCATTCGGTGCCCCGCACCTTCACATTCACTTTTCAGAAAACTGAAGACATGGCATGATAGACCTATGGATTTAAAATAAATGAAAATGTAAGAAATTGGCATGCGGTTGGACAGTTTGTTGCACTTGAATAAACCTTTAACTCTGCATGTGCTCTTTTGATACCACAGAAAAACCTCTGAGACGACCATCAGAAATTGGACTAAAAAATAATCTTCTTACTAAAAATGGATAATTTGTATAGATGTGGCAATGACTGTTATTGTGTGGGAGATTCCTGCATCTTAGTAGATCTAGACCTCATGCCGGAAGGTCAGACCTTGTGCAGATTTCAGCTGTAGTCTCCACCAGAGATAACAGTATAGTAAATATAGTGGGTCAGGGTGTTGATGCCACCCGCCTAAAGTGGCATGCAGGACAGAAAAGCCTCAAAACAGGTAGAGATATGGTTTTATACATGCCTTCACCAGAAAACTGAAGAAGGCATTATATATATCTCCCCAACTGTCTAAAACCAAATGCCAGCCAAAAATGTTTTGACTAATATGAATTATATAAGCTTACAGTTGGCATGTAAAGGTATAATGTTAAGCAAAATAGCTTTGTTGAGCAAGAGCAAGTGCAGTTTGAATACAGTCTTAAAAAGATGCACCCAGCCCTGGAGCCGACTTCAGGTGTTCAGGTTCATTGATGCAATTTTTGAAGCCAAAGCCTGGCGAATCATGCCAAGAGAGAAAGTATGAAGGAGTGATGCTACTCCTTTTCATTTCCATTTATCCACTCCTGGTTTTAGATTCCAATCTGAATTTGTATGCTTACACTTTTTCAACCCACTTATAAACATGATGTGAACTGCTGATCATCCAAAATCAGGCAATGCTTACCACCAGGAATTGCTGAAACTCAATCCTCACCAGGAGATTGTTATCTTCCAATCTGCTACGGAAATCATTGCCTAGGGATAGTGCAATCCAAAAAGTGGGCAAGTATAAAGCATTATCTAAATATTCAAATAGAAGATGCCTTACAAATGTTTTCATTTCTAATAAGTATAGTACTGACACTTTAGTAGCAACCACCAAAAATTCTGAACAGAGCTTTAGGGTGTGGTCACACTGTGCGTTCTTGGTCCTATCTAAGTGCATTTTCAAATGCATTTTTAGTGAGTTTAAAAATGCCCCAAGAAAGCACTTTGGCCATAGCCGTGCAGGCATAGGTCAATGTAAGAGGGGCACACGTCCGCCGCGATGGAGAGGAGAGCCAATGCATTGCGTACGGGCAATAACACGGGGAAAGATAGGACAAGTCCTATCTTTTCCCCATGTATGTGGCTCTGTGCGACCATTGCCATCTATGGGGGATGTAGGTATGGCCGCAAATTTGCAGCCGTACATACGTCCTCCTACAGTCGTGTCCTCACGTTCAGTTTTTCAGATGCAGTTTCCAATGTCCAAATCAGGAGTTGAGTGAAAAAAAAGAGAAGTAGCATCTCTCAATGATATGCTCATTGCCATTATGATCCACACCTGCTTTTGGCTTTAAAAACTGCATCTGAAATACTGAACGTGTGAATGCACCCTTAGGATGATGGCACACATGGCGTTTTGAACCCATTTTTGGCCCGTTTTTAAGCAGTCCGTTTAAAAATGCATGCGTTAAAAACTGTCTAATTGGTCAAACCTGTCAAAAACTGATGCGTTTTTTAACGCATGCGTTTTTAACGAACTGCTTAAAAACGGCTTAAAAACAGGTTCAGAACGCCCACGTGTACCATCACCCTTAGGGCTAAACTGCCCTGAAATTCTCTGGGAGAAAGTTATCATTTGGAAACCGGAGGGTTTTGGACGCTAAAAAGTTGTGTAGTGTTTTATACGACTTTTTACAGTCAAAAGTTGTAAGAGGCATTACTCCCCACTTACCTAATTTAAGCTACAGAATTATTTGCATTACCTGCTAGCGAATTTATGAACTGCCTAGTGTACCCATCCTAAGCCCTGCCCTGTCACGTGTTGGGGAAGTGGTGTGAGGGTGATGCCACACTTGGCGTTTTGAACCCGTTTTTGGTCCATTTTTAAGCAGTCCGTCAAAAAACGCATGAGCTTTTGAAAATGCATCCAGTTTTACTTAAGATAATTGATAAAACCTGTCAAAAACGTATGCATTTTTTAACGTAACTGCTTAAAAACGGACCACAAACGGGTTCAAAATGCCATGTGTGGCATCACCCTCAGGAAAAGAAAATCGGGGGCCATTTATCCGAGCTTCTTCTTGCAAAATATACATAATTGCGATTATTTTCTCCTTCGTACCATCTCCACACCAAGTGGGCATGGATGGGGGGACGAAGGGGGCATAGCTAACGCCTCCTGCCCAATGCCTGCACATTACATAGGCTGTGCTAATGTTTATTTCTTTTGTGCCTCCATTAAATACAGATGCGTTTTTTTAATGTTCATTTCATTCATGGTTCAGTTTTTTTCCGCAAAGCTTATTCAACATCAGTAAGAAGGCAAACCACCTGCTTCCCCAGCATCATCAGTGAAAAAAACTGACTGCAGAATCAGGTTTTTATTGGCGAACCCAAAGACTTCTATAATCATCGGTCATCCGCAAACATGAAAAAAGTAACTACCAATAGTGGAGAGCCGCATATCATGAAACTACTAATACTGGAGACCCCCAGAGCAGATAATAATACTGAAAATCCCCAGAGCAGATAAATACTGGATACCCCATAGCAGATAATAATACTGAAGACACCCAGGGCAGTTAAATACTAGAGACCCCCAGACCATAAAACTACTAATACTGGAGACCTCCTGAGCTGATAAATACTGGAGACCTTATAGCAGACAATAATACTAGAGACCACCATAGAATAAATCTACTAATACCGAATACCCCAAGAGGCTCTTAATATTTTTCATGGATTACGGATCCATGGAAAATCACATAAAAAATATAGGATCAGTGTGCCATCAGTGAAAATCAAGGATAGCATAGTCAGAAAAAAAAAACGGACTTGTGAATAAGCCCTTCTGTCACATTTATATCTTGCACTTTAATTGCTTTTCAAGCGGAAGGAGCAGAACTCGGATGACATTAGACCTTAACGTTTGCATTTGAGAACTAGCTATCTGTGTTTTGTATTATTTACCAGCAAAACATATGTTGAAAGTTCTCAAATGTAAGTTTTTAGTTCCAAATGCATCTGTGATCGGGCAAAATTCCAAGTAAAATGCAAGCTTCAAAATGCAATTGAAGCGCAACATGTGAATGCAGTCTAACGGTTATGGTGCCATCCTACGGGACATAAATGATCCATGGACCATTGTTTGGGCGAGTCGCTGACAGCAGGGCCGGATTAAGGGTGGTGGGGGCCCCTGGGCGCAAACTGGTGGGGGCCCTTCCAGCAATGTTTTTGGAGGTCTATAGCCCTATAGTATGTAGCCTGCCAGCCCCCTGTAGTATGTAGCCTGCCAGCCCCCTGTAGTATGTAGCCTGCCAGCCCCCCGTAGTATGTAGCCTGCCAGCCCCCCGTAGTATGTAGCCTGCCAGACCCCTGAAGTATATAGACTGCCAGACGCCTATAGTATATAGCCGCTAGACCCCTGTAGTAGAAAGCCACCAGCCGCCTGTAAACTTTAGCCGCCAGTTCCCTGTAGAAAATGGCGATCTCGGCGATCTCCCCCAGCGAAGGCAGCTGTGTCTCACTGACACAGCTGTCATCCTAGACCCCTATGTGTGTTGCGGGTGGCCACGGGCCACTGTGTATTGCACACATAGACAGTCAGCGACTCAGCTGAGCTGAGTTTCTGACTGTCGGAAACTGGTGGGGGCCCCTTAAAAAGTGAAAGTGGTGGGGGCCCTGGGGCTCGAGCCCCTCCTTTAATTCGGCCCTGGCTGACAGTAATAAGACTGCTGAAATAAGTCCTGCTCTATCTTTTGTGACATATTTGTGTAAAGTGAATGGGGATGAGTGCTAGCTGTAAAAAAAAAGTAGCACACATCCTTATTTAACGTTTGTGTGCACGTAGCCTTAAGGCAGTTGCACAAGGGAGGATTTGGAGAATTTTGGTAATCGGTGGCCATTTCACAACTAGTTTATTTTCTAAGTTATGTGCATCAGAGGCTTCTACCTCCTCCCTCCTCATCCTGTTGGATGAGCTACATACCCTACAGCAGATTAAGAGTTCTGCCAGAAATAGCACATTAGCAGCAGCCCATAGAACAACTGAATCTTTCCATACGGTAGCAAGATACAATCAGCCCTTGAACAGGTGAGTTTTTGGTTTATTTGGATTTACCTCTAGGTAGTTCTAGAAGTTTATTATTGCAGGAATTAAACAAAAGAAAACAATTATTTTACACTGCTTATGATACATTTAGGGTTTTTACACATGGGCAGAATTTGCAGCAGATTTTCTAATACGAGAAGGGGGAGGGGGGAGTAGAAAAAACCCAAGACCACTTGTATGGTCTAGACCTTTAGACTGTAGTATTCAGTTAGCAGAGTATAAGGCTGTAGTATTCAGTACTCAGAATGCTTGAGTGTGTGTGTTGTGTGTTTTTAATGTTAGTGGTGCTTAGGGATTGGGCAAAATTTGAGTCGTTTGCTGAGCTGCAGCAGCATCCTACTTACAAGTGTCAAATAAGACAGTTCAGAAATAAGTATGCAGGTGATGTGCGCTCAGGAAGAGTCAGATTCAAGCAGTGGAAATACTACAACTAAGGTGTGTATAGAAATAAGTTGTGTATAGAAATATTCTGGGATAAGGGAATTTCTAAGCACTAGCGGGGGCAGTGAAGCAGAGGATAATCTAATCCCTTGCTCCCTCCCTCTCTGCTAGTGACTGCTCTTGATTTGTGTACAGGGGCTGCAGTGCTGACCTCATCTCAGGGCATGAATGTTAGGGATAGTATAAGAGTTACCATTGGTTTCCCGGGCTTTCTGCTGGTGGCTGGGCTGTGGTTAGGGATGTAAGTGTTAACACTGCACCAACCTTCCAATAAAACTGATGACAATAACCATACTATGGCGTCCCGCACCACATAGACAAGTCACACCCAGCTCTCTGACCCTATAGATATAACAGTACATAACCTGAGAGCTGTCTCACACTAGAAGGTTGGTCAGTGAGTACAGTACTGATCTGACACCTCACAGGTGTTATGTCTTCTGCTTCACGTCCAGAATCGTCGTAAAATCTGGTTGCAGAATTTTCTGGCAGATGTGTTCAGCTCTGGGAACCAGATCCCCCTCCTTGCGCCCCTAAAAATACCACAATTACTTACAGTATAATGTCACCTGGATAAAACAATGTCCCACACTTCTAAAGAATCTACATAAGAAACACGGCTTTGCCCCCAGCATATCAAAAAGTACATTGTTACCCCCAAATATATTACTGTACTACAGTCCGTGAATAAATAATACTGTGCCATTAAAAAATATGTGTGTATTACATAGCCTGCCAGCCCCCTGTAGTATATAGCCTGGCTGGTAGGCTATATACTGCAGGGGTCTGGCAGGCTATATACTACAGGGGTCTGGCAGGCTATATACTACTGGGGGCTGGAAGGCTATATACTACAGGGGGCTAGCGGGCTATATGCTACTGGGGGCTGGCGGGTTATATACTACAAGGGGCTGGCAGGCTATATACTACAGGGGGCTAGCGGGCTATATGCTACTGGGGGCTGGCGGGTTATATACTACAAGGGGCTGGCAGGCTATATACTGCAGGGGGCTGGTGGGCTTTATACTGCAGGGGTCTGGCAGGCTATATACTACAGAAGGGCTGACAGGCTATATACTACTGGGGGCTGGCAGGCTATATACTACAGGGGGCTGGCTGGCTATATACTACTGGGGGCTGGCTATATACTACAGGGGGCTGGCAGGCTGTATACTACAGGGGGCTGGCTGGCTATATACTACTGGGGGCTTGCAGGCTATATAGTACAAGGGGCTGGCAGGCTATATACTACAGGGGGCTGGCAGGCTATATACTACAGGGGCTGGCAGGCCCCCCCATACACATTGCCACCCCCCTCCAGATTCTATTAAGGCCCCCCCATACACATTTCCCCCCAACCCCATACACATTCTTCCCCACCCCACCACCCCATACACATTTCTCCCCCCCACCACCCCCAACCATTGCGGCGGCATCGAGTACTATTGCAGCCACTGGCAGGGGCCCCTGATCGATACAAACAGAGGCCCTTGCCATAGTGCCAGGTGTCGGGGCCCACCAGGGGATTCACTGGTACCCCGGCGGGCCAGACCGAGCCTGCACACTGATGTGAACACACATTGGGGGAGATTTATCAAGCTGTCTGAAAGTCAGAATATTTCTAGTTGCCCATGGCAACCAATCACAGCTCAGCTTTCATTTTACCAGTGCTCATGAATACTTTAAAGTGGAGCCGTGATTGGTTGCCATGGGCAACTAGAAATATTCTGACTTTCAGACAACTTGATAAATCTGCCCCACTGACTTCTTCCATATAGTGCTTTCCTTCGCACATAGGTCAAAAATCAGTGCTTTATTTCCGCCACGATATTTCTTTTAAAAACTCCCTTTCTGTACATATATATAAGACTTGTGTGTCTACTGAATTTTTAAAGTATTTCTAAAATAAAAGTTAATTTTAATTCTCCTTGGTCTAAGGACCTTCAGTTTGCAGCAATGTAAAATTGGTAACTGAATGCGGCAGATTTTCAGCACAGATTTAGCTGTGGAAAATTTATAGTAACTTTGTAAGCAGTGAGTTACTATGCTGACAGTGTGGCCTAATATTTGCAATGAATCCATCACATCTGGCTGGATTTACCATAATTATATTTGACTGTAATGTAACATTTGGCCACAGCACCAAATTGTACTGTGCAGATGATACCACATTTCCATATATGGATAAGAAAAGTGAACTGTACACTCTGATCGAAGAACAAAATGGATTACAGATATATTATTTTGTGGCATCAGCAGATGAGATGCTTTTCGTAGATGCTAATCTAATAAGATCCCACAGACTGAGCAAAGTGCAGTGGATAATTCATCATAGTGAATTATGATACAATTGGGGACATGTTTCATAGTTTGTTTCTTTGGTGTATAATAGAGACATTTGGAAGGTCTTTTTTGCGCCTTATGTATGGCCTTTTTTCTTGTGACACATGTTCAGTTTTTCTTATCTTGGCAGGTGAAAATTTTGGCTTTTTTTTTAACTTTTTGTTGCAAATGTCTCAAATCCACATGGAAACAAATCATGTGAGGGGGTTATATGGAGGAGCGGACACTGCTTTAAATTTTGGATTTGAGGCAGTGAACTGCATTTTTAAGCACTGTAGTCACACCCCAGGGAGATGTGATGCCTCACATATGAGGCTGCGGTCACATGAGGATGAGGTCACATGTTGCGTTTTGAAAGACATTACGACAGCTGAGTTGATTTGCCTAATTAAATTACTGTTAACATTTGCGTTTACAACACACGTGTTTTGAACCTGTTTTTAGTCCGCTTTAGTCCATTTTTAGTCATGCGTTTTCAGTCCGTTAAAAAACAGCGGTTATTTTGAAAACGCATCCGTTTTTGTCTGGTTTTCGTAATTATCTTAATTAAAACTGACAAAAATGAATGATTTTTCAAAAAACCGCATGCATTTTTAACAACGCACACGTTTTTTAATAGACTGAAAACGCATGACTAAAAACAGACAAAACGCCACATGTGACCTCACCCTCAGAAGTAAGTAATACATTTTAAAAAGTAAATGGAAAAATGTATGAATAAAAATAAAATGGTTTTAGTGTGCAAAATTTTAACATTTAAAGCATGTGAAATAATACCAATTTACATGTTAAAACTGGGTACATAAAAAAAATCTTCCTTTGTACCTGCCCTGGACCAGGTGCAGATTTGCGCCTAAAAAAGTGGCAAAAATAAGCAAAAAAGTGAAAGGTTACATAGAAAATCTGGAAAATAAAGATAAATAAGGCACTGCACAAGGGGTATGCCAAGGTATACTTGAAAAACGACAGGAAAAGTTGCAGAGAAAAGTCACAAGAAAATTAGACAATTTTAATAACAGAAATAAAGATACAAGTTCCCCCAATGAGTTCCTATCAAACAACAGCACCGACACTGTAAGGCTACATTCACACGAATGTAGCCTAACAGTGAGTATACGTCAGTGCATGGGAGAGGAGGAGGTTGGGGGCTGCCCACCTCCATAACAAATAGCACCACACTGCCGTTCTTACAGCCAAAGATGGCCAACACGCAGCCCCACAGTTTTCCCTGTCCCATGCAGGATTTGTCTGCAGTCTTCTGTTATTGTCATTTGCATGTGAATAGTGATGAGTGGATCCATTCCAGAGCCCAATCTGATCCCAGGTGTTACCAGTGGTCGAACTCTGAATCCAAACTTCTGGCTGAAGTTCAGGTTTGGGACCCACAATGTCTGGCATGGACCTCTTTTTGTGGGCAAATATTATTATTCATATTCTCCAGGACTTTTTACTTTCTTTATTATTGCTGTTTTATAATGTTGTTTTATATTCTTTTAGCATATGTAACATTTTTTGTCTGTATGCAACATCTTTTACTGGCCCAGTACATATATCTCAAAACTTATTGAATTTTATTGCAGGATACAGCTGCCTTACTGATCATGTGGCTCCTTGTGCTGGTGGTATTCCTGCTCCTGATCTTCTTGTATAGATGGTACAGACAAAGTATGATCCTGGATAATATCACAGGGAAATATGTTTTTATCACTGGATGTGACACCGGATTTGGAAATTTGCTGGCAAAGCAACTAGACAAACGTGGAATGAAGGTCCTGGCTGCTTGTCTGACCGAAGATGGGGCAGAGAACCTAAAGAAAGAGACCTCTAGTAGACTGCAAACCATCATACTGGATGTTACCGACAGCAAAAGTGTCAGCTCTGCTGCTGAAAGGGTGTCAAAAATAGTTGGGAATGAAGGTAATTATTTTTTGCTTGTTTTTTATTATTTACACAAAAATATTTGCATGTTTTTTAGTATTTTGAACTAACTTAAAAAAAGGACCAAAAAAAGGGTTTTATATTTTCCCCTGTCTTTTATCCTTCTTCATGTAACTAGAAAGTGACACTGTGCTGTTTTTTTTAAATAAAAAGAAAAAAAAAAGAAAGTGAATCTGTATTTCTGATGCTGGGCAAGACCCATAGAGAAACATCCTTCCTTTCCTTCTTGGCAGAACAAGTTCAGATGTGTGTCACTAAATGTGAAGAAATAAGGTTTTGCAGAACATTGTCACAAAGCCGTATACTATGTGACACGCCAAGTGGTTTTGCGACAAATTGCTGCATTTCAAAGGGTTTGATAGCATATTGCAATTAATTAGTTTAAGTTCACCACCAAACCTCCGATAACGCAAGCAGACACTGCCGCGATGTACACTAGAAATGCTGGAGCGCTCTCAAAGCGGTCTGGCGCATTCATGAGGGGGGCGGTCCGAGGCGCTGCCACAGCCACTCCATAGCCCGGCTGTGACTCCCTAGTGCCGTTTTTAAGGGTGACAGGTCCTCTTTAAAGTGATTGGAGGATCAATTTTTAGAACTGAAGACCCATGTGTTTTAGTAACTTAATAGTCACTTCTATTTTTTCTTCATCACAGGGCTCTGGGGTTTGGTTAATAATGCCGGGTGCATGACTGCCTTTACTCCCAATGAATGGCAAAAAAAGGAAGATTTTGTAAAAGTCATAAATGTGAATTTGATTGGTATGATAGACGTGACCCTACATCTACTGCCTCTTGTAAGGAAAGCTCAAGGACGTATTGTGAATGTATCTAGTGTTTTCGGAAGATTGTCTACAGTTGGCGGTGCATATTGCATCTCCAAGTATGGCGTGGAGGCTTTCTCTGATACTTTAAGGTGAGTTTTTATATAGTCTTTTAACATTGGTTACAGTGGTGCAGATGAACATCAATAAAAATGATTGCAAAGCATTGTATATCCTGTTATTTTTTGAGGAGTGTCTTCTAGGCCTGTAATGCCACTATCCCTATTACACCAGAAGGCAGGTGCAATGGAAAAGCAATCTACTGTATAAATAACTAGGTTTAAAATCTAGGGAGCCTAAAAATACTTCAGGTATGTTTAAGAAGTGGGTTCCAGCAGTCCGTGAAGGCAGCATGGGGCCAGCTACTTGGGGCATGGAGTAGCCTTAGCCACCAAGACCTCACCGAGGCTACTCCATAACGCAAGTAGCCTCTAAAGGTAATTAGTCTATACGGTACATGAAATTGTATATTAAATTCAAATAGGCTAGTTTTTCCAAAATAATAAAAGTCTGTGTCTACTAAATAAGTATATTTCCTTTAAACAAATGAATGCACATAGAAGTACAAAAATGAATCACAACACATTGGGGCTCATTTACTAAGGGTCCGCGGAGAGCATTTTCGTCAGGTCTCCCGACGATTTCCGTTTTGGGCCGCATCGCGCCAGGGATTGTGTTGCATGCAATCGGATTTTGGCGCATCGGCGCCGGCTTGCATGCAATACAAATCAGGGGGCGGGCCGTCGGACAACCCGATGGATTCTGACTGCGCGCGGGATTTAACATTTAGAATTAGACACACACTTACAAGCACCGGGAAGAAGGTGAACTCCGGCGGACCTTGGCGGGGAAGCAACGCATGCAGGAACTGGGGCGCACGAGCTTCGTGAATCGCGACAGACTTAATCTTCGTCAGACCGTCTGAATTGGGGATCGCGACAGGACCCGGTAATTAAATTTGCCCCTTTAAGTATACTTATGTTCGATAAAGCCCAATCCAATTTAAAAATATTCATCCCCTATGGTGAATTCTGTAACAATAGTAGAGATAAATAGAGCCAATCTTTGCAGTCACCACAAGGGTAATTACGTAATGAAAGAGGCTGTACCTATCACCACATGAAAATTCATGGTGAGTATCATAAAATATAACTTTTATTACAGATATATTAAACCGTTTTACTCTTACTAATACTCAAAAAAATTGCTATCACCTACATCCCTAAGAAAGTACAATATCTCCACCATCCAAAAAGCAACAAAAGGTCATAATATATGCCTATTGTGCAGCATGGAGAGACAGACATGTAAATACATACACATCAGAAAAGTATAACCTTATGCGGAGTCATGACCTGATACTATAAAGCAGTGGTGGCGAACCTATGGCACGCGTGCCAGAGAGGGCACGCACAGCCCTCTCTGTGGGCACGCGTACCATCTTCCCGTTCCATTTCCCTGTTAATCACTGCAGCTCAGGCAATGCAGGAAAATCTGCCGCTTGCCGAGAGCTTCAGTGATCTCTCATACTGTAGTCTGCATCTGACCTGCTCTGTGCTCACAAGTGCTGCCTTAGACACAGAGCAAGTCAGTGCCCGCCCCTCAACTCCCTCCCCCTCCTCCCCTGCAGCCGGGAACTCCGTGAGAATGAGGGCAGAACATCCGGAGCTTACACAACGCCCGGTGAGTACATGGAAGCAGCAGCTGTTCTGTGTGCGTTACACAGGCAGCAGGCAGCTTTGGGACACTAAACAACTACAGGTCCTTATTGTTTAGTGTCCCAAACTGCCCTGTATGACAGCTTCCCATGGTCACAAATCTACTGCCCCTGGCTGGATCCCTTGTTGCTGTGCCATGCTGCCAGTGATGCCAGGGTGCACTACACTGCCCTCACTGACAGCATGGCACAGGTGCCCCCCTCCAAATTGAATTCAACAATCCTTCATATTGCCCCTGATATTTGGTCACTGTATGGGGGTAGTGCTCTTCACTAGATGGGGGTAGTGCTCCTCACTGGATGGGGGTAGTGCTCTTCACTAGATGGGGGTAGTGCTCCTCAGTGGATGGGGGTAGTGCTCCTCAGTGGATGGGGGTAGTGCTCCTCAGTGGATGGGGGTAGTGCTCCTCAGTGGATGGGGGTAGTGCTCCTCAGTGGATGGGGGTAGTGCTCCTCAGTGGATGGGGGTAGTGCTCCTCAGTGGATGGGGGTAGTGCTCCTCAGTGGATGGGGGTAGTGCTCCTCAGTGGATGGGGGTAGTGTTCCTCAGTGGATGGGGGTAGTGTTCCTCAGTGGATGGGGGTAGTGTTCCTCAGTGGATGGGGGTAGTGTTCCTCAGTGGATGGGGGTAGTGTTCCTCAGTGGATGGGGGTAGTGTTCCTCAGTGGATGGAGGTAGTGATCCTCAGTGGATGGTGGTAGTGTTCCTCAGTGGATGGGGGTAGTGCTCCTCACTGGATGGGGGTAGTGTTCCTCAGTGGATGGGGGTAGTGCTCCTCAGTGGATGGAGGTAGTGATCCTCAGTGGATGGGGGTAGTGTTCCTCAGTGGATGGGGGTAGTGCTCCTCAGTGGATGGGGGTAGTGCTCCTCAGTGGATGGTGGCAGTGTTCCTCAGTGGATGGGGGTAGTGCTCCTCACTGGATGGGGGTAGTGTTCCTCAGTGGATGGTGGCAGTGTTCCTCAGTGGATGGTGGCAGTGTTCCTCAGTGGATGGGGGTAGTGTTCCTCAGTGGATGGGGGTAGTGTTCCTCAGTGGATGGAGGCAGTGTTCCTCAGTGGATGGGGGTAGTGTTCCTCACTGGATGGGGGTAGTGCTCCTCAGTGGATGGTGGCAGTGTTCCTCACTGGATGGGGGTAGTGCTCCTCACTGGATGGGGGTAGTGCTCCTCACTGGATGAGGGTAGTGTCCCTCATTGGATGGGGGTAGTGCTCCTCACTGGATGGGGGTAGTGCTCCTCACTGGATGGGGGTAGTGCTCCTCACTGGATGGGGGTAGTGCTCCTCACTGTATGGGGGTAGTGCTCCTCACTGTATGGGGGTAGTGTCCCTCACTGGATGGGGGTAGTGCTCCTCACTGGATGGGGGTAGTGCTCCTCACTAGATGGGGGTAGTGCTCCTCACTGGATGGGGGTAGTGTCCCTCACTGGATGGGGGTAGTGCTCCTCACTAGATGGGGGTAGTGCTCCTCACTGGATGGGGGTAGTGCTCCTCACTAGATGGGGGTAGTGCTCCTCACTGGATGGGGGTAGTGTCCCTCACTGGATGGGGGTAGTGCTCCTCACTGGATGGGGGTAGTGCTCCTCACTGGATGGGGGTAGTGCTCCTCACTGGATGGGGGTAGTGCTCCTCACTGGATGGGGGTAGTGCTCCTCACTAGATGGGGGTAGTGCTCCTCACTAGATGGGGGTAGTGCTCCTCACTGGATGGGGGTAGTGCTCCTCACTGGATGGGGGTAGTGCTCCTCACTGGATGGGGGTAGTGCTCCTCACTAGATGGGGGTAGTGCTCCTCACTAGATGGGGGTAGTGCTCCTCACTGGATGGGGGTAGTGCTCCTCACTGGATGGGGGTAGTGCTCCTCACTGGATGGGGGTAGTGCTCCTCACTAGATGGGGGTAGTGCTCCTCACTAGATGGGGGTAGTGCTCCTCACTAGATGGGGGTAGTGCTCCTCACTAGATGGGGGTAGTGCTCCTCACTAGATGGGGGTAGTGCTCCTCACTAGATGGGGGTAGTGCTCCTCACTAGATGGGGGTAGTGCTCCTCACTGGATGGGGGTAGTGCTCCTCACTGGATGGGGGTAGTGCTCCTCACTAGATGGGGGTAGTGCTCCTCACTAGATGGGGGTAGTGCTCCTCACTAGATGGGGGTAGTGCTCCTCACTAGATGGGGGTAGTGCTCCTCACTAGATGGGGGTAGTGCTCCTCACTAGATGGGGGTAGTGTCCCTCACTGTATTTGCTGCTGCTTAGTGATATTATTGGTGATATTGGTCTGTTTATTATCAGTATGGTGGTATTTATCATGTTGTACTGGTAATGGTCATGATACTACTTTATTATATGTCCCTTATAGAGGGGGATTGTCGGTAATTATAGGCTCAATAGCCGGGTTGGCACTCTGCAATGATAGCGTAGACTTTGGTTTGCAGTTTGGGCACTTGGTCTCTAAAAGGTTCGCCATCACTGCTATAAAGAGATGTCAGGTATATTTAGAGGGAGAAATAGTATCTTATGTGAGGATAATTGGGTACATCCTCATGCATGCAGTGTAATAAATCCATAATTACACCTTAGATGAATACATGGTGATCTGTATATGTATCAGTATATCCCCAGACTACCGCATATATAAAAAAACAAAAAGTGCATCAATCATATAGCATATCATACACCCTATCACTCCATGTGGGATCATAGTGGGATCCACTACCAATCCTGGAGGGTAGTGGAAGCCGGCTCAATTCTATCGTTCAGAGGAGTGTATGTGTCCCTTATGTGTCCCTTATATGCTATAATGTCCTTATCGATGCCCAAACTCCCGTCCTAATAAGGACGGTCCACAGCTGTCCCTGAAATATATCAAAATCCCAACATGTTTCGTCTGCTGTAATGCAGATTCATCAGGGGACCAAAAATTGTAGTAGTACTCTTGTTAGATATGATGCTAAAAAACAGAACAGTGTCTCCATTTCTCATACAGCCCGGCATAGTGAAAACCGGTTGCGTGGCTGGCGTGTGCAGGAGTCTACTGCACATGTCCGGCTGTTTTAAATAAGCTGTCGCGCTCAGTCCACTAAATCCTGCCCACTGTCACGTGACTATTAACAATCACGTGATAATCACGTGACCGGTCACATGGCAGCGGAGGGCCGCATCCTCGGTTATGACGCTCAACAGGCTGGGTAAGTATACGCCCAGGGAATCCATCCGCTATGTCACTTGCCCGAAGGCCAAATATAAATAAGATAAAGTCGCCAACATTACTCTATCCACGCTTTATACATATATCAGAGCTTTGTATATGCCCGATATTCGTAAGATTAGCAGGTGCGGATACTTGATTATATTTATCAGTACACAGAAAAGCAATGTAAAATTACGCGACTGAATCTTATTCTATATGCACTAGCAAGGTACAAAACATGATATTTCTGGCAGTAGCGTAGTCACTTATACAAGTGTAACACTGATATAACAATTAAGATGAATATTCATAAGCTAAATCATGGATACAGTGGCCAAAATAGGAAAGTAAATTCAAATCTCGAGAAACATTGCAGCATAGATTCAACCAACAAATAACACATATGGTGAGAGGTTCACTAGATTCATATAGCATAAGATGTAATCATTAAATACATATTTAGTCATATAAAAGTTGAAGAAATTGGTCTGAAGAACAATTGCTATATGGTTGCTTTCAGTGTGATATTGACCTATTGCTAAAAATTATATTTACCTGTTTTGTTTTTTTGCTGTGCTAAAGATAGCTCACATTGAAGTCACTAATCTATTATACAAATATAATCAAGATAAACCAATATCTGCCAGGCAATACTGCTTGATAAATGGGCACACAAGCAAGAGCATGTGTCTTTATGTAAATATCAACACAACTAATGCTAGACTTTTCTCCAGTCATAAACTTGTCCCAATAGAGGCAAAGCACAAACCTATACAACTATTGTACAGCAAAGCACAAAGCTAAAATATGTAGAAATATCTGTGTAATATATTACTGCAATTTGATGAAGTTCTAAGATGTTTCTAGTGCTACATTTATGAAACGCAATATTTAGCTACTAAATGTATGACAGAATTCCATTTTCATGTTTTGTTTGCATATTAGCAAAATTTAACAGCTATCTACCAATACTGGGGGATATGGAGTAAACTATCCCCAGTTAGAATCAAAAAATACAAATTGGTACTATGCTCACAAGCAATTATAAATATTAAATACATTTTATTAGTTATGCAAAAAATTATTAATAACAGCAAATTTACAAAGCATGGTAGTTGTACAATGGGAATACATGATTAAAAACAGTGCATAGCCACATATAGAACAAGCAAAGTGCCATAGGGAATAAAATGAATCCGTATGGAGTAGGAGACCTAGTAACTAGAGGTAGAAGACAGCTATACACTCACCGGCCACTTTATTAGGTACACCATGCTAGTAACGGGTTGGACCCCCTTTTGCCTTCAGAACTGCCTCAATTCTTCGTGGCATAGATTCAACAAGGTGCTGGAAGCATTCCTCAGAGATTTTGGTCCATATTGACATGATGGCATCACACAGTTGCCACAGATTTGTCGGCTGCACATCCATGATGTGAATCTCCCGTTCCACCACATCCCAAAGATGCTCTATTGGATTGAGATCTGGTGACTGTGGAGGCCATTTGAGTACAGTGAACTCATTGTCATGTTCAAGAAACCAGTCTGAGATGATTCCAGCTTTATGACATGGCCCATTATCCTGCTGAAAGTAGCCATCAGATGTTGGGTACATTGTGGTCATAAAGGGATGGACATGGTCAGCAACAATACTCAGGTAGGCTGTGGCATTGCAACGATGCTCAATTGGTACCAAGGGGCCCAAAGAGTGCCAAGAAAATATTCCCCACACCATGACACCACCACCACCAGCCTGAACCGTTGATACAAGGCAGGATGGATCCATGCTTTCATGTTGTTGACACCAAATTCTGACCCTACCATCCGAATGTTGCAGCAGAAATCGAGACTCATCTGACCAGGCAACGTTTTTCCAATCTTCTACTGTCCAATTTCGATGAGCTTGTGCAAATTGTAGCCTCAGTTTCCTGTTCTTAGCTGAAAGGAGTGGCACCCGGTGTAGTCTTCTGCTGCTGTAGCCCTTCTGCCTCAAAGTTCGACGTACTGTGCGTTCAGAGATGCTCTTCTGCCTACCTTGGTTGTAACGGGTGGCGATTTGAGTCACTGTTGCCTTTCTATCAGCTCGAACCAGTCTGCCCATTCTCCTCTGACCTCTGGCATCAACAAGGCATTTCCGCCCACAGAACTGCCGCTCACTGGATGTTTTTTCTTTTTCGGACCATTCTCTGTAAACCCTAGAGATGGTTGTGCGTGAAAATCCCAGTAGATCAGCAGTTTCTGAAATACTCAGACCAGCCCTTCTGGCACCAACAACCATGCCACGTTCAAAGGCACTCAAATCACCTTTCTTCCCCATACTGATGCTCAGTTAGAACTGCAGGAGATTATCTTGACCATGTCTACATGCCTAAATGCACTGAGTTGCCGCCATGTGATTGGCTGATTAGAAATTAAGTGTTAACGAGCAGTTGGACAGGTGTACCTAATAAAGTGGACGGTGAGTGTATACAAGCCTTAGCTTGCTAAGATGGACGGCTCTAAAACAATACTAGAAAGTCATTACCATACCAGGATACCGGGTGTGCACTGTGTAGCCCACAGGGAATTTGTCTTATAACTCTGGTTGCCCTATGATTGGCTGATTGTATTGTAGGGTCCGCTGACCATTCAAAACACAGTCAGGGCATGTGCACATAGAAGGCTTATCTTATTGTTTCTGTGACCTGGTTCCTGTCACATTGAGCATAGAGGTAAGTAACGTCTAGAGTAGATCTATTTTAATGTATTTTTATTATTCCTGTTAGAATAACTGAAGCTTATTAAAGCTAAAATCAGAGGTGCTTTTGATGAAACTTCCAATAACAATGTATATACCATTATATATTTTTTTTTTCTACAGGAGGGAATTACGTGATTTTGGAGTGCAAGTTTCTCTCATAGAACCGGGCGCTTTCCAAACAAGAATGACCCTCTCAGTTGACTTTTTTACAAATCAGATGAGGCAATTTTGGGAAAATCTAACCGCAGAAGTTAAAGAAAGTTATGGCCAGCAATATTATGAACAATGTAAGTGGAAGCGTACATTTAATGCTCTGTGTGTCAAAATCTAACCGTATATACTCATGTATAAGCCGAGTTTTTCAGCACAAAAAATGTGCTGAAAAACGTCCCCTCGGCTTATACACAAGTCGAGCCGTGCGGACATCGGGGGAGCACCGCTGCATATCGGGGCCACCGGAGGGTGAGTATATAAGTTTTTTTTTTTAATGCTGGGCAGGCTGAGGTGGCTGTATACTACTGGGGGCAGGCTGTATACTACTGGGGGCAGGCTGTATACTACTGGTGGCAGGCTGTTTACTACTGGGGGCAAGCTGGGCTGGCTGTATACTACTGGGGGCATGCTGTATACTACTGGGGGCAGGCTGGTCTGGCTGTATACTACTAGGGGCAAGCTGGGCTGGCTGTATACTACTGGAAGCAGGCTGGGAAAGCTGTATACTACAGGGGGCAGACTGTATACTATAGGGGGCTGGCTGGCTATATACAGGGGGGTATGTGACCAATGCATTTCCTACCCTTGGCTTATACTCAAGTCAATAGGTTTTCCCAGTTTTTGGTGGTAAAATTAGGGGTCTTGGCTTGTACTCGGGTCGGCTTATACTCGAGTATATACAGTATTCCTCTTTTTTTTAGACACTGCAGAGTTTAAACATTTCTGTTTTAATACTCCTGATAAAAGGGAATGGGTTGCCCACTGCACTTTTATCGGACTGTGCACATTCTTCATGGCTACAACGGCTTGCACAGGTATTTAAGAAATGTCTGCGGTGGCTTCCATGCAACACAACTTTCAAATTGTGTCGAACACATGTTAAAAGTGCACCACATAAGAGATGGTGAACTCTGTCACGCCACATTCATGATTTCTGGCGCATCTTAGTGAATCGCCAGATGCAGCATTATAGACGAACAATGCATTTTTATTGAACTCAGGTGACTTTGTAAGTAAATGTGCCCCAATGTGTCTATTTCCTAGGAGCAGAAACATAACTGTGTGCCCATAAACCAGTGAAACAATCATCTATTTTGGTGTCTTCTAATGTATGCTTCTATCTTATAAGGGGATGTACAAATCTATCCACAAAACCTGCCATGAATCAGTATGCAGCTACTTCTTATTTGCCGATTCATTTCAGTGTCCAACAAAAGGACATCCATAGACTTTAGCAGGGAAGGCTTTACCCAATGTGGCTTCCTGCACATGAATATGCGCCAGGTTTGGATTAAGGTTGGTGCGGGCCCCTGGATGCAAAGTCTGGTGAGGCCTCCATTGAATGCTGTCCAGATAGGGAACATCAATATACCACCCCCAGCAATCACTATCAGCGCCCACAGCAATAAATACATAAAGCCTCCCAGTAATAACTATATACAGCCCCCAAGCAATAAAAAAATACACAAAAAAAGGTTATAGCCCCTATACCGCTTATTACGCAAACTAGTTAAAAATATTTGCACTTTAAAGGACACCTACCACCAGGATGAAGGATTGTAAACTTAGAATACTGACATACTGGTGTGTGCCCCATCTGGCAGGGTCTGTTCTTCTTTTAGCTTCTTGAGCCCTTGTTTTTCCCCAAAAAATAAATTTTTCTAAAATTATGAAAATAAGATTGTGGAGCTTCTGATATCCATAGCCCCTCAGGCTAATTTGCATGATTTTAAAAACCTTCTTTTTTGTAATAACAAGGGCATTATAATCTAAAACAAAAGCTGCCAGTTTAGGGCACACACAGTATGTCAGTATGCATGGTTTACAATCCGAGCCTGGTGGTAGGTGTTAAAACCTTTCCAGGCCTTGTCATGGATACATACATCCATAACATGTTATACCTGTATATACACACACACATCACATATTATACCTATATATACACCAATTACATGTTATACCTGTATACGCATCACATATTACACCTATATACACACCTATTACATGTTATACCTGTATACGCATCACATATTACACCTATACTGTATATATATACACCAATTACATGTTATACCTGTATACGCATCACATATTACACCTATATACACACCTATTACATGTTATACCTGTATATACATCACATATTACACCTATACTGTATATATACACACACCGTTTACATGTTTACCTACATACACATCACATATTACACCTATATACAAACCTATTACATGTTATACCTGTATATACATCACATATTACACCTATACTGTATATATACACACACCGTTTACATGTTTACCTACATACACATCACATATTACACCTATATACAAACCTATTACATGTTATACCTGTACTAACCACATATATATTTTTTTCTAAATATTTAATTGCCGAATTCCTTTACAAATTAGCCATACAATGGACCTTTAATGTGTTGTATCTTAGTCCACGTTCAAAACCATCTTGTAGAAACTGCAGAATTGAGGCAAAATCATGAAAAAAACTATTCTTAGAGATGCACCATCTTTTGTAAGTGTCCTAAACTGTTATAAACAGCAATAGTTGCAGTTTTCCGGTAAGCTAGAATGGTGCTAATGACAGATGTAGACAGTCCTTCCTGTATTAACCCCTTAGCAATCCGCGGCGGATATATCCGCCAGTGAGTGCTGTGACTTAGGGCTCAGCGACTATATCCGCCGAGCTACTGATGCTGGCTCAGCCCTGGATCGGAGCCAAACCGGCATCGGGAAACACGGGGTGCCGGCTGCCTTTGGGGTCTTTCCCCCACACCATTTACGGGGGGTGCCGATTGTTGCTATGTCAACCCTGGGGTCTGATCAGGACCCCAGAGCTGCCTGCTGGCACTGCCTGAAAGATGGCATCTGTGACGTCATCTTAGCGGGATAGTGTCAGCCTATGCATGTACATCAGTATTGCAGGGTATTATCATTAACAAGCAATCAGATGATTGCTTATTCATGTCCCGTGGTGGAAAAAGTAAAAAATTAGAAAAACATGTTTTTCAATAAAAAATAAAGTAATAAATCAATAAAAATGCCCATAAGCCCCATAACATATAAAGAGACATAACACAAAAAAAAGTCTAAATAATAACACAAACCCCACATATATACAGCAATGCAAAAATGATAGATTTTTCCCACATAAGGGTTTTAGTTTAAAAATTTTGTAAAACGTAAGAAAAAATATTCAAGTATGGTTTCCCCGTAATCGTATCGACCCATAGAATAAAGATAACATGATTATTGGGCTATACGGTGAACACACAAAAAAAAGTTAAAAATCCAGTACAGAATTGAAGCTTTTCTAGTCCTGCTCTCAAAAAGAGTTTTCAATAATTGGGAATACCAACCCAAAAATGGTAACTCTGGAAAAAGCATCTCATCCCACAAAAAAATGCCGCCACATGAGCCTAATAACGAAAAAGCAAAAATTTTAGAGTCTGCAAAAGGGGCCAACGAGGAAACTAAAATCCTGGCAGCTGCAGGGCGCTCCTTCCCTTCTGCGCCTCGTTGTGTGCCCATAAAACGGCCACATGTGGGGGGTCCCTGTAATCAGGAGATTTTCTCTTTGTCTTTTGGAAATGTGTAAATTTTAGGACTAAATGAACGTATAACCGTCAAAATTTGACCATTCTAAATTTCACCTCCATTTTGATTCAATTACTATGAAGATCTCAAGGGGTTAACAATCTTCCTAAAAGCTGTTTCTGATAGTTTGAGGGGTGCAGATTTGAAAATGGGTTGGTTATATAGGGGGTTTTGTTAAATATGTAAAATTTCATTCAAAACAGTATTTATCTGCAAAATAGTAAATTCTGAAAATACGGAAAAAAAAAAAATCGATATTCTATTTGTAAGCCGCATGATACGGAAATAAATTATCCAGACATTTCAAAAATGATGTCCATGTAAAGTAGACATATGGGAAATGTTATTCAGCAACTCGTTTAGGTGCTAAATCTATCTGCCTGGAAAAAAAAAGTGTTGCTTGACACGCGCTTACCTGCACCCAGCAACGGATGATGAACTCCAGTGAGTTCTGACGGACTTCAGCGCAGCAGCGACACCTGGAGGACATGGGGCGCACTACCTTAGTGAATCGCTGGAAGACCCGAATCCTCCACAGACAACGCGCCGATGGATCGCGACAGGACCGGGTAAATCTGCCCCACTGAGATGAGAGAGAGAGGAGAGAGATATTCAATCAGTGTGAATAACTAAAGAGAATTCCTGAGGGAGGTGGGAATAAGGTTGATGAGGATGGCTGTGTGCAAGTCACATACAGCCAATGGGGCTCATTTCCTAAGGGGTCCGCAGCCGCACTTTCATCGGGTTTCCCGACTTTTTCCGTGCATTGCTGGCGGAATTCAGCGCACGCGATTGGATTTTGGCGCAATAGCTCCAGCTCTCACGTGACAGAAATCGGGGGTTGTGGCCGTCGGAAACCTGACGGATTCGGAAAAAACGTAGAATTTAAAAAATTAATTGCGCCGCCAAATCAATCACTCACATGCACCAGGAATAGGCTGGTGAACTCTGGCGGACCTCGGCGCAGCAGCGACACCTGGTGGACATCGGGTGCACAACCTTAGTGAAGACCCGAATCTTCGTCGGAGAACGCGCTGCTGGATCGTGACAGGACCAGGTAAGTAAATGACCCCCAATGTCTCTATTAACTCCCTCAATCTCCCCCTTCCTCAGGAATTCTCTTCAGTGAGTTAAACTTCCAACTGTTTCCTGAGGGAGGTGGAATGAAGAAGCTGAGCCGAGTCACACAGTGGTTTGGCTTAAGAGAAAACATGCCATTGCGACTCAGTGGGTCTCCTGGCAAGGTGCTAGGTACATTTAAAGTGCTTTTAGCTAGATCTGAGAGATGGCGTGTGTTTTTTTTCTTTTTTAAAAAAGCATGGGGAAGGTTACAAAGACTTATGTGGGAACCTGTCGTTAGGTTTAATGGTGAAAACCTGATGACAAGTTCCTGTTAAACGGCATCCCTATTGCAACACCCTCGCCGATGTCAGAGCTGTGTTTGCGAATACGTCCCACCATGTAGCTTGCAGCCTGTGTAGGGTCTGATTAGCCTCACAGCATGTCACTACATAACACTAGATAACACAGATGAACTCTGCAGTGGTAGATCCTGCCTGGCAAGGCAGGAGTTAATTCTTTGATGTGATGTAAGATGTGTCATCCAATCATATGTGTTATCCTAATGTATTGTAAGCTGGGATGTAATTGGAGGAGTAACCACCACATGACCAAGAGCTGAGAAAAAGTGACGGTTGGAGATTTCCAACAGTCAGTTCAGTCAGAGAAGTGAGTCTGATAGGATTCAGTCAGAAAGACTAGCCAGTCAGACTAAGCAGTGAGTTAGACAGAGAGAGGAAAGAGGTGTAACACCCTCGCCGATGCAATGGCGAGGTAGTGCTTGCGAATAAGCCCCATAACATGTCACCACATCATACAGGGGACATTGCAGTGGTTAATCCTGCCTGGCAAGGCAGAAGTTAAATCTGTATATGATGTACAAGTCCAGTATCCAATGATATGTGTTACATCCTGTCTTTGTGAACTGAGAGGTAATTGGAGGAGCAGCCACCACCTGACCAAAGGAAGGTAATAAAACCCCCTGGCCAGGAATGTTCTAGAGAACACTCCGAGAGAAGTCTCTCTCAGGAGAGAGAGGAGAGCAGTCTCTCCCCAGAAGGGAGAAGAGACCGGTCCTAGTCAGGCCCTCTGGGTCTGCAGGACGCATGCAGAGAGTAGTTAGCTGAGCAGCAGCTCAGATGCTCTAGCACACCGGAGCAGTGCAGGAAGAGCCTAGCCCCTGCCTGAAGTGGAGAATAAGACTAGAGTTAGTTTAGCGAGGAAAGGGGTATCACCCTACCTTCAAGGGTGATACCTGAAGAGATCCAGGACCGAGCTGAAGCATCCTCTAAGGACACAGCTGCCTCCCAGCCTGCCCTCTACATCCAGGCTGGTGACCTACATCCTGTGGCTCCCTCCAAATACCTCTCCAGTACTCCACCATCTTGTTAAAGGCACGTTTGCTGCGGTTCCTGCGGTTCAAATAAAGAACTGTAAGTTGTTTTCTTCAACTTCTGTCTCCGTCTGGTCCCTGCTAATACGGCTGCCTTCATCACCGGCACCCTGTCCATCACCCAGAGACTCACACTCGGGACATTAAGGGGTTGCCCCAGGGAGATCCGCTATAGCAGCCTCTCCCTCATCATTTCTTGCCAACACCACCCTGCTGGAGACCTGCCAGGCTGTAGGACAGCCCTCCGGTTCCCCCGTACCAAGCACCGTGACACAAGCGTGCTTAGGCCGCAACCGCCTGCCACTCCGGTACCGCGGGCCCCGGCTGTCTCCAGGCCTCACCTCACAGGGCTAGGCCCCGGTGGGGGATGTTGCAAGTGGCGTCACGAACAGGATATATACTTCTGTGCCTTATCCTGGCACTAAAGACTGTACTTTATTAAGATAAAGACTGTGCTGCCTAACCCTGCTGCCATCCGGGTTTAGGCCCAAGTGCTTGTGTGTTTCTGGAATGAACTGTGTTATACTGCTGCCACGTGCTGTCGAGCGCCGCTCCAGCACTCCAGAGGTTAATCCTGGCAAGAACTGTACCAGCTCTGCTACATCCGGCGCTGCCGCGCCTGAAGATTTTTACCTCAGAAACTGTGGCGCAGCAAATAATTCAAGCCCGCCAAAACCTTCACTGGCGGGAAAACCAGATGACGCATCAAGCTCCACCCACGCGCGAATGGCGCGAACCCCGCCTCCTGTGGCGCAGGAAAAATTAGAGCCCGCCACAGCTCTTGGCAGGAAGGACTTGGACTCCTCCCACTGGCTTGAGGCGGACTTCCTGCCCCGCCTCAGAGAAACGCCAGAACTCGAGTGGATTTTGGACAGTGAGGACAACACCATGTGGGGTCCTCCGCCCTTCCCTCCTGTGGAGCGTCCTGAATTCTATGAGGTACTAGAGACTATGGTGGTGGTCTCTGCGCAGCCGGTCCGGAGACCCTCCGCTGGACATCGGCTGCACCGAGGATTGACTCGGGCCTTCGTCACCAGGACGTGTTATCAAACGGTGACGCAGTACCAAGTTCCACCCGGGCGGTTCCTCATACCTATCCCGGTCACCATCCCGGTACCGCAGGCCCACGTGGAGGCGCCACGTGGGGAGGCCCCGACTCCTGTCGAGCCAACGCCTGGGCCTACTGCGGCTGTGCCACCTGCTCCGAGGCCTACCATTCCTGCTGTTCGGCCTGTCAGCCCTGCTGTGACGGTTCCTGATCCTCCGGCTGCTCCTGCTCCTGTTCCGGCACCTGCCCGACCATCACGGAGATCCGAGCCTGCACCGGAACCACGAGCCCCAGCACCGGCACCTCCGCGGCCTCGAGGCCGAGGTGAGGCCGCCCGCCAGCGACTCCGGGACGCTGTCTCGGAGCAGCGACGCCGCGAGAAGGAGGCCCAACGCTACATGGCCGGCCGGTCTACAGCTGGAGCCTGGGTGGAAAAGAACCGCACCACCGGCATGGTCCGGTTCTTCGATAAGCAGCGTGGCTATGGCTTCGCCACCCAGGACTACACCGGACGGGAAGTATTTATACCCCGCCGGTCCGTCAAGAGGCCTGATCTGCCGGAGAGCCAGCACAACCTGAAGCCAGGCGAGTGCATTGAATTCTCCCTGCAAGAGGGGCCCCGAGGACCTTGGGCGGCTGGTGTGATCCGGATCCCCGACTCCGATGAGGACCACTACTTCCCGCACGACGACTGGTATGAGGACGACGAGTGGCCGGAGTCTCCGAACACTTCTTCTTCCTCGGCTGCGAGTCCCCGGGCGGTGACCCACGTGAATGCCCCATCCACGGTAATCGTGAGTACGGGTCCCATTGCCATCCATGGGCCGGGCATGATCCAGGGCGCCACCCCCACCGTCTCCCCTGCCGGGAGCGTTGCAAGGTCCCGCGGCTCTTCTGTGGGAGAAGACATCCCGGCTAGCGAACCTTGTCCGGAGGTTCCATCTAGGCCCACATCTCCCCTTGCCGGTTACCAATGGGGTGATGACCCGGCCCCGGAAGAACCGGAGCTGGAAGGAGCTGCGGCGCGGCCGCCGGGCCCTGTTTATTTCTTCCTGGACCCCTCCGTGGTCCCTGGCTCAGTTCAGCCCCCGGCTGGAACAGCCGACACCCCGGGCGACAGCGCTCCTCCCCCTGAAGGTCCGGAGGATGTTGCTGCACCTGCAGTACCCGCTACTGCCACCGGGTGTCCCCAGCCGGCACCTACTCCCGCTGAGGACGCACAGGATTCCCTATTGCCTTTGGATCCTGTCCCTGCTGAACCCAGCGAAGGTGCATCTGACTAACCCCTGAAGGGCTGTAGCCCTCTCCAGGTACTTTGTCCATTGTAAATATTTATTTCTGTCTTTTCCCCAAAGAGCCAGAGACTTTCCTGAGACTCTTACCCTTATTTATCTCAGTCAAGAGATTATACACTGTCATGTGCTATGATAGCACCCTTCCTCTGCTATAGCAGAGATTTCTTCAAAGGACTCTGTCCCTCTCCAAATAGAGGAGACCCTTTGCTTCTTCATTGCACTTTTCCCCCACATCAAGGGCTGTACCCAGAAGATGGACTTTGTCAGTAGAGACCTTCTGAGAGACTTTTGCCAGATACTCCAGGGAAAAGTTGCTATGTCTATTGATTATCATTTTGCACTTAATGCCTTCCTTTTAGGGTACGGACATTCTGCTTGCACTTTTTATGCCTTTTCTTTGCAGGAAAAGAGACATTTGCTATCGCGCTACCCTGAGTAGCCTACCTACCTCTGTAACGTTTGTAACGTTTCAAGATGTGTACCCATTGGGCTCCTAAGCCAATGTGAATTATCCTGTTTGCACCCTGTCATATATGCCAGTAGTCTGCATTAACCCTTTCATAGGCTTTTCAGGTTGTAGTGTGGCTGTGTCGGACCGTCTTTCTTGTAAAACACTGACCGCTACCTGATCCCTCAAACCGAGGTTTGCACATGGGGGTAGTCCGTAAACTGCGGGTCCTACGGGGACCGGGGGTGTTACACAGTTAGCACCTGGATACCACCCATACATGGGTAAGGATACCAGTCAGGAGGTACTTGTGTCGCATATGCTAACGCAATGCAGATATACACACTATATAATTGCCGCCAGGGAAGAAGCGTTGATAAAACAAATATACAGGCCTTGGTGCAAGGAGTGGATTACAGGACATGACACCACACCTTTCCTACTGTACAGTTCGGTTTAATGGCGTCAGCGACCAACTGTCATACAGCTATATGTTTTTTTTGTCTCAGTCCGACACCAACCCAGGTGCCTGTCTCCAGGACCATGGGCGGTTTGTCCCTACACCTCACATAGCCTGCACTTCCTAGAAGTGCCCTTAGCCCCCTCTGTGCCCCAAAACATCTGTAGTCGAGCCGAGGGCGGCTCTTTCAATTGCCCCCGGGGTATGTAACACCCTGGCCGATGCAATGGCGAGGTAGTGCTTGCGAATAAGCCCCATAACATGTCACCACATCATACAGGGGACATTGCAGTGGTTAATCCTGCCTGGCAAGGCAGAAGTTAAATCTGTATATGATGTACAAGTCCAGTATCCAATGATATGTGTTACATCCTGTCTTTGTGAACTGAGAGGTAATTGGAGGAGCAGCCACCACCTGACCAAAGGAAGGTAATAAAACCCCCTGGCCAGGAATGTTCTAGAGAACACTCCGAGAGAAGTCTCTCTCAGGAGAGAGAGGAGAGCAGTCTCTCCCCAGAAGGGAGAAGAGACCGGTCCTAGTCAGGCCCTCTGGGTCTGCAGGACGCATGCAGAGAGTAGTTAGCTGAGCAGCAGCTCAGATGCTCTAGCACACCGGAGCAGTGCAGGAAGAGCCTAGCCCCTGCCTGAAGTGGAGAATAAGACTAGAGTTAGTTTAGCGAGGAAAGGGGTATCACCCTACCTTCAAGGGTGATACCTGAAGAGATCCAGGACCGAGCTGAAGCATCCTCTAAGGACACAGCTGCCTCCCAGCCTGCCCTCTACATCCAGGCTGGTGACCTACCTCCTGTGGCTCCCTCCAAATACCTCTCCAGTACTCCACCATCTTGTTAAAGGCACGTTTGCTGCGGTTCCTGCGGTTCAAATAAAGAACTGTAAGTTGTTTTCTTCAACTTCTGTCTCCGTCTGGTCCCTGCTAATACGGCTGCCTTCATCACCGGCACCCTGTCCATCACCCAGAGACTCACACTCGGGACATTAAGGGGTTGCCCCAGGGAGATCCGCTATAGCAGCCTCTCCCTCATCATTTCTTGCCAACACCACCCTGCTGGAGACCTGCCAGGCTGTAGGACAGCCCTCCGGTTCCCCCGTACCAAGCACCGTGACACAAGCGTGCTTAGGCCGCAACCGCCAGCCACTCCGGTACCGCGGGCCCCGGCTGTCTCCAGGCCTCACCTCACAGGGCTAGGCCCCGGTGGGGGATGTTGCAGAGGTATCATTCTACCTTCCAGGGTGATACCTGAAGCAACTCAGGACAAGCTGAAGCATCCTACTAGGACACAGCTACCTCCCAGCCTGCCCTCTGCATCCAGGCTGATGATCTACTCCTGTGGCTCCCTCCAAATGCATCTGAGCACTCCACCATTTAGTTAAGGCACGTTGCTGCGGTTCTTGTCGGTTCCAATAAAGAACTGTAAGTTGTTTTTGTTCAACCTCTGCCTCCGTCTGGTCCCTGCTACTCCGGCTGCCATCATCACAGGCACCCTGTCCACCACACAGAGACTAATACTCTAGACACCAAAGGGTTGCCCCAGGGAGATCCGCTATAGCAGCCTCTCCCTCATCATTTCTTGCCAACACCACCCTACTGGAGACCTGCCAGGCTGTAGGACAGCCCTCCGGTTCCCCCATACCAAGCACCGTGACACTAGCGTGCCTAGGCCGCAACCGCCAGCCACTCAGGTGGCTGACTCCAGGCCCTGAGAAAAGGCTAGGCCCCGGTGGGGGATGTTTTTCCGAATCCGTCGGGTTTTCGTTTGGCCACGCCCCCCGATTTCCGTTGCGTGCATGCCAGCGCCGATGCGCCACAATCCGATCGAGTGCGCCAAAATCCCGGGGCAATTCAGGGGAAATCGGCGCAAATCGGAAATATTCGGGTAACACGTTGGGAAAACGCGAATCGGGGCCTTAGTATATGACCCCCATTGTCTAAAGTGTGTCTGGAAAGAATAGACTTAGACAGATGCATGTGGAAATATGATTTGGATATATAGAGCAGTGTTTTAAAAGAAAGACAAACATATTGGGGCACATTTACTTAGCTGTCCAACGGAGATCACCGAAAGTGCATTGTCCAACGAAAATGCACAGTTCCCCGATTCACTAAGATCGTGCGCCCGTTATCCTGCGTGTCGCTTCCCCGCTCAGCAGCGCCAAAAACCGATTGTGTGCGACACAATCCCAGCGCAGACACCTGTTAAACACCTGTCCAAGCCGTGTAATCCCCGAAAAAGTGCAAAGTCCGACAAAAATGCGATCCCCAATGACTTCCCTGAAAATGAGGGTTGCCATAATACAGTCAGAGTAGTGACTATACAGGTGGACTACTGGAGCAAGACTACCATCTGGTGGTGAATGTGAATACTGTATAACAGAATAACAGATACATAACAGATAAATAGTCCATCCGGCTGGTAGCATCTGTCATACAAAAATGTACTGCATAGCAAAAGGGGAGGGGATTTTAAAGTTTCCTTTGTATAGTTGATGTATAGCTTGAATGGATGAACCCTATAACATAAGGCACAAACTTTAAACCGGCTAATGTCAAGACTGAACATGTTATATCGCCTCAAGAATTCTATGTGTTTTATTTCTACCTACCATTCCCAAGGCATTGCCGAAAAGAGTGTCCAAATTCCTATTCCATGCAAGTTGGCTCAATTCATACTAAGATTTTAGTGTTCTTTGTCTTGAAATATCTGTCCTCTGATGTTAGGATTGTCTTCTCTGGTTAGGATTGCATAGGAATCCTCTTCCCTTGATTCTGAATTTGTTCAATCAAGTTTTGGGTCTCCATTGGTTCTATCTCTACAGGGCTTACAATCTGATCCAGATCAGACATTTTTCGTGATCTCTTGGGTCAATACTTATTTGGACGATATTCTTATACTTTTTCCAGATTGGAGACTTATATTGAACATGTCAGAAATGTACTTTAACCCCTTAAGGACGCAGCCATTTTACAGCTTAAGGCTCAGCCCCATTTTTTGGATTCTGACTTGCATCGCTTTATAAGGTTATAACTTTTGAACACTGTTACTTATCAAAGCGATTCTGAGATAGTTTTTTTCCCCATACGCTGTACTTCATTTTAGTGGTAAATGTTGGCTGATAAGTTTTGCGTTTATTTTCCAAAAAAAAGAAAAAATGATGAATTTTTTGAAAAATTGCACTTTTTTGAAATTCGAAATCATTAAATTTTCAGGTAGATAGATTTAGCAACTAAATAAGTTGCTGAATAACATTTCCCATATGTCTACTTTACATTTTCATCATTTTTGTAATGTCTGGATAATATATTTTGATGTCGCGCAGCTTACAAATCGAATAGCGATTTTCTGTATTTTCAGAATTTACTCTTTTGCATATAAATACTGTTTTGAATGAATTTTTACATATTTAGCATCAAAACCCCCCTATATAAACAACCCATTTTCAAATCTGCACCCTCAAACTATAAGAAACAGCTTTTAGGAAGATTGTTAACCCCTTGAGATCTTCATAGTAATTGAATCAAAATGGAGGTGAAATTTAGAATAGTCAAATTGTGTCGGTTATACGTTAATTTAGCCCTAAAATGTACACATTTCCAAAAGATAAAAATAGAAAACCCACCATACAATTTGTTCTGCAATTTCTCTCGAGTACAGAGACCCCCCACATGTGGCCGTTACTTGTTTTATGGGTGCACAGCGGGGCGCAGTAGGCTATAAAATTTTTGCTTTTTCGTTTTTGGGGCCATGTGACGACATTTTTTTTTTGCAGGGTGAGATGCTTTATCCAGTGTTGCCATTTTGGGGTTGGTATCTTTGCTTGTTCATGATAATATTCTGCAATAATCATGTATTGCAGGGTATTAGCAGTGTCAGCCTATGCACATGCTCACTCCGATCGCGGGTGTTACACTGGGGTGCCGACTATTAGTTACAGCCGGCACCCCGTGTTTCCCAATGCCAATTCGGCTCCGATCCAGAGCCGAGCCGGCATCAGCTCCGTGGCGGATATATCCGCCACAGAGCGCTAAGGGGTTAAAGATTATGTCAAAATTTGTTTGCTAAACTTTCTTAATTGTTTGGAGTTCAAAAAAATCACTTTACCACAGAATCTTTTTGTAAAGACCACTCAAAGTCACAGCTGTAGACAGGGGCGTAACTAAGAGAGGCTGGGCCCCATAGCAGATTTTTGCATGGGGCCCCCATTCCTCTTGAAAAAATGTAAACATATTTTAACACACGTTTATACAATCACGCACATTCATACGCCCATTAAACTCTGTGCGCCAGAAGAAAACCTGGTACACTCAGTTTATTCACGTTTTTTCACAGGGTGGGAGAGATTAATGAAGACCGTGCTCCAATCTTTATTATTCTAGCGCAACCTGCACATTAGTGAGTCATAGAGAAGTGAGCAACTGGCGAAATAAAGGACATATTTATTCACTGGTGCACAAAACTGTACACAATATTCCATGTGTGATCTGACCAGGGATTTGTAAAAGTGCAAAACTATGCACACATTTATGTATTCATATATACATCATATACTTAGACATACAATATATACTCACCATGTATACACATACATAAACATACTATATACACACATACAGCATATACATAGTATATAAATATATACACACAACATATTCATATACACACACAGCATATACATATATGTATATATACACACACAAGTAAGATGGGCAGGATGGATTGGCGGGACACAGGTGAGAGGGTCGAGGGGGCAGGACATAGGTGAGAGGGCCAAGGGGATGGGACACAGGTGAGAGGGTCGAGGGGGCAGGACATAGGTGAGAGGGCCAAGGGGATGGGACACAGGTGAGAGGGTTGGGGGGGTAGCTGGATACAGGTGAGAGGGACGGAATACAGATGAGAGGGCCAGGATACAGGTGAGAGGGTTGAGGGGACGGGAAACAGGTGAGAGGGTCAGGATATAGGTGAGAGGGCCGAGGGGGCAGGACACAGGTGAGAGAGCCGGGCGGGCAGGCCACAGGCGGAACACAGGTGAAATGGGTAGGCGGGCAAAATGCGAGGCGGGCGGGACACAGGCGAGACAGGCGGAACACACGTGAGATGGGTAGGTGGGACACAGGAGAGACGGGTGGGACACACGCAAGACGGGTGAGCAGGACACAGGAGGGAGGGGTAGGAGGGACACATACAAGGTGTGCAGTCAGGTGGGCGGAGATTGGCGATGAGATGGGGGGTCCTAGGGGCCTGGGAGAACGGCAATAATGAACTTTGCTTTCGCTGTCATCCCAGGCACCTGGGCAGTGCAGGCCCCGTAGCAGCCGGCTGTTGTTACGCCACTGGCTTTAGAGAGCCTGGAACGCTGTACTAGTCTAGAAGCCCTTTAGAGTTTGTGGGCTTTTGTAACTACTGCCAAAAGTTTATAAGGAGCATTTGCACAGCTTATAAGAAATGATTTGTCAATAGGACGGTCCTGATTCAATCCAATGTGCATCTGATGGGTTTAGGGGTGGGAGCTGTTTTGTCTAAGGGTCCTGAGTCTCTTACTCATTTATATCCTGCATCCTTCTTTTCAATGAAGGACAAAAGTATTGTAAACATTACCAGAGGGGCTTCTCCCTCCTCTTCCTATGCTCAAAAAGTAGTGGGCCCCAGCCATCAAAAAACTGTGCAAACTGCACTAGGTGCAGTTTGTCTGTAGAGTGTGCAGTATATGCAAGATTCATGAATATTGGCGCACTTTCTTCATGAATGTGGCACCCTCTACACTGCTCCAACAGAGTGCACCAACTAGGGCGTGCAACACAATTCTGTCGGACACTGGATGATAAATGTGTCCGACTGTGCACTGGAACACCCCTTTTAGTTCAGAATTTTGAGTTGCGTTGGGTATATTGCATACATACTTGTGCAAACAATTTGCACTAACAAAATCGTGGATTCTGAGCTCTATCAATTTTATTACTGATTTGCATTATTCCCAGAGAAAAAGAGTTTCCTGGGAGGTTTGTGGTAGATTCTCTACAATGTGTCATTTCATACTCCTCAAGTAAATTCTTGGTGCTAAACTGTTAGCATCCTTATCCATTAATAAAATTCATTGCCTTCATGGCATCCCTGAAAATATTAGGGGTCATTTATCTTTAATCTCTTTAAGTCTTTTTTTTTGTTAGTTTTTCCGGGTTGTGGACTTGACTTTATCTAAGAGGGTAATATATTTGCCATTTGAGTTTAATAATTTACACCATGTTTCAAATTATAATTTTCTCTGATTTTCCTAAATGGTTGATGCAAATGACAGGCCGTCATCGCCCATAAGAGTATAAATCAAATTTTATTGAACAAACCTTCCAATAATAACAGAATAGTCTTCCAAATAAAAAATACTGAAAATGCACAAGCAAAATGCAAATTATTATGCACAACAGAGTAAAACATTTTACAGGTTGTAAAGAACTGAAAATGGTCATTTGTTGAATTTTCAGCATTTACTGAAATCAAAAGCTATTTCAATCCAAAACATTATAACAGGCCAAGTAACATAGGGCCCTTCTTTGGTATCAACTTTACTATTCTTGCATCCATTGAACTTCTGAGATTTTGGAGAGTTTCTACTTGAATTTCTTTGCATGTTGTTGGAATTGCCTCCCAGAGCTGCTGTTTTGATTAGAACGGCCTTCCATACTCCTAGATCTTTTGCTTGATGACAGAGGAGAAATAAGACATGTCATAGGCCCTGGGCTGTATGAATACTAAAGCCCTTCAAGTTTGGAATTCACTTCCTACATACGGTACTAGAATCAAGCTTCTTGGAGATTGGAGGGTGAGACCCTTCTGTTTGCTTTCAATCTGCTGTTTTAGGTCCTTTTATAGAACCTTGAAAGTTCCTGAAATGTCCCTTGTGTTTATGTGAATTGAGAGCATGAACAGATATACAAGGATTTCATGGGTGAAGGTCCTTCAGAGTATACAATTTGGTGGGTGGTTTGGGTGGCCATGGGCCCCGGGCTACCGCTCAAACCGCCTGTATTAAAATCCACTACAGCTTGATGATACTCACAAAATTCTCTATAGAAGTGGTGGCGAACCTATGGCATGGGTTCCAGAGGTGGCACTCAGAGCCCTCTATACGGGGCATTCTTGCCATCACCCCAGGGCAGGGTTTGCCAGACAGCACTCAGACTCCATCAAACACTAGAACAATATGTAAGGTGTTCTGTCTCAGATGCTCAGGTGTTCTTTTAACTCAAGTAAAACATTCATTTTGTAAGTTCGGATTTTTCCATCTTGCAGAGACATTGGAGGAGATTTATCAGGCTTTGTATGTCAGTTTTCTGGCGTACAAGACCTAAAATAATTTCCATTACACATGAACTGCCAGTAATAGCAATTATTTCCCCTTTAGACCACCACATGTGTGTGAAGGGGGTGCAGCCACCAGCAGACTGGGCCCTAGGCATGAGACATTGATACCCCAAGCCTGCAAACTTTTACAGGGGTAAATCTGCAAGCTGTGGAATACTTCTATGCTAAGAAGAAGCTGGGGTAGAAACGTTTGCTGTCTGGCAGGATGGCAGATACATCAAGAACCTATCTGGCATTCATCAAACACCGGGGCACGGGTGCCAGCATATGATAAATCTCCGCCAATGAGTCTGTTAATATTTCCACCAACAACTGTGCTCAGTCTAGGCCCAGGCTCATTTGAACGTGGCTTAAGCCCAAGACTGACAACAACATTGTAACAGAGGTTATGGAAACATACTAGAGACAGAGGCACATTATGGCCACATATAGAGCATAAGAACATTTATCAAAAGGTCAAAGCCACTTTAATAAATCTGATGAGCAGTGGAGCTCCGAAGACAGACATAGAACTGCCCCAATTAGCCTGCCTAATGATAAATCTCCCCCATACTGTATATACACACCAGACACTGTATACGCATACAACATATATATATATCTGTCACGGGTGGTCCCGCGACCCACATCGCGGGTCGCGGGCTCACCCGTGCCGCCCTGCCCCCGCCAGCGCGCCGCCAGCGCATATTACCCGTCCCGGCTCCTGGCTCGCTCCCCTCCGCTGTGCGCGCGCGTCCCCGACTGCTAGGGCGCGCGCGCGGCACCTTCTCCAAATTTAAAGGGCCAGCGCGCCATTAATTGGCGCTGGCCATATTGCCAAAATCTTTATAAGCCTGCCTCTTCCTGTTACCCTTGCCGGATCTTTGTGCCTCATAGCCTTAGAGAAAGCTTCCTAGCGATTTTTCCTGCGTTCCTGTGTATTCCTGCGTTCCTGTGTATTCCTGCGTGTTCCCGCTCCTGTGTCCTGTGTTACCCGAGTTCCTCCGTGTTGCTGTGTTCCGTGTGCCTGTGTTCCCGTTCCCACCTGCCTGGACCTCCTGTTGCTGACCCCGGACTTGGACCTGACGTTGCATCTCTGCCGCCTGCCCTGACCCTGTGCCTGGACCTGTCTACGAGATTGTCATCCGCTAAGGTACCCCGACCTCGGCTGCCACCGCGGGCTAGTCACACCTGGGAACGACCTAGTGGTATCCTGCCGCAGCAAGTCCAACCCGCTTTGCGGCGGGCTCTGGTGAATACCAGGTGCCGCTAGGCTCCGGTTCCGGGTGTTGGTTAGTTACATCTCCCGAGGTGGTCCAGAGGATCCACTGATCCTAACAGTAAGATCCGGCCATGGATCCCGCCGAGGCTTCTTCTCCCAGTCAGCCTGATCTCGCCAACATCGTGATCCACCAGTCCCGGCAGATTGCTGCACAACGGAATCAACTGGAGCAAGTCACCGCCATGCTGCAACAGCTGCTAGCAACCCAGCATCAGCAACAGTCTCCTGAGGTGGCCGCTGCGACTCCTGCTACCCCGGCTTATCTTCCTGCTGCTGAACCCAGGCTACGTCTCTCTCTGCCCGACAAGTATGACGGGGATCCCAAGATGTGCAGGGGCTTCATCACCCAGTGCTCCCTGCACATAGAACTTATGCCGTCGCAGTTTTCCACAGAGCGGTCCAAGGTGGCATTTGTCCTCAGCCTCCTTTCCGGGAAGGCCCTGGCCTGGGCTACTCCTCTTTGGGACAGGGATGACCCGGTTGTCGCTACCCTCTCGGAATTTCTGGCAGAGTTCCGGTCAGTCTTCGAGGAACCGGCCCGAGCTTCCTCTGCGGAGTCTGTATTATTGAACCTGCGCCAGGGTAACTCATCTGTGGGAGAGTACGCAGTTCAGTTCCGCACCCTGGCTTCTGAACTTGCCTGGAACGATGCGGCCCTCATTGCTACCTTCAAGAAAGGACTTTCTGCGCAGGTCAAGGACGTGCTGGCAGCACGGGACCTGCCGTCAACTCTGAGTGGTCTAATCACCCTGGCCACTCGAATTGATGTGCGGTTTAAGGAGCGTGCTGAGGAACTACGCTCTGAGTACCCCCAGGGCCGTGTTAGACATCTTCCTCGCCTGGCACCTGTATTCCAAAAGCCGCTTCAGCCCCCGGCTGAATCTTCTGCTGATGAACCTATGCAGGTGGACCGAGTCCGGCTTTCTCTACAAGAGCGTTCCAGGCGACGTCAGGAGAACCTGTGCATGTATTGTGCCAGCCCAGGGCACTTCATCGGGGCTTGTCCTGTCCGCCCCCAACGTCCGGGAAACGCCAGCACCTAGGCTTCTCAGGAGAAGCGTCCCTAGGTGAGAATAAAGCTTCTCCACGCTTGACTCTCCCCGTACTCCTCAGCGTTGGCACTGGCACCCAGATCCAAGTTTCCGCCTTCCTGGATTCGGGCTCTACAGCGAACTTTATGGATGCTGCCCTGGTCGCCCAGCATCACTTCCCGGTGGTTCGTCTCAGGAAGCCATTGTCCATTGCCTCGGTCAGTGGCCAAATTCTCTCCGTGCCCATCCGGTTTCGCACAGAACCCCTGCTCCTGCAAGTTGGAGCATTACATAGAGAAAGACTGTCCTTTTTTGTGCTGCCCCAGTGCACTTCCACTCTCCTGCTGGGCCTCCCCTGGTTGCAACATCATGCCCCTGTTCTGGACTGGTCTTCTGGGGAGATTCTCCGCTGGGGTCCGGATTGTTCATCACACTGTATGAAGGTTCTACATCCGCTCCCTGTTGGGACTTCTACCTTGTCTCCTAAGCCTTTGGGGGGGCTTCCCGCTCCATACCAGGACTTCGCGGATGTGTTCTCCAAGAAACAAGCTGAGACCCTTCCTCCACATCGTCCCTACGATTGCCCCATCGACCTGCTGCCTGGATCTTCTCCTCCTCGGGGTCGGGTGTACCCGCTCTCGGTACCTGAAACAGCCGCCATGTCCGAGTATGTCCAGGAGAATCTAAAAAGAGGCTTCATTCGCAAATCCACCTCTCCGGCAGGCGCCGGCTTCTTTTTTGTCACCAAGAAAGATGGCTCTCTCCGCCCCTGTATTGACTATCGCGGTCTTAACAAAGTCACCGTAAGAATCGCTATCCTCTGCCGTTGATCACTGAGCTGTTTGATCGCCTACGGGGTGCGAGAGTCTTTACCAAGTTGGATCTTCGTGGGGCCTACAATCTTATCCGCATCAGGAGGGGCGACGAGTGGAAGACCGCCTTTAACACCCGTGATGGGCATTTTGAATATTTAGTTATGCCTTTCGGACTCTGTAATGCGCCAGCCGTTTTCCAAGAGTTTGTCAACGATATCTTCAGGGACTTATTGTACCGCTGTGTTGTGGTTTACCTGGATGACATCCTTGTGTATTCTGCTGACCTCGAGTCCCACCATTCCCATGTACGGCAAGTGCTCAGCCGCCTCAGGGCCAACCATCTCTACGCCAAACTGGAGAAGTGCCTGTTTCATCAAAGAAGCCTTCCATTCCTCGGCTACATTATTTCCGATAAAGGCTTGCAAATGGATCCTGACAAGTTATCTGCGGTTCTTCAGTGGCCACGCCCAGTGGGACTACGGGCTATTCAAAGATTCCTGGGCTTCGCAAATTATTATAGACAATTCATTCCTCACTTCTCGACTCTGGTAGCTCCTATGGTGGCGCTAACGAAGAAAGGTGTCAATTCTCGTTCCTGGCCCCCAGCGGCTGACCAGGCCTTCACGAGGTTGAAGTCTGCTTTTTCTTCTGCATCCGTCCTTACCAGACCAGATACCGAGAAGCCATTTTTTGTGGAGGTTGATGCCTCCTCCGTAGGAGCTGGAGCGGTCCTTACTCAGAAGGGGCCTAGGGGCCGTACTCTGTCTTGCGGCTTCTTCTCCAAAATTTTCTCCCCTGCAGAGAGGAATTATTCTATTGGAGATCGTGAGTTTCTGGCCATCAAGCTTGCCTTGGAGGAGTGGCGTCATCTGTTGGAGGGAGCCAGATTTCCAGTCAGCATCTACACTGACCACAAGAACCTCCAATACCTACAGTCGGCTCAGCGGTTGAACCCGCGTCAAGCCCGGTGGTCTCTCTTCTTTTCCCGTTTCGACTTCCAAATCCATTTTCGCCCTGCCGAGAAAAACATCAAGGCTGACGCCTTGTCCCGTGCTTCGGATGTTATGGGGGAGGACTGTGCCCCGAGATACATCGTTCCTCCTGAGAGACTTGTGCTGGCAGCGCCGGTGGACCTCCGGCAATTACCTCCCGGCAAGACTTATGTGCGACCTGGACTTCGAAAGAGGATTCTGACCTGGGGACATTCCTCTCGTGTGGCTGGGCACCCTGGGGTGCAGCGCTCTGTGGCCCTAATTTCCCGATTCTATTGGTGGCCTGATTTGGTCAAGGACGTTCGGGATTTTGTGCGGTCCTGTACCTCTTGTGCTCGTAATAAGCCCTCACGACAAAAACCAGCTGGTCTTCTGTTGCCGTTACCCGTGCCTACCTGCCCGTGGTCTCACGTGGCTATGGACTTTATTACAGATCTGCCACCATCATCTGGCAATACCGTTATCTGGGTGGTAACCGACCGCTTTTCCAAAATGTCTCATTTTGTTCCTCTGCCAGGCCTGCCGTCTGCTCCACACCTTGCCAGCCAGTTCTTCACCCACATCTTTCGTCTACATGGACTTCTGTTGCACATTGTCTCGGACCGAGGGGTCCAGTTTGTCTCCCGCTTCTGGCGAGCCCTGTGTAATCAACTGCAGATAAAACTGGACTTCTCTTCTGCGTACCATCCTCAGTCTAATGGACAGGTTGAAAGAGTTAACCAGACTTTGGGCTGTTACCTGCGTCACTTTGTCTCTGCCCGTCAGGATAACTGGTCCACTTTGCTACCTTGGGCAGAGTTCTCATATAACTCCCTGGATTCGGAGTCTGCTGGTGCATCACCCTTCTTTGTTCTATATGGAAGACATCCACGTCCACCCCTACCTCTCTCCGTGTCTGCTGATGTTCCTGCTGTGGAAGAGTTGGTAATGGACCTCAAAGCTATTTGGGAACAGACTCGTCAGTCCCTGCTTCAGGCCTCTGCCCGCACCAAGACTCAGGCCGATAAAAAACGCAGGTCTCCTCCCATCTTCTCTCCAGGGGATAAAGTGTGGCTGTCTTCAAAATATGTCCGATTGAAGATTCCCAGCTACAAGCTTGGCCCTCGCTATCTGGGTCCATTTGAGGTGCTGAAGCGTATTAACCCTGTGGCCTATAAGCTGCGCCTTCCTCCCACCATGCGCATCCCGAACTCCTTTCATGTCTCCCTGCTCAAGCCTGTCATCTTGAATCGCTTCTCCAAGCAAGATCCTCCTCCTACTCCAGTGGCGGACTCTACCAACACCTATGAGGTAAAAGAGATCTTGGACATGAAGACGGTGAGGGGGAAGCGGTTCTTCTTGGTTGACTGGAGGGGGTTCGGGCCTGAAGAAAGGTCGTGGGAGCCAGAGGACAACATATTGGATCGTAGTCTTCTGCAGAGGTTCCTCCAGCCTAGGAGGAGGGGGAGGCCGAAGGGGGGGGGGTACTGTCACGGGTGGTCCCGCGACCCACATCGCGGGTCGCGGGCTCACCCGTGCCGCCCTGCCCCCGCCAGCGCGCCGCCAGCGCATATTACCCGTCCCGGCTCCTGGCTCGCTCCCCTCCGCTGTGCGCGCGCGTCCCCGACTGCTAGGGCGCGCGCGCCGCCTTCTCCAAATTTAAAGGGCCAGCGCGCCATTAATTGGCGCTGGCCATATTGCCAAAATCTTTATAAGCCTGCCTCTTCCTGTTACCCTTGCCGGATCTTTGTGCCTCATAGCCTTAGAGAAAGCTTCCTAGCGATTTTTCCTGCGTTCCTGTGTATTCCTGCGTTCCTGTGTATTCCTGCGTGTTCCCGCTCCTGTGTCCTGTGTTACCCGAGTTCCTCCGTGTTGCTGTGTTCCGTGTGCCTGTGTTCCCGTTCCCACCTGCCTGGACCTCCTGTTGCTGACCCCGGACTTGGACCTGACGTTGCATCTCTGCCGCCTGCCCTGACCCTGTGCCTGGACCTGTCTACGAGATTGTCATCCGCTAAGGTACCCCGACCTCGGCTGCCACCGCGGGCTAGTCACACCTGGGAACGACCTAGTGGTATCCTGCCGCAGCAAGTCCAACCCGCTTTGCGGCGGGCTCTGGTGAATACCAGGTGCCGCTAGGCTCCGGTTCCGGGTGTTGGTTAGTTACATCTCCCGCGGTGGTCCAGAGGATCCACTGATCCTAACAATATCACAAATATGATATATACATATGTGCAGCATAATATGTATATAAAGGTAAACATCCTGCATTTTTATTTGCGTCCGGGCAGATGACAGGGCCACCTTGACACTGTGGGCCCCATAGCAGCTGCTACCACTATAGTTACCAACATCACATTTAGAAGCAGCATGTTGGCTCAGTGGTTAGCACTAAAGCCTTGCAGTGATGGGGTCCTGAGTTCAAGTCCCATCCAGGTTAACATCTGCAAAGAGTTTGTATGTTCTCTCCGTGTTTGCTTGGGTGTCCTCCGGGTCCTCCAACACTCCAAAACATACTGGTAGGTTGATTAGATTGTGAGCCCCATTGGGGACAGAGACTAATCTGGCAAGCTCTGTGTAGTTTACTGAAAAAACTCTCGACAGTCCAGCCAAATTTGGCTGGACTGTCGAGAGTTTTTTCAGTAAGCTATTGTGACCTCAGCAAACGAGGTGAAGCCCGTGCCATTTCCGAAGTACAGAGAGGCTGGAGGTGAGCTGGAATAAGATTTCTTTTCACTGAAAGCTCTGTGTAGTGCTTGGTAATCTGTGTGCACCATATAAATAAGAAAAGAAAAAAATTAGAAGTGATAAAAGTTTTATTTTGTATGAGGCTGATGCAAAAATGCAGTCAATTTGAAGCATTATACAACATATTTGATGACATCAAATTCTTGTTCCCTTATCTGCAGCTGTGATGCTCTTAAAGAGTATATTAGGAAAAGCCAGTCCCAAGACTTATGAGGTTCCGAACTGTATGGAGCATGCTTTGACTGCTGTCTATCCTTGGACAAGATATTCTCCGGGCTGGGATGCCAAGCTCATCTACCTCCCGTTGTCATACCTCCCTACTGTGTTGTCTGACTATTGGCTGTGCCGCTTTGCACCTAAACCAGCCCACAAAGTAACATCAACATAACAAATCAGGGCTAAATGTGCTGATACCTAATTGGTTGTAATGTTATCACTGACTCAGATGTCCAGTAATAACCACTTACAGAAACACATTTGTCTAATAAAGTTTAAAATGAATTTGTTATTGGAACTTAATAATGTTATTACTGTGTATACAGTGCTTAAACATTTGTGATAAAACATGTTGTGATAAAAAAAAGCTTACTCTGGTGGGTAGCCCCAACATTGCTTTAGCCAGACAAAAAATTTAGGAAAGAAATCCATAAGTAACCTCATTGCAATATCCACATAAAATTATATACAAAAAAATGATAATAGAATGATGTCATGACCGGGTGATATAAAAAAGCCACAAATGTGAAAGTTAATCTTCATGAGCTGCAATTATTTAGGCAACCACACAAAGAGGCTAAACATCATGCCTAACTTATGTATATAGCAATAGCATTGTCAGTGCTCACTACAGCAGGAAAGAGCAGCCGAGTTCTGAGGGTGCGTTCACACGTTGCAGTTAAAACTGCATCGCAATTAGTTTTGGGGTGGTTTTAGGTGTATTACATATTTTAACAAGTGAAAGACATCAAATCAACGGGTAAATGACATTTGTAGAACAGTTTTCTCCTTCAAAATCAAATTCAACCGTTCAGTTCATGTCTTTCACCTGTGAAATTGACAAAACTGCACCTAAAACCACCTCAAACTAATCGTGATGCAGTTTTAACTGCTACGTGTGACCACACGTCACAGTTGGGTCTCCTGACATGCTGCAGACAGAATTCGGCCACTACATTGTGAAGATTAGGTAATATGTATGCTGTGCTCCTATAGCACTGAACCATGTGCAGGTTGAATCCAGTGGACCAAGCACAGTGCACTAGATGGGAGTCCTTGCATCATATTTCTGCACTGTGCTAGGTCTTTGGGATCTGACCTGCAAATGGGTTTGTTTCCACAGACCAAGTACTTCTGTGTACAAGCGGCCTTATACACACACAAAAAGGATGGCCTCATTAAACTCTATGTATAGACATGTAATAGTATATATTGTTACTGTGATTACTCTGGGCAGCCCATAGCCACAACGTCACCAGTTACTGCCGAACATGCTCAGGGACTGTGCACACAAAGGCTGGCCCAGAGGATCCACATGACATGGCATTTTTCAAGTAATGTGCAGAAGACACTTCAAGTGTCACTTATATGCTGTGCCGCCAGTCCCTGAAGCAAGAAACAATCCAAGCACCAGTAGATGACCAGGCACCTGAAAAGAAAACATGACCAGCAATGGAGGAGACACCAAAAAATGGAAACACATGAAGCTCTTTCTGCTGCTTTGGTTGATGATTTCAGTGATGTCCAGAGCCATTCAGAGAGTTCCTTTTTTAGACCAAATTTGCTATTCAAGATAATGGGGCAGATTTACTTACCTGGTTCATTCGCAATCCAGCAGCGCGTTCTCTGCGGTGGATTCGGGTCCCGCCGGGATTCAAGGTAGTTCCTCCGACGTCCACCAGGTGGCACTGCTGCGCTGAAGTTCCCCCGTAATGCACTGATCTTCACCAAGCCGAACCGAGTGAAGGTAAGCGCGAGTCCCGCAACTTTTTTTTTTTTTTAAATGAGGTGGTTTCCAAATCCGTCGGGTTTTCGTTCGGCCATGCCCCCCGATTTCTGTCGCCTGCATGCCAGCGCAGATGCGGCACTATCCGATCGCATGCGCCAAAATCCCGGGGCAATTCAGGGAAAATCGTCGCAAATCGGAAATATTCGGGTAACACGTCGGGAAAACGTGAATCGGGCCCTTAGTAAATGACCCCCAATGTGGAGACTATAGCTCCTGAGACTTAGGTTGATGCCTCAAGCTAACAGATACAGAAGTGATCCACCTCCTGCTGAAAAGAAAGCAAAGAGGTTACCTTAGAGCCATGCTGGCCATTATCACCCTCCATCTACAACAGCTTGTTTACCCCTTCCTAACCAGTGTTTTTTATATAATATATAAGCAATCTGACTAATCAGTTTAGGTTGTGTTTATTTTGCTTAATATTTAGTCATTTCTACTGTTGTGAAGTTGGTCACTTAGAGAAGAAGAGCCAGCCTTCTCCCTCAACAGTGGTGACACTGGCTGACTTTGCAGATAAAATGTTTACATTTTTACAAATGAAATGCAGATACTGTCACTGCACTAATGAAATGCAGGTACAGTCACGAAACTGTAGCACTAAGAGCATATAGATGAAATTAGTACTAACACTGACACAGCACAGTAGTTCTGTAGGAGGATATGAAATTAGTACTATCACTGGATTGCAAATCAGTATAAACATGCAATTCTTCAGACTGCCCTGAAAAGGACAATTATGAATTATACCTGATTGACCCTCCCTCTTCTACAGCAGGGTCACATGCCCTGTCTGGCCAATCAAAGCCACAACCTAAATTTGGGGTTCACACAGCACTACTAGTGAATCATTAAGGTTGAGGAAGTATTTAGAACGGATGCTACATCTTCTCATTTTCCATCCACTCCTGGTTTTAGCTTCCAAGACAACATGAAAATACTTGAATGTGTAGGCTCATTGTTTTTCAACCTTTTAATTAACAAGATTCAAGCTGCTCATCATGCAGTGCCTCAGGCTACAGAGGTTCCTCCCTTAGATCCTAAACACCACCAGGATTTGCTGGAAGTCAGTCTTCCCCAGGAGATTGTTATGTTCCAATCTACTGCAAACATCATTCCATAAGGAATAAAAGAGGGTAAGTATAAAGCATTACCTAGATATTCAAATTCAAGTTTTAGAATTTGAAACACATGAAGATTTATTATCCTCGATAAATTTAGAATTTTTTTTTAATGAACAAGTTCTATTCCCAATATTACATTGTAAGGATGGTCATTGCAGTTATGTCAGATTTCTGTCTTTAAATGTCTCACAATTGTCACACCTGTCGATTTTTCTGGGAAATTTGTGACTCTTGTGCAACTTTTTGCTAACCTACTTTTCATTTCAGATAACTTACTGCAGATTTATCATATGTTGTGGTAGACAAATGTATGAAATAAGACTTTTCAAAAAGTTGGACATTTTGGTGCACATCCTCTAGGAACTGGTCTAATTTTGTGACTTATTAACTAAAGATTTGCATAACCATTAAAGAAATGAACCTCACGTGCCATATTTATGCTGTCTAAGCCTCTATGATAAATATGATTTGTTACTGTCCAACGCTCTGTCCACGCTATCATCATTCATTTTTCAAATATACATAGGATCCAGTCATGTTCAACAGGCTTAATGGACTTTAAGGCCATATTCATAAGCAGCATTTGAATTGCATATCGAAATTTGATTCAAGCTCAGACAAAAACGCTTGCAATCGGTAACAATGAACAATTTGTTTTGCCATTAAACTTTGTAAAATATAACAAGCCTTTAGGTCCAATCGTAAACGCTCTTGGGAGAAACTGTACCTTGCTAAGCTTGAATTGTGTTTCAAGAAAAAAAAATTCTATAATTTTTATTAATGCAAGAATAGTATTGTAGACTCTGTAGTAGCACCTAGCATCACCAATTTTAATGAATACATTTGTGTGTTTTCAGCCTGCGGCAAAAGTGGGGAGGAGATTCTCCCAACTATATATGCATTTACATGGAAACGCTTGTGACCGTCACTCTTGGCATTTAAACTATACAAATCACTTTCTGCTTGTTCCCCATCGCAAGCATTTTTAAAGGTGTATTGTGAGAATTTTGCTCCCATGGTTGTGTCATAGAAGTTGTTTTTTTTTAAAAATAACACTGTCAACAATGCAATTTTTTACATTTTTTTTTTACTAGGGGTAATGAAAACATTGCATCATAGTTTGCTAACTATATTAACCCCTTCAATCATACTTCAAAAATCCATAACTTTTTATTTTTCTGTGTACAGGGCTGTGTGAGGGTGTAAAATATTGGGGCACATTTACTATTTACTAGGTGAAAACTGCTTGCCCAGGTATTTAAGGAGTGCACCAGATTTGTGTCACACGCAACCGTTTTGTGCCGCAGCTGCACTATTCTTCACTTGACACAAATTTTGTTCTGGTGCTTAGTCTGACCGTGCACCAAATTTATCATGCAAAGTCTGACAGAAATGTGTTGCACGCCCTATGTTAAAGGTGCACCAAAAAAAAGTGATGTACTCTGTCAGGGCAGTGCAGGGGTCGCCGGATTCATGAAGAGTGTGTGGCAGAAATCCTGAATCTGGCGCCGCCTGCGCACTAAACAGGCAAACTGCACATAGTATAGTTTGCACTGTTCTTAGTAAATGTGCCCCATTGTACTTCTTAGTGAGGATATTTGAATATTTCATGCCATGTACTTTCAAGAAGCAGAAATGAGGTGAAATGAGGCAAATGAGGTGAATTTGATAAAAACCCGTATTTGCAACATTTTCCTGTGAGCTCTGTTTTTAGTGCTTTCACTGTGCGCTCCAAATGACCTTTTACTTTAGTCTTTGGGACGGCTCCACGTCAAAGAGAAGCAGGGACATCGGGCAGCACTGACGTGTGCCCTTTTGAAGTTCAGAGGAGTTGAGAGAAAGTCAGTGGTGTGTATGCGTGCCGTCGGTGAGTTATATAGGTTCCTTAGGAATGTGTAAAACTTTCCTGTGATACCAAATTTCTCTAGAACCAACCATATTCAAGGACATCAGATATTATCAAAGGCTTTTTCGACATGTAATGCCACCAAAACTGTGTGTTCTCCTGGTTGCGGGCAGGTCTGCACCCTGTCTAAGACCATCAGGACTTTCCTAATGTTGGTTACTGCTGCCCTCTCTTTTATGAGCCCCACTTGGGTTATCCACACCAACATTGGTATATATTGCAAGAGTATATCTGCCAAGATTTTGGAAAATAATTTTATATCTTGGTCTATCAGGGATATTGGGTGGCATGACCCCGGTTTAATGGGTCCTTTCCCTCTTTGGGTAAAAGTTTTATGTACGCTGTCTTACAGTGTATGGGAAGAGTCTCCCCACGTAGTAGGTTATTAACCCCTTAACGCTCTGCACCGTAGCTCTATGGGAGGTGCAGGGAATTTATGAAGAGGGCTCACGGGCTGAGTCCTCTTCATACAAAGGTGGGGGTTGTTGCATATTGCAGCAAACCCCCACCGCTATTAAGCCTTCCTATGCATTTAAAAGACGGCGGCGCGTGGGCACCGCCGTCTTTATTCCGATAGTTGCTCCCCAAAACGTCATCGGGGGGCGGCGATCAGTTGCCATGGTAGCCTTGGGTCTTTGTTTGACCTAAGGCTGAATGGCTTCTGCAGATTCGTTACAATGAGCCGGTGGCTCACTGTAAGAATAACATGCAAAAATGCCATATATTGCAATACAGAAGTATTGCAGTATATGGTAGGAACGATGTACCCTAGATGGTCTAAGAAATAGTGAAAAGAAAAAAAAAGTTTTAAAAAATTTAAAAAATTAATAAAATATAAAAAATTCAAATCACCCCCCTTTCCCTAGAACTGATATAAAATGTAATAAACAGTAAATATCACAGACACATTAGGTATCGCCGCATACCAAAATGCCCGATCTATCAAAATATAGAAACGGTTACGGCCGGCAGTGATGGCGCACAAATGTCTGAAATGCAACTTTTACACCTTTTTACATCACATAAAAAGTGGAATAAAAAGTGATCAAAATGTTGCACAGACATCGAAATGGTAGCAATGAAAACGTCGGCTCATTTCGCAAAAAATTACATCTCCCACAGCTCCGTGCGCCAAAGTATGTAAAAGTTATTAGCGTCAGAAGATGGCAAAAAAATTATTTCTGCTTTTTTGTACACATTTGTTTAATTTTTGAAAATGTATTAAAATGCAATAAAACCTGTATAAAGTTGGTATCACTGTGATCGTACCGAATCAAAGAATAAAGTAGACGTGTTATTTGGAGCGCACAGTCAAAGTCAGCATTTATGGTGTTTAATTGGGTTTGAGTAATTGTCGGAAGTCTAACGTAAGCTTTGCCCAGATTTATTTCCATAACCATGAAGCTCAGTTTCAAAGGATTGATGGTAGATTTCCTTGCCAATAACTTTTTCAAACTTAGGAGTACGGAGCTGGAGAGGGTGTCAATTTTTGCAAGATGAGCTTATGTTTTCATAGCTACCATATCAATCAGGCATTTTGGGATGCAGGGATACCTATCATGTTTATAATTTTATTTGTTTATATATTTTTTTATTTCGGATCTAGGGAAAGGGGGGTGATATACGGTTCAAAAATTTTTTAATGAAGAATGCAATTGACATGAGAAAGAGACGGTAGATGTAACTGACATTGAAAGCAGTCATATTACAGCAAAAAGTATTTCCTTTTTGGAAATAATGCTCTAAAAATTTTGATCAAGCACAAGTATGATTATGAGAAGGGACGGTGTTATCACCATCCCATATCAGAAGGCTAGTACTGTAAACCATACATTATAGTCAGGGGACTGGCACAGACTTTGCACTTGGGCCCATCAGCTTCAAGTCATGAGTAACAACTGTGTACGGAAACATATTTATCTGTTGTCATTGCTCATGTCACGCATTTATTCTTTGATAGTGTACATGCATCCTGGAAGGCATGGTACAATGGTATGACCCATGAAAAGTTTCAGAATAAAGAGAGGGGCACCTGTGGGTATCCAAAGCTTAAAGGGGTTGTCCACTTTCAGCAAATAATTGATATGGATTGTGTAATGAAAAGTTATACAATTTTCCATTATACTTTCTGTATCAATACCTAATGGTTTTCTAGATCTCTGCTTGCTGTCATAAAACAGGAATCTTTATTGTTTACTTCCAGTGGATACCAATCTGTCCATGGTCATGTGATGTCACACAATTGCACGGCTCGTTATAACACAAAGCTCTGATTTCTCTCTGTGATAATAAAGGCTTGTGCACCTGTTTGACCATGGATAGATTTCTATCCTTGGGAGGTAAGCATAGAAGCTTTTTATTGCATGACAACAAGCAGAGATCTTCAAAACCATAAGGAATTGACACAGAAAGCATATTGGAAATTTGTATAACTTTTCATTACACAAACAATATCAATTATTTGTTGAAAGTTGTAAACCCCTTTAATGCCACCTGCAACAGCCAGCGGTCAACCAGGCATTTAAAGCTGTGGAGGATCTGAACATGATCCAGAGTGACCAGTAGTATAAAAAACTCATACACCCCATTGTCAATTGCCTGAAACAAATGCTGTAGCAGGCGTAACCAAGACTCCGCAGTGGCTGTGAATGGGTGCAAAGCGGAGGTGAGTATAAGTGGCTTATTGTTATGTAGCCCCTGAGCCATATATAGCATTTTTTTTTAATTCCTGACAACCCTTTTAAATTATTAAATTATTAAATTTTTCTTGCTGTATTTTTATAACTCCAATGCTACTGTATTGCCTTATTTGGGGATTTTGTAGTAGATCTTTATCAGTCGGTCTCTGACAGACCATTACAGATCTTGGTTAGAGACAGGCCGTTGAATCCCACACCAGCTCCCAGCTGTCATTTTAAAGGATCATCACCCCCCCCCCCCCCCCTGATAAAATTACAGGGAGCCACAATCCGATCCAGGATGGCACTGTGCAACTTCTTATTATTCTTCTTTTATTTTCTTCTTTCACTGTTAACCCCTTATACTCAGCACGTAATCGTGTTTTTCCACATGGAGTCAGTAAATTACAATGGGTATGGCACCCACTCAACTTGGGAACTGATGCCATAGAATGTCAAAGTATTGCATGATTCGGGAAGTCACCCGCTGCCAAGCAGTACTATAATATGCCTCCTCTGGATAGGGTTAATAACTAGTGGGTGGTTCAAAATTCGGTTATTTTTTTTTTTTTGTACCAGTGAGATAAAGTAGCTGTGGATCCTACACCGAAATAAGGTACAATGGGCAGATTTACTCCTGTTCTATTTAGGCTTCACAATTGGTAGCTCAAAATAACAATCAAAAACTGATGAATTGAGGTGTGAACAGGCCCCTATGTACTACAGTGGCTATTACATGGAAGAGCATATGAGCAGAGTATCTGTTTAGCACATACAAGCAGTTAGTATTTACAGTGCTTAGTTTTATATTTTCATGTCACTTCCATAGTATACATGAGGAAAACTAAAATCATTGCTGCACCCAGAATCTGTGCATCTTACTTTCCAACCGGCTCCTTTTCTGCCTCCTCCCACCTCATCCTGTTCGCTATATTCAGTAGACGAAAAGTTTTGTGGTGTGCAGCGAGAAATGCCACATCATCAGCAGTCCATAAAATAGCTCAACATTTACATCACAAGGTACAATAACCCCAAGTACAGGTGAGGAATTTATTCATTTGGATTTAACTCTTGGTAGTTATATTTATAGAATATAGATATGCATAGATGAAATAGCACAAAAACAAGTACATTTTAAAAAGTAAAAAAGTAACAAGTAAATAGTAAAAAAAAAAGAGTACATTTTTCAAACACTTTATATTGGTTGCAATAGATTTAGGGTTTCTGTATATAGGCTTAATATGCAGCTGATGTTCTGCAGATATTTATCTCTCATACACATGAAAGTTGTTTTCTTCAGCCTTTTTTGCGGATGGCACACTGACATCCTAATCTTATAGGGGTTCATGTACACGACTTAGTTTTTTATGGTTGTAGAAAACTCAAGGCAGGTCTTCTTCCTGCCAGTGTTTGTGGTTCAGATAATCCCATAGAAAGAGAGAAGATATTGTGACAAGCCATCGACACAATGGGGCTCATTTACTTACCCGGTCCTGTCGCGATCCCGCGGTGCGTTCTGAAGAGGATTCAGGTCTTCCGATGATTCAGCAAGCTCGTGCGTCCAACTTCCTGCAGGTGTTACTGCTGCGCCGAGGTCCACCGGAGTTCACCATCTTCTCCCCGGTGCATGTCACTTGAAAGCCGGCGCGGTTGCCGAAATACGATCGTGTGCGCCGAATTCCCAGCGGAATTCGGCGCAAAACGGAAAAAGTCGGGAAACCCTACGAAAGTGCGGCCGCAGAGCCCTTGGTAAATGAGCCCCAATTTGTTGTGCTTTCTTCTATTAAGCACATACGTGTCTTTCTATTGCAGTTTGTTTATATTGTATCCAAAAATACAATAAAACAAGTTTCAACATTGCAGGATGATAGGCTAAACCGGAGAGACCTATTTCTTGTTTCAGGTATAAGTTAGGAGCAATAAATTTACATTACAATGAACACGTTTTCTAAATGTAACAGTACCTACCTACATTAAATACTTCTTGGCAGCTTTACATTGATAACACTATACAATACAACCATAATATGGTAAATTAGCAGTAGCCCATTGCAACAGTAAAGGATACTTGCTCCAGTGCAAGACAGTGGGACTCATCAGTGGGGCTGGTTTTAGACAAAGTGAGGTCCCAAAATAAAACTATTTTATGAACAGTCACATTCAGTAAGAGGCTCCTTTAGTCCTGTACAATAATAACACTTTATAGTTTACAAACAGTATCATGGCAATCTGTAATATGGGAAAGTAGATAGGTGATAGCTAGATACATGATAGAAGATAAATAGATATGAAAGATAGAAGATTGATTGATGGATAGATAGATAATAGATAGGAGATAGATAGGTAGATAGATGAAAGATAGATATTTTTGTCATGCATATATTAAATTGTGGATGTTGAGTATACTTAAGTATTTATATTTAAGCTCATATTTAAGTATCTGCAATGGTTATATGCTACTCCTGTGATGTATGAAGGACTGGACTGGGTGCTTATAGATTTTGCACAGAACAAGCAGGTTGGATATAACTAAGCCATCCTCTGGAATTAACAAAACCTCAATTCTCAACTCCTTTATCAAATATGATACAGTACTATAGTACTTTATTGAGCCCCTGGGGAGAAATTATTTTGTATATAGTTTTCTGGAAATTATGACACACACTTAGAGTTAATATTACAGTTACATACATACACTATGAGAGGCATGTTCTTACATGTTGCTAGTGAAAGCATAAAATAACCGTTTATTAGATTACGTAAAACAAATCCATTTAAGACAACATATACAGAAAAAGTCCACCAATGGTCAAATAACTAAATATTCAGTATTTCTAATTTCTGTATTTTCATGACTATAAAAATTGATGATTCACACTTAAGGCATCAAAACTATTAACTGACACATGCAGAATTATCTACTTAACAAAAAAGTGTGAAACAATGGAAAATCTATCTTATGTTCTAGGCTCTTCAAAGTAGCCACCTTTTGCTTTGATTAATTTTTGGACTGAAGATCCGTCAGTCCAGAAAATTGGGAAAACGTTGAGAGTGTCCCCAATTGCAGTTGCAAAAACCATCAAGCGCTACAAATAAACTGGCTCACATGCGGACCGCCCCGGGAAAGGAAGACCAAGAGTCACCTCTGCTAAAAAGGATAATTTCATCCGAGTCACCAGCCTCAGAAATCACAGGTGAACAGCAGCTCAGATTACAGACCAGGGCACTGGCACACAGAGGTCTAGCAGCAGACACTTCTGTACAACAACTGGTAAGAGGAGACTGTGTGCAGCAGCCTTCATGGTAAAATAGCTGCTAGGAAAACACTGCTAAGGACAGGCAACGAGCACAAGAGACTTGTTTGGCCTAAAGAACACAAGGAATGGACATCAGACCAGTGGAAATCTGTGCTTTGGTCTGATGAGTCCAAATTTGAGATCTTTGGTTCTAACCACCATCTATTTGTGTGACACAGAAAAGGTGAACGAATGGACTCCACATGCCTGGTTCCCACCGTGAAGCATGGATGAGGAGGTGTGATGGTGTGGGGGTGCTTGGCTGGTGACACTGTTGGGGATTTATTCAGAATTGAAGGTATACTGAATCAGCAGGGTTACCACAGCATCTTGCTGCACCTATGATGGAATGGCACTGCTACATCCCTATTAAACACCTCAGACCAAAAACGCCTTCTTTTGAACTAGAACCTCAACTCAGACCACCAACATCTAAACAAACCCTAGAAACTTTGAGGGCAGGTGGAGATCTGTATGTCCAGCTAAGAACTTTCACGGGTGCTCCTGCGACCCACATATTGGGTCGCAGGTGCACCAGTGCCCCGCTCCGTGGCGGCCGCCACTCCCCCATCCTCACTCACCTCTCCACACTCCTACTCCCGTCCCAGCTTCCCAGCACTCCTGTTCCTGCTCCCTAGGGCGCACGCAAATCTAAAGGGCCAGAGCATGGCTGATCGGTGCTGGCCATTTCCCAGGATTCTTTAAAAGCCAGTTTCTCCCTGCCGGATCTTTTCACTATATACCCTTGAGAAAGCTGTTATCTATTACCTGTTCCTGTGTATTGACCTCCAGTTGTGACCCCGAACCTGTTCCCGATCTCGCTCCTCCTCTGCCAGCCCTGACCTGCGCCTTCTCTGACCCTGAACCTTTGCCACCTGTCTTGACCTCCTGCCTGTCCCCGACCACTAGATTGCCTGCCAACTTTGTAACTTGACCAACCTGCTTTCCAGTGGCTCTAGTGAAAACCGGGTGCCACTTAGATTCCTGTCCCAGGTGTCAGCTTGTGTCATTGTCCGCGGTAGTCCAGGGGGTTCACTACCCCAGAAGCCTGACAAAAACTATATATTCCACTTCATATATGTGTTCTTATTGCTCTTTTATAGAGAGAGATCTAAATTATTGAATTTTATTGCAGGATACAGCTGCCTTACTGATCATGTGGCTCCTTCTGCTGGTGGTATTCCTGCTGCTGTTCTTGTATAGATGGTACAGACAAAGTATGATCCTGGATAATATCACAGGGAAATATGTTTTTATCACCGGATGTGACACTGGATTTGGAAGTTTGCTGGCAAAGCAACTAGACAAACGTGGAATGAAGGTCCTGGCTGCTTGTCTGACCGAAGATGGGGCAGAGAACCTAAAGAAAGAGACCTCTAGTAGACTGCAAACCATCATACTGGATGTTAGTGACAGCAAAAGCGTCAGCTCTGCTGCTGAAAGGGTGTCAAAAATAGTTGGGAATGAAGGTAATTCTTTATTTTTCCTTATTTACTTGATAGTTTGCATACTTTTAGCATTTTGAGAACATTAGTTAAATATGGTATGATGAACTTACAATGATTATTTAGGATTTTTTTTTTTAACAAAAGGGTTTTCCTTTACCATTGTCAGTTTTTTCCTCATATTGTAAATATAAAGTGACATGGTGACATTTTTTGTAGGTTTTGGGTTCTGTTAGCATATTATATTGAAGTGGTTTAATAAGAAATTAGAGGGCTTAATTCAATTTGAGGTGAACAAATTTAAGGTGCTGGAGGAATGCATTTGTAGAACTGAAGACCTAATGCGCCTCTACTAAAATGTTTTTATTAACTAGTTTACCACCTCTATTTTTTCTTCATCACAGGGCTCTGGGGTTTGGTTAATAATGCCGGGTGCATAGTTGCCTTTACTCCCAATGAATGGCAAAAAAAGGAAGATTTTGTAAAAGTCATAAATGTGAATTTGATTGGTATGATAGACGTGACCCTACATCTACTGCCTCTTGTAAGGAAAGCTCAAGGACGTATCGTCAACGTATCTAGTGCTGTGGGAAGATTGGCTATAGTTGGTGGTGCATATTGCATGTCGAAGTATGGCGTGGAGGCTTTCTCTGATACTTTAAGGTGAGTTTGTGTAAGACTTGGCGCAGATGAACATCAATAAAAATTTATTGTCATAGGATTTTCTATCCTGTTACTTGTATGTTAAATGTTTGCCAGGTCTGTGATCCCTATTAAAGACATGGCAAATAAGGGAAGCAGTATATTATTAATCCCTTGCCGCCAATGCCAGTTTTTACCTTCCCGAACGGTCCCTATTTTTAGAAACTGACATTTTGTCATAACTTTGAAATGTATTAACATATGCAGATGGTTTTGAGACTGATTTCTCATCACACATGGCACTTAAAATAATTTATGGTTTCCATTTAGTTGGGAAAAAAAAAGGAAATTTGTTCAAAATTCAAAGTTCAAAATTGTCTGCTTTACAGTCAGGCATATACCACAGAAAGGTCATAGAACTAAATTAAAACATAACCTTTATTAATACATATTCTAAAAAAATGTATGTGAACAATAAAGTCCAAAAAAGTCATAAAATACTGGCAGTAGTGTGATGATGTTCTCGTATCCCTGTTACTAGGTACCTGAGAGAAGTGGCGTAACAAGGAGAGACAGGGCTCCCTAGCAGGCTACTGCATGGGGCCCCCCTTCCCACATAAAAAAAATATACATATTAGTATACTCACACGTATAAATAGACTCATGTGCATATACACATACATACAGTGTCATATGCAACATACTCACATACAGTGTATACAGACACCATATGCACATCACAGATAACGCATATATACGTCACAGTATATGTTATATACATATTATGCTGGACATGTGCAGTACAATATAGATATAATGGTGCACATCCTCCAATCTTTATTGTGTCAGGTCGGATGACGGGTCCACTGACACTGCGGGCCCCATAGCGGCTGCTATGGCTACTTCCGCTGTAGTTACGCCCCTGCCTGAGAGGCTGGGAAGACACCCCCAGTGAGAGGCAGTCAGTCTTACACCAACAGCAGTGAAGTCTGCGCAGCTAATATATAAATCAATGAATTTGCAATATTTCTCTGTAAACAGTACTCTGTTGCCATCTAGTGGCCTTCTTGGTAGTTGCAGGTAGCCCCCTACAGAGTAAACAGGAAGAGTGTATATCACCATATCATATTAACTTCCCTTCCTTGACACTCAGGCACTTAGTGGCAACTGTTCCACCTACAGGTGATCAAACAGTGATATCATAGGGGAACATCACATTATTGCCAGTATTTTTAGACTTTATTTGGAAATGGTTGTTCACACATCATTTTTTACAATATAATGGAGGTGGAGGACAGGGGCCACAATATGGGTATAGGGGAGGGGGCAGGAGTACAGAAAGATTAGGCTTCATAAGTTTGGGGAGATAAATAAAACTGAGGGAAGTAAAGGGAGGTAAAAATAAAAGAGGGGGTATTATGCTGTATGTTGCTGAGTTGTATCATGGGGTGTCATATGGGTCCAAAGGGGTGTGGCCACAGGAAGGGACATTGTAATACAGATTACAAACGATAACAAATATGTGGGGGGAGGGTATGTATTTCTGTTTTTTGTATTTTATTGAGTATTTGTATTGGGATGTGCTATTTTATGGACTTGTAATTTATTTATTATTTTTTATTTATTTTAACAGGTTTTTTTAGCACTTTTTACTTTTTTGTACACTTGGACTTGAACAAAAAAATGCTCTGATGTGTTTGTGCATACAGATGCATGTGCATCCAGTTTACAGTCAGAACCGGAAGGGATCTGACTGCTGGAGGCATCAGGCGGCCTGGGACGCCATGGAAAGGAATATGCTAGACTGCGGCGCGTAAAGGCTTTACACCTACAATCAGAGTGATCTCCAATCGTGGTGTTATAGTAGGATTTCAGTTGTGTTATACACCAGCAAGCATGTGAGCCATTCAGCCAGTTCCCGCAGCACCATATTATAACGCCAATAAGCGGGAGGGAGTTAACAATACTTTTGAAAATCGATAACAATATTGATGATTTTTTTCATCTACAGGAGAGAATTGCGTGATTTTGGAGTGAAAGTCTCAATCATAGAACCAGGTGCTTTCCAAACAACAGTAATCCTCTCAGTTGACTTTTATGCAAATCAGATAAAGCAACTTTGGGAAAATTTGCCCACAGAAGTGAAAGAAAGCTATGGCCAGCAATACTATGAGCAAAGTAAGTAGATGTGTATATTTAATGCTCTGTGTGTCAGGAAAACCTAACAATGAAACAACACAGCTAGCACACCGCAAAATTTTGTGTGCATGAGGTCCAAGAACCATCTGTGGATAAACAGACAACTAAGTACCTGACATGGTGTGGCATGTCCTGTGGATATGGGAAACAACGTAATAAATATATTGTAACTTATCTGGAAAATCTACATCCATCTTACAACGTAGGAACATCACTGTGGTGTATACAGTACTTTATTATAATTCAGCAGATGGAGTAAAGCAACAGCTCCTATAAAATGGTCCAAGAACTATAACTATAGAACTATATATTTCTACTTGTATAGATCATGCTAGATGCACATATATGTGTGCAGTCTGTGGAAAGGGGCTCATAGGTTGGCCTGATCTCACAGGCTGAGCACATTGAACAGCATGTGAGTCCTTGCATTATACATCAATACAATGCAAGGATTCCCTTTCTACTGCCTCTAGACCAGTGGTGGCGAACCTATGTCACGGGTGCCAGAGGTGGCACTCAGAGCCCTTTCTGTGGGCACTCAGACCATCACTGCAGGACAGAGTTCACCAAACAGGACGAAATCCACCAAATCTTCCTGCAAACGCAGGCAACTTATGAGATGCTGCTCTCAGCGCTATTTTAAAGCGACATTTCATTGGCCGTTTGGAACTGAGGGAAAAGTGAGAAGGTGTTGACAGAACTGCATTATCTTTGGAGGTCATCCTGCTGGGCCCACTATTCTTCCTGTACAGAGACCCTGGAGGCAGGGCCGGCTCCAGGTTTCAGTGGGCCCCTGGGCGATATAGCCTCAGTGGGCCCCTTAACAGTGAACTTATGTAGCAACATTAAAAAACTGAAATTTAAAATACCAACACACTTCCGCACAGCTATACAGCATATATACACACATCCAGTATATACAGCACATCCGCACAGCTGTACAGCATATATACACATCCAGTATATACAACACATACGCATAGCTGTACAGCATATATACACACACATCCAGTATATATACAACACATACACACAGATAGACAGCATATATACACACACATCCAGTATATACATCACATACACACAGATATACAGCATATATACACACATCCAGTATATACAACGCATACACACAGCTATACAGCAGATATACACACACATCCAGTATATACAGCAAGTACGCACAGATATACAGCATATATACACATATCCAGTATATACAACGCATACGCACAGATATACAGCAGATATACACACACATCCAGTATATACAGCACGTACTCACAGATATACAGCATATATACACATATCCAGTATATACAACGCATACGCACAGATATACAGCAGATATACACACACATCCAGTATATACAGCACGTACGCACAGATATACAGCAGATATACACACACATCCAGTATATACAGCACGTACGCACAGATATACAGCAGATATACACACACATCCAGTATATACAGCACATACGCACAGATATACAGCATATATAAACACACATCCAGAATATACAGCATACACACTGGTATACAGCATATATACACCATACACAGCATATATACACACACATCCAGTATATACAGCATACATACACACACATATACATGCATTTACATATGTAGCAATTCTACTCACCCCAGCTGGATGTCACTTGGTCGGGACTCGGCAGCAGGTGAAGGTGAAGTGGACCGCGTAGGAGAGGGCGGTGGGATCGGACATCAGGCGCGCAGGCCGGGCCAGACACGAGGCGCTTTGCCAGGTCGGGCATGAGGCGGCAGGCCGGGCTGTATTCGAGGTGCTCGGTCGGGTCAGACAGAAGGCGCGGGCAGAGCCGCAGGTGAAGCGGGCGGGCTGGGGAGCGCAGGGCGGGCCGGCAACAGGCAAGGTGGGCAGGGCAGGGCGGGGCTGCTAAGTTCCTTCAGCAGCAGTCAGGGGAGGTAAAGGGACCGGGCCCATCCCACTACCTCTCCGCCCACCTCCTGCGATCAGCTGCGAACCTGGGCCCCGTAATACGGCGCCACATCGTCGTGGTGGGCCCCTTTGGAGCTCTGAGGCCCCGGCACTTGCCCGGGTCAGCCGGGTGCTGACGCCAGGCCTACCTGTAGGTAAGCTATTTGCACTCTTTCTTTCAACTGTATTAGTGGCATTAGGCGGCCGATACAATTGAATTATGTGGAAGAACACGTAGCAATAACTTACTGCTTAAAATGCCACATTGGCACTTCACGTTAAATAAGTGGATTTTCCTTGTAGTTTGGGCACTCAGACTCTAAAAGGTTCGACATCACTGCTCTAGACTAAAGCCATTGTTAAAGTGCCCAAGGCCATTTTATACCCCGATCAGTAACAGTGTGATATCCACAGGAATAACTTAATTTTCCTACATTTCTTTCGGGATTGAGAACTGATAGTTTGAGAGAACCTACATTTGAGAAACCTTAATATCTCCAAAGACATACCATATATAAGAAGAGGAGCCGTGGGGAAGACGCGCTGAGCATCAGGGCCGCCAGAGGGTGAGTTTATAAGTTTATTTTTTTTAAGTGCTGGGTGGGCTGGCTGTATACTACTGGGGGCTGGCAGGCTATATATTATAGGGAGCTGGCTGTATACTACAGGGGGCAGGCTGACTGTATACTACTGGGGGCTGGTTGGCTGTATACTACATGGGGGCTGGCTGTATACTACAGGGGGATGGGCAGGCTGTATCCTACAGGGGGCTGGGCTGGCTGTATACTATAGGGAGCTGGCTGTATACTACAGGGGGCAGGCTGGCTGTATACTACAGGGCGCAGGCTTGCTGTATACTACAGGGGGCTGACTGGCTGTATACTACATGGGGGCAGGCTGGCTACATACTGCCGGGAGCTGGCTGATTAAATACTACTGGGGGCTTGCTGGCTATATGCTGGGGGGCTGTGACCAATGCATTTCCCACCCTCAGCTTGTACTCTAGTCAATAGATTTTCACAGTTTTTGGTTGTAAAATTAGGGGCCTTGGCTTATACTCGGGTCGGGCAGGTGGCAGGTGTGGATCCTAAAACGTGAAAACATATAATAGAGATGCATGAAAAACCGCATCATTTCATTTATCTGCCATATATATATATATATATATATATATACACATGTCTTCAATTACATTTTATTAAATTTGTCCCTGTATGTCCTTGGATACTACTGTTAACATTAATGTGGGGTAAACATTGGGGGAGATTTTTTAATTTTTCTTCGCCAGCATTCTGTTGTAGTTTGCACTAAAAATCTGTCTGCACCACATTTATAAAGGGTTTTATACAGTTTTCTGGCACTTCTTCGGCTAGCTCGACAAAAGGGGCAAGGCCTGTGTAAAGTAAGCCAACTAATAGGAGATGCAGAGTATGAAATGTGTTCAAGTTTCATTTACATAGATTTCTGTTTACATCAATGTGATGTTAACACAATGTAAATGCAATGTAAATGAAAAGTGTGTGAATGTAGGCAAATATTGCATCATTATAACATTTACGTAAATGCAGTATAAACACAGCATTCATGTTGATTTTACATAAATGTGGTTTAAATCAACGCAATGTTAAACTTGACGGGGTACAAGGGCTTTGCGCCAGTTATCTGTAGGATTTTGCACGTTCTTTCTAGTGGAAACTACTTGCACAGGTATTAAAGAAGTGTCCACACCACTATTCTTAATGAATCTGGCGCACCAAGCAGTGTACATGGGCAGAGCACTTTTAGTGAAGTTTCCCACATTCTTAGTAAATGTTCCCCGATCACACAACCTAACATCAAATTCACATTGGCCCACATTTACTAAAAACAGGGCAAACAATATGCAGTGCAGAAGGCACCAGATTCAGGATTTCTGGCACACGTTCTGCATTAATCTGACCCTACCTTGTACTGCTCCACTTTTTTTTGGTGCACCTTTAACCCCTTAACGCTCTGCGCCGTAGCTCTACGGCGCAGAGTTATAAGGGATGTATGAAGAGGGCTCACGGACTGAGTCCTCTTCATACAAAGGTGGGGGTTTTTGCATTTTGCAGAAAACCCCCACCGCTAATAACCGCGGTCGGTGCTTGCACCGTTCGCGGCTATTAACCCTCTCAACGCCGCCGGTAAAGGTAGATCGGGTGGTAGGTGGATGTAAGGGACGTGAGGAGAGCTCTTTTTAGAGCTAATCCTCACGTCCCCGCTAACTTTTGGGAAACTTTATTAACCTAATATGTAAATTTTGTTATGCGGCTACTGGGGCGTGGAGTAGCCGGCACGAGGCTACACAGCGCGGCTACTCCACGCCCCGGTAGCCACATTACTCCTCCTACCCTGTTGTGTGCGGCGCGCAGCCCTCGTCTGACAAGCCGGCTACTGCGCATGCGCAGTAGCTCCGGCCTCGGAGCTGGGACTGCTCAGCCGGCGTTCTGCGCATGCACAGAACGCCATCATATCGGACGAGGGCCGGACACAACAGGGTAGGAGGAGTAACATGGCTACTGGGGCGTGGAGTAGCCGCGCTGTGTAGCCTCATGCTCGGCTACTCCACGCCCCAGTAGCCGCATAACTAAATTTACATATTAGGTTAATAAAGTTTCCCAAAAGTTAGCGGGGACGTGAGGATTAGCTCTAAAAAGAGCTCTCCTCACGTCCCTTACATCCACCTACCACCCGATCTACCTTTATAGGTAGATTCGTGGTGGTAGGTTCCCTTTAAAAAATCAGAGTCAGTGCTCCTCACTCCTCCCACCTTCATAGGGAGATGTGACATCACATTGGCCCACATTTACTAAAAACAGGGCAAACAATATGCAGTTTGCCTGTGTATAGTGCAGAGGGCACCAGATTCAGGATTTCTGGCACACTGGATTTCAATCACGGTGTGGTGAGACACAGTGGCCAACATTTACTAAAAACAGTGCAAACTGAGGGCTCCAGATGAATCTGGCGTCCTAGGCACTGCACCGGAACGCCCTCTTAAGTACAGAATTTTGTGCCACATAAAAGATAGTGCCGCCTCTAAACAAAAGGGTTGTGTGTGACATTTACATTGCATAATTTTAGCCCACAAAATTCTTATTGCACAGCAGCCATGATAAAAACCCACAATAGACTTGTATGACTCTAACCAGAAAAACTTGCCTGTTCATAATAAAATAAAAGTCATAACTTCTTATAAAGATGAGAAAACCAGCTTACCAGGGACATTATGGCCTGGATGGATAGGACCCAGGTTATTTTATTACCCCCTGGTAAAGAGTTTATCCCCTGGGGTATACTTTGGCCTGGGCCAAACTATAACGGGGCTCCATGTTAGAGGGGTATATTCTGGCATGGAGGTATACTCTGTCCTAGGCTACTTTATACCCCTGGGCATACTCTGGCCTAGATGTTAGCGGTTATTTTGGCTTGCTTCACTGGTACTTTATTTCTGCACCTCTTGCGCCTGAATTTATGAACTGTTGGCGCCACAATATTGGTGTTTTCTGACACTCTCAACTTGTTCTATTTTTGGGTGCAAAATTTTGCCGCTGCTTGTCAATCTACCAGTTTTCTGGCGCTTCGAACATGTTTTTTGGCGCAATTTGTGGCACAAAAGGAGAGCCGGGCTAAGGAGTTCTAAACCTTTTAGTCAGTGCACCAATTCATTAATCCAATTCATTGCAAGAGCCAAGTACAAAAATGGGCAAGAAACAAAGCATAATACACTGTATTTCATAACAGAACATTTTCATTCCTCTGCTTTTCATTTCTGCAGCTGTGAAGGCCCTACAGGCATTATTTGGAACAGCCAGTCCTAAGATTTACAAGGTTACAAACTCTATGGAGCATGCTTTGACTGCTGTCTATCCTTGGACAAGATATTCTCCGGGCTGGGATGCCAAGCTCATCTACCTCCCGTTGTCATACCTCCCTACTGTGTTGTCTGACTATTGGCTGCGCCGCTTTGCACCTAAACCAGCCCACAAAGTAACATCAACATAACAAATCAGGGCTAAATGTGCTGATACCTAATTGGTTGTAATGTTATCACTGACTCAGATGTCCAGTAATAACCACTTACAGAAACACATTTGTCTAATAAAGTTTAAAATGAATTTGTTATTGGAACTTAATAATGTTATTACTGTGTATACAGTGCTTAAACATTTGTGATAAAACATGTTGTGATAAAAAAAGCTTACTCTGGTGGGTAGCCCAAACATTTCTTTAGCCAGACAAAAAAATTAGGAAAGAAATCCATAAGTAACCTCATTGCAATATCCACATAAAATTATATACAAAAAAATGATAATAGAATGATGTCAGGAATGACCGGGTGATATTAAAAAGCTACAAATGTGAAAGTTAATCTTCATGATCTGCAATTATTTAGGCAACCACACAAAGAGGCTAAACTTCATGGCTAACTTATGTATATAGCAATAGCATTGTCAGTGCTCACTACAGCAGGAAAGAGCAGCCGAGTTCTGAGGGTGTGGTCACACGTTGCAGTTAAAACTGCATCGCAATTAGTTTTGGGGTGGTTTTAGGTGATATTACATATTTTAACAAGTGAAACACATCAAATGAGCAGGTGAATGACAATTATGGAACAGCTTTCTCCTTCAAAATCAAATTCACCCATTCAGTTCATGTCTTTCACCTTTGAAATTGACAAAACTGCACCTAAAACCGAAGTTTTAACTGCAACGTGTGACCACACCCTGAAAGCTGGGTCTCCTGACATGATGCAGACAGAATTCGGCCACTACAATGTGAAGATTAGGTAATATGTGTGCTGTGCTCCTATAGCACTGAACCATGTGCAGGTTGAATCCAATGGACCAAGCACAGTGCACTAGATGGGAGTCCTTGCATCATATTTCTGCACTGTGCTAGGTCTTTGGGATCTGACCTGCAAATGGGTTTGTTTCCACAGACCAAGTACTTTTGTACATATACACTCACTAAAAGGATGGCCTCATTAAACTCTATGTATAGACATGTAATAGTATATATTGTTACTGTGATTACTCTGGGCAGCCCATAGCCACAACGTCACCAGTTACTGCCGACCATGCTCAGGGACTGTGCACACAAAGACTGGCCCAGAGGATCCACATGACATGGCATTTTTCAAGTAATGTGCAGAAGACATTTCAAGTGTCACTTATATGTTATGCCGCCAGTCCCTGAAGCAAGAAACAATCCAAGCACCAGTAGATGACCAGGCACCTGAAAAGAAAACATGACCAGCAATGGAGGAGACACCAAAAAATGGAAACACATGAAGCTCTTTCTGCTGCTTTGGTTGATGATTTCAGTGATGTCCAGAGCCATTCAGAGAGTTCCTTTTTAGACTAAATCTGCTATTCAAGATAGTGGGGCACATTTACTTACCCGGCCCATTCGCGATCCAGCGGCGCGTTCTCTGCACAGGATTTGGGTCCAGACGGGATTTATGAAGGTAGTTTCTCCGCCGTCCACCAGGTGGCGCTGCTGCGCTGAAAATCATCTGAACGCGCCGGATACACCGAGCTGGACCAGGTGAGGGTAAGCGCTTCCCAAGCGACACATTTTCGGTTTTTAAATGCGGCGGTTTTTCCGAATACGTCGTCGTCCACGCCCCCGATTTCCGTCACGCGCATGCCGGCTCCAATACAGCACAATCCGATCGCGTGCGCCTAAATCCCGGGGCAATTCAGGTACAATCGGCGCAAATCAGAAATATTTGGGTAACACGTCGAGAAAACGCGAATCGGGCCCTTAGTAAATGACCCCCAATGTGGAGGCTTTAGCTCCCGAGACCTAGGTTGATGCCTCAAGCTAACAGATACAGAAGTGATCCACCTCATGCTGAAAAGAATGCAAAGAGGTTACCTTAGAGCAGGGGTCAGGAACCTTTTTGGCTGAGAGAGCCATAAGCGCCAAATATTTATAAATATAATTCTGCGAGAGCCGTACAATATGTTTAAAGGGTCACTGACAGAACAATCGCTCCAGCAATCATTAGGACAACTAGGAGTTCCTCCCTGCTGTACTAAGCTTCCACTGGACCGAAACAATTGTAATTCCCTTTAAAATAAAAAATAGATAATTTACATTCGCGCTTGTGATGCATGACATCTCGTCCAGCACTCTTCCTTCTTCTGCGCACGCCTGAAAGCTGGCATCTCTCATCAGGTGGGAAGAAGCCAGATCCAGTCCATTAAAAAGAGGAAGCCAGAGTCCTGGAAGAGTTGTCAAGCATCACAAGCTCCAATGTAAATTATCTAGTTTTTATTTTACAGGGAATTACCATTGTTTTTGTCCAGTGGTGGCTTAGCACAGCAGGGAGGAACACTGTTACGCACAAGCCTCAGCTGCTGCAGAACCTCCTCATACATGCAAAGACGGCAGGAGTAAGACCTGTCGTCTTTGCATCCCACACAGTCACTTACGATGGACATTGGCGAGATAAGTACCATTCACCCCACTGTTATCAGATGTTATCACCCCACTGCAAAATTCACATGTGCATGTGGCCTAATACTGCACACACATAAACACACAGTACAATACATGTGACACACTGACACTGCACACACATAAACACACAGTACAATACATGTCACACACCGCACACACATAAACACACAGTACAATACATGTCACACACCGCACACACATAAACACACAGCACAATACATGTGACACACTGACACTGCACACACATAAACACACAGTACAATACATGTCACACACCGCACACACATAAACACACAGTACAATACATGTCACACACCGCACACACATAAACACACAGCACAATACATGTGACACACTGACACTGCACACACATAAACACACAGTACAATACATGTCACACACCGCACACACATAAACACACAGTACAATACATGTCACACACCGCACACACATAAACACACAGTACAATACATGTCACACACCGCACACACATAAACACACAGTACAATACATGTCACACACCGCACACACATAAACACACAGTACAATACATGTCACACACCGCACACACATAAACACACAGTACAATACATGTCACACACCGCACACACATAAACACACAGTACAATACATGTCACACACCGCACACACATAAACACACAGTACAATACATGTCACACACCGCACACACATAAACACACAGTACAATACATGTCACACACCGCACACACATAAACACACAGTACAATACATGTCACACACCGCACACACATAAACACACAGTACAATACATGTCACACACCGCACACACATAAACACACAGTACAATACATGTCACACACCGCACACACATAAACACACAGTACAATACATGTCACACACCGCACACACATAAACACACAGTACAATACATGTCACACACCGCACACACATAAACACACAGTACAATACATGTCACACACCGCACACACATAAACACACAGTACAATACATGTCACACACCGCACACACATAAACACACAGTACAATACATGTCACACACCGCACACACATAAACACACAGTACAATACATGTCACACACCGCACACACATAAACACACAGTACAATACATGTCACACACCACACTGCACACACACACAGTACAATACATGTCACACACCGCACACACATAAACACACAGTACAATACATGTCACACACCACACTGCACACACACAGTACAATACATGTCACACACCGCACACACATAAACACACAGTACAATACATGTCACACACCGCACACACATATACACACAGTACAATACATGTCACACACCGCACACACATAAACACACAGTACAATACATGTCACACACCACACTGCACACACACACACACACACACAGTACAATACATGTCACACACACCACACTGCACACACATAAACACACAGTACAATACATGTCACACACACCACACTGCACACACACACAGTACCATACATGTCACACACACCACACTGCACACACACACAGTACAATACATGTCACACACACCACACTGCACACACATAAACACACAGTACAATACATGTCACACACACCACACTGCACACACATAAACACACAGTACAATACATGTCACACACACCACACTGCACACACACACAGTACAATACATGTCACACACACCACACTGCACACACACACACACAGTACAATACATGTCACACACACCACACTGCACACACACACACACAGTACAATACATGTCACACACACCACACTGCACACACACACACACAGTACAATACATGTCACACACACCACACTGCACACACACACACACACAGTACAATACATGTCACACACACCACACTGCACACACACACACACACACAGTACAATACATGTCACACACACCACACTGCACACACACACACACAGTACAATAAATGTCACACACACCACACTGCACACACACACACACAGTACAATACATGTCACACACACCACACTGCACACACACACAGTACAATACATGTCACACACACCACACTGCACACACACACAGTACAATACATGTCACACACCACACTGCACACACACACAGTACAATACATGTCACACACCACACTGCACACACACACAGTACAATACATGTCACACACCGCACACACATATACACACAGTACAATACATGTCACACACACCACACTGCACACACACACAGTACAATACATGTCACACACCACACTGCACACACACACAGTACAATACATGTCACACACCACACTGCACACACACACAGTACAATACATGTCACACACCACACTGCACACACACACAGTACAATACATGTCACACACCGCACACACACACAGTACAATACATGTCACACACCGCACACACAAACACACAGTACAATACATGTCACACACCACACTGCACACACACACAGTACAATACATGTCACACACCGCACACACATAAACACACAGTACAATACATGTCACACACCGCACACACATATACACACAGTACAATACATGTCACACACTGACACTGCACACACACATAGTACAATACATGTCACACACTGACACTGCACACACACACAGTACAATACATGTCACACACACACCACACTGCACACACACACAGTACAATACATGTCACACACTGACACTGCACACACACATAGTACAATACATGTCACACACTGACACTGCACACACACATAGTACAATACATGTCACACACTGACACTGCACACACACACAGTACAATACATGTCACACACACCACACTGCACACACACACAGTACAATACATGTCACACACACCACACTGCACACACACACAGCACAATACACACTGACAGTTACTTCTACACACTTACATCTTCAGAATAGATCCCAAATCCCCCAGGATATCAGTGCAGGGGTCTGTACAGAGGCTGCATAGGAAGCTCAGTGTCTGCTCTCTGAGCTGGATCCCGGCAGACATGAGCTTCAGCCCCTCCCCCCTCCTCACACAGTCGGCTGCTGCTGCAGAAGAGGGTGAGGGACAGCTCCAGCAGCGCGAGGCTCAATCCCGGCAGACCTCGTGGTCATGTGACCGGAGCAACAACGGTATGTACACAATTACTGGCTCCGGTCACATGACCATCCTTGGGCGTAAGTGTCTGCCAGGACTGAGGGAGGAGAGAAGCCCCAAGCTTATATATACACTCGGGGCTTTTTTAAATGAGTACATTTGAATGCGATCTATGGATGCGGCTAGGGCCGCGAGCCAGATGCGGCCATCAAAAGAGCCACATCTGGCTCGCGAGCCATAGGTTCCCGACCCCTGCCTTAGAGCCATGATGGCCTCTACCACCCTCCATCTACAACAGCTTGTTTACCCCTTCCTAACCAGTTTTTTTTATATAATATATAAGCAATCTGACTGATCAGTTTAGGTTGCGTTTATTTTACTTAATATTTAGTAATTTCTACTGTTGTGAAGTTGGTCACTTAGAGAAGAAGAGCCAGCCTTCTCCCTCAACAGTGGTGACACTGGCTGACTTTGCAGATAAAATGTTTACATTTTTACAAATGAAATGCAGATACTGTCACTGCACTAATGAAATGCAGGTACAGTCACGAAACTGTAGCACTATGAGCATATAGATGAAATTAGTACTAAGGCCCCTTCCACACTGCAGATCACGTCAGAGTCTGATCAGGGTGCGATCAGGGTTTGGTCAGTAAAAAATTGCACATTTTGCATCAGAGTGCAATCAGTTTTCAGTCAGAGTTTGTTCAGTGTCTCAGTTTTTCATGCGCGTTTTTGATGCAATTTCAATGCGTTTTTCACGCGCAGAAAATGCGCGTGAAATGGACTCAGGACTGAGCTCTATCTTTTCTATGGCAATTGATGCGTGAAAAACTGCACTTGCATTGCACTTGCGTGTGTCTCCGAGTGCAATGCGTTTTTGATGCATCTCCATAGACTTGTATGGTGCGTTTTTCAGGCGCGTGACTTGCAAAAGTAGAGCATGTCGAGATTTAAACGCGCGTTAAAAAAAACGCGCGTATGTGCGTGAAGAAAAATGCAAGTCTGAAAAGACCCATTGGTTACAATGGGTCAGAGTGTAATGCAAGTTCTGCGCGTCAAAAGCACGCACAGAAAACGTGCGTGAAAAAGGGGCAAGTGTGAAAGGGGCCTAACACTGACACAGCACAGTAGTTCTGTAGGAGGATATGAAATTACCGTAGTACTATCACTGGATCTGCCAATCAGTATAAACATGCAATTCTTCAGACTGCCCTGAAAAGGACAATTATGAATTATACCTGATTGACCCTCCCTCTTCTACAGCGGGGTCACATGCCCTGCCTGGAGAATCACAGCCACAACCTAAATTTGGGGTTCACACAGCACTACTAGTGAATCATTAAGGTTGAGAAAGTATTTAGGACAGATGCTACATCTTCCCATTTTTCTCCATCCACTACTGGTTTTAGCTTCCAAGACAACATGAAAATACTTGAATGTGTAGGCTCATTGTTCTACATCAACTTTTTAATTAACAAGATTCAAGCTGCTCATCATGCAGTGCCTCAGGCTACAGAGGTTCCTCCCTTAGATCCTAAACACCACCAGGATTTGCTGGAAGTCAGTCTTCCCCAGGAGATTGTTATGTTCCAATCTACTGCGAACATCATTCCATAAGGAATAAAAGAGGGTAAGTATAAAGCATTACCTAGATATTCAAATTCAAGTTTTAGAATTTGAAACACATGAAGATTTATTATCCTCGATAAATTTAGAATTGTTTGTTAATGAACAAGTTCTTTTCCCAATATTACATTGTAAGGATGGTCATTGCAGTTATGTCAGATTTCTGTCTTTAAAATGTCTCACAATTGTCACACCTGTCAATTTTCTGTCATGTTCAACAGGCTTAATGGACTTTAAGGCCATATTCATAAGCAGCATTTGAATTGCATATCGAAATTTGATTCAAGCTCAGACAAAAACGCTTGCAATCGGTAACAATGAACAATTTGTTTTGCCATTAAACTTTGTAAAATATAACAAGCCTTTAGGTCCAATCGTAAACGCTCTTGGGAGAAACTCTACCTTGCTAAGCTTGAATTGTGTTTCAAGAAAAAAAAATTCTATAATTTTTTTAATGCAAGAATAGTATTGTAGACTCTGTAGTAGCACCTAGCATCACCAATTTTAATGAATACATTTGTGTGTTTTTAGCCTGTGGCAAAAGTGGGGAGGAGATTCTCCCAACTATATATGCATGTACATGGAAACGCTTGTCACCGTCACTCTTGGCATTTAAACTATACAAATCACTTTCTGCTTGTTTCCCATCACAAGCATTTTTGGTGTACACACCATTATGATTATACCAGGCAATTTTCCAAAATTTTAGAAAATTTTGTTATTTTCATAGGTTATACAATACATTTTCAGCTTGCATGATGCATTTTGAGAGCCTCTAAAGTACCAAATCCCCATCTTGGATACTAAATAGCCTACATAATTTTTTAAAGGTGTATTGTGAGAATTTTGCTCCCATGGTTGTGTTATAGAAGTTGTTTTTTAGAAAATGCACTGTGATAACACTGTCAACAATGCAATTTTTTACATTTTTTTACTAGGGGTAATGAAAACATTGCATCATAGTTTGCTAACTATATTAACCCCTTCAATCATACTTCAAAAATCCATAACTTTTTATTTTTCTGTGTACAGGGCTGTGTGAGGGTGTAAAATATTGGGGCACATTTACTATTTACTAGGTGAAAACTGCTTGCCCAGGTATTTAAGGAGTGCACCAGATTTGTGTCACACTCAACCGTTTTGTGGCGCAGCTGCACTATTCTTCACTTGACACAAATTTTGTTCTGGTGCTTAGTCTGACCGTGCACCAAATTTATGCAAAGTCTGACAGAAATGTGTTGCACGCCCTATGTTAAAGGTGCACCAAAAAAAAGTGATGTACTCTGTCAGGGCAGTGCAGGGGTCGCCAGATTCATGAAGAATGTGTGGCAGAAATCCTGAATCTGGCGCCGCCTGCGCACTAAACAGGCAAACTGCACATAGTATAGTTTGCACTGTTCTTAGTAAATGTGCCCCATTGTACTTCTTAGTGAGGATATTTGAATATTTCATGCCATGTACTTTCAAGAAGCAGAAATGAGGTGAAATGAGGCAAATGAGGTGAATTTGATAAAAACCCGTATTTGCAACATTTTCCTGTGAGCTCTGTTTTTAGTGCTTTCACTGTGCGCTCCAAATGACACTTTTACTTTAGTCTTTGGGACGGCTCCACGTCAAAGAGAAGCAGGGACATCGGGCAGCACTGACGTGTGCCCTTTTTAAGTTCAGAGGAGTTGAGAGAAAGTCAGTGGTGTGTATGCGTGCCGTCGGTGAGTTATATAGGTTCCTTAGGAATGTGTAAAACTTTCCTGTGATACCAAATTTCTCTAGAACCAACCATATTCAAGGACATCAGATATTATCAAAGGCTTTTTCGACATGTAATGCCACCAAAACTGTGTGTTCTCCTGGTTGCGGGCAGGTCTGCACCCTGTCTAAGACCATCAGGACTTTCCTAATGTTGGTTACTGCTGCCCTCTCTTTTATGAGCCCCACTTGGATTATCCACACCAACATTGGTATATATTGCAAGAGTATATCTGCCAAGATTTTGGAAAATAATTTTATATCTTGGTCTATCAGGGATATTGGGTGGCATGACCCCGGTTTAATGGGTCCTTTCCCTCTTTGGGTAAAAGTTTTATGTACGCTGTCTTACAGTGTATGGGAAGAGTCTCCCCACGTAGTAGGTTATTAACCCCTTAACGCTCTGCACCGTAGCTCTATGGGAGGTGCAGGGAATTTATGAAGAGGGCTCACGGGCTGAGTCCTCTTCATACAAAGGTGGGGGTTGTTGCATATTGCAGCAAACCCCCACCGCTATTAAGCCTTCCATTTAAAAGACGGCGGTGCGTGGGCACCGCCGTCTGTATTCCGATAGCTGCTCCCCAAAACATCATCGGGGGGCGGCGATCAGTTGCCATGGTAGCCTTGGGTCTTTGTTTGACCCAAGGCTGAATGGCTTCTGCAGATTCGTTACAATGAGCCGGTGGCTCATTGTAAGAATAACATGCAATAATGCCATATATTGCAATACAGAAGTATTGCAGTATATGGTAGGAACGATGTACCCTAGATGGTCTAAGAAATAGTGAAAGAAAAAAAAAGTTAAAAAAAAAAAAATTAATAAAATATAAAATAATTCAAATCACCCCCCTTTCCCTAGAACTGATATAAAATGTAATAAACAGTAAATATCACAGACACATTAGGTATCGCCGCGTCCCAAAATGCCCGATCTATCAAAATATAGAAACGGTTACGGCCGGCGGTGATGGCGCACAAATGTCTGAAATGCAACTTTTACACCTTTTTATATCACATAAAAAGTGGAATAAAAAGTGATCAAAATGTTGCACAGACATCGAAATGGTAGCAATGAAAACGTCGGCTCATTTCGCAAAAAATTACACCTCACACAGCTCCGTGCGCCAAAGTATGTAAAAGTTATTAGCGTCAGAAGATGGCAAAAAAATTATTTTTGCTTTTTTGTACACATTTGTTTAATTTTTGAAAATGTATTAAAACGCAATAAAACCTGTATAAAGTTGGTATCAATGTGATCGTACCGAACCAAAAAATAAAGTAGACGTGTTATTTGGAGCGCACAGTCAAAGTCAGCATTTATTGGGTTTGAGTAATTGTCGGAAGTCTAACGTAAGCTTTGCCCAGATTTATTTCCATAACCATGAAGCTCAGTTTCAAAGGATTGATGGTAGATTTCCTTGCCAATAACTTTTTTAAAACTTAGGAGTACGGAGCTGGAGAGGGTGTCAATTTTTGCAAGATGAGCTTATGTTTTCATAGCTACCATATCAATCAGGCATTTTGGGATGCAGGGATACCTATCATGTTTATAATTTTATTTGTTTATATATTTTTTTTATTTCGGATCTAGGGAAAGGGGGGTGATATACGGTTCAAAGATTTTTTAATGAAGAATGCAATTGACATGAGAAAGAGACGGTAGATGTAACTGACATTGAAAGCAGTCATATTACAGCAAAAAGTATTTCCTTTTTGGAAATAATGCTCTAAAAATTTTGATCAAGCACAAGTATGATTATGAGAAGGGACGGTGTTATCACCATCCCATATCAGAAGGCTAGTACTGTAAACCATACATTATAGTCGGGGGCCTGGCACAGACTTTGCACTTGGGCCCATCAGCTTCAAGTTACACCACTGATCATGAGTAACGACTGTGTATGGAAACACATTTATCTGTTGTCATTGTTCATGTCACACATTTATTCTTTGATAGTGTACATGCATCCTGGAAGGCACTACACTTCTCATTTTTTGAACATATGTACAATGGTATGACCCATGAAAAGTTTCAGAATAAAGAGAGGGGCACCTATGGGTATCCAAAGCTTAAAGGAGTTGTCCACTTTCAGCAAATAATTGATATGGTTTGTGTAATGAAAAGTTATACAATTTTCCATTATACTTTCTGTATCAATACCTAATGGTTTTCTAGATCTCTGCTTGCTGTTAAAAAACAGGAAGCTTTATTGTTTACTTCCAGTGGATATCAATCTGTCCATGGTGATGTGATGTCACACAATTGCACGGCTCGTTATAACACAAAGCTCTGATTTCTCTGTGATAATAAAGGCTTGTGCACCTGTTTGACCATGGATAGATTTCTATCCCTGGGAGGTAAGCATAGAAGCTTTTTATTGCATGACATCAAGCAGAGATCTTCAAAACCATAAGGAATTGACACAGAAAGCATATTGGAAATTTGTATAACTTTTCATTACACAAACGATATCAATTATTTGTTGAAAGTTGTAAACCCCTTTAATGCCACCTGCAAGAGCCAGCGGTCAACCAGGCATTTAAAGCTGTGGAGGATCTGAACATGATCCAGAGTGACCACTAGTATAAAAAACTCATACACCCCATTGTCAATTGCCTGAAACAAATGCTGTAGCAGGCGTAAACAAAAACTCCGCAGTGGCTGTGAATGGGTGCACAGCGGAGGTGAGTATAAGTGGCTTATTGTTATGCAGCCCCCAAGCCATATATAACATTTTTTTTTTTTAATTCCTGACAACTCTTTTAAATTATTAAATTATGAAATTTTTTTCTTGCTGTATTTTTATAACTCCAATGCTACTGTATTGCCTTATTTGGGGATTTTGTAGTAGATCTTTATCAGTCGGTCTCTGACAGACCATTACAGATCTTGGTTAGAGACAGGCCGTTGAATCCCACACAGGCTCCCAGCTGTCATTTTAAAGGATCATCACCCCCCCCCCCCCTGATAAAATTACAGGGAGCCACAATCCGATCCAGGATGGCACTGTGCAACTTCTTATTATTCTTCTTTTATTTTGTTCTTTCACTGTTAACCCCTTATACTCAGCACGTAATTGTGTTTTTCCACATGGAGTCAGTAAATTACAATGGGTATGGCACCCACTCAACTTGGGAACTGATGCCATAGAATGTCAAAGTATTGCATGATTTGGGAAGTCACCCGCTGCCAAGCAGTACTATAATATGCCTCCTCTGGATAGGGTTAATAACTAGTGGGTGGTTCAAAACTCGGTTATTTTTTTTTTTTTTGTACCAGTGAGATAAAGTAGCTGTGGATCCTACACCAAAATAAGGTACAATGGGCAGATTTACTCCTGTTCTATTTAGGCTTCACAAATGGTAGCTCAAAATAACAATCAAAAACTGATGAACTGAGGTGTGAACAGGCCCCTATGTACTACAGTGGCTATTACATGGAAAAGCATATGAGCAGAGTATCTGTTTAGCACATACAAGCAGTTAGTATTTACAGTGCTTAGTTTTATATTTTCATGTCACTTCCATAGTATACATGAGGAAAACTAAAATCATTGCTGCACCCAGAATCTGTGCATCTTACTTTCCACCGGGCTTCTGCCTCCTCCCACCTCATCCTGTTCGCTATATTCAGTAGACGAAAAGTTTCGTGGTGTGCAGCGAGAAATGCCACATCATCAGCAGTCCATAAAATAGCTCAACATTTACATCACAAGGTACAATAACCCCAAGTACAGGTGAGGAATTTATTCATTTGGATTTAACTCTAGGTAGTTCTATTTATAGAATATAGATATGCATAGATGAAATAGCACAAAAAACAAGTACATTTTAAAAAGTAACAAGTAAATAGTAAAAAAAAAGAGTACATTTTTCAAACACTTTATATTGGTTGCAATAGATTTAGGGTTTCTGTATATAGGCTTAATATGCAGCAGTTGTTCTGCAGATATTTATCTCTCATACACATGAAAGTTGTTTTCTTCAGCCTTTTTTGCAGATGGCACACTGACATCCTAATTTTATAGGGGTTCATGTACACGACTTAGTTTTTTATGGTTGTAGAAAACTCAAGGCAGGTCTTCTTCCTGCCAGTTTTTGTGGTTCAGATAATCCCATAGAAAGAGAGAAGATATTGTGACAAGCCATCGACACAATGGGGCTCATTTACTTACCCGGTACTGTCGCGATCCCGCAGTGCGTTCTATGAGGAGGTGTCACTGCTGCGCCGAGGTCCACCGGAGTTCATCATCTTCTCCCCGGTGCATGTCGCGTGAAAGCCGGCGCCGTTGCCGAAATACGATCGCGTGCGCCGAAATCCCAGCGGAATTTGGCGCAAAACGGAAAAAGTCGGGAAACCCTACGAAAGTGCGGCCGCAGAGCCCTTGGTAAATGAGCCCCAATTTGTTGTGCTTTCTTCTATTAAGCACATACGTGTCTTTCTATTGCAGTTTGTTTATATTGTATCCAAAAATACAATAAAACAAGTTTCAACATTGCAGGATGATAGGCTAAACTGGAGAGACCTATTTCTTGTTTCAGGTATAAGTTAGGAGCAATAAATTTACATTACAGTGAACACGTTTTCTAAATGTAACAGTACCTACCTACATTATATACTTCTTGGCAGCTTTACATTGATAACAGTATACACTACAACCATAATATGGTAAATTAGCAGTAGCCCATTGCAACAGTAAAGGATACTTGCTCCAGTGCAAGACAGTGGGACTCATCAATGGGGCTGGTTTTAGACAAAGGAGGCCATGGGCAAAACTAAAATAAAACTATTTTATGAACAGTCACATTCAGTAAGAGGCTCCTTTAGTCCTGTACAATAATAACACTTTGTAGTTTACAAACTGTATCATGGCAATCTGTAATATGGGAAAGTAGATAGATGGTAGCTAGATACATGATAGAAGATAAATAGATATGAAAGATATAAGATCGATTGATGGATAGATAGGCAGATAGATGATATATATAGATATTAGAGATGGATACAAAAGAGATAGAAGATTGATTGATTGATAGATAGATGAATAGACAATAGATATAGATAGGTAGCTAGATAGAAGATGTATAGATAATATAGATATATATATATATAGTTAGACAAAAAGCTACTCAGAAGAAAGTCCAAGTGGCACAGACCTCGTTTGAAAAAAGTGGGTGCAGTCGTCCTAGGACTGGGCCACGAGTCCTCAAGTTAAAGTATAAAGAAAGCGGGCAGCACTCCAACATAGATAAAAATACAAGGTGTCTTTTATTCCATGATGAGTAACAGTAACAGCTGACTGTTACTGGGTGTCTTTTATTCCATGATGAGTAACAGTAACAGCTGTTACTGTTACTCATCATGGAATAAAAGACACCTTGTATTTTTATCTACGTTGGAGTGCTGCCCGCTTTCTTTATACAGGTGGTCCCTACTTAAGAACACCTGACTTACAGACGACCCCTAGTTACAAACGGACCTCTGGATGTTGGTAATTTACTGTACTTTAGTCTTAGTCTGCAATAAACAGCAATAACAGTCATCAGAGGTGTCTGCAATGAAGCTATATTGTTAATCCTGGTTCTTATGACAACCCAACATTTTTAAAATACAATTGTCACAGAGACCAAAAAAATTGGGGTTGGGGTTACAATTATAAAATATACAGTTCCAACTTACATACAAATTCAACTTAAGAACAAACCTACAGACCCTATCTTGTAAGTAACCCGGGGACTGCCTGTACTTAGACAAAAAGCTAGATACATAAATGGCTAGACAGATACATAGATAGGAAATAGATAAATTATAGAGATATATAAAAGCAGATATATTATAGATATATAGACAGGAGATGGATGATAAGCATCTTCACCCAGGAATTCAACCAAAAATTTAAAAGAGCATTATTATTGCTCTTTAAGGGGTATTAAAAGAGCAATACATCCTCTGTCAACAAAAGTCCACAGGCAGGGAACCTCTTTAGGACAGGAGGCCCTGGGAAAATACCCAGTTTGCCGTCCCCTAACGCCGGCCCTGAGGCCCATACAGGACGATGTTCTTTTCTGTAAGAGAGAGGCAAAACTATTATTTACTTTCCAGACTGTTTTGTACTGTACATGATGAATAGATCACAGCAACCTCTGTAGAGGTGTAGAAGGTCTAGCCCCCAGAACAAGTCAAGGTATTTGCTTACAACTGTTGTACGTTACCCAGAAGAATAACAGAGGACAAGGGAAACGCGACATATGACATACCCCTGACAAAGCAAGGCGAAATGTTGTGTGGTGTCCACCCATTGGTCTGTATATACCTGGGTATTTATTGTGTCCCTTGTGCTCTGTTATTCCACTAGGTAATAACAGAGGACAGGTTTTCTTTAATTTCCTATAATTACAGGTCCAGGGCTTATAGGTGGAACTACATTCTCTGTTTCTGCCTGCCACATCTGACTGTCTCCCAGTGTCAGCCTCAGATCTGATGCAGACGGCAGGAGAAAGACCTTGAGACTATGATGACACCGTACAGGTATGATAAACACAGTGATGTTACAGTACACAGATCACAATGCTCACAGTCCTGCCATATTACAAACACTGATGTCACAATACAGGGATAATAAAGAGAGTGATGTCATAGCAGATGAATATTGCACACATGAATTCAAAGAATAGCACACTGATCAACTGTTACTGAACCGGCGAGTCCTGTCCAGCTATTTTCTAGGCTGCACCTATGATGGAATGTCACTGCTACATCCCTATTAAACACCTCAGACCAAAAATGCCTTCTTTCGAACAAGAACCCCAACTCAGACCACCAATATCTTAACAAACCCTAGAAACTTTGAGGGCAGGTGAAGATCTGTATGTCCAGCTAAGAACTGTCACGGGTGCTCGTGCGACCCACATTGACCTCCAGTTGTGACCCCGAACCTGTCCCGACCTTGCTCCTCCGCTACCAGCTCTGACCTCCTGTTCCTTCTCTGACCCTGAACCTTTGCTGCCCGTCTTGACTTCCTGCCTATTCCCGACCACGAGATTGCCTGCTGACTTTGTAACTCGACCTTGGCTGCCACCGCGGACAAGTCGCGCCTGTGGAACGACCTGGTGGCACCGCGCCACAGCAAGTCCAACCTGCTTTTTGACGGCTCTGGTGAAAACTGGGTACCACATAGATTCCGGTCCCAGGCTTGTGTCATTGTCTGCTCTGGTCCAGGGGGTTCATTACCCCAGAAGCCTGACAAAAACTATATATTTTACTTTATATATGTGTTCTTATTGCTTTTTTATATAGAGAGAGATCTAAATTATTGAATTTTATTGCAGGATACAGCTGCCTTACTGATCATGTGGCTCCTTCTGCTGGTGGTATTCCTGCTGCTGTTCTTGTATAGATGGTACAGACAAAGTATGATCCTGGATAATATCACAGGGAAATATGTTTTTATCACCGGATGTGACACTGGATTTGGAAATTTGCTGGCAAAGCAACTAGACAAACGTGGAATGAAGGTCCTGGCTGCTTGTCTGACCGAAGATGGGGCAGAGAACCTAAAGAAAGAGACCTCTAGTAGACTGCAAACCATCATACTGGATGTTACCGACAGCAAAAGTGTCAGCTCTGCTGCTGAAAGAGTGTCAAAAATAGTTGGGAATGAAGGTAATTATTTGTTTTTCCTTATTTACTTGATAGTTTGCATACTTTTAGCATTTTGAGGACATTAGTTAAATATGGTATGATGATCTTACAATGATTATTTAGGATTTTTTTTTAACAAAAGGGTTTTCCTTTACCATTGTCAATATTTTCCTCGTATTGTAAATATAAAGTGACATGGTGACATTTCTTGTAGGTTTTGGGTTCTGTTAGCATATTATATTGAAGTGGTTTAATAAGAAATTGAAGGCCTTCATTCAATTTGAGGTGAACAAATTTAAGGTGTTCGGGGAATGCAATTGTAGAACTGAAGACCTAATGCGCCTCTACTAAAATGTTTTTATTAACTAGTTTACCGCCTCTATTTTTTCTTCATCACAGGGCTCTGGGGTTTGGTTAATAATGCCGGGTGCATAAATGCCTTTACTCCCAATGAATGGCAAAAAAAGGAAGATTTTGTAAAAGTCATAAATGTGAATTTGATTGGTATGATAGACGTGACCCTACATCTACTGCCTCTTGTAAGGAAAGCTCAAGGACGTATCGTCAACGTATCTAGTGCTTTGGGAAGATTGGCTATAGTTGGTGGGGCATATTGCATGTCGAAGTATGGCGTGGAGGCTTTCTCTGATACTTTAAGGTGAGTTTGTGTAAGACTTGGAGCACATGAACATCAATAAAAATTTATTGTCATAGGATTTTCTATCCTGTTACTTTTTTGTTAGATGTTTGCCAGGTCTGTGATCCCTATTAAAGACATGGCAAATAAGGGAAGCAGTATATTAATCCCTTGCTGGCAATGCCAGTTTTTACCTTCCCGAACGTGCCCTATTTTTAGAATCTGACATTTTGTCATAACTTTGAAGTGTGTTTGTCACGGGTGCTCCCGCGATCCCTGTCTCGGATCGCGGGCGCATCCGTGCTCCTCCGTGTGCCCCCCCTGCTGCCCGGTCTCACTTACCTCTCTCGGCTCCTGCTCTTCCCCGGACTGCCGTGCGCGCGTGTCCCCGCCTCCTAGGGCACGCGCTCGGCTCCTGCCGAAAATTTAAACGGCCAGCGCACCGCTAATTGGTGCACTGGCTGAACACCTCACCTTTAAGAATCCTGCCTCTTCCTGTGTTCCCTGCCAGATCTTTGTGCCTCACAGCCTAAGAGAAAGCTTCCTGGTGATTATTCCTGCGTTCCTGTGTATTCCTGCGTTCCTGTGTGTCTCCGCTCCCGAGTCCTGTGCAGCCGTGTTACCCGAGTTCCTCCGTGTTGCTGTTGTCCGTGTGCCTGTGTTCCCGTTCCCACCTGCCTGGACCTCCCGTTGCTGACCCCGGATTTGGACTTGACCTCACATACGAGACTGTCTTCTGCTGCCACCGTGGACGGATCGCGCCTGGGAGCGACCTGGTGGTATCCAGGTCCCAGGTGTCGGCTACTTCCATCTCCCGCGGTGGTCCAGAGGATCCACTGATCCTGACAGTGTTAACATATGCAGATGGTTTTGAGACTGATTTCTCATCACACATGGCACTTCATGGTACTTAAAATAATTTGTTGATATGGTTTCCATTTAGTTTGGGGAAAAAAAAGGAAATTTGGCTAAAAAATTTTCCATTTTCAAAGTTCAAAATTGTCTACTTTAGAGTCAGACATAAAGTTAGGGCCTGAAATATTTGTACAGTGACATAAGTTTTGTTATTTTAGCTGTTTACAAAAACATGTTTAGAAATACAATTATATATATATAATATGGGCTGAAAGTGCACACTCCCAGCTGCAATATGAGAGATTCCACATCCAAATCGGAGAATCATAGCTCTGTAATGCATAGCCTCCTCTTTTTCAAGGGACCAAAAGTAACTGGACAATGGACTCTAAGGGCTGCAATTAACTCTGAAGGCGTCTCCCTCATTAACCTGCAATCAATGAAGTAGTTAAAAGGTCTGGGGTTGATTCCAGGTGTGTGGTTTTGCATTTGGAATCTGTTGCTGTGACCAGACAACATGCGGTCAAAGGAACTCTCAACTGAGGTGAAGCAAAACATCCTGAGGCTGAAAAAAAAGAAAAAATCCATCAGAGAGATAGCAGACATGCTTGGAGTAGCAAAATCAGCAGTCGGGTACATTCTGAGAAAAAAGGAATTGACTGGTGAGGTGGGAACTCAAAAAGGCCTGGGCGTCCACGGATGACAACAGTGGTGGATGATCGCCGCATACTTTCTTTGGTGAAGAAGAACCCGTTCACAACATCAACTGAAGTCCAGAACACTCTCAGTGAAGTAGGTGTATCTGTCTCTAAGTCAACAGTAAAGAGAAGACTCCATGAAAGTAAATACAAAGGGTTCACATCTAGATGCAAACCATTCATCAATTCCAAAAATAGACAGGCCAGAGTTAAATTTGCCGAAAAACACCTCAAGAAGCCAGCTCAGTTCTGGAAAAGTATTCTATGGACAGATGAGACAAAGATCAACCTGTACCAGAATGATTGAAAGAAAAAAGTTTGGAGAAGAAAGGGAAGGGCACATGATCCAAGGCACACCACATCCTCTGTAAAACCTGGTGGAGGCAACGTGATGGCATGGGCATGCATGGCTTTCAATGGCACTGGGTCACTTGTGTTTATTGATGACATAACAGCAGACAAGAGTAGCCGGATGAATTCTGAAGTGTACCGAGATATACTTTCAGCCCAGATTCAGCCAAATGCTGCAAAGTTGATAGGACGGCGCTTCATAGTACAGATGGACAAGCATACAGCCAAAGCTACCCAGGAGTTCATGTGTGCAAAAAAGTGGAACATTCTGCAATGGCCAAGTCAATCACCAAATCTTAACCCAATTGAGCATGCATTTCACTTGCTCAAATCCAGACTTAAGACGGAAAGACCCACAAACAAGCAAGACCAGAAGGCTGCGGCTGTAAAGGCCTGGCAAAGCATTAAGAAGGAGGAAACCCAGCGTTTGGTGATGTCCATGGGTTCCATACTTAAGGCAGTGATTGCCTCCAAAGGATTTGCAACAAAATATTGAAAATAAAAATATTTTGTTTGGGTTATGTTTATTTGTCCAATTACTTTTGAGCTCCTAAAATGTGGAGTGTTTGTAAAGAAATGTCTACAATTCCTACATTTTCTATCAGATATTTTTGTTCAACCCTTCAAATTAAACGTTACAATCTGCACTTGAATTCTGTTGTAGAGGTTTCATTTCAAATCCAATGTGGTGGCATGCAAAGCTCAACTCGCGAAAATTGTGTCACTGTCCAAATATTTCTGTATATACCACAGAAAGGTCATAGAACTAAATTAAAACATAACCTTTAGTCCAAAAAAAGTCTAGAAATCCTGGCAATAGATGATGTTCTCGTATCCATGTTAATTGGTACCTGAGAGGCTGGGAAGACACCCCCAGTGAGAGGCCGTCAGAACCATCCCAGATTATCCCAGAGCCATGACCATCCACAACCACGATGGATCAGCTCCTGCTGTCTCCACGGAGGAGGCCGCACTATGATGGGGGTGAGCCAATTATGATGAGAAGGGTCACAATATGAGGACAGGGGGCCACAATATGAGAGAGGAAAGGGGGCAACAATATCAGAGAGGAAAGGGAGACACAAAATAAGGGTAGGGGGCCACAATATGAGAGAGGACAGGGGGGCACAACAGGGGCGTCGCTAGATCAAAAGATCCGGGGCCCGTGCCCCGGATCTTTTGTCTGGTGCCCCGGATCTCCCTGGGTCAGCAGGACATCAGCCCCGCTGCCCGGGCATCTTCCCCTCTCTCACCACGATCCTTGTCCTCTGGACATAGATCGTGATGAGACAGGCACAGTACACAGCCTACATTGCTTTCCCTGCAGGACCTGTGATGATGTCACAATCACATGACCAGCAGGGGGAAGCAGTGCACGGAGCTGCACGAGTCAGGTGAGAGGGAGAACATAGGGAGATCTACTGTATATGGGCACATTACAGGGGGATCTATATGGGCACATTACAGGGGGATCTATATGGGCACATAACAGGGGGATCTGTATGGGCACATTACAGGGGGATCTGTGTGGGGCACATTACAGGGGGATCTGTGTGTGGGGCACATACAGGGGGATCTGTGTGAGGCACATTACAGGGGAATCTATATGGGCACATTACAGGGGGATCTGTGTGGAGCACATTACAGGGGGATCTGTGTGTGGGGCACATTACAGGGGGATCTGTGTGTGGGGCACATTACAGGGGGATCTGTGTGTGGGGCACATTGCAGGGGGATCTGTGTGTGGGGCACATAACAGGGGGATCTGTGTGGGGCACATTACAGGGGGATCTGTGTGGGGCACATTACAGGGGGATCTGTGTGGGGCACATTACAGGGGGATCTGTGTGGAGCACATTACAGGGGGATCTGTGTGTGGGGCACATTACAGGGGGATCTGTGTGTGGGGCACATTGCAGGGGGATCTGTGTGTGGGGCACATAACAGGGGGATCTGTGTGGGGCACATTACAGGGGGATCTGTGTGGGGCACATTACAGGGGGATCTGTGTGGGGCACATTACAGGGGGATCTTTGTGGAGCACATTACAGTGGGATCTGTGTGGGGCACATTACAGGGGGATCTGTGTGTGGAGCACATTACAGGGGGATCTGTGTGGGGCACATTACAGGGGGATCTGTGTGGGGCACATTACAGGGGGATCTGTGTGGAGCACATTACAGGGGGATCTGTGTGGGGCACATTACAATGGGATCTGTGTGGGGCACATAACAGGGAGGCTGTGTGGATGGACATCACTGGGGACATTACAGGGGGTTCTGTGTGGGGACATTACAGGCGAGCTGTGTGGGGCTCATTACTGGGGGACATTACTGGATGGATGTGTGGGGACATTACGGGGGACTGTGTGGGGGACATTACTGAGGGGATGTGAAGGTGACATTACTTGGGGGGGGGTGTTTGGAAGACATTACTGGAAGACTGTGGAAGACATTACTGGGAGCTGTGTGGGTGACATTACTGGGGGATGAGTGGGTGACATTACTTGGGGGGGTGTGGGGGACATTACTGGGAGGACTGTGTGGGGGACATTACTGGGGGGCTGTGGGGACATTTCTTGGGGCGTGTTCACACGTGGCAGTAGGAAGGGCCTAGGTTTGATCACACATGAGTTTCCAGTGATGGTTATGTGATGGATAAGAGCACCTGGTGTCTTGCATTTGTTTAGATGCAAACCTGTGAGCGCAGCCTTACAGTATTTTGGGAGAGTGTTAGGGGCAGCAGCAGGACAACACTGTCAGAGTGCAGTCACAAGTTGCAGTTACAACTGCATCACAATCAGCTTTGAGGTGCTTTTAGGTGCAGTTTTGTTACTTTAACAAGTGAAAGACATGAACTGAATGGGTGAATTTGAGATTAAAGGGGAAACCTGTTCCACAAATGTCTTTCACTTGATAAAATAATAAAACTGCACCTAAAACCACCTCAAAACTGATTGTGATGTAGTTGTAACTGCAACATGTGAACGCAACTTCGGAGAAACAAGATTTCGGGACAATGAAGGACATAAGATGTCTGTGCGTTGAACTCCACAGGAAGGAGACGTGGTGATGCCGGGCCTAAGGGTGGTAGCACATGTAGCGTTTTGATCCAGGTTTTAGTCCGTTTTTTGAAAACGCATCCTTTTTTGTCCGTTTTTAATTAAAATAATTGGGAAAACCGGGCAAAAACGAATGCGTTTTTAACAGACTGAAAATGCTTGAGAAAAAACGGGTTCAAAACGTCACGTGTGCCACCACCCTAATAGTGAAGTGGACATGTCACCTGCAGTCACTGGATGTAATTAGTAGGGATTTCTCCTGTGGTTTCTTTAGCTGTATATACCCTCAGTAAAGTTGTTATTGGCACAACCAAATGTGAGGGGGTTATGTACAGGAGGGGGCATTACTGAAAGTCTGATACAAATGCATTGGGGCCTGTGCCCCGAATCTTTACCCACCCTAGCAATGCCCCTGGGGCACAATATGAGAAGAGAACGGATGGCCACAATATGAGAGGAGGACAGGGAGCCACAATATAAGGGGGGCACAATATGATGGGAACACAGTGGGCCACAACATAATGGAGGTGGAGGACAGGGGCACAATATGAATATAGGGGAGGGGACAGGAGTACAGAAAGCTTAGGCATTATAAGTTTGGGGAGATAAATAAAACTGGGGGAAGTAAAGGGGGGTACAAATGAAAGAGTGTATTATATGTTGCTGAGTTGCATCATGGGGTGTCATATGGGTCCTTAGGGGTGTGGCCACAGGAAGGGACATTATACTATGGTAAACTTCAGATTTATTATACAGATTGTTGCGGGCACAACAATAGCAAATATGTGGGGGGAGGGTATGTATTTCTGTTTTTTGTATTTTATTGAGTATTTCTATTGGGATGTGCTATTTTAGGGACTTTTAATTATTTTTTATTTATTTTAAAAGGTTTTTTTTAGCACTTTTTACTCTTTTGTACACTTGGACTTAAACAAGCAATGCTCTGATGTGTCTGTGCATGCTGGAGGCATCAGGCAGCCTAGGACGCCATGGAAAAGATTATGCTTGACTGCGGCGTGTAAAGGGTTTACATCCACAGAGTGATCTCCAATCGTGGTGTTATAGTAGGATTTCAGCTGTGATATGCAGCTGACACTCCAGCAAGCATGTGCGCCATTCAGCCAGTTCCCGCAGCACCGTACTATTACGGCGAAATGCGGGAGGGAGTTAACAATAGTTTTTAAAATCGATAACAATATTAAAGATTCTTTTCATCTACAGGAGGGAATTGCGTGATTTTGGAGTGAAAGTCTCAATCATAGAACCAGGTGCTTTCCAAACAATGCTAATCCTCTCAGTCGACTTCTATGCAAATCAGATAAAGCAACTTTGGGAAAATTTGCCCACTAAAGTGAAAGAAAGCTATGGCCAGCAATACTATGAGCAAAGTAAGTAGATGTGTATATTTAATGCTCTGTGTGTCAGGAAAACCTAACAATGAAACAACACAGCTAGCACACCGCAAAATTTTGTGTGCATGAGGCCCAAGAACCATCTGTGGATTAACAGACAACTAAGTACCTGACATGGTGTGGCATGTCCTGTGGATATGGGAAACAACGTAATAAAAATGTTGTAACTTATCTGGAAAATCTACATCCATCTTACAACGTAGGAACATCACTGTGGTGTATACAGTACTTTATTATAATTCAGCAGATGGAGTAAACCAGCACCTCCTGATAAAATGGTCCAAGGCTGGTTTTAATTAGAACTATATATTTGGACTTCTATAGATCATGCTGGATGCACACATATGTGTGCAGTCTGTGGAAAGGGGCTCACATGTTGGTCTGACTGAGCACACTGAACAGCATGTGTCCTTGCATTATACATGAATATAATGCAGGGATTCCCTTTCTGCTGCCACCAGACTATAGCCATAGTGCCCTTAGGCCATTTTATACCCCAATCAGTTACAATGTGATATCCGCAGGAATAACTTAATTTTTCTACATTTGGGATTGAGAACTGATAATTTGAGAAACCTAAATATCTCCAAAGACATACCGTATATACTTGTGTATAATCCGAGATTTTCAGCACAAAAAAATGTGCTTATACACGAGTCGATAAAAAAAATAAACTTATATACTCACCGTCCTGCAGCCCCAATGCTCATTGCGGCTCCTCTTCTTTCTTCGGTCTTCTATAAGAGCCGGAATAGACGCGGCCATGTTATCTTCAGGCCGGCGCATACTATAACATCATCAGCGGCCGCGTCATAGTATGCGCCTTCCGGCAGAGTGCATAGCCGCCTCTCTGCTGGCTGTTGCAGAAGACCAAAGAAAGAAGAGGAGCCATGGGGAAGACAGGAGGGGAGCTGCGCTGGGTATCAAGGCCGCTGGAGGGTGAGTTTATAAGTTTATTTTTTTTAAGTGCTGGGTGGGCTGGCTGTGTACTACTGGGGGCTTGCAGGCTGTATATTATAGGGAGCTGGCTGTATACTACAGGGGGCAGGCTGGCTGTATACTACTGGGGGCTGGCCGGCTGTATACTATAGGGAGCTGGTTTTATACTACAGGGGGCAGGCTGGCTGTACACTACAGGGCGCAGGCTGGCTGTACACTACAGGGGGCAGCCTGGCTGTATATTACAGGGGGCAGGCTGGCTGTACACTACAGGGGGCAGGCTGGCTGTACACTACAGGGGGCAGCCTGGCTATATATTACAGGGGGCAGGCTGGCTGTACACTACAAGGGGCAGGCTGGCTCTGTACTATAGGGGGCAGGCTGCCGTATACTACAGGGGGCTTACTGGCTGTATACTACATGGGGGAGGCTGGCTGTATACTACATGGGGGCAGGCTGGCTGTATACTACTGGGAGCTGGCTGGCTATATACTACTGGGAGCTTGCTGGCTATATACGGGGGGGGGGGGGGGGTTGATCAATGCATTTCCCACCCTCGGTTATACTCTAGTCAATAGGTTTTCCCAGTTTTTGGTGGTAAAATTAGGGGCCTTAGCTTATACTCGAGTATATACAGTAACCATCACTTTTAGGTTGTGTTTTCTGATGCAGTTTTGTGGCAGGTGTGGATCCTTAAACGTGAGGACATATAATAGAGATGCATGAAAACCGCTTCATTTAATTTATCTGCCATATATATATATATACACATTTCTTCAATTACATTTTATTAAAATTGTCCCTGTATGAAGGCAATTTCCTATGAATGTCACCATTTTAACCCGTAGAAACAAGATAGTTATCTTTGGATACAACTGTTAACATTAATGTGGGGTAAATATTAGGGGAGTTTTTTTAATTTGTCTTTGCCAGCATTTTGTTGTAGTTTGCACTAAAAAACTGTCTGCACCCCATTTATAAAGGGTTTTATACAGCTTTCTGGCACTTCTATGGCTAGCTCGACAAAAGGGGCAAGGCCTGTGTAAAGTAAGCCAACTAATAGGAGTTGCAGAGAATGAAATTTGTTCAAATTTCATTTACATAGATTTCTGTTTACATCAATGTGATGTTAACACAATGTAAATGCAATGTAAATGAAAAGTGTGTGAATGTAGGCAAATATTGCGTCAACATAGCATTTACGTAAATGCAGTATAAACACAGCATTCATGTTGATTTTACATAAATGTGGTTTAAATCAACGAAAACTTGACGGGGTACAAGGGCTTTGCGCCAGTTATCTGTAGGATTTTGCACGTTCTTTCTAGTGGAAACTACTTGCACAGGTATTTAAGAAGTGTCCACACCACTATTCTTAATGAATCTGGCACACCAAGCAGTATACATGGGCAGAGCACTTTTAGTGCAGTTTCTCACATTCTTAGTAAATGTGCCCCGATGTGGTACAACCTAACATCAAATTCACATTGGCAGACATTTACTAAAAACAGTGCAAACAATATGCAGTTTGCCTTTGTATAGTGCAGAGGGCACCAGATTCAGGATTTCTGGCACACGTTCTGCATGAATCTGACCCTACCTTGTACTGCTCCAACTTTTTTTGGTGCACCTTTAACATGGAGCGTGCAGCACATTTCTGTCAGACCTTGCATGATAAATATGGCACATGGTCCAACTGCGCACAGGAAACCCCCTTCAGTGCAGTATAGTGCAGCTGCACGTGTCTCAGACACTTCTTAAATACATGTGCAAGCAGTTTTGCACTGAAAAGAATGTGCAAAGTCCACCAGTAAACTGGCGGATGGCTTTAATAAATCTGGGCCAAAGCTTTTACGTGACCACACTTTAAGGGGGATATTTATCATACGCTGGCACTTGTACGCCAGTTTATGATAGCCCGCCGCTGCAAATTCGCTGGCGGTGCACAGAGGTCCTGATAAATATCCCCCTAAATGTCTTGTTCACATGACCAATTTCTGGTGGAGTGTAGTTGGAAAGGGGTCAGTACTCCTCACCCACCTTCATAGGGAGACGTGACATTGTGACTCAGTCACGGTGTGGTGAGACACAGTGGCCAACATTTACTAAAAACAGTGCAAACTGAGGGCCCCAGATATATGAATTGTGGCGCCTGTTGATTCTGGCATTCTAGGCATTGCTCCGATAGAGTGCACCAACTTTTTTTTGGTGCACCTTTAACATGGGGCGAGCCACAAACTTCTGTCAGACTTTGCACAATAAATGTGAATCACGGCCCGACTGTGCATTGGAACACCCTCTTGAGTACAGAATTTTGTGCCACATAAAAGATAGTGCAGCTGCTAAACTAAAGGGTTGTGTGTGACATTTACATTGCATAATTTTCATCACACAAAATTTTCATTGCACAGAAGCCATGATAAAAACCCACAATAGACTTGTATGACTCAAGCCAGAAAAACTTGACTGTTCATAATAAATTAAAAACTTCTTGAAACTTTAACTTATAAAGGTGAGAAAACCAGCTTACCAGGGACATTATGTCCTGGATGGATAGGACCCAGGTTATTTTATTACCCCCTGGTAAAGCGTTAATCCCCTGGGGTATACTGTGGCCTGGGCCAAACTATAACGGGGCTCCATGTTAGAGGGGTATATTCTGGCATGGAGGTATACTCTGGCCTGGGCTACTTTATACCCCTGGGCATACTCTGGCCTAGATGTTAGCGGTTATTTTGGCTTGCTTCATGGTACTTTATTTCTGCACCTCTTGCGCGTGAATTTATGAACCGTTGGCACCACAATATTGGTGTTTTCTGACACTCTCAACTTGTTCTATTTTTGGGTGCAAAATTTTGCCGCTGCTTGTCAATCTTCCAGTTTTCTGGCGCTTCTAATTTTCAAACATGTTTTTTGGCGCAATTTGTGGCACAAAAGGAGAGCTGGGCTAGGGAGTTCTAAACCTTTAAGTCCGTGCACCAATTAATCCAATTCATTGCATGAGCCAGGTACAAAAATCGTCATTGGCAGGAAACAAAGCATAATACACTGTATTTCCTAACAGAACATTTTCATTCCTCTGCTTTTCATTTCTGCAGCTGTGAAGGCCCTACATGCATTATTTGGAACAGCCAGTCCTAAGATTTACAAGGTTACAAACTGTATGGAGCATGCTTTGACTGCTGTCTATCCTTGGACAAGATATTCTCCGGGCTGGGATGCCAAGCTCATCTACCTCCCTGTGTCATACCTCCCTACTGTGTTGTCTGACTATTGGCTGCGCCGCTTTGCACCTAAACCAGCCCACAAAGTAGCATCGACAGAGCAAAGCAGGGCTAAATGTGGCTGATTTCTATTGGTTGTTGACTGAGATGCCCAGTAAAAATACACATTTTTGGAAATGCATTTGTCTAATAAAGTTTATCATGCATTTGTCTTTGGGACTTAATAATGTGATTTAGTTTATCTGCAAGAAGTGTAAAACATAAAAAACCTGTATACAAAGAAAGGAAATCCCAAAGTAACCAAATGGCACAATCCACATAATAAGGCTCATTTACTAAGGGTCCGCGGACCACATTTTCGTGGGGTTTCCCGAAGATTTCCGTTTTGCGCCGCATTTAACGGGATTGTGCCGCACGCGATCGGATTTTGGCGCATCGGCACCAGCTTGCACGCGACACAAATCGGGGGGCGGGCCGTTGGACAACCCGACGGATTCGGACTATGCGTGGGATTTAACATTTCGAATTGTGTCACAAGACACGCACTGGGAAGAAGAAGGTGAACTCCGGACCTCGGCGGGGAAGCGACACATGCAGGAACTTGGGCGCACGAGCTACGTGAATCATCTTCATCTTCGTCGGACCGTCCAAATCGGGGATCGCCACAGGACCGGGTAAGTAAATGTGCCCCAATATATGCAGATCAACGTTGGATCTTAATATAGGCGGTATCGTCCAGTTAAAAAAACCCACTATACTCACATCCAGTTTCTTCTTGTCGTGGCTCTGTCTTCCTCTCTTCCACACCACGCCCATACACTCTACGTGGCGGGGTCTCAGCCACATGATGTCATAGTGTTGCACTGACGCCAGTGGAGTCGGAGTCACGGTTGCTTATGGTGTCATGCTTGCCACCCAACCTGTGGGGTTCCCTCCTGGCTCCTAGTAATTAACAGTAGGTGTGTCTTTAATATGCACATACCTCTGGCTACTGGATGTGTCTGCCACCTGGATGCTGGCTCCACAATGTTAGGGCTGCCAGCACCCTCTGTGTGACCCAGCTGGATCCGTTGACTAAGCAATGTCATCCTCTGAGCCTCCTGTGCCATAGACACTAGCAGCAGTATCATTCTGTCTGAGAAGTGCAAGGCTGGGTAAGCTGCAGAGGGTGAAGATTCTTTTTTTATTTTTATTGGGGAGCCCTATTACATATCACTTAGGGGGGCTTTGCTATATTACTGGGGCACTGTGGGGCACTGTGCTATATCACCAAGGGGGAGGCACTGTGGGGCACTGTGCTATATCACCAAGGGGGAGCTTTTCTATATCATTTGGGGGGACCTTGTGCTACATTACTAGTGGAGTACTGGGCTATATTACTAAGCTGGTCCTGTGCATTATTACCATGGAGGATCATGTGTTATATTACTAATAGGGTCATGTATTACATTAGTATGGTGGAATGTGGGCCTACATTACTATGGGGGAAGCCATGCTACATTACTATCAGGAGATGCTGGGCTACATTACTAAGTGGGATTGACGTACAAACTAAATTAAGGAATAGGTGCTAAATATGAAATAATGAGAGGAAAACTATAATATTATAATACATATTAAGGATATATTATACTGAGGGGTCAGATGAATTAAATGTATAATGGGGGCACATTGTCATGAGTTTTAAAGGGTTAATATTACAAAGGAGCACTGTGGGGCATAACTGTTATCAAGAGTTATACTGACTGTGATGTTTTTAAGGATGCAGTGTAGAGATGTGGTCCAAATAAACCATGGTCGGGAGAAGTCATAATCACGTTCTGTACCTGATGGAGAAGGATTGTCATTTGTGAGGTGTCCAGAAGGAGACCAGGAGGGAAAATGCCACCAAAGAGGGAGAAGAACACATTAGCAACTTAATTTGAGCAATAAATGGTGTCTGTACTTGTAGCCCTAGTGTGCAATACAGTTATTGCTGGGGGTTTTATGTGCGGTTATTCACTGCAGATATATATTTATGTCTGCAGCATTTTTATTCATTTTATATTAATATTTACTTTATATTCATTGCTGGTAAATGGTGTTTGGTATAATGATTGATAGTATATATTTATATGTTTGTTCAATGCATTGTAGGTATATTTTATATGTATAGAATGTTTGTTTGTTTTCAGGTATTTATTATTATGTACAGTATTTTCAATGGAGGTGTATATTTATGTGTGCTATATTTACTGCTGGTAGGCCTTATTGTAAAAGATTGCATAGAGGTTGGCCTAATTCTTTCTTATGATTTCTAATGGTTTTCTCCTGATTTGGCTTGTTTTTTTGCTGCCGTTTTACAGGGTGTGTGTGGTGGTGATGGGGGGGGGGCAATATTACTTCACTCCTTAAGACAGCAAAATATCTTGTTGTAGCCCTTAGCCCCCCTCATAGCACTTCTGTATCATTAGTATCATTTTAAAAGTTGATTTTAGGAGGAAGGGGGGAAGGTATAACAAATATAAAAATATAAGAAGATTACGACAGTCACGGTGCCTGGATCCATGAGTAAGTGTCCCTGGTTTACCATGCTTGATTTTCATGGTACGTTTCATTTAAGACTATTTCAGGATCTTCTCTGTAAAGCGATTGGTGCCTCCCCAAAATGTTACCAGAACCAACATAACTATAAAGTACTATAACCAGATTACTACATAGAGACAGGAACATAACCAAGATTATTATTATACTGAGAATATATTATAATGTTACCAGAACTAACATAACTATAAAGTACTATAACCAGATTACTACATAGAGACAGGAACATAACCAAGATTATTGACATATGATGTATTTGAATGGAGAAGTTATCTTTTATTTTCTTTTCTTGCCTGACCACCATGTCAGCTTCTTCCAGCTATGATTCTTCTCTGCAGCAACTTAAACATTTAAGATTTTATCATTATTTCTTCCACTTCTTAACACAAACTTCATATAATCATTTTGTTCCCATAGAAATCTCTATTATACCCCAACAGTTGCCAATACTATAACAGTGTAAACATAGTAGCCAGTAGAAAAGAGGTAGAAAGGTAAGTGAAGTGAGGTGAGTGGACACGATGATAAATGAAGAACACATATACTTTATATGGGACAAAAATGTAAAGTTGAAGCAATGAAGTTATATATATATATAGTAAATACTGTATATACACTCACCGGCCACTTTATTAGGTACACCATGCTAGTAACGGGTTGGACCCCCTTTTGCCTTCAGAATTGCCTCAATTCTTCGTGGCATAGATTCAACAAGGTGCTGGAAGCATTCCTCAGAGATTTTGGTCCATATTGACATGATGGCATCACACAGTTGCCGCAGATTTGTCGGCTGCACATCCATGATGCGAATCTCCCATTCCACCACATCCCAAAGATGCTCTATTGGATTGAGATCTGGTGACTGTGGAGGCCATTTGAGTACAGTGACCTCATTGTCATGTTCAAGAAACCAGTCTGAGATGATTCCAGCTTTATGACATGGCGCATTATCCTGCTGAAAGTAGCCATCAGATGTTGGGTACATTGTGGTCATAAAGGGATGGACATGGTCAGCAACAATACTCAGGTAGGCTGTGGCGTTGCAACGATGCTCAATTGGTACCAAGGGGCCCAAAGAGTGCCAAGAAAATATTCCCCAGACCATGACACCACCACCACCAGCCTGAACCGTTGATACAAGGCAGGATGGATCCATGCTTTCATGTTGTTGATGCCAAATTCTGACCCTACCATCCAAATGTCGCAGCAGAAATCGAGACTCATCAGGCCAGGCAACGTTTTTCCAATCTTCTACTGTCCAATTTTCGATGAGCTTGTGCAAATTGTAGCCTCAGTTTCCTGTTCTTAGCTGAAAGGAGTGGCACCCGGTGTGGTCTTCTGCTGTAGCCCATCTGCCTCAAAGTTCGACGTACTGTGCATTCAGAGATGCTCTTCTGCCTACCTTGGTTGTAACGGGTGGCGATTTGAGTCACTGTTGCCTTTCTATCAGCTCGAACAGTCTGCCCATTCTCCTCTGACCTCTGGCATCAACAAGGCATTTCCGCCCACAGAACTGCCGCTCACTGGATGTTTTTTCTTTTTCGGACCATTCTCTGTAAACCCTAGAGATGGTTGTGTGTGAAAATCCCAGTAGATCAGCAGTTTCTGAAATATTCAGACCAGCCCTTCTGGCACCAACAACCATGCCACGTTCAAAGGCACTCAAATCACCTTTCTTCCCCATACTGATGCTCGGTTTGAACTGCAGGAGATTGTCTTGAACATGTCTACATGCCTAAATGCATTGAGTTGCCGCCATGTGATTGGCTGATTAGAAATTAAGTGTTAACGAGCAGTTGGACAGGTGTACCTAATAAAGTGGCCAGTGAGTGTATATCATATACAAAGTATAAATAGCAATTTAGGCAGTTTCAGATGAAAAGGACATATCTAAATGAAAAACTATCCAGAGACATTTCATGATTTATCATATGATAGGATAATTGTGAACTCTAGAGAAAGAAGATTTGACCCTGAAGCATTACACATAAAAAACTTGGCAGCTGTAACAGAGCAAATAGAACACTTAACCCATAACTAGAGCAAGGGGGTGGTTGAGCAACATCAAGGCAACATCTGTGACTCACTGAGCGGCCTAATTTTCTATATGCAGCTATACTCTGTAAACATCAAGGTAAGGGAAAAAGCATAGTATAGGTTGCTATAGTTTATCAAACTGTCTAATGTAGAATGATAAATCTGGCAGCTCCAAAGTCACATATAAATTAAACATGTATTGTAAGTGCTCTTCCTAGCTGACACTGTATAGCTACTTTGAGGAAAATAAATATGTAGGTCTGTATTTTATTGTTTATATAAAAATAAAAGTTTCAGTATACCATGAATGTGAAATTAAGGTTCACTGCACGCTCTATTGCCCAATTTAACCATTCAGCACCTGCAAAAATGCTCTGCTTCCTATGTAAAACATGAAAATAAAGGGTGCACTGCACGGACACACACAAGGTGCACTTATGAATATAAATTAATATTTCTGCTCCCTCTTTGAAACATTGAAAGCATGAACACACTGAAGGTGCACTTATGAATATAAAGTAATATTTCTCTACAATCAGGCCTCAGATTGTCGTGTGTCCTTATGATGTATGCCAATCCACTTACATGGTCCTAGCTGACAGATTCTTTTAAGGCAACATTTACACAACTCTTTGTTGCAGTTCTCTATAAAGAGTGTGCTAGATTTCTTATGAAGAAGTAATGTCAAATGGACATCCGTATCTTCATTTTTTAGTTCTGACATCCCTGTATATACCATATTATTCCAAAATAAGAATAACCCTCTAGGTGGAATCTTCAAATATTCAAACTATATTTTACTTTGGAACGTTTGCTTAACAGTGTCCTTAGGCTGCCTGCTCAAAATAATGGGTGTTACACACAGGAATACCTCCTTTTGGGCTGAAGAAAGAGGGACAAAAGCCCCTCCCCTTTTCCAGAAACAACATCCATTGTCCTGCCCTTTGTCCCATCCCCAAAACATAGTATAATGGCGACCTTAATGGCCCAGACATAGTATAATGCCCCCTTCCCTTCCCGTGGCCAATCCTCCCCCCAAGGACCCATATATTACCCCCAATGCAACTCAGCAACATATGATACCCCTCTAATACCATTCTTTTATCCTCCCTTTGCTTTTGAGGCCTCCTGTCCTCCTCCATCTTTCCTCATATTGTGGCCTCCTGTCCTCTCCTGTTCACGGTTATTAAACAAAAAAAAACTGCTTTCCTTTCTTCCTTCCCCTGCAGTCCTGCTTCCTCCTGGGACAGGAGGAAGGGCAGGGACAGCTAGGTTAAGAGCTACCTCCACACATCTCTTCTACAGAGTATATCAGAGACGTGTGGATGCAGTAGGAGCTGATCCCGCCTCATGGTCCCTGCTCTACAGATCTACAGCTCTCATGGGAGTAAGACAGAAAGACTCAGAAGTTAGTGATGGGTATTTGTGACTGAACCGGGAAAAAGAACCGACTCTTGAACATCTCACAGATATATGCCTGCCTACCCCTTCCCCTGGATCACTTATCTCCTTGTAATTTGCAGCCTCCCTATCTCTTCAGGAAGTGATCAGAGAGTGTCTCTGAGCTCCGTGCAGGGGGAGTGGCTACAGACAAACAGCAGAGAGAGACAGAAATCTCATCTGCACAATGTCACACAGAAATCCAAGATGGCGGCTACTCGTACCTAAATTAGAAGTTAAAGGCTTATGTCTAGGGGCAACTGAAATTGTGTACACCAGGACTGATAGAGACATATTTGACTTATATCTGTGAAATCCTGCATTATTGTTAATAACAAAAATTTGTGAATTAGAGAATGTGTTATTTTGTTATCCAGAGAACATATAAGAAACTTGTCTTTGTTGAAATAACCCTTAAATACCTTTTGAAAAATCCATAGATTTACCCAAAAGCTCATAGATCTATTGAAATTTTAACAATTTCATTCCTATTAGAATAAATAATCCTCGTTAACAAGATAAAAGTGTCTCTCATAGAACCAGGAGCTTTGTAAAAAAAAGCATGAAACTCTCAGTTGATTTCTACATATACAAGTTAAAGCAACTTTAGGAAAATCCACCCATAGAAGTTAAAGAAAGCTATGGCCAGCAGTATTATAAGCAAAGTAAGTAGATGTGTATATCTAATGCTCTGTATGTCAAAACCTCACTTTGTAAAATCTCTGGACTCAGCCATTCCATTCCAGTTTTAACATTTCTGTGGTCTTAATGATTTAAACATAAAGGGGTTTGTCTATGAAAGACACATTTTTACCACATTTTTAACCCCTTACTTTACAATTTTACTCAGTTTTATTGCTGTTTAGCTCCTATTACTCAGTGATGGTCAGTGTAAAATTTCAGAATGTGGGTGGAGACTCTCTAAGCAAGACACTTCATGATCCCTCTAGTGCTGTGTGAGATGATGTGCTGATAATGTGGTTAGATGATCAGGATACAGGTTTATCTACAATTTCATTTAGCTTCTGGACATTCACTAGTATCTGACAAATAGAAAGGGAGATGAGACAGATCATAGATGAGAGATGATGAGATCCATCGGATGAATATAATACACAATGATAGCTCTGCTATCACAGCCATAACATACACTCTCAGCTCTTCTATAACAGCCATAACATACACTGTCAGCTCTGCTGTGCCTCCCTCCCCTGGATAAAGACCTTATCTGTCTGTAGCGTGTAGCTTTACTCTCCCTCACACTGCTTGCTGAAAAGTAGTAGTCTGTGTGTGTGAGCTCATCTTGGAATGCAAGGGGAGGGGCTGATGCAGAAAGGAGCTCAGTGCAGCATCTGACAGGAGAGCAATGTGTCCTGCCCGACCCTAGACTTCTGACTTGGGGTCGGATCCCTGGGCAACCGAAATTGTGTACACCAGGACTCAATGAGACAGGTTGGAGTTATATCTGTGGAATGCTGTATTTTTGTGAATAACGGTGAATCAGAAAATGTGTTACTTTGTTATCCTGAGTACATTTAAGAATTTAAAGTCAGTCTATGAGTTTCACTATGCCTATAACAGAAGCAGAAACATACTTTAGTGTCCATAAGCTATGAAACAATGTAGAGATAAACATCTTTTTATAACTATTTTAATATGCAATGCAGGGGGTTCAGATTTGCTTAGACACCCTGGAAAGAGCTCTAGATCCCCTCTGTAATCACAGCTGATTGCTGCCTCTTTAGCCATGATAGATTCTTTTCAGCATATGTAAAGCTGTCTGTATGCAAATTTCACAAATAAACGGGGCTTCCCCTTGCCCACCACTCTTTTATTGTACTTGCAGATTGTTTTATAAATTTTGTTGTATATTTTTATGCTCCTATTGGTTCAAGGACCGTTCAGACCTCTTTTAATACATTTTATCTACTAAATGTAAATGTCTAATGAGCCATGCATAATCATTTATATGCTTTTGCCTTAGATCTCAGTTTAAGGGGATAGAGGTGGTTATCTTAACCATATATAGGCAGTCCCAGGGTTAAGTACATAATAGGTACTTAGGTGTGCTCTTAAAATGGCTTTGTATGGAAGTTGGAACTGTATATCTTATAATTGAAACTCCAGGCAACCTTTTTTTTTGTCCCAGTGACAATTGAATTTTCAAAGATTTTTGCTGTTCTAAGAGCTTTAGGACAGCTTTATACTTGCTGGGTTTGGTCCATGAACCACAGAATTTGCAGGGTCCTGGTTCACAGACCAAACCCACTCCTGGGGAATGGAGTCTGAGGACCATATTGATATATGATGCATGAGTTCCTGCTAAATAGCAGCATCAACACTGTAATGGTTGCAGTGTTGCAGCTTGAAGTCATGTGCCCAGGAGTGAGGCAGAAACCTGCAAGGTCCTTGATTCATGGACTTAACTTGGCAAGTGTGAAGCCGCCCTTATTATGTTCATATAAAACAAATAAAATAATAAAAATCTAAATCTCATTTATTCCTATATTTTATTTAATACGAATAAAAATGATAAATATACTAAAATCCTCCTCTATTTGTAAAGTCCCTATCATAAAGTGAATCCATTATTTAACTTGCTTAGTGAGCACTGTAAAAAAAAATCCAAAATACATGAAATGAAAATGCTGTGGTATTGTTACCTCAGTTTTTCTAAAAAATTTTTTTAGAAACCCCCATACATACCCTAAATGGTACCAATGAATATTCTAACTTATAATGTAAGCAAAAAGTAGGTCAGTCTTTGAAAAAATAAAAAAGTTGCAGAAGCATTGGCTGAGCCTTGAAGATCAAAGAGTGCTGCACCCTCTATGGGTTAATTAACTCAGGGCTACAATTTCTTAGGGCGCCTTCACACATTGCGTTTTGATTGCATTTGGAACGCATTACAACAGCTGATGAGAGTTAATTTGCCTAATTACATTACCGCTTACGTTTGTTAGCGTAATGTTAACGCACGCGTTAACAAAACACATGCTTTAACACATTGTTGACACATGCGTTAACATCAAGTTTACGATGCGTTTTGTAAACGGAAATGCTAACAGTGATGTAATTAGGCAAATCTCCTCTCCTCAGCTGTTGTATATGCGTTTCAAATGCAATGAAAATGCAGGTCAAAATGCAACGTGTGAACGCGCCCTAAAGCTAAAGTTTCAGAGGAGAGGTATGTCTATTTGGTGTTGGGTCCGATCTAAAAGATGACACCTTTTCATGGCAGATTTAATTTTGATCAAACTGTGTACAGTCCATATGTCCTTTAGAAATAATGCAATTTCTATATTATATATTTATTTATGGTTCTGAGCAGGGGCGTTGTTAGGGTGGAAAAAGATCTGGGGCACGGGCCCCAATGCATGTGTATCAGACTTTTAGTAATGCCCCCCCTGTACATAACCCCCTCACATGTGCTTGTGCCAATAACAACATGACAGTGTATACAGCTAGAGAAACCACAGGAGAAACCCCTACTTTTTCCCTCCAGTGACTGCAGGTGACGCGTCCTTCATCTTCTCCATTAGACATCACCACATCTTATGTTCCCCATTGTCCCTACATCTTGGACAGTGTTATCCTGCTGCTGCCCCCAACAATCTCCCCCAAATACTGTAAGGCTTGCATTTAAACACCAGGAGCTTGTTATCCATCACACTGGTCTCACTAGAAACGCAAATGAGATCAAACTGAGGCCTGTTCTAGTGCCACGTGTGAACACGCCCCAAGAAATGTCCCCCACACAGCCCCACTTACCTCAATGATGCAGGTCTATGTGTTCACTGTGTGTTTCCCCGGCAGGTTATGTGACCATGACATCATCACAGGTCCTTCAGAGCATTATTCCTCCAGAGGCTGCAGCCCCTGCTGGGGAAAACAGTGACTGCACTCCTTCTCATCACGATCTGTGGAGATCGTGATGAGAGAGAGGAGGATGCGCAGGGGAGATCCGGGGCTCCAGCCAAAAGATCCGGGACACGAGCCCCGGATCTTTTGACCTAGCGACGCCCCTGGTTCTGAGGCTGATGCAAAAATACTGTCATTTGAAAGAAACAACGTGAAACCTAATACACCATATTTGATAACATAATATTTTTGTTCCTTTATCCGCAGCTGTGATGTCAGTAAAGAGTATATTAGGAACAGCCAGTCCCAAGATTTACGAGGTTCCGAAATGCATGGAGCATGCTTTGACTGATGTCTATCCTTGGACAAGATATTCTCCGGGCTGGGATGCCAGCTGTACATTTCCACATGTGATTTTACCCTTGGATCAATAAAGCAAGCTTAAGAAAAACTATTTTCTCTCCACTGTGTGCTGGATTTGAAGCTATCCGTTTCACCAAGTCTACATTTATATGGTCAAGCTCCGGACCAGTCCGTGCACCTTAGAGGGAGAGATACCGTCCAAGATTTTGGGGTGAGCTGGGTTTGGGGGCTCATTGCCTTCCGATCTGTTTTGCATCGGGATGCCAAGCTCATCTACCTCCCGTTGTCATACCTCCCTACTGTGTTGTCTGACTATTGGCTGTGCCACTCTGCACCTAAACCAGCGCACAAAGTAACATTGACATAACAAAGGAGGGCTAAATGTGGCTGATTCCTAATGAATTTGTTTGTAATTTTTTCCATTAAAATCCCATTACAGCATGCCATTACGTTCTTATTTGCTCATCGCTGTGTACAAAATTTAAAAAAGTTGTGCTTAATTTCAGTTCCATAATCTTCCTGTCATGGGTGCCCCTGCGACCCATGTACCGAGTGGCAGGCACACCCCTGTGCCTCCCTGTGCACCCAGAGCTCAGCAGATTCTCTTACCTCACTGCAATCCAGCAATGGTCTCCTTGATCCGGCACGCGCGTACGTGCTGGCCATCTAAGATTTAAAGGGTCAGCGCACCAATGTTTGCACCAATGCATTGCACAGGCATGGCTGCGGGCTAGTATTATTTGGATTGGAAAATTCATTGTCTTTTCCACCCTAGTAATATCAGGCTGTGATTGCTTTATTGTATCTGACTACTAATAGAAAATAGTGTCCATCGCTTTTATTCAATTGTTCCATTTAAAAAAAGATGACGTGGGGCTCCCCCCCAACCCCCATTTTTAATATTTAGCTAGCTACATTACAGCAGCTCCCAGAAAATACTGGTATAGGAGAACCTGTGGCTTTTGGGCTTCTCAGCACAATAATATCAGCCTACATCTGCTCCAGTACAGGATTATACCTAGCTCTTCCTGTCACCACTGGTGGTGTTGGGTGTCCTGGTGGGGGTGGCATTACTGTAAACCTTTTTAACTGGCACACAGTAAGCCCTGGCCTTAGAAATGGATGCAGTCTATTAGACAGCAATGTTACTAAGTAAATTCAAGTGAAAAAAACTGAAATTTTTTAAAAATATTTTATTTAAAAAACTTCCCAACAAACTCTGGTTAACCATTTTATTTAAAAAATCCATCAAAGTCAATTGAGTTCACTGTGTACACAGATCTGTTTAACAGGACTGTGTGCACAGGACTGTGTGTACTCTTGAATTACATCTGTATAGCTTGCATTGTCTTGCATATGGGAGGATATAGTTTGTTTGTTTTTTTTGGACCATGCTTGAACATGTAAATTGTAATTAGGTCAAATCTTTGAAATGTTTAACATTTTGCACATAAACCTGCTGGGAACTGAAATATATATATTTTTTTAATTCACAGTTGAATTTTATTGGCTTTATAATTAATAGACTGTGGAAGACATTATATATTGTCAGGCTTCGAGGTTGTGGATGCTCTGAACCACTGCGGACGATGACACAAGCCACAACCTGGGACCGGAGTCTAAGTGGTACCGGGTTTTCACCAGAGCCTGCCGCAAAGCAGGATGGTCTTGCTGTGGCGTGGTACCACCAGGTCGTTCCACAGGTGTGACTTGTCCGCAGTGGCAGCCAAGGTCGAGGTACAGAAACGGCAGGCAATCTTGTAGTCGGGGACAGGCAGGCGGTCAGGACGGGCAGCACAGGATCGGAGTCAGAGACGTAGCAATAGGTCAAGGCAGGCGGCAAAGGAGCGAAGTCAAATGCAGAACCAGGGTCACAACGGGAATACACAGAAACAGCACACGGCATAAACAAAGCTTTCTCTAGGGCTCTAGGCACATAGATCTGGCAGGTATCACAGGAAGAAGCAGGATTTAATAGATTTACCTGAAATGGCCAGCGCCAATTAGTGGCGGGCTGGCCCTTTAAATCTGCAGAAGCCGGTGCGCGCGCTCCCTAGGAGTCGGGGACGCGCGCACGGCTGAAGATGATGGAGCAGCCGCGGCGGGGACCACAGAAGCCAGGGCAGGAGCCGGGACCCGTGAGTCGCGCTTGCGGCGCACTGGCGAGGGGCGAGAAGCACGGGTGAGCCCGCGACCCACGATATGGTTCGCGGGCTCACCCGTGACATATATGCTATTATATCAGACTGTTTGGTGTCATGTCCTGCAGTCTATGTTTGTGTTCACACTGCAATCCCTATTTAGACCCTTAAAGGTGTTTTCCACCAGGGACCTAATTTTCACTAAAACCAAAGCCCAACCACTAGGACTACACAGAGGATTCTGTGCAAGGATTCTGTGCAAGGTAAGTTATAACACTATTATATTGTAATGTTATTGCTTAGAAAAGGCAGAAAGGCACATTTGAAATGCAGCTGTAATGGGCAATCTGCAACCTGCCTTTAGTGAAAATTAGGTCCTTGGTGACAGGTTCCCTTTAAACAGCCATTACTATGTGGGCGTGTACTCTTCCAATCACATGACAGCCAGTATCTCTCTCTTTAAATACACATCACATTTTATATTACTATGCTATGACTAAGGCCGTTTGCATGTATGTATCACTCTTTTAATGTAAAACATTGAAGATTGTTTTAGTCCAGTGCTGGAACTCCTTTAATTTTTCTCCAGTATTGAAAAGTGTTCTCTTACTCTAATCACAGTACTTTTACAATTATCTCATTAACATTTTCATTATGTGCTTTAAAAAATATACATTTTATGAAATGTTAAAATACTGCTATTTTATTTATAGCTAGCTGGCTATGTAACTAACAGAATTAATTTATACAAGTTGCCCCTGCGAGGGCTTTCTGTTTTGCCACGTTCTATTATAAGGCATCTTTATGCTTCACCATCAATAAAATTTTGTTGAATCTAGAATACTGCCATTTACTCATGAGATTGATTTCAATTGTATTCACGTATGACTACACAATGACCTTGACATTTAGAAAATGTTGTATTGTTTTCTTATTATGCTTTCCAGTGTAAATGTGTTTTGTAAGTAGCAACATGTACAGGGGTGTGGGGAGCTGCAGCCAAGCAGACAGCCACCCTCAAGGCCACCTTGTTCGGTAACCCCCGCCACCTTCCTTCTGTGTAGCTGATAGCAGCCCTGCCCGTGAAATTTGGCACCTCCCACTGTCCCTTTTCAAATATTGCGCTAATCTGCTAGATCCGCTACCACTACGTGCACGAGACAGAGCGGCCAGCTAGCAGGTACACAACGTCGATGATATTCAGCACCTCTCCGTCCTCCCGTGGTCCTTTTTCAAATATCATGCAGTGCATCTGTCATCTCCCCTCCAGCTCTGTGCATACTTGGAGGGAGAAATGCACACTGCGCATGCGCCATAGCTAGCAAGCAGCCCACGCACAGTGTGCACTTATCTCTCCAGATATGTGCAGAGCTGGAGGGGAGATGACAGCCACGCTGCGCATGCACAATATTTGAAAAGGGACCACGGGAGAATGGGGAGGTGCCGAATATCAGGGGCAGGGCCGCTTTCAGTTACACAGAGAGATGGAGGCGAGGGTTACTGAACAAGGCAGCCTGCTTGACTGCAGCTCCCCACACTCCAACCCCCCTGGTAGCTGTACAAGAATTAAACATTAATTTTCCCGATTAAGGCAGTGCTGCCGATTTCTAAAGACACAGCTGGAAAACAGTTAACGGGCCGTATAAGGTATGTTTAATCATTAAGAAGCAATGGGGCTGGTGACAGATTCCTTTAAGAATTGTTTGGCATAGACATACTGGCAGGTTGCCAATGGAAAATCCACAGTGTAATACAGAAGGGTAGTGTTTGAGATTATGAAAATCCCTTACACATTGGGGAAATCTGCAGCAGTAAGCAGTTTGTCATCTAATTTCTGGAGATCAGTGCAAATTCAAACTGTGAAAATGAAATGGTTGAGTTCCACCATCCGATGCAGCATAAAAGTTGTTCTTATTTCTTAATGCTGTATTCGAGCCTGATAAAACTTGGCAGCTGTAATGGAACATAAAAGTGATAAAGGTGAGGGAGGAGAAAGGGGGGTTGTGGGAGGCAGAGAAACAGCAATGTTTTTGCCTTGACTCAACTCCCTGAGCTGTCTTTTGTTTGCTTCATGCAGTTATCCGCACTGAACATCAAGGTAAGGTAGACGCGTCATTGTGAAATCTTCATAGAAATCTATTTGTAAAGCTTTTGGTTTTTGCAGCATTTTATTTTGCTGAAAATTAGTTTCTAAGTATGAGATTTGGAAGGTGATGGGTAACATGGTAAATTGGTTAGTAAGAATTTGAAGAGTTTTTACAACAGTGAAAAAAGATGTCAAGTAGAAGGAGTGTGTACAAGTCATGTATTTTGCATCTGTTCCTTCAGCACGCTGGGGCGAATTTACTTAATGCTAGGATACATTCAGACTAACGTGTACTAGCTGTGCCGTAGCGCGGTGGGCACACTTCGTCACATGGAGACGTGGAGGGGGATGAGCGCTGCTAGCCCCCGGCCCTCTCCATAGCTTGTTGCACTTACGGTACGCCGTAGCACTTACGGGCGCCATAGCCGTCTATGGTAGACATATGTACGTCCGCAAGCTAGCGGCTGTACATACATTCTCTCGACCGTTGTGTGAATGAGGCCTTAGGCCCCTTTCACAAGCGTGTACTTTTACGTGCAGAACTTGCATCGCACTCTGACACATTGTAATCAATGGGCTTTTTCAGACTTGCATTTTTTTTCACACACACACGCACGTTTTTTTAAATGCGCGTTTAAATCTCAGCATGCTCTACTTTTGCAAGTCAAGCACATTAAAAACGCACCATACAAGTCTATGGAGATGCATCAAAAACACATTACACTCTGAGACACATGCAAGTGCAATGCGTTTTTCACTGATCAATTACCATGGAAAAGATAGAGCTGAGTCCTTTTCATGCACGTTATCTGCGCGTGAAAAACGCATTGAAATTGCATTGAAAATGCGTGTAAAAACTGACACTGAACAAACTCTGACTGAAAACTGATTGAACTCTAAAAAATTTCTGAAAAATGTCACTTTTTCACTGATCAAACCCTGATCGCTCCGTGATCAGTCTCTGACGTGATCTGAAACGCAAGTGTGGCACCGGCCTTAGACAAACTTTGTGTAGCTCCCAGGTCACATAAATTAAACATACAGCAGTATATTGTAAGTGAAATGCTCTGCATGCTAAGCATGCATATTTTGAGAAAAACTGTGGTCTAAATGCAGATAATTACAGAATTTCTTTATATGCAAATGAACATTTCAGTGCACAATGACTGTGGCATCAAGGTCAACTACAATGCCCACAGCAAATAATTGATATGGTTTGTGAAAGGAAGTTATACAATTTTCCAATATACTTTCTGCATTGATTCCTTGTGGTTTTCAAGTTCTCTGCTTGCTGTACCTCTATGGGAAAATTCTATAAGTTTTCATTTCACAAACAATATCAATTATTTGCTGAAAGTGAACAACCCCTTTAACTATGCTGCACCTGCAACTCATTTAGTTGATTGCCTTGATTTATAATTCTCTCCTTTCTCTCTGAAACTGGGCAGGAGAGCATGCAATGTACTTTGCAGCCACTCCCAAGTTGTAATGAAATGCTAAATTCCATACATATACACTGGAGATCAGAATTAGAGAACACACAATTTCCTAAATGTCAAGGTCACTGTATAGTCCTATGTGATTGTATCTTAACAAGAGGAAAATAGCCTTATTTTTAGCTTATTTCGTAAATTGTAAAGATTTCAAAGCAAAGAATAAAATGTAAATGAGTTATTTGTAAAAGAACACTGATCAAAATTAGAGAAAATGTTCAGATGCCTGCAAGTAAGTGGTGTTAATCTGGCAGTGACCAAAGAAAGAATGGAAATTACATAATTTCTGAAAAAAATCAAATGATCATACATTGTTTTCTAATTTTGATCTCTAGTGTATGTGACCAGGTAGCTCTTTAGGAATAATTTATATATATATATATATATATATATATATATATATATATATATAGGGCTTTAGGGAAATCTGTCACCAATCTCAGAAATCAGATTCCTGTATTTTTAAAATTGCATGGACTGTATCACACAGGCTCTCCACAAGTGAGAAGAAACTCTTATAGCAGTTATTAACGATAATTAGTTCCATTTCTGACAGATGGTTATAAGTAGAGATGGGCGAATTTGTTAAAATTCGTTTCGTCCCGATTCGCTGAATTTTTCGAAAAAAATTTATTCGACCCGAATTGAATCAAAACTAATCACGTTAAAAAACAGGCATTTCCTGGCTGCAGAGAGCCTGTAGGGTGTTGTAGAACATTGTGCCATGCTTAAATATGCATAGGGAGCATGGTTTGGTCTTTAAACAATGTTGTGTTTTAGTATGACATGCACATGACAGCCGCTGCTCTTAGAATCGCTTCACTCTTCACTTCCATGTGTACTTACATAGGCCAACTTCCCCAAATAAGCGAAGCAGGAACGCAGCCTGACAAGGTAACGTCTGTTCCAGCTCGAAAGCCCGAGCTGATGGCCAAGATCCCACTATAACATCAAAGAGTGCACTCTTTTTACACTGACATCAGATGATTCCATAGATTACGACAGAACCTGTTAAACGAGGATACATGTTGAAAGCCCCCCAAAATAGTGCAGAGGATGTCGGCAGTAATTTTGCATTGACGTCACTGATCATTTTGCCCTTCTTTTCACGCGTCAGTGTCCTCTTTCAATCGGTCAATAATCCATCAGTATTGCTAAAGCCAAAAACAAACAGGAGTTGATCCAGAATAGAGATGAGCAGCAAATGGGATACTTGCATGTCCTCTGTGTTCTGTATCCACTCCTGCTTTCTGCTATCAATCCTGAAGCTTTTCATCCTTCTGACAGACGAAATGAAGGGGAAAACCAAACATAGTGGCAACATCATAGAGTGATGGGGGTGAAAACAGCATTATGGAAAACACAGGGTGTTCCAGGGAGACAGTGGTCAGTTGGCAGCAGCATAAGTAGGCAGCAGAGTGGCACAATGATAAATTATGGAGGTGGCGGAAACATGGTAGGCCACAAAGTGGCACAGTGATAAGAGTGTGGAGGTGGCGGCAGCAGAAGCAGCAGCAGGAGCCCACAGGTGGCAGCAACATGGTGGCAGCAACAGGGATAGCCACAGAGTGGCACAATGATTTAGTGTGGAGGTAGCATCAGCAGAAGGATCCCACAGGTGGCAGGAACATGGTGGCAGTAACAGGGAAAGCCACAGAGTGGCACAATTATATAGTGTGGAGGTGGCATCAGCAGCAGCAGCAGCAACAGGAGGCCACAAAGTGGCACAATGATAAGTGTGTGGAGGTGACGACAGAAGAAGCAGCAGCAGGAGTCAACAGGTGTCAGCAACATGGTGGCAGCAACAGGGAAAGCCACAGAGTGGCACAATGATATAGTGTGAAGGTGGCATCAGAAGCAGCAGGAGCCCGCAGAGTGGCACAATGATATAGTGTGAAGGTGGAATCAGTAGCAGCATAAGCAGCAGGAGTAGCACAATGATATAGTGTGAAGGTGGCATCAAAAGCAGCAGCAGCAGGAGCCCACAGAGTGGCACAATGATATAGTGTGAAGGTGGCATCAGAAGCAGCAGGAGCCTGCAGAGTGGCACAATGATATAGTGTGTTGGTGGCATCAGAAGCAGCAGGAGCATGCAGAGTGGCACCATGATATAGTGTGAAGGTGTCATCAGAAGCAGCAGGAGCCTGCAGAGTGGCACAATGATATAGTGTGTTGGTGGCATCAGTAGCAGCAGCAGGAGCCCGCAGAGTGGCACAATGATATAGTGTGAAGGTGGCATCAGTAGCAGCAGCAGGAGGAGGAGCCCACAGAGTGGCACAATGATATAGTGTGTTGGTGGCATCAGAAGCAGCAGGAGCCCGCAGAGTGGCACAATGATATAGTGTGAAGGTGGCATCAGTAGCGGCTGCAGCAGGAGGAGCCCGCAGAGTGGCACAATGATATAGTGTGAAGGTTGCATCAGAAGCAGCAAGAGCGGCAGAGTGGCACAGCTATAGTGTGTTGGGGGCATCAAAAGCAGCAGCAGCAGGAGCCTGCAGAGTGGCACAATGATATAGTGTGAAGGCGGCATCAGAAGCAGCAGGAGCCCGCAGAGCAGCACAATGATATAGTGTGAAGGTGGCATCAGAAGCAGCAAGAGCGGCAGAGTGGCACAATGATATAGTGTGAAGGTGGCATCAGAAGCAGCAGCAGCAGGAGGCCGCAGAGTGGCACAATCATATAGTGTGAAGGTGGCATCAGAAGCAGCAGGAGCCCATAGAGTGGCACAATCATATAGTGTGAAGGTGGCATCAGAAGCAGCAGGAGCCCATAGAGTGGCACAATCATATAGTGTGAAGGTGGCATCAGAAGCAGCAGCAGGAGCCCCCAGAGTGGCACAATGATATAGTGTGAAGGTGGCATCAGAAGCAGCAGGAGCCTGCAGAGTGGCACCATGATATAGTGTAGAGGTGGCAGACAATTCCAGTCCCTGGTAAAGATGGTAGGAGGCAGATGGTGCATCTAGCAGCAGATGTGTGGCATCAGGCGGGTGGTAGCATCAGAATAGTAGCTGAGGCAGGTAGTTAGAACCCCGACTCATTTCTCAACGTTTGGAGGAGGCGTCATGCCTGATCTAATCTGATGCATTAGGCATTGGTGAGTTGAAATCCTGGCCGATCCAAGCCTGATTCATCTTGACAAAGGTCAGTCTCTCCACATTACGGATGGACAAGCGGGTTCTCCTGTTGGTAACGATGGCCTCCGCCGCACTGAACAAGCGCTCTGATGCGCACTACTGGCGGAGCAGGACAGCTTCTCTACTGCAAACTCCGCAAGTTGCGGCCACGCATCAAGTTTGGCTGCCCAGTAGTCCATGGGATCCTCTACCTCAGGTGGTAAAGTGCTGTCCAAGTAGGCCACCACCTGCTGGTGCAGGGTCTGCTTCATGTCCTGCTCCTGCTGGTGGCGGCTACCCTCCTCACTAGGCGGGTGAAGGAAATTGCTCATTAAGGAATCCAGACTTAAGCAACTGTTGATGGAACTGCTACTGCTCCTACCCCACCAGCTCCCCACAGCAGCCGTGGTATTAGTACGTGAGTACGTGAGCAATGACTGCCAGGAATCCCCCGGTCAGAACTGATAGAGGATGGACAATGGCGCACATAGGCAGTGGCCAACTGTGTGCTCAGTATTTCTCTATAGTATGCCAGTTGTTCCTTCCTCTCAGCAGCAGGAAAAAAGTCACCCATTTTGGACCGGTAGCGAGGGTCCAAGAGGGTGGAGAGCCAAAAGTCATCCCTATGCCGGATGTTGACTATTCGGCTGTCACTAGTTAGGCAAAGCAGCATGCTGCGGGCCATCTGCGCAAGTGACTCTGAGGGACTCCCGGCCTCCATATCCACAGTATACTGCCACGGTGCTTCTGGGTCATCTGCCTCGTCTTCTACCTCCTCCGGATGCTCCTGCTCCTCCTCTCCTGTCACCTGAGTAGAAAAATCACAAATTGCTTGTGCTCCAATGTCCTCCTCCTCCAGTTCAGCCCCCACCGGACACATGTGGCCATGAGATGTAGTCTCCACTTCTCCAGTGCCCTGACCAGACAGATTTTGCAGCATGAGTTCCAGGATATGAAGTAGTGGAATGACGTTATTCATCCCGCAGTCCTGGCGACTGACAAATAACGAGGCCTCTTCAAAAGGCCTGAGCAAACGGCAGGTGTCATGCATGAGCTTCCAGTGGCTGACATCAAAGTTACACAAGGGAGTACTACGGTCCGCTTGCATCATCAAAAAATCATTAATGGCTTTTCTCTGTTCATACAGGCGGTCTAACATATGGAGGCTGGAATTCCAATGGGTGGAAATATCAGACTATGTAGGCCTTACTGGCGCTGCAACTCGAGGAGGGTGTGCTTGGCTTTGTAAGAATGGCTGAAGTGCATGCACAGTGTCCTGGCCATTTTTAGAATGTCTTGCAGATGGGTGTAAGACTTCAGGAACTTGTTGACTACCAGATTGAACATGTGCGCCAAGCAGGGCGCATGGACCATCCCTCCTCGGTGCAGCGCGGACAACATGTTCCTCCCATTGTCTGTCACCATGGTTCCGATTTTTAGTTGTCGCGGAGAAAGCCACACATTTCTTCTTGCATGACGCCGAGCAGTTCTCCCCTTTGTGACTTCGTTCGCCCAGGCAAACCAGGTGAAGAACTGCGTGACACCGCTGTGCCCTGCACATGTGGTATGATGGATGGAGCAGCACTTGTGGAGGCTGAGGTGGTGGTGGAGAAGGAGGCGGACACTGGTGCAGGAGCAGCAGCTTGACAACGTGGAGGAGAAAGCACCGTCTCTTGTGGAAGTTGTTGGTGTGGCTGGGCGGGAAGCACATTCACCCAGTGGGCCGTAAAGGACATATACTGGCCTTGACCATAATTACAGCTCCACACGTCCGCGCTGCCGTGCACCTTGGAAGAAACTGATAAGCTCAAGGACTGGCCCACCTTCTGTTGTACATATTGGTGAAGGGCTGGCACAGCATTTTTGGGGAAAAAAAATTGCGGCTTGGAACTCTCCACCACGTTTCGGCACAAGCCATTAGTTCTCTGAAGGGTGCAGAGTTCACGACTTGGAAAAGGAGAGACTGCAGTACCAACAATTTCGACAAGAGCACAGTCAGCTTCTGCACCTTAGGATGGCTGGACGCATAGAGTTGTCTTTTTGTAATCGCCTCGCTCAACGCATGGCGCCATGCGTGTGCCACATCTGACACCCGTTTCTCCCAGGCCATTGGATGGTGACGCTGCATGTGTTGGCGCAGGGCCGTGGTGCCAAGGTTAGCTCCCTGGCCACGCTTCACTTTCTGCCCGCAGATACGACATATACCCACGCTCGGCTCCTCTGGTGTCTTTACAAAAAACTGCCACACCCCTGAGGTGGTAATTTTACCGCCAACACTCTGCACTGAGCGACTACTACCGCCGCTGCCTCGCTGAGCCCCTGTGCCACTGCTTATTTGGGCCTGCGAATCGGGATTTGTACCCCGCAGACGTCTGGCTCCCGTCCTCGCACTGCTGCCACCCTGCTGACTCACAGCCACAGTAGCGCCTTGCTGCCTGCTCCGCAAGCTGACACTCTCTTCGCCCGACGATGATGAATCCCCTGCTACACCCGGCTCCCAAGTGCGATCGGCTACATCATCGTCAATTTGCGTTTCACGGTCAGTGCTACACTCCTCACTGGTGTCAGTATGCACAGCCTGCCTACTGCAGGAAGCAGCGGAAGTCTGCCCCACCTCTTCACTGCAAAGCAGCTGCTGACTGTCCTCAAACACTTCATCCTCGCTGAATAGTGGCACTGAGCCCAGACCACCTAGTAGCTCTCTGGCTGCGGGAAAGGAACAGGACAGAGCCTGGTTGAGGACAGGTGAGGGCCGCTGACCTGCTCCTGGGCCATGCCAACTATTTGTTTTATCAGAGGAACCCACGGACTCTTGGCTGGGGTTGTCAGATGTTATATTTGAGGAATTGGATGACCTAGTCAACCATTCAACAACCTTTGGGTTGTTGATCAACACACTGTCACTAGATGACAAGGGCAGTTCTGGCCTCACAGAGTCACCCCTGCTGCCACATCCCCTTACTGTGCTGCCACCTCTGCCTGCTGCCCTTGCCACCTTTCTGTCTGACATAGTGGTTTATAAACTACGTGGATTTGACACGTGAATCTGGCTGTAAACTAGAGCCCCCAAAAGGTATTGCAATGTGCATTATACAGATACCCCACAACTGACAGTGTAATTTCAGCGAAAATCACTGTATAAACTATGTGGATTTCACACGTAAATCTGGCTGTAAACTAGAGCACCCAAAAGGTATGGCAATGTGCGTTATACACAGGGCCAGATTAAGTTTGGTGGGGGCCCCTGGGTGCAAAATCTGGTGGAGGCCCCCACTGAGTTTAGCGTACATACACGTCCCCCTGCTTCCTTTCCACAATCCCAGCAGTAACACAGCTACATACAGCCGCCTTATCCCCAGTAACACAGCTACATACAGCCGCCTCGCCCCCAGTTACGCAGCTACATACAGCCGCCTCGCCCCCAGTAACGCAGCTACATACAGCCGCCTCGCCCCCAGTAACGCAGCTACATACAGCCGCCTCGCCCCCAGTAACGCAGCTACATACAGCCGCCTCGCCCCCAGTAACGCAGCTACATACAGCCGCCTCGCCCCCAGTAACGCAGCTACATACAGCCGCCTCGCCCCCAGTAACGCAGCTACATACAGCCGCCTCGCCCCCAGTAACGCAGCTACATACAGCCGCCTCGCCCCCAGTAACGAAGCTACATACAGCCGCCTCGCCCCCAGTAACGCAGCTACATACAGCCGCCTCGCCCCCAGTAACGCAGCTACATACAGCCGCCTCGCCCCCAGTAACGCAGCTACATACAGCCGCCTCGCCCCCAGTAACGCAGCTACATACAGCCGCCTCGCCCCCAGTAACGCAGCTACATACAGCCGCCTCGCCCCCAGTAACGCAGCTACATACAGCCGCCTCGCCCCCAGTAACGCAGCTACATACAGCCGCCTCGCCCCCAGTAACGCAGCTACATACAGCCGCCTCGCCCCCAGTAACGCAGCTACATACAGCCGCCTCGCCCCCAGTAACGCAGCTACATACAGCCCCCAGTAACGCAGCTACATACAGCCGCCTCGCCCCCAGTAACGCAGCTACATACAGCCGCCTCGCCCCCAGTAACGCAGCTACATACAGCCGCCTCGCCCCCAGTAACGCAGCTACATACAGCCGCCTCGCCCCCAGTAACGCAGCTACATACAGCCGCCTCGCCCCCAGTAACGCAGCTACATACAGCCGCCTCGCCCCCAGTAACGCAGCTACATACAGCCGCCTCGCCCCCAGTAACGCAGCTACATACAGCCGCCTCGCCCCCAGTAACGCAGCTACATACAGCCGCCTCGCCCCCAGTAACGCAGCTACATACAGCCGCCTCGCCCCCAGTAACACAGCAGAGTCAAGCGGGGTTGCTTGTTCAGGCGGGGGGGAGCTCCATGTCAGGAGCTGTTAGGGAGACTGATCTCCTCTCTCGGAGGTCTCTATGTACTGGAGAACTTAGTAATTGCAGCTGTAGCCACTGCCTGGTAAGGCAGGAGTTAACAATATATAATGTTATTGTCCAATGATGTTCTTATAAAGCAAGCTGGAAGCTAATTGGAGAGTCCTACCACCTGACCAACGGGGTATATAAGCCCCTGGTGGTCGGGAGCACATGGTCTTGGAATCCAGTCAGTAGGTAGAGAAGCTAGTCCAGTGTGCAGGTCCCTGCAGAGCTGCTCTCCAGACCCACTACCAGGAAGAAGAGGTACCTCAGACTGCTGCCTGATACCTGATGGCAAGTCAGGAGACTTAAGTCCCAGAGCAGAGGTCCCCATTTGGACTCAGCTCCATTCCTACTAGCCCAGCCTGCAGTTCCTACCAGACTGAGAGTAACCTTCCTGCGGACCAGCTATCTCCCACCAGCTCTTCAGCTTGCTGAATCTACTGCTGTTATTGTTTGGCTGTTCCCTGCTGTTGAATAAAGATCTGTAAGTCGATTTGCACAATGTTGCCTCCATCTGATCACGGGATAAGGCTGCTTACCACCACGGGCTCCCCATCCATCACCCAGGGATTCCTCCTACAGACACCTCAGGGGTTGCCCCAGGGAGAAACCTATTGCATCAGTGCACCCGAGGCCGGATCCGCCAGCCACTCCGGTACTCTGGGCCCCAGCTGCCTCCAGGCCCCAAGAAAAGGCTAGGCCTCGGTGAGGGTTGTTGCACATACATGGTAAATGGAGATGCTATATACTAAAAGCAGTCCCTAATATTCTGTAGTTAGATGTCCATGTGTACAGAGGCCATTTGGTCATTAATATAACAAAAGCATTCTGCAGGAGAGATTCTCTCTGCACACACTGGGGTCTATCTCAGGGTGGGGTTATGGGGCGTAGGTAAGGGCTGCCCACAGGGATATTTAGACTGGTGAAACCAGAAATGTTGCTTTTTTTTCTTCCTGACCCTTCCTTGATGAGTAGCACCATAAGGAACCAGGTTATATTGTGTTTTCTTTATCTGTATGTATCTAACTTTTATTACAGTAACTATAGAATAGTAGACTTTATAGGTGAACCTGTAGATATTCCAGGTATTATGTGTTTTACCATATATACATCTAAGTGTCTGCCGTGAGTGTGTATATTAGTGTAACTACAGTACAACCTGTTGCTGCCGATCTCTGCCCTGCATATGTATTGGAGGAGTAGATATATTAATGCTATTGTGCATGAGTCTCTGTGTGTGTGTATATATATATATATACACATATGGTCTGGTACTGTAGTGATAGCATATATTGTATATAAATACACATAACTGGGGATCCAGGAGGGGGCAGGAAAGGAGGACTCTGTGTTTAGTTGTGCTCTCTATGGGGCACATTTACTAAGATTGCCGGAAACCGCCCTAAAAGAGCTCTGCCTGTGTATGATGATCGGTGTGACAGATTCATTAAGAACGTGCGCCATAAATCATGAATCTGTCGCTTCCCTACAGTGGCCCGTCAGAGTTCACCAACTTTTATGTGGTGCACCTTTATCATAGGGCGTGCAACAGACTTTGCATATTAAATCCGACTACCAGAACGCCCCCTAATTTGTGTCCCATGGTAGCTGCGCCACAAAACTGTGACGTGCGACACAATAGTGGCACGGACACTTCTTAAATACTTGTGCAAGCAGTTTACACCTAAAAGAATGTCTTTGAAACAAAACCAAAAATAGGGACGAAGGAAGAGTAAGTTACAAAGTACTAATGTTCTAGGATGGTATTTTGGGACCTATCCTTCTCCCTACACAGTATGGTACCATGTAGCTGGTTGGAAACATTGATCTGTAACCTATAGATCTTCCACTAAATGGAAGATAAAATCCAACAAAATAGCACAATTGAGAAACAAGAAGTAAAAGTAAAAAAATTCCTTTATTTAAATCAAAACATAATAATAGAAAGATGAGTAACAAAAACTGGTAAAAAAATGGTACAACCCCAAGGGGGACACAAAGAGAAGCTGTGACCCAGGCAGCAAGATCATCAAAATTGTAAGGTATAAGGTAGCGGCATCTATGGCCTTGTAACTATGTACATGGGGATTATGGACATTAGGTTTGACAAAGTCTATTAGTCAGCAGAAGTGCATATACATGCATGGTAAACAAGTGTAATAAGTCTTACCCATGTAAAGGATGATCGTTGCCCGGAATGACAGCGCCTTGGGGTTGTACCATTTTTTCACCAGTTTTTGTTACTCATCTTTCTGTTATTATGTTTTGATTTAAATAAAGGAATTTTTTTACTTTTACTTCTTGTTTCTCAATTGTTCTATTTTGTTGGATTTTATCTTCCATTTAGTGGAAGATCTATAGGTTACACACCTAAAAGAATGTGCAAAGCCCTTAGTAAATGTGCCCCACTGTATTGTATTTTATGTACAGTAGTTACTTTACTAATGACATACATGTGACAAATTATTTTTATGTATTAGGATCTGTGAGGGATATATGTTACTCCTGTGGTGTATGAAGGAACTGAGTGGGTGTCTGGGAGACATAGCATAGACTAAGGTACTGAGAAATAGAACCAAACCCCACAACCCTTTATCTTCCCCCAATTTGAGCCTGCATATATTTTTATTTTTTTAATTTATGCTGCTAACAAGTTTTAAAGTTTTATTTTTAGGTGGTCTTCAGTAGTTTTCAGTACCTGTAACTTACTGACTAAATTTTATTATCATATTATGGACAGAATGAAAAAACTAATGCCACTAAAAGTGGCATTTTAATTTAATAACGTTGTTTATGAAGCAGGTTAAGCAACACATTGGGGCTCATTTACTAAGGGTTGCGCTGCTCATTTTCGTCAGACTGTGCACCTTTTTCAGGGATTGTATGGCTTGCACAGGTATTTAACAGGTGTGTGCGCTGTGATTTTGGCACACGTGAACTTTTTTTGGCGCAGTTGCGCTGGCTTCCATGTGACACAATGGCGTGTCGTTGGATGTTCCAACTGATTCGGACTGAGTGCGGGATTTAACTTTCAAATTGTGTCGCAAGCCCTGGCACTTAGATGCACCATCCAGGATATCAGACGCACAATCTTAGTGAATAGCGGCACAGTGCATTCTCGTCGGACATTGCACTCTGTAAACTCCGGGGACGGGTAAGTAAATCTGCCCCAATCTGTTTATAGATCTGAGCTATTAAAAAGACGGCACTCTACCCATATATATACACGTTGAAACAAAGACAAACAATTTATTACATATATACTTTGGGGATATTTATCATACGCCACAACGACTGATAAAAATAAATATTCGAATTAGATTGCAAACTAAGTTCTACTACAAAGCCCCTTTTAATCATAAAAAAAAAATTGAATAAAAATAATAAAAAGTTAGCAAAAAAACCCTTTTCTCTTTCTTTAGCGAATGCTACTTTTAGTCAATGTTGTATATAAATGATCCGTGGTTTCTGATGTTCATAAGACTTAGTGATATTAATGTTTCTCCAATGTTGGGAACAATGTAGTATTGATATATCCAGTTGAGCAGTAGTAAAGTTGTTGCAACACTGGAAATAAGGCTACAGTCATACTTCCGTATGGAGGGCGTATATACGGCCAATGTATATACGGCCGATATACGTCCCCCGTAGACAGCAATGCGTCCACTGCACCCAATGGGAGCAGTACGGTAACGCTCCGTAGCCTGTAGAAAGATAGGACATGTCCTATCTTTTGAGGGAATCTGGCACCGAGTGCGATATATTGCTATGGAGAGTGGCGCTCTCCCCCTCCTCCTCTCCCCAACACTGCCGTGTGTCCACCATGCTATGGTACAGCGGGCAACGGCAGTGTGCATGTAGCCTCCAGCATATAAATCAGAACATAAGTCAATGTGGAAAAATACAACGGTATCCTCACTTATCATATGCGATAAGATCCACACGTAGCACATTTAGTCATATATGGAGTATCTCTGGAATATTCCCTGAAACTGTTAATAATTCTGCTTTGTATTGTATTATAGGAATTTATCACCATGTGGCTTCTTCTGGTTCTGCTCCTTGGTCTGATTTTCCTCTACAGAAGATACAGATATGGTTTATTACTCGAGAATCTCACAGACAAATATGTTTTCATCACTGGATGTGATTCAGGATTTGGAAATCTTTTGGCAAAACAGTTGGACAAGCTTGGGATGAAGGTTCTGGCAGCTTGTCTGACAGATAATGGGGCAAAGATGCTAAAGAAGGAGACGTCAACCAGATTGCAGACAATAATTCTAGATGTCACGAACAGCCACAGTGTCAGCTCTGCTGCAAAGTGGGTCAATGATATTGTTAGCGACAAAGGTAAGGTACATAAATAGAAATGCAAATACCTACCATAAAAGTTTAGTTTTTTTAGTTTAAAGAAAATAAGCATTAAAATCCATCATGATAAACCATAGGAGTGCAAGTAAACACGTATGCGAAATTTAAATATGACAGAATATATATGCTAATTCTATAAGTATATACAGGCAGTCCCCGGGTTATGTACAAGATAGGTTCCATAGATTTGTTCTTAAGTTGAATTTGTATGTAATTCGAAACTGTATTTTAGAATTTTAGTTCCAGACAAAAAAATTTTTTGCCCCAGTGACAATTGGACTTTCAACATTTTTTGCTGTAATGGGACCAAGGATTATCAATAAAGCTTCTTTACAGACACCTTACAGCTGATTATTGCAGTCTGGGACTATAGTAAAGCGTCCAGAGAGCTTTAACAGAGGTCACAGTGGGCAGAGAGGTCCGTCTGTAACTAGGGGTCGTCTGTAAGTCGAGGAACTATTTGTTCCTGCTACAAAAGGGCTATTATACTTTCACCTTTTTCCCCCTCAGAGGAAGGAGTTTCTGAGCAGCATGTTATATGCTGCTGTTCGACTGTTCCACGATTTCCGCTAATAAAGGAACCACAAGTTTACAACATCTGTTTACACTATGGGGCAGATTTATCAAGCTGTCTGAAAGTCAGAATATTTCTAGTTGCCTGTGGCAACCAATCACAGTGCAGCCTTCAATTTACCAGAGCTCATGAATATTTTAAAGGGGAGCTGTGATTGGTTGCCATGGGCAACTAGAAATATTCTGACTTTCAGACAGCTTGATAAATCTGCCCCTATGTGTCCCTGTCTTTCTTCTACCATCACAGGCCTCCCTCCCATCACTGGTGATGTGCCCCAGACACTCCATTCCTAGTAACCTGCTGCCCCATACAATTTCAGCCCCCAGTGGAGATGTTGTATACATTATTATTGTTTTAAGTTTTATATTTGCTGCGTTACTACATAGATAACAAGAGACTTATTTCTTATTCCTTTTTACACTATTTTATATTTTGCAGGACTCTGGGGCTTGGTGAATAATGCCGGTGTTGCCAACCCTATTGCACAGAGCGAATGGCTGACTAAAGAGGACTATCTCAAAATTTTAAATGTGAATCTTCTAGGCCTTATTGATGTTACACTGAAAATGCTGCCGATGATTCGAAGAGCTCAGGGTCGTGTTGTCAATGTTGCAAGCATTGCTGGAAGATTAACTTTTAATGGAGGTGGATATTGTATATCAAAATATGGGGTGGAAACCTTCTCAGACAGTCTGCGGTAAGCAGTAACAAAGTGCATTTTATTAAAGGAAAGCTAAAAGAAGATCAGGTTCTGCCAGAGGGATCACAACCATGTCAGTGTGTTTCGTTTACAATCCTTCATCCTGGTGGAAGGGATACTCTATGTTTTATTATATAATGAATACATCTAACACCTTATGCCTGTTTTTAATCAATTTTCACTTATTTTTTTTTTTTATTTTAAAGAAAATTTATCAGTTATTTTGACTGGCTCAATCATGCATGCTGCTAGGTCGCCTCCAGAAGTGTGAATACAGTAGTATGTTTATTAGGCGCAAAAAGCAGTAGGTTTTGAACCCATACACCTGTTGAAGCTGGGTGTGGATGGCCTGCCAAAAAAGCAGTGGTGGCTGGGTGTAACAAAAAGGGTTGTGAGCCCATTGTGTTATCCTACTGTTTTTACTTTGGGCCACACACTGGGTGTAATACCTGAAAATCAACAATATACACTCATTCACCTCTATAAAGAGACCTAAACTTTCATGTGGAGAGATCCCAAGACTGCTTCCTCTTCTTCTGGTTCACCCAAATTAGCAACTGGTGTAGCGGGCACAGAGAAACTGAGGGGTCAGTCAGAATTCACTAGAGGCAGCATACAAAGCAATGTAAGGAACAATTATGTTTTAAATAGTGAATGACTTACCGTAGTTAAAACGTTTTATTTACCCTGTTAGCCAGTTGAAGAAATTCCTGCTGCTTTTGATAGGTCAGATAAAGTAACCTTCTTGAGATTGTGATTTTAATGGCTAACTGAATTTATAAGATGTTACAAGCAAGCTTTTGGGACATCTTGGGTCCCTTCATCAGACATGGTATAACACAGTGGTGGCAAACCTTTTAGAGACCAAGTGCCCAAACTGCAAACCAAAGACTAACATCAGCAATTATTTCACAAAGCAGGAGAAAATACAGCGAGGAATACTACCGCCATACAGTGAGGGATGCTACCGCCATACAGTGAGGAACACTACCGCCATACAGTGAGGAACACTACCACCATACAGTGAGAAACAATACTGCCACACAGTGAGGAACACTACCGCCACACAGTGAGGAACACTGGAGGGGTGGGCACTAACCTGCTGCTGTGTCTCTAGGCAGCAGGTTAGTCTCTAGGTGACCACAGAGCAGGTCAGACGCAGCCTTCAGTGAAAGAGAGCACTGAAGCTCTCGGCGAGCGGCAGCTTTTCCTGCCTATTGGGTGTCCTAATGATTTATATATAGACGGCAGGGGAGATGGTCCACGTGCCATAGGTTCGCCACCACTGGTATAACAGGATTACTGAAGCGACATATATTTATACACAATGAACAGAAAAGTGATGCTAAAAAATACAAACAAAAAGACAATAGTAATAACAAAGTTGAGACCTTAATTAGATGACTTGGGCAGTGTGAAGGTTTATTGCCTCTAAGTTGATGACTCTGGAGTCTCTGGTGACTCATTCTCTCAGGATAACATTTGTTAAATGTAGGGGGTCATGTATCCCTTTGCTAAATTGGGTCCTGTGTGGAGGGTGTCAGAGAGGGTAATAAACTTGTATTCCCAAATTTACATTCATATCCATGGCATTATGGCCAGGACTGCAAAAGTGTTTTGCCACAGGTCAGTGTTTCTGCTCATCTTGTGATGACTTCATCCGGGCTCTAAGTTTTTGTCCTGTCTCTCCAACATAAAGGCCCACAGGATATTTTGTGCACACAATCAGGTAGACCACATTAGAAGTGGAACATGAGAAGTTCCCCGGTATGTTATATTTCTGCTGTGTCTTAGGGATCTGTATCTTGTCTGTGGTCAGAATCAGAGAGAAGGTTTTTCGGTTCCTGACATGACAGGGGAAAGTCCCTTTTTGTAAGTTAGCTTTTAGGGAGTTCCTGATCACAATATTCCTCAGGTTTGGGAGTTTCCTATAGTACAGCAATGGAGGGTCTTTAGGCGGTCATCTTTGTGGAGTATGTGGTGGAGTTTTCTTGAGGTTGTTCTTCGTATTTTCAAAAGTGGATTGTAAGTGACAACCAGTCGTACACGATTCTTGTTCATCCTTTCCTTTTTTTATAATCAGGAATTATATTAATATGGCATTTAACATAAAATTCATTACATGTCTCTAACATATAAATTCACTATGAAGCAGAATAACACAATTGCAAATTCATCTTTGTATTAAAGGGACATTTCTAAGAACTTAGAAGTGGGAGAAGATATAACTGTTGACAATTCAGTTATATTTCTTTTTTAATATGGTGTTCATGTATTTCTTTTCCTTACAGTCGTGAACTCAGAAGATTTGGTGTAAAAGTCTCTATCATAGAGCCAGGTTACTTCAAAACACCAATGGCTAATCCAGAATCAGTTGTAGGTAATATGCGTCACATTTGGGAGAAAGCGTCAGAGGAAATCCATAATGCTTATGGACAGCAAAACTTTGAAAAGTGTAAGTAGCAATTTAAAAAGATAAACTTTAAAGATAAAAACAGTAAAAATATTCCAAAGTTAGTTTATCCTCCAGGTATTATTTATAACAGGATCATTATGCCCCATTTACAAATGGCAATTATTGGAAACATATATTTGTTAATGATCAAATTTGTTCCCAGTAAGTTAGAAAACACGCAGGCACCCATTTGTCATTGCATCTTTCATGCACTGGGGCGTAACTAGGAGAGGCAAGTGCCCATAGCTGACTTTGAACGGGGTCCCCTTTCACCCTTAAAAAATATACATATACATATTTACATACTCATACATGTGAGTTACAATCACTCATATTACATACACACACCATAAATACATACAGCATATACAAAAATACATACAGTACCATATAGACCCATGCATCATATACACAGACATATAGCATATACACAGCACATATGCACAAACATCTAGAGCAAAGATACATCATATATACACACACAAACAGTTATACACATCACATACAGCATATACACACCTAAAACCCCTGATGCTGGGACCCCCTGACACTGTGGGCCAAATATCTACTATAGCTGCTACCCCTGTAGGTACGCCCCTGTTCATGCAGCAAAAACATACACCCAAATTTTTGTCCCCTGGTAACTGGTGTCGGAATAAAGGTAAATAAGGTGACAAGTTTCAACAACGAAACAGCGTCTTCTTCAGGCCTCAAATTCTTTAAATAAATATGGCTGTGGTCTAATTTTCACCCATGGTACATAAAGCTTGACAAGGGTATGAGGCAGTCAATGCAGTGACTGACACCTGACACGACTTTCTATTTGTACACACAGATTGCCAGAAAATGAGAGAAGACCTGCAGAAATGTAGCACCAAGTTGTACCTGGTCACAGACTGCATGGAGCATGCTCTGACTGCGGTGCACCCAATGACACGATATTCTGCTGGCTGGGATGCCAAATTCTTCTTCATACCTCTTTCATACTGCCCAACTGTAATCGCCGATTATTTCTTTTCATCAAATTAAAGGAAACCTACCCCCATTCCAGCAGTAGCCTTTAACCTGCATGTCCTATTTCTGAGCTATGCATGTGTGCTCTGCAGCTACTGTGCATGCACTATTCGTGAAATCCTTCAGAGAGGACATTACAACAGTGCTATGGAGAAACTGATTGCCATTAGAACTTGCTCCCTGCCTTCCTAAGATTGCATCTCGGCCAGGGGGCACTCTGACCCTTGTGTATTCCATCACACCTTTCACACCATTCCCTCCCTTTTTTTGGCTTTGAAGTGGTGCAACAAATTACGGCTAAAATCTCAGGACTTTTATGATTATGTTGGTCAATAATCTTTGCTGTGTTTGTATATGCAGGGTCTGATTGAGTTTTTCTGTATTTGTATATATTTGTACCCTTTCTCTTTCTTGCTTTGTACCTATTTTGGTTGTACACAATAGTGGGAGATTTCTCCAGTATGCTGGTGTCCTCTCCTTTCAAGTTTTTGTATTATATAAAATGTTAAAACCAAATAAAAATTAGTTGAAAATGGCCAATAGAGATATTCCACTTTTGTACACATTAAGAGAGAATCCATCACAACAAGTTAGTTACTGGAAGTAACTGTTTTGTATTGTAGGGTTATGCCCACGCATGCCATGCCAAGTATAAGACATAGAAATCAAACACAATCTATTTAATACATGGCTCAAATGCCTCAATAAAGCTAGAAATCCTCACATTGTATGATTCATTTTCCAATGCAGCATTATAAACTTTTAAAGAGGACCTGTCACCCCGAAAATGACCCCCACAAAATGTGCCTCCCCATACTCCTCACCCCAGCCCCTTTCTCCCCAGACAGTTTTTTAAAAAAATGTATTTGTGGTTAATTTCTTTAAAGCGATCCGACCTCTTACTAAATAAGAGGTCGGATTCTCCTATCTTGTGTCCGGCAGTCGGCCTTATTCATTAGGGGGCCGGCCGACAACCCCCCCCCCTCCACGCCCCCTGTCTGCGGGGACCTGTAGGAGAAGCCGGCATCATCGCATGTATTGTGTAATCGCTGACGGCTCTCTGAGATTCGGTGCTGTATATAAGCCTGGCGCGGCCGCAGCTGCTGTTAGTGCAGCGCGGCCGCCCTGGCAATGTATAGGAGAAAGTCTGTGGCCGCAGCTGCTGTCAGTGCGGCGTGGCCGCATCTCGGAGAGCCGGCCCCTTAATGAATAGGGCCGACTGCCCGGGCACAAGATAGGCGAATCCGACCTCTTATTTAGTAAGAGGATTGCTTTAAAGCAATTAACCACAAATAATTTTTTTAAAAACTGTCTGGGGAGAAAGGGACTGGGGTGAGGAGTATAGGGGGGCACAATTTGTGGGGGTCATTTTCGGGGTGACAGGTCCTCTTTAAATATACAAAATAACATACATAGGCCATTATATTGTTATCCAGTCACAATTAGAAAGTGCTAATGGTAGGGGAAACAACTAAGCTTGTTTCTGGGATCACCAGACCCAAGCTTACTGGCTATATGTGGCCCAAGAAGCAAGCTTACTGCCTAGATGTGGTCCAAGTAGACATTGTAAAAGTTTCCCCACAGTAGCCAATAAAGTTAACTCCTTACTGCCGAAGCTACTTTTCACATTCCTGACACAAATCTTCCCTGTGTCACTATAAGTCGTTATAACTTTGGAACACTATAACATATCCAAGTGATTTTGAAATGGTTCTCTCATGAGACTTTGTACTTCATGTTATTTGAAAAATGTTTGTGGTATGTTTTGCGTTTATTTATAAAAAAAAACAATATTTGGTGAAAATGTGGAAAAAATCTTGATTTTCAAGATGTTCTACTTTTTCCACACACTCATAACAGCAAAAAAAACTTGATAGCTAACATTAACCAAATGTCTGCTTTATGTTTTAGGTTTTTTATGCATCGTCTCATTTGTGTAAAAAGGTTATGGGGCTTTAAACTTTAGGTGCGATTTTTCATTTTCATAAAAACCGCAAAATCACGCTATTGAGGGACCTGCTCAGATTTCAAGTCCCTTTAAGAGGCCTAAATAAAAGTAAAACCCCATAAATTACCCCATTATAGAAACTACACCCTTAACGTATTTAAAACAACTTTCATGAAGTTTGTTAACCCTTTAATTGTTTTACCGGGGATAATTAAACAAAATCGTGTGCAATTTTGAAATTTTTATTTTTTTGGCTAAATTAATGTGTTTTTCAAAAAATGTGCACATTCTCAGTGGATAAAATAGAAAAACGCTACACAAAATTTGATCCCCAGTTTTTCCCGAGTTAACAATACCCCATATGTGGTGGTAACCTGCTGTATGGGAACACGCTAGGACATCGAAGGGAAGCTGCACCATTCAGAGCAGATTATCATTGTCCCTTTTTAATGGCTATACTATATTTATTTTTTTGCCAATTTGGACATTTAAGGGCTTATTTTCTGCGAGATTAGATGCACTTTACAAATCATTCATTTTAGTTGGTCTGTAGCTTATTGATGAAATTTTATAAACTCTTGAATGTTTGAAGGAAAAGAAAATCTAACTTTTGTTTTCCTTTCTTGTATTTTTTTGGGACATTCACCATACAATTAAAAATAAATTGGGGCATATTTATCAGGGCCTCTGCACCACGTCAGCACATATGATTATTTGTCCGCGGATGGCAGAGCGGATCTTTTTGCCTTAGTCAATATTCTGTAAATTATGTTAACCCTGCCAGTCCCTTTAGTCCTCAAGTTCTGGAAAAAATGCCAGAGCAGAGGGCGCGGCCAGCCAGGAGTGAGCCGGTGCAGGGCGTTACTATCCCCACGCAGGCTGCGTTTATTTCTGTGCAGCACCCTGTCCGCTACAACAAGAGGCGGAAGCTGCGAAAATGCAGACTCAGGGCTATCATACGGAAGCGCTCATGTGTGTGTTCAGGAGACGGTGCCAGAAGCATGATGTAATAGTACTGCATGATGCAGGAACGCACCACCCGCCATGCAGTACTGTTACATCAAATGTCGGGAAGGGTTAAATAGAAACCAATACAGTACTAGGTCCCACAGTAGCCAATAGAGTAACAGGGCCCACAGTAACCAATATAGTAACAGGGCCCACAGTAGCCATATAGTAACAGGGTCCTCATAGTAGCCAATACACTTACAGGGCCCCCCACAAAAGCCAATATAGGAACAGGACCCTCACAGTGGCAAATATAGTAACAAGGTCTAAGAGTAATATAATATAGTAGAAGTGTTCCCGCAGTAGTCAATACAGTTACAGTGCCTACAATAACCAATAGCACAGTGCCCTACAGTACAATAAAGTTTAGTAACAGGACGCTCTCAGTAACCAGAATAATAACATGACCCTATGATTAATTACCAATATTGTAACAGAATAGTGGCCCAAAAGGAAGCATAGAGGGAGGAGGTCCCAGACAAATTCACTTATGGCTCGCAGGATGGGTTTCTGGTCTAACAGTGGTCAGATACTCCGCTGTCCTGCCAGGGGATGTTTTTTTTTGGGGGGGGGGGGGCGGAAGATGAGGATGAGGAGTTTTTCTCACAGCAGGGTTACATCAAGCGCTGCTAATGGGTGTCAGTGGAGCAGATGTGGAGGAGATACCTCACACCAAGGACAGCTCCTTCACATGATCCAGTGCCTGTGCAACAACCCTGACTTGCCTGGATAGTCACCTGAGTCAATTACTGGGTGGCCCCCCTGCTGGATCCACACTATAAAGATAAGATCACATCCTTAATTCCACTGCTAAAGCATGAGAGAAAAATGAGGGAGTACTATGCATGCTTTGCGCACTACTCTCAAAGTTCCAATCTGATATTTATCGAGTAGTGGCAGCACAAGACCAAGGAGGAAGAAGTTGTCAAAGCAGCAGGAGCTCCAACTCCTTCCCCTGGACCTCTGACACTTGTTTAAAATTATTATATTTTATTTGTTTTCATTTTTTTTTCATAATTAAATTTTTTTTTTTATTTTATGTTATTATTTTAAGCATTTTCCCTGGTCCATTTTTTTGCAGCACAAATGCCCTGATAGCGTATTCTACTCTGGTGAAAGTAACTGCGTCCGGATAACCATAGCATCTTATAGCACAGTTAGGATAACTGTGTCTGGATACCCAGAATTCCTTATAGTGCAATATGAATAATTGCATCTAAAAACCCAGAGAGCCACATTAAAGGGGTATTCCCATCTGGGTATTCACATTCAATTTAATTCATTTTCCATATGTAAAAATTTCTTCAGTTGGATGTTATTTAAAAAAAATGTTCCTGTGTGAAGATAAATTAGAGAGCTTCCATCGAATACAACCACCCCACACTCTGGCAGCAGTGGCCAGACGTGCGCTATAGAGCCCTGCCTGACCACCTGGATTCATTACCACAGGGACATGAAGTAACTTCAGGACATTACATTTACAAAAACCTTTTCTTTGTGCAATCACTAAAGCAGAGGTGGCCGTATCCAAGGACGCAGTCTTATTTCTAAGGGACCAAATGATTACATTTATGAGAAATTATCTTCACACAAGTGATTTTTTTTAACATAAGCACACAGATGAAATTATTATCCAAAGGACTGAAATTTGTTCCAAGTACAAATATGGATTTATATACCACAATTTGTTGTCTCCGGTCCCTAACATTAAAACGCTATTTTTTTACATAACTAAGATTTTGGAATTTTCCATATTGAATGTGAAGGGCCAGATTGAATTTTTACCAAATCTACATTTTTTATGAACATCAAGCAGTACCTTCCTCCCTATAGACGAAGCATTTGGAGAATACAAAAATCCTTTTTTCCATCACGGCTATGAGCAGTGATGGAAAAGGATTTTAAAAAACTACACATATATAGTGAGGATATAATAAAAGGAAATCTCAACAGAGCCGAAAAAGTAGCATTATATTCCCTAAAAGAATCTCTGGGGCTTATTTACTAAGGGTCGGGCATCGCACTTTCGTCAGACTGTTTGCTGGTTTCGGGATTTGCGCAGCTTTGACAGGTATTTAACAGGGGTTTGTGCTGGGATTTTGGTTCACACGGTCGGATTGTGGGGCAGCCGCACCAGCTTTCATGGGACAGAAATTGGGGGGCTTGCCATCGGACGATCCGACTGATTCGGACTGATTTAAGATTCAAATTGTGACGCAACACAATGCACTTAAATACACCAGTAGGAAGAAGGTGAACTCTGTCGGACCTGACCGGGGAAGCGACACATGCAGGATATCGGTTGCGCGATCTTAGTGAATTGCGGCAGAGTGCATTATCGTTGGACAATGCACCTTTGGTGAACTCCAGCGGACAGTTAAATAAAATGTACCCCTCTGTGTTTAATTAAACTCCCCTCAGAAAAAGGGGGCTCCATCATAATATTGAACAAAATGCTACATAAACCAGAAGTACAAAAAGTGTTGGGAGATGAGACCACATACCGTAGGTTACGGGGAGACCCTACAAGAGATATAACTACGAAATTGCCGCTTCGAAGGCAAAACATTGGGAATTCTCAACGATAAAAGCATAGACTTTATGGTCCCTAAAACACATTTGGTACCTATAATCTAAGCATTACCAAAGACCCACAAGGGCATATTCCCACCTCCATTAAGCTCTATTATATCCTGTGTAAACTCCATGACAGAACGTTTAAGTTAGTTGTTAGACCCGTTTCTCCAACCCTTGGACAAGCAAGGCCCCAGATATATTACAGACACCAAAGAAATTTAGAAAATTATGCACAAGGTAACATGGACAAAGGACTGCCCTTGGATCGCCTACGATGTCTTCAGTTTATACGCTTCCATTCCTCATGGATTGGCGCTGAGGCAATAGCCTACCATGTAGCTAAATACAGCCAATATTCCACAATGTTACAACAATACGTTATTGTTTTGTATTTTTAGTTGTTGGACAATTTTTCACCTTTGACAGTGAAGTTTTTAACAGGTACAAGGTTGTCCTATGGCAAGCTCCCCCCCCCCCCCCACTCTAGTCAATCTTTATATGCCTTTGTGAGAGGAGCTATGCCTTCATATATCCGATAATCCATAAAAAACCTTTTATACATTTCTATTGTATGTCGCTATTTAGACGACTGCCTATTAATTTGGTGTGGCACTGAAATTTTGATACCAGATTTTGTAAAGTACCTGAAATCCAATTACCTTAACTTATAGTTTAGATACCACATGGATCACAATAAAATACCTTTCTTATATATACATTTTTTTGCACATGAAGGAAATGGTATCATAAAATCAAAACTATAAAGCAAACCTACCGATGGCTACCCTATTTTAAGATTTGATAGTTGCTACACATACACATACAACTAAAAATGTACCCATTGGTGAATTTATTAGGGCTAAAAGAGCATGTCCCTCCCCAGAAATGTAACCAAAGAATGCCATACCTTTCATTCCAGGCTAAAACAACGGGGGTTCCCCTAAACCCTAAATACAGTAAAAAATATAACAGATGGTAAAATCTAAAAGAAATATTTATCTGCTCCAAAAAATTGTGACCCGACGTGTAGTTCTCCCTTAGTTTTTTTATATGTTCCCCATAGACAGCAATGGCCGCATGTAGTGGTACTGAGCTTCACACGTGTGGCACCGTACACAGGCAAAAGATAGGACATGTCCTATCTTTCCCCGTGTGTATGACCCATCCACCGTGCATTTCTATGGAGAGGTCAACCCTCCTCCTCTTTATGGCACCAGACATATGCACGGCCTGGCAGGAATACATTTGTGTAAATTCAGCCATACAGTGTAGATTTTGATAATATTAAATTACATTTTTAGGGATAATATCCAAATACTGTATCAAAATTCTATACTCTTTAGTATTCCTAAAAAAGGCTACCGTTGTGTTGCTAAACAAGGACAGTCCTTGGGACAAATATTGTCTCCTAATATGTACCAACAATGATATTGTAGCTCCCTCTCATATCCCCCAAACTGTGGGCCCCCTCATGCCCCCCATAATATTGGCCCCCACTCATAACCCCCATAATATGGGTCCCCTCGCATATCCATCTTAATGTGGACAACCTCTCATATCTCCATATATTGTGCCCACCCCTCTTATACCCCCCATATTGTGGGCCCATTCTCATATCCCGCCATCTTGTAGGCCCCCTCTTATACCCCCCCCCCCCCCCTCATATTGTGGACCTCCTCTTTTCCTTGATTCAAATACATTTTCAAAAAACAAACACCACATACTCACCTGTCCCATCAGCTCTCCACTTCTTATCTTCGTCTGTGTTGTCGTCACAGCTACAGGGGAACAGTGATGATGCAGAGAGCTAGAGTATTGGATATTGTTCTTGTATTACCATCTGCACCCCCGCCCGGAATTTTCCTCTCTGACTCTGCAATTACCCATCCGCAGCATATTAAGGTGATCTGTGGTCTATTTTGATTTTTTTTTCACTTTTACATAGTTTTAGTCTATTTAATGTTGAGGTTTATGTCTGGTAACCCCAATGTAATGCATTTAAAAGTTTTAAAACCTTATAAGGAGGTATCCATGTGTTCTAACATATCAATACAAACATCTATAAAATTGGGTAACAGTGAGCAATCACCCTGACAGGACCTTATGTTAGTATTCATGAATATAAGATTAAGGTCCTGGCAGGGTGATTGTCCATGGACAGATAAAGATCACATGACCCTCCATCTGCGGCCATTTTATGGATACGTGAGGCTTCACTTCACGTATGAAGCAAGCGGAGCAGAACTTTAATAGATGTATATTGGAAAATTACCTAATATCCTACCCCCTGCACTTACACACACATTACAAAAAAATATGAGGTAAAAAGGTAAACCCATTTACCAACATTTTATTTGGCTTTAATTTTTTTAAATTCTTGTTTAAGTACTCTGCCTACGCCATTTTTTTACCCCACTAACCCCACAAGTGAAAGAGTTTGCTCACTTTGATTGATAGGTCTCTTTTTACACACAAATAGGAAGAAACCTTTAATTACTAGCTATATGCAAATAAAGAATCTGCAAACAGGTTTGCTTTGATGTAAAAATCAGCAATCATATAATGAGTGTATAATATATGGGTGTATAAGTCTAGTACCATGGTTACTCATCTCCCAAGGTTCCAGGTCTGTGAACCAAATACAATCCCAAAAGTAGTTGGCAGCAACCGGTTGCAGTTATCCTTTAAATGGATTGGAGGGGCAGAGTGCAGGAATCAGGATCCTCTATGTGAACAGTTGGAGCTCCTTCATATTTAGGAGATCTGATTCAGGCTTGCACTCCTATGAACTTGAAAAAGACCACTTGTGTACTTATACTACACATCAATTGTTTAAAAATTGGGCCAAAAACCTGAAAAAATGTCAAGGCACAGATATACTGAGGATCAAATGGAAAATTCAAGCACCTGGTTATGGACCACAAAGAGAATAATGACTCGGAGGTCTTACCAGCAGTCAGTGAGCCCAACTTTATTGTTGCATAATGTAAGTGGTCTCACAGACCAACCGGACCTAGCCAGTGTCCTCAGACTAATATCCCAGTCTCAGTTGTGAGATACCTGGGGTGATCTTGGGTGTTTGGTGCTTCCCAGGATCAGCGTTCTCAGCCCTGCAGCTGCGCAAAGTCTTCTCATGCATATATAGCAACGCACCTTACTTGTTCCTCATTGGCGCTTCCGACCAGTGAGCCATAAGACGAGCTAACCAGCAGGTGGTGGCCTGTTCATTGATGCCATTACAGCCATAGTATTTGTGTTAGTATGCTCCATTTTATCACTTTAGCTCAACTGTCTGACTGTGGGTATTTTCCATCTCTATAGCTTCCCCTAATTAGGTTAACTCAGGTCACATTGGCGCTGTTATTGCACTCCTATGTCCCCCTCTAACTTATTAAGCAGCCTGCATTCCCATAACTGTTCCTTGTCATTCTTCTCCATGTATTCAACATTCTCACACATCCTGGACATCCATGACCGTCTCCTTCTCATATAGCCGCACCCTTATGTCACCTTTCTTCTCATGTGGCCAGCACACCAATGCACCCCAATGTTCGCCTTCTTTTCACCACCATGCCCTTTCTCCTCACACAGCCTTTCCCTGTTCTATTTATCCATACCCGGTTATTAAGAGGTTATTCTGGGGACTGCCCTCCCCACAGGCGTTGGATGATTAAAATCCCATGGATGCTGTGGTGGAGGTTAGGAGTGGCCGAATGTGGAAACTGGTCTGATCCAGGACAGTAATCCTGTCATTCTTTTAATTAACCAAAAATGATTGTTTATATGAACTTTCTTTATATGAACTTTGAATAGCTTCCTTATGTTGTGTTTATGCGGATGAAAAGTTATATTTCATTTGTGTAGGTTTCTCTAATCATTAAAGAAAACTTTTCACCAAGAATGGTCTCTCCCATGCTGATTTTAAAAATGCCTCCCTGCCAAGGTGGGCAGTTCCAATGGATCAAGTCACCAATTCTTCTCTCTATCCAGATATGTGCGCAGATGAGGAGAGGATACAGTGTGAAGATGGGGACTCGTTGGAGCTGTGTGCCTCACCCCCACCACCACCACCACCTCAGGACAGGCTTGAAGCTACTGGCAGGGAGCCAGGTTTTTAAAATCAGCATAGGAAAGGCTATTGGAACCTCATCTTCCCAATGACGGGTTCCCTTTAAAATTAAAGCAACTGGAAGCTAACTTTTCAACACAATCCTCCACTGCAGTATTCTTTTGCTTCCCCAAATTATCTAAAATATCACAGTATTTCTAAGCAAACATTGTACTTTCATTCAGATAAGTATGCCACCAGTCCCCTTTATGCAAGCAAAATGCACTCTAACGTGTGGAAGCTGTTTTCTGGGTTATTGACAACCTAGCCATAGGTCATAGTCATAAGCTTTTTGCGGTTTCTTTCCAAACTATAATGAAAACAAAGAAGTAGATGGCTCCATTCTCTGTATAATGTTCAACAGGGAACTGGAGTTTAGCTTCCAAAACATAAGCTTTCTTTTATTTTTCTGCAAAGGGCAAAAGGGTTGCATGTGTGTCCAAAACTTTAGAAAAATGAGCACTTAAAGGGGTGTGGTAGTGCTAAGTGGGAGTTTGCAACACATTTATTACAGCAACTCAACAGAATTGTGTTGCACGCTGTGTATTAAAGGTGCACCAAAAATAAAATGGTGCACACTTCCTGAGCAGTGCAGACTGCCCCAGACAATGGCAATTTGGTGCAGCAAAAAAAACAGATTGTCATTTCATTTCTGCAGATCCCAGTGCAAATTCAACCTTTACACTATCTGATGCAGCCCAATCACAGCATAAAAGTGGATCATTCCAAAGCCTTGTCAGTATTTCTCAATACTATATTAGAGTCTGAAAAACATTGGCAGCTGTAATGGAACATAAATAGAATACTATGCGCATGATCAATGTAAGGGAGGAGGAGAGAGGGTTGTCTGAGGTTAAAGCAACACCATTATTTCCGCCTTGACTTGCTCTCTGAGCTGGTTCTCATTTGCTGTAAGCAGCTTTAATCACTGAACATCAAGGTAAGGAGAAGCATATGCAAACCCTTTTAAATCTTTGCCAAATTTCATCCATTTTCATTTTTACTGAGCTTGGGTTTTACAACATTCTATTTTGCTGAAAATGGCTTATTAAGTATGTGACCAAATGATATTTAGAAGGTAATAGTTAATATGATGAAATTGTAGAGTAAGAATTGTGGAGTCTTTACAACTGTGAAAAAAGTGAAGTAAAAGTAGAAGGAATATGTATGTACAGCATGGGTGGAGTTACTAAGTGTCTAAAGCTTAGACAAACTTTGTTTTGCTTCCACGTCACATAAATTAAACATATGGCAGTATATTGTAGGTGACGTGTCCTGCATCCTAGACATCACTTTTTTATGAAAAACTGTAGTTTGGATTCAGATAATGTTTTGTTTATATGCAAATGAGCATTTCAGTTGACCAGGGGTGTGGCATCAAGGTTAGCATACTTGTAAAGTTGAACCCCAATATCTAAATCTATCTCCCCTTCAAAAGTGATATAATCAACCTGTCTACTTTGCAGAAAAGCACCCCCAAATTGCAGTGGAGTTGATACCAAAAAGTTCTATTTTGGTCTCATCTGACCACATGACCTTCTCCCATACTTCCTCTGGATCATCCAGATGGTCATTGGCAAACATCAAACAGACCAGGGCCAGTACTGGCATGTTCAATAGGACCTCAAGTTCCCTGCAGGCCGGGTCAGACTGGTCCACCAGTATACAGTGAATGCACCAGTGGGCCCTGACACCTGCTGACTCTGTCCCTTCCATGGCTGACCCCCACTCCCACTGTAACTGACTTCACCCCCGTTGACTGCATACACGAAATAAGAGAAGACAGGGGCCACAATATGAGGGAGAGATGGCCACAATATAAGGGTAGGTTAGAGGGACCACAATATGAGGGGGAGATGAGAGAGGACCACAATATGAGGTGAGAAGAGAGGGGGTCACAATATGAGGAGGAGATGAGAGAGGACCACAATATTAGGTGAGAAGAGAGGGGGTCACAATATGAGGAGGAGATGAGAGAGGACCACAATATGAGGGGGAAGAGAGGGGGTCACAATATGAGGAGGAGATGAGAGAGGACCACAACATTAGGTGAGAAGAGAGGAGGTCACAATATGAGGAGGAGATGAAAGAGGGCCACAAAATGAGGTGAGAAGAGAGTGGGTCACAATATGAGGAGGAGATGAGAGAGGACCACAATATGAGGGGAGACGAAAGGGGGTCACAATATGAGGAGGAGATGAGAGAGGACCACAACATTAGGTGAGAAGAGAGGGGGTCACAAGATGAGGAGGAGATGAGAGAGAACCACAATATGAGGGGAGAAGAGAGGGGGTCACAATATGAGGAGGAGATGAGAAGAGGCCATGAGGGGAAGATGGTGTAGGCACAGATAGCCTTTAATAAAAGGTCCTGATTTATGTTGGACCTTAAGACAACATTCACAAAATGTAACTGCATTGTGCTTTGAAATGCAATTCAAGTGTATGTGGAATAACTGAACTGAATGCAGATGTGCTTATTCTTCTGACAAAGGAGTTTCTTCTACTGTCCATACCATTTGTGTACTTAGGTGTGATGTAAGTGTCTCACATATGCTACTTTTGTATAAGACTGGTTAGTGAAGTCTCATTTGAGATATTGGAGTTCTTGTAATACTTGATATACTGAATATCATCTTGTGTATTACTTACTAATATTATAATACAGTATTGTGGGGGTTCCCACCCTGCCACGCCTACACTATTGGTATCCTATGTTGGTTTTTATCTAATCCTGTCTATTAGAAAAAAAACATGCAAAACATTGATTCATTTTCGGCATTAGCCTTAATCTTGATCTATATACTTAACTAATCACATCTCTCGTAGATACAAAGCATAGTTAATTGGTAACAAAACTCTGTGGGGCACATTAACTTACCCGTCACGTCGCAATCACCGAGGTGCGTTGTACGACAAGGATTCGAAACTGCCGTGATTCACTAAAATCGTGTGTCCAATTTGCAGCATGTGTCGCTTCCCCACTCAGGTCCGCCGGAGTTCAATTTCTTCTTCCTGGTGCATGTAAGTGCATGGCTTGCGACACAATTTTCAATGTTAAATCCCTCGCTTAGTCCGAATCAGACGGGTTGTCTGACGGCCACATCAGTAAATGTACCCTTGTATCTATGAGAGATTGTGTTTTGCTACATTGTATCCTTTTTGTGTATCAATAAATCATGAAACACATTATCATTTATTTTAATGTTGTCAGGATTTTGACACGCCCATTGGAAAAACATCACGGGGAGGTATTTTTAAATAAGATGTTGTTAGTTTTGTATATAGATCAAGATTAAAGCTAATGCTGAAATGCATCAACCTCATGCTGGATGTTTTTGTATACTGTACACGAAATTGTGTCGCAAGATCAGCACTTACATTCACCGGGAAGAAGAAGGTGAACTCCGGCGGACCTCAGCGGGGGAAGCGACGGATGCAGGAAATCGGGCGCATGAGCTATGTGAAATGCGGAAGATCCGAATCCTTGTCGGACAACGCACAGCGGGGATCATGACAGGATGAGTAAAATGTACCCCATTGACTTCAAAGGAGGTCTGTTGTCGGCACATGAGAAAAAAATAGTGCATTCTGCAATTTTTTTTTCACAACCACCTTTAAACGTCTATTTAAAGGTTAAATAGTCTTATTTTTGAAAGCTCTGTTTAGCATTAAACTTAATATTGCATTAAATATTTGTATAGCACCAGAGTGCAGAGTTTTACAGATCATTGGATAAATATACAAATAAAGACATTACAGAGTAATAACATTGTCAGATGAAACAATAGGAATATAGGCCTTGCTCATAAGAGCCTAAAAGGGTCAATATTGCAATAATATGAGCCAAACTAAAAAAAAAAAAAGAATAACAATGTTTCATAAATGGCAAATCACTGAGGTTGCATTCACACGAAAAAACATGAAAAAAAGTGTCTTTGGAGCTTGCACATGTATTGGTTATGTACGTGCTGTGTGCACATTCTGAAAAGTGAGTGGATCAACAAAGAGCGTGCGCCACTGTTCAATAATATGGCAGAATGTGCACAAAGAAAGTGCAAACTAAAACCATTGCCTGAGTGTGTGATCAAGGGTGGAGCCTTTCAATTGTGTTCCTACATCCTACTGCAGAGCCATACTACATTTTGGAAAGTCACATATCCATTGTCCTTACCACTAAAAATTTAGTGAGCAGTATAAAAACATTAACCCTCTCAACCTTGTTTTGTTTTGTGTTGGATAACTTAACACATTCCCTGAAACTGTTAGTAATTCTGCTTTGTATTGTATCATAGGAATTTATCACCATGTGGCTTCTTCTGGTTCTGCTCCTTGGTCTGATTTTCCTCTACAGAAGATACAGATATGGTTTATTACTCGAGAATCTCACAGACAAATATGTTTTCATCACTGGATGTGATTCAGGATTTGGAAATCTTTTGGCAAAACAGTTGGACAAGCTTGGGATGAAGGTTCTGGCAGCTTGTCTGACAGATAATGGGGCAAAGATGCTAAAGAAGGAGACGTCAACCAGATTGCAGACAATAATTCTAGATGTCACGAACAGCCACAGTGTCAGCTCTGCTGCAAAGTGGGTCAATGATGTTGTTGGTGATAAAGGTAAGTGTTAAAGATATATTCCTCTACAAGACGCAATTTTGGAGCAAGCAGACATTTTAGTCTTAGTTAAGGATTATGTTGACCTGTGTACAGCCATCAAAATAACTGGTGATTTCATCCAGTGTGAAAGTGTTTAGAAATGACTGTGTCTTCATTAGCTTCCTTTTCTTTTCAGTTTCTCTGCGTGAAGGCCATGTTGTGACCTATACAGAACTAACACAAGGGCATAAACGTTATGGGGCACATTTAGTAAGGGTCCACGGATCGCATTTTCGTCGCATTTTTTTTCAGTTTTGCGCTGCAGTTAACTTGGGTTGGATTTTGGCGCATCTGTGCCGACTTTCACGCGACACAAATTGGGGGGGCGGGCTATCGGACGATTCGACGGATTCGGACATCGTGCAGTATTTATCATCTCAAATTGTGTAGCAAGACATGCACTCACATACACCGGAAATAAGAAGGAGAACTCCGGTGGACCTCAGAGGGGAAGCGACACATGCAGGATCTCGGGTGCACGATCTTGGTGAATCGCGCCAGACTTCATCTTCATCGGACCGTCCAGATCGAGGATCGCAACAGCAGCGGGTAAGTAAATGTGCCCCTATGTCTCTGGTGTGTGAGAAATAATATGTAAACTTTATCTACATGTTTTGGGAAAGTGAATTTATGAAGAGATGTTCATTATGGCCAATAGCATTGCAGTATTCTATCACCTTTTCACGCCACCTTTGCTGATGATGTTATGTTTTATATTTGCGGCTGCGCACTAATGACCTGTAGAGATTCTGCATTTTCTAAGAGACTGGTGTGTCTTTGTGTGCTCTCATCCCAGTACCAGGAGCCATGAAAGTTAATATGAAAGTCACCTTACAATGAAGGACTGTTTTGAGTCCTAAATGAAAAAAAATTCTTATATAAGGTACATGAAACAAAAGTTCTGTTTTATTAAAAGAAGATTGTTCCCATTTCTGAGAATTCTTTTTTAAATACTTATCCTTTTGAATTCCTTCCAAAAACCTATACTAGGTACCATTTGAGGATGGTAACATAGTCTGATATTGCTAACTGGTAACGCCCACTTGACTAATTATTCATCAGCTACTATAATAAAACAAAACTGCGAAAATATATTTCAGAATTGTGCAGACAATGCAAAATAACAGTATATTTTTGGAAAGTGGAGCCTATATATATATAATTTCTTTTCTAGTAAAGCCCACAAATACTCAATCTTTTATTATTGGAAATTTGGGGGTCCAGTTAACATTTCGCTCGTATTCCTCAGACCAGGTCTTGCAAGATGGGAGCAGAATGATGCCGCTAATAAAAGCCAATGTTACAAAGGAGATGTACATTACGTGGTGTTTATTTTTCAGTACCTAGAACAGTCATGGTGAACCTATGGCACGGGTGCCAGAGGTGGCACTCAGAGCCCTCTATATGGGCACCCTTGCCATCACCTCAGGGTAGAGTTTGTCAAACAGGACTAAAGGCCTCTTGCAGTCCCAGGCAGCCCAGGACCCTAGAAGGAAGCTACAATGATAATCCAAACTTCTTCTCCTTCATTCTACTGTATTGGTGTCCTCAGGTGCCCATACAATTTAAACCCATGACAGAGCAGGGGGTAATAAGTTACTGCTTAAATTGTGGCATTGGCACTTTGCGAAAAATATGGGGGTTTTGGTTGTAGTTTGGGCACTTGGTGTCTAAAAGGTTTGCCATCACTGACCTAGAACATCAAATTTACATCTGGTTGACAGATTTGCCATAGCAATGTAGAAGGAACAATGTAACTATGGGGCATATTACAGCCTGTTTCTTTACAAACTAAGCTAAATTTCTTAATGAAAGAATGTTCACTACATTCTCCCCATACATCCCACACACACAGCATCAAAAATCACCTGAAATGATGGTAATGCTTTAATCGGGTATTCCAGGAATAACCATTATTCATATTCAAATGGGCCCTTAACCCCTTAACGCCGAGACCCTTTTTAGTTTTTGCGGTTTCATTTTTCACTCCCAAAGTTCAAAAATCTATAACTTTTTATTTTTCCATGTAAAAGCTGTGTGAGGGCTTGTTTTCTGCACAACAAATTGTACTTCATAGTGACGGTATGTAATATTCCATGTCGGAAGTGGAAAAAATTTGCAGTGAAATCGGTGAAAAAACACATTTGCACCGTTTTTTTGTTGGCTTGGATTTTATGGCTTTCACTCTGTGCCCCAAATGACATGTATACTTTAACCCTAGATTTTCTGATTGATCCTATCAAATACTGCCATATTACAGTATGGCAGTATAATGAAATAGGGGATTTTCTTCCTCATTCATTACAATGTGCAAATCGAACATTGTAATGAATAGGTTAAAACAAGACAACCTCAGGTCTTCGGAGAATGGCGTCACAGAGAGCGACGATCTTCTCCAAGATGGCGGCGACCATGCTAGCACCAATCACGGGTGTTACTGGTAAGTGTTTGCTGCAATATGCAGTAAAGACTTATTGGCTATGGAGAGGGCTTAGACCATAAGGGCTCACCCGCAGCTGACACATGACATACTACTCACGTGTCGGTAAGGGGTTAAAATATAAGCTAATATGTAATTAGTTGTTATTTAAAAATGTGCTCCCCATAGCAGAAAAATGTTGTGGACATACACTGTAATGGAGAATTAAAATGCTACTGGCGCTTTAATCAGTCCAGTGACTTTGTCCTTGTCAAGGAAACACAGGACAGAAGATGGCCGCTGTTCACATGTCGTGCACCCGCCTGGTCAGGTCATGTGATCATCACTATGTTTGGCTGCTTTAGCTGGTTGGTTAGTATCAGTATGGCCGGTGTTGTGGTGAGACATCATCTCCGTGGGGCAATGTGCAGTGATGACAGTTACACATCATTACTCCATGTTTAAGTAGGCCCGTGGGGGATGGAGCCTCACTCAACCCCTTTGTCATATGAAGCCAGCTGGCAAATTGATATTATACACAGCACACAGCAGCATAGGCACTGTTATAATGCAGCAAGCGACCACTCTCTGTGTGATCATTATTGTCAACTCTATAGTTGAATGCACAGGACATAACTCCCTCCCTCTTGAGTGGGCCACCAGCAGCTGTTCTGCCTGGGTACGCCAGGTGCTAGTGCCTGCCCTGCTTGGGACTCTAGCTATGTGGCTTATTTCTTCTGTACTTTTACTATGCCTAGTTATTGCAGTGTATATTATTACTTGATCTAAGTTTTATGTCATATTTTTCAGGACTTTGGGGCTTGGTGAATAATGCTGGTGTTGCCAACACTCTGGCACTGAACGAATGGCTGACTAAAGAGGACTATCTCAAAGATTTAAATGTGAATGTTCTAGGACTCATTGATGTAACTTTGAAAATGCTACCAATGATTCGGAGAGCTCAGGGTCGTGTTGTTAACGTGGCAAGTATTGCTGGAAGATTATCCATGGTTGGAGGTGGATATTGCATATCAAAATTTGGGGTGGAAACCTTCTCAGACAGTCTGCGGTAAGCAGTAACAAAGCAAATTTTATTAAACACACACCACGGGGAGAGACAAGAACATTTATGTAGATGTTGGTGCAGGGCATCTTATAGGCTAGGACTGGAGTGACTGCCTTCGCTGCGCCTAAAGCTTGTGTCACAACAGCAGTATGTCCTAGGGTAGGCCTCATCCACCCCAGCCATGGGCCAGCAGGGTGAAGCAAAGAAAATTAGAGAATATGTAAAATAACTCATAGACTCATAGTTCGGTTTGTTGTTAATAACTCTAAATGGCAACAACAGGGTAACAGGCTGGCAACTAAATCCTTGAGAGGAACAGCAGGTCTTTCAGTGGTTGGCTGTATTAGCTATATATCTTCAACCCAAGACCAGGATTCTCCGTCTACCTCAGATCTGTTTCCATTTTGTAGAGCTTGATAAGCTCCGCTGCATTGGTACAAGCTTCTGTGTGTCAGGGATAACCCTCTGGCCACTAAGCAGGACTCCAACCTGTTTCCTGACAGGCGGTGAGAGAGGCTTGAGGCTACACTCTCTTGGAATAGCTGAGAGAAATTCACCAGACCAACTAACCCAGAACAATAGGGAGGGTTTGACTAATATAACCTTGCTCTGTGGATACAGTTTTGGGAAAACCAGCCAATGGCAGCTGTGCAAATCTCAGGATGATAAAATTTTTGCAGATATAATGTTAATACAAAGTAGTTTAACCCTTACAGGGTACAAGATAGTCAACATACAGAAAGAACATTACTGGTTCCCACCATTTAGTGGTAGTGTTGCCTAACAAGTGGGGCACAGCAATGGCATACAATAGAATGGGATAGAAATAAACAATGCAGCTTTACTTCAGTACCTGGTAAGTGTGGACCAGTAGTATTAATATTTTAGTTGCTGGAACTAGTGGGATGGCTAATCCACTTATCATAAACATATTTCCTAATGGCCCAACTCCAGGATATAAGATATCTAGCATATTTATCATGCTTGGGTAAAATCCACTAAATCCTTGTTGTTTATTTCCTTTCAACCCTTATCGGTCTGCGCCATATATGTATGCCGAAGATATATGAAGCCGCTTTAGCAGATCGCCGGAGCTGAACCTATAAATACCTGTAAAAAATTACTGTTAAAAACTAGTTGAAATGTTTATTTACTTATTTATAAATGGTTTTACAAATATAATTTTACAATTTCATTTTCAATGGAGAAAATGTAATTTTATTGCCACTATCACTCCCATTTACCTTCCATTACACATCCATTATTTATAACAGCAAATATTTTGCTGCAGACAGTGAACTTGATGACAGACATCATGATCGGTGGTGTGCATTATGTCCTGATACAATGTGGACACAACAGACTGAAGACAGGTGGATTATTTCGTGGAAGTGCGATAGACACACCTGTGAATAAGCCTTGAGCACAGTTTATTAACTCTTGGGTAGAGAATGAAACAAAAAAGGAATTTCTGTTGCTTGTTTTTTTTTTTATTCATGTTCTTTTGCGGTTCAACCATTCCATATATTGTACAATGCTGATAATTTTCTGTTAGTCAATGTGATTCCAAAAAAACAAGTATGCTTACATTGTACTAGTTTTGCACAAAAAAACCTTTTTTTGCAAAAGCTTGTTTATTTTAATGTAGTATATTTGGAGAGGTATACTAACTTATTTTTTTATTGCAAGAGCTGTATTATAATTCTTGGTTTTTGCAGGATGATTTAGATTTTTTAACTATAGCTTTTTGTTACATCTGACTTTTTGATCACTTTTTATTTTAATGTTTTGGGAGGTAAAAAGCACAAAAATGACTTTTTTGCCATTTTTTATCTTTTATACTATGCAGGCAAAATAACTGCATATTATTTTACGTATAAAATAAAAACACATTATACGCACTTGTTATAGGGATCCCCAAAACATCCAATATAAAGGTACCAAAATAGCTTTACTTTAGGATTTACAGAATACACAAAATACATATATGACAATTTATGGAGTCTATTTGGATATAGACACAAACAAGGAGATGGCATTGATACTATATAAACTGTGGTGAAGATGTATCAGAAGTGTCTGAGGTAAAACTGTTCTAGTTGCCCATGGACAGAATTGGAGTCCGGACACAACAATATGTATTTTGTGAGTCTATATTTTATTTTTACATTTTTGATTTAAGGAAAATATGAATTTAAGTGTTTTTTTTTTATTTCATTAACTTTGTTTAACTTTTTCTAAGTGTTTCATTAGGAAACTAAGAGCTTTTGGATGCTATGATGATGCTGCTATGAATCACAGTCAACAGAATAAAATGAATATATATCACTAATCAATGAATAACAGTTCAGCAGTTCGGATAATATGGCCCTTTTTTATCCAGCACAGAAATTCAATATGATGCAGAATAACACAATTGCATATTCCTCTTTGTATTATAGGGACATTTGAGTACTTTAGAGTGGGAGACGTAAATGTTGTTAAGGCACAATCCTTTTTAATCCATTGTTCATGTATTTCTGTATTATACAGTCGGGAAATCAGAAGATTTGGTGTGAAAGTTTCTATCATAGAGCCAGGTTACTTCAAAACACCTATAATTAAACCAGAATCAGTTGTTACTCAAATTCGTGCCATTTGGGAGAAAGCCTCAGAGGAAATTCGTAACACTTATGGACAGCAATATTTTGAAAAATGTAAGTATCAATTAAAAACAAACTGTATCTAAACTGAACCACTTAACAACATGGCCCATTTTTAAAAAATCTGATATTTAAAACTTTGGAACGCTTTAACATATCCAGGTGATTTAGAAAATGTTTACTCATGACACATTGTACATTGTATGTTAGATGAAAAATGTAGGCGATATGTTTTGCATTTATTTATTTAAAAATAAAGCTGCTTGCGTGCCTATATCTTCTTATCCATTCTGGATAAGGACCAATTTTTGGAAACATGTTTTTATATCAATGTTTGTTTCTGATCAACAAATGCAAACAAGCAAACGTCCATGTGTCAACTGATTGTATCTTTCAATTTTGGATCAGATTTTGGATCAGATATTAGTGACAGATATTGGAATAAAGATTTGGCAGGCAGGCACCACCTGTTTTGATTTTAACCCCTTAAGGACGCAGCCATTTTATAGCTTAAACCTCAGCCCCATTTTTTGTATTCTGACTTGCGTTGCTTTATATGGTTATAACTTTTGAACACTGTTACTTATCAAAGCGATTCTGAGATTGTTTTTTCCCCCACATGTTGTATTTTAGTGGTAATATTTGGCTGATAAGTTTTTAGTTTATTTACAAAAAAAGAAAAATGTTGATTTTTTTAAAAAATTTGCCATTTTCGAAATTTGAAATCATTGCGTTTTCAGACAGATAGATGTACCATCTAAATAAGTCACTGAATAACATTTTCCATTTGTCTACTTTACATTTTCATAATTTTTATTTTGACGTAACGCGGCTTACAAATCGAATATCGATTTACCATATTTTCAGAATTGACTATTTTGGGGATGAATACTGTTTTGAATGAAATTTTACATATTTAACATCAAAACCCTATATAATAAAAAAAACCTATATAATCAACCCATTTTCAAATCTGCACCCCTCAAGCTATCAGAAAAAGCTTTTAGGAAGATTGTTAACCCCTTGAGATCTTCATAGAAGAATGGTCAAATTTTGTCGGTTATACGTTCATTTAGCCCTAAAATTTACATATTTCCGAAAGATAAAAAGAGAAAACCCATCTTTAAATCTGTTCTGCAATTTCTCCCGTGTACAGAGACCCCCACATGTGGCTGTAACTTGTTTTATGGGTGCACAGAGAGGAGCAGAAGGGAAGAAGCACCCTGCAGATGCCAGGCTATAAAATTTTTGCTTTTTCGTTATTGGGGCTATGTGACGGCATTTTTTTTTTTGCGGGATGAGATGCTTTTTCCTGTGTTACCATTTTGGGGTTGTTATCCCCTATCTTTGAAAATTTTTGAGTGCAGGAGTAGAAAAGCATCAATTCTGTACTGTATTTTTTACTTTTTTTTTTTTTGGGGTGTTCACCGTATAGCTTAATAATCATTTTATCTTTATTCTATGTTTCAATACAATTACAGGGATACGTTTACGTTTTACTAAATTTGTGGGGAAAATCTATCATTTCTGCATTGCCGTCTTCCAAGTGGCATAACATTTTGTTGATAGCTTGTTTTTTTGTGGGACATGTTGTACTTTGCAACAGCATCATTCTGGAGTACATACGTTTTTTTGATCACTTTTTATTGAATTTTTTGTGGGATTGTATAGATAAAAATCATTAATTTTGGCGGGTTCTAAATTTTAGTTTTTTAACGACATTCATCGTGTGGGTTCAATAATTATTTACTTTTATTCTACGGGTTGTTACGGACGCAGTAATATTATATATGTGTAATTTGTGTTATGATTTAGATCCAGGGCTGCCTTAGAAATGATTGCCGACCCCCAAAAACGGTGCAGGGGGGCCATCGTGGGGGAAATACCCCCAAAGGCAGGTTAAATACCGGGGGTGTAACACTGGGGTGTCGGCTCTTAGTTACAGTCGTGTATCCAATGCCGATTCGGCTCAGATCTTGAGCTTAACTGGACTCAGCTCTGCGTCCGATATATCGGACTCTGAGCGCTAAGTCACTGCACTCAGCGTCCGATATATATCAGACACAGAACGCTAAGGGGTTAAATAGATAGTTGTGTATTTATGCGCATGTTGTTGAAAATGGGATTAGTTTCTAGTGTATATACCTTAATTTTCATCCATAACTTCCAGAAGATGATGGGGGTGACCGATGCTCATATTAGAAAACGCCAAGGATGCTAATGTTAGATCCCTACTCGCAGCCAGATGTATTTTAAGGAAATTTTGTCCTAAAGAAGACATCATTCCAGTGTTGAAATGTGTTGACTAAATAATGTAGTTCCTTCATCCTAATGTTAGCTTCCTTGGATTTTTTTGTCTGAGTACCAGACACCCCTTTAATTGTCTTCTGGAACCTTCCAAGCAATCCATACCGTCCTTTACACTTGGAGTTTAGGCTCAATCACATGCAGGACACTGGTTGCTGTAATACCATTTCTGGGAAAATATGCAAAGTTTTCCAGGATGGGATAAGGCAAACCACGCCTCTATTAGCTACCTTGTAAGGCAGCTCGCTTAACATCAAGCATGACCTACAAGAGGCCTTATGACATGATGCAGGATTAAAACCAAACCAGTATATCTATTCCAGAAGGAACAGGCTCCCAACTGTAGACAGCACTGTTTCGACCTAGTTGGGTCTCTTCAATACATCGTAAGGAACTGGTTTGGCTGAGTGAGAAGATTGTGAATAGGGACGGCTTCTGGAGACTGCCAGTTAAGTGTGGAGTCTTAAAGCCATGGATGCTCCACTAGGGGAGTTCTGGGAAAATATGCAAAGTTTTCCAGGATGGAATAAGAAAAACCACACCTCTTTTACAAGGTAGCTAAAAGAGGCATGGGTTTCCTTATCCCATCCAGGAATCCCCCTAGTGGAGCATCAATGGCTATAAGACTCCACAAACCTACACGACGGCTTTAATTGGCAGTCTCCGTAAGGAGAACTTTTACTTCCAAAATCATCATCCTTATACCTAGCTTGCTTTTCACCATTTTTGAGTCTTAACCATACTGCACATGTTGTTTTCCTTGTCTTCCTTCGTACAATCCTGTGACCCAATAGCCACTCTTTCTCATGGTAGCAATTTTCCAGATTTAATTTTCATCCATGGAATATAGTGCTTGAAAAAGCTATGTAACTGTCAATGCCGTAACTGATGCAACTTTCTATTTGTACACACAGATTGCCAGACAATGAGTGCAGACATGATGAAAGCAAGCACCAAGCTTCACCTGGTCACAGACTGCATGGAGCATGCTCTGACTTCGGTGCACCCAATGACACGATATTCTGCTGGCTGGGATGCCAAATTCCTCTTCATACCTCTTTCATACTGCCCAACTGTGATAGCTGATTATTTCTTTTCAGAATATTATTGTTAAATAATAGCTCAGAGTAGCATGAGCAACTAATGCGAGGAAGGGGATGGCATCCACAGTTTCATTTACCTAATGGGACCCAGTGCAATTTCTCAGATCAAGAACCACTTCCAACTTTTTCTTTGCCTGCATAAACCAGTAGTCCAGTGTGAACATGAAGAGCACCACTATTTCTGCACATCATGTGATTTCCATTTGTGAATTTTAGATCTACTGGGTAATAAAATAATACATAAAAGAGGGATCCTAAAGACTTAGATTGCAGATTAATAGATGGCTATTAGAGATGTTCCACTTATGTAAACACGTAAAGGGAACCTGTCACCACAATTTACCTACCTGAAGTAGCTGTTATGTTGTGTAGGGCCATACCAACATATGTTGCCAACACCGTTTTTATTTTCCATCTGTTCCTTCAATGCCAAAACAAAGCATGCAAGATATAAAGGTCAAAACACAACTGATATACTACGTGGCTCAAATAACTTGGCCAAGATGGATTTATATATTTGCTATGTAGAAATATAAACTTTTAAATATACAAAAAAAATGTACACAGCCCATTATATTGTTAGCAGGTCACATACACATACAACTAGGAAGAGCTAACAATACCTAAGTAAGGGTACCAGAATCAAGATCTATCTAAATTCAGTAATCTAAGTTCAGCTATACTTCCTATGGGGGTGGGGGAAGGCTTTTGAGTGTGGTATGAAGGAGCCCATGTACAGTATATATGCGTGTGGTATATAAAGCCCTCAGTGCTAGGACTCAGCAGATCACTGTCCCCGAGGCGAAACCTTACCCAGAATCCTATTTAACCCTATCTCTCCCTGCACATCCTGCCGGTTCTTTATGCTCATGCCTTTGAGAAAGCTTTTGTCCCTGCCTTGCGCTAGTGTTTGGATTTCTCATTGTGACCCCGGTACTGCATTTGACTCTGATCCTGTTCCGCCTGTCCTGACCTCCTGCTTTGTTCCTGACGTTGATCCTGTGCTGCCTGTCTCGACCTCCTGCCTGCCCCCGACCACGAGTTTGTCTGACGATTCCGTTCCTCATCCTTGGCTGCCACCGCGGACAAAGTGGCACCTGTGGAACGACCTGGTGGTACAATGCTGCAGCAAGTCCAACCCACTTTGCACCGGGCTCTGGTGAAAATCTGGTGCCACTTAGACTCTGGTCCCAGGTGTCGGCTTAGGTCATTGTCCACTGTCAATATCTAAGAATATATTCACTTTGTTCTTTCAGCGGCACAATATCCCATAAGGAACTTTTTACTTTTATAACATTTATCCCAGACAAGATTCTTAATGTATAATCAGATGTTTACTATTAAACAGATATGCTGGACACACCAAAAATCTTTGTACATACATTTTTTTGGCAGATAACGGCAACTTTCATTTGATTAATTTATCAAATTTGTACAGCCAGAAAGCATCAGATAAAGCAACTGTAAGGCCGTCAAACAAAAACAATCCAGCCCTCGATAGAACACTTCAAAAGTTCAATTTAGTCCATACTCATTAAAATAACATCAAGTGCAGGATCCTCCTGCAAACCTACGTGGTTTTAACTTTTTTCATTTAGGTCTTACTAATGGTCTAAGGCAGGGGTATGGAACCTATGTTCCGGGAGCCAGATATGGCTCTTTTGTTGGCTGCTTCTGGCTCTCAGACAGATCTTTAATAAATAGTGATGGCTGCTGTGTGTGTCTTAGACTGATCATTGGACGCAGGTAGCAATGTTACCTTTGTGCAAGCCAGGCGCCATCACCGCCATCGTCTCAGCCTGAATATTTTTTTTTTTTGCTATGACTACCTGTCTCCTGGTAAGCATGTGCTGTGGCTACCTACATAATGGGGGGCATGTGCAGTAGCTACCTATTTACTGGGTGGCATGTGCAGTGGCTACCTATTTAATGGGGGGCATGTGCTGTGGCTACCTACATACTGGGGGCATGTGCTGTAGCTACCTATATACTGGGGGGCATGTGCTGTGGCTACCTATCTACTGGGGGTATATACTGGGGCTATCTATTTACTGGGAGGCATGTGCTGTGGTTACCTATCTACTGGGTGTATGTGCTGGGGCTACCTATGTTCTGGGAGGCATGTGCTGTGGCTACCTATCTATTGGGAGGCTTGTGCTGTGGCTACCTATCTACTGGGTGGCATGTGCTGTGGCTACCAATCTACTTGGGGGGCCTGTACTGTGGCTACCTATCTACTGGGAGGCATGTGCATATTGTAGAGCTTTTACGGAATAACATTTTGAAATATGGCTCTCTCAGACAAAAAGGTTCCTGACCCCTGGTCTAAGTTAAAATAGTCCGGAAACCCCTTAAATGAGAAGCTACAAGGTGTATGTAGAAACAGTAAGGCCATGCTGACTGAACTTAAGACACTATGGGGCAGTTTTATCAAACTCTCTGCAATAGAATTCTTCACACATGTAAGATTTTTTACTGCAATTTCAACATAACATTTTCACTTTTAACCCCTTAAGGACATTAAGGCTCAGCCCTTTTTTATTTTTTTATTTGACCAGTGTCTCCTGTGGTAACAACTTTAACAAATCCCTGTGATTTTGAGTTTTTGGTGAGACATTGTAGTTTGTTAGTAGTATAATTTTGCTGATTAGTAAGTTTATTGGGGGGGTTGGTAAAAATTCTATAATTTAGGAAAACTTTGAAAAAAAATTAAATTTTCAAAGTTTCAAATGTTCTACTTTTTAGTAGCCACCATCTTTTTTGAAGCCGCCAGCAAAGCTGGCACCGATCGTGGGTGTTACCTGTAAGTGTTTGCTGCAATATGCAGCAAAGACTTACCGGCAATAGAGAGGGCTCAGCCTGTGAGCTCTCTCTATGCACCCGCAGCAAACGTGTGACACGCTATTACGTCACACGTCTGGAAGTGATTAATCTCAGTACTGATTTGCCTTGAGGTTTGCTATTGGTGGATGCCTGGAAACTCCACTCAGAGGAGTTATACCCTTCTGGCTGGAAGTTCTGAAGACTTCTATGATCATTTTGAGAGTCCTTGCTAAAGGACACACAACCTGCAGACAGCAGCCTGCTTCTGCTGTCCCATCTGAGGGTAATCCAAACCCATCATCCCGGCTGCAGCTCTGGCTACATACAATTTTGCTGCCAATGCAGCTTCCATCATCTCTAGCCCCAAGTTCCTGAATATGGCATTTGAGAACCCTTTGCATCCAAAGACTGCATCCAGCCAGCTATCTCGGACCTCAGCAGATAGGACCTCTGCCTCCTCCTGTTATTGTTGCTGTGATGAAATTTAGGAATAAAGGAACTGTAAGTTGATCTACATTCTTGTCTTTATGTGTGATCCCTGGCTGTCACATAACATCACAGGCCTCCCCACTACCATCACTAAAATTCACATGAACAAAATACAGACAGTCAACTCCTTTGCTACTCTCATGCTGAGCCTCACATACCAGCTTCAGCAAGTCAGGCACCTCTGACATGCCCTCTGCCAGTTAACTTTGTCCAGCAGATAACAAGCCTCCATGTAGATCTGTAAACTGAAAATTTAAAAAAGATATGTGGAAGGTGAAAAGACAGGTCTCATGTGTGTCAGTTGGCACAGCCATGGCAGAAATCAGAGTTCCAGCTTCAGAATTCTGACTCTTCTATTATATAAATATTACATAATTTATTATTTCACTATTTCAGTCCCGGAACTGAATATAGTAAAATAGTACAATTTTGTAGGATCGGACAGATTGCAGTGTTGCACTACCATATGTGCACTCCCTCCATGTCTGAATATCTGTGTGCCCCTTCCTGTATGCCTGTCGTGTACGCCTCTTAGTCTCTCACCCATCCTGTGCACTGGGGAGGAGTGGTTACTCCATAACCAAGCTACACAGTGCTCCAGTCTTACATTGTTTATCCTGACTTTTGTCCCCTACCTTTTCATTTTACACAGAAGGAGGGGGATCTGATAAAAGTCATAAAGTCCAGGGATCCCAAACACAGCCTGTGACATTTGTCCCTTATCATGTGGCACATTTCCTGCTCATTGAGTAAAGCTTCACTTCAATTCTCCTCCTCGGCTGTCTGTTGAGAGGTAAAGTAAGGAAATGGTTCCGAAAAATTCTCAGCATTGCTAACTGTGATTAAGCTTATTGTTTAATTCTTAGAGCAAGCAGTAGAATACTTCATAAGAAGCTCAGTGCAGTCCAGTAACTTATGTATTTCTAAGAATAGATCTGAACTTTAAGTACATTTAGCTACATATAGCTTTTATTCTCTCAAAGTCTTGCGTTTACAGTATATTCAATATTAATGCCAAATTTCAAGAATTCATATTTATATTTACATTAAAGTGTTTCCATCAAGTGTTTAAACATACAATAGGAGCATCATGAAGTCAGAATACAGACCATAGAAAAATGTTATGTCTGTTCCACTGAAAGTCTCCATGTTGAATTTCCACCCCTTAAATTCTAATTAGAGGCTGGCAAATTTTATAATTACTTTTCTCAACATAGTAACGTGTATTTTAGTGCAGAAAGACAATTGTTTTTTTACATCTGCCTCCTGGAGTTACAGCCTTTCCCAAGGCTGCAAGTAATCTACAAGCCCGAGAATCACACTTTTTGCCCTATTGTTTAAATGCCCTGCATGATACAAAAGCCACTGGCATCCATGCAAAAGAAAGGTGAGGTCAGCAACAATTGTAAAAGAAGCTACAAAATCCCAACTGGGCTAAACAATACTAGAATACATGAGACCAATATTTTCTGGAGATGAAATGAAAAGAACTGTAATATATGAATAAATACAATACGGGCTATACCAAACATTATCATTTTCCACAACACTACTTTGGCACACATAAAAACTATTTCATTAGTAAAATGCATTTTTGAGTCACCATGTCCTGAGGTATTATTTCCTGTTATGTCATATGAGTTGACATTGCCAAAAGTATCTTTTTAAGATATAAAGGACACTGGTATGCAGTTAGGGAATGGCTTTGATGGACTGGAGGACAGACAAGGACAGTGAGCCATAAGGCTACACATCCATCTGCCCCTACCTAATTTCCCAGCCAAACCTAAGTGGTAGGTGACAACTGGTCAATGTATCCTTCTTGCACTAAAATTCAGACAGAGACAAAGCCCCTGTGCTAGATTTTTTTTAATATAACTTTGCACATTCATGTTCCACGACACATTTGTCTGCACTACACCCGACCCAATACAAAGTTCTGCACTGAAAGTGGCATTCCGGTGCACAGTCGGACCGTGCACCACATTTATCATGCAGTGTCAAACAGAATTGTGTTTCACACTCTATTTTAAAGGTGCACCAAAAAGAAGTTGCCAGAGCAGTGCAGGGGAGGCAGATTGATGAAAAAAGTGTGCCATCATTCATGAATCTGGTGCACCTGCACACTTCACAGGAGAACTGCACAGTTTTTACAAAATGTGGACCATGGACTGGACAATACAGACATGGAAGAGTAGGCAACAAATAAATAGGCAAAACATAAAACAGACAAAGGGCCAAGGAATCCAAGATACAGAAGTCAAGATAAACAGCAGCTTTCTCCAAAGAAGATTTATAGCAAGTGCATGGGAAATGGCAGGCAAATATTTCATGAGATCCACAGTCCAGAAGATGTTTGGAGTAATTCCCTGACACCTATATAATTCAGACCAGCAGGGGAGAAATGTGAGTGGAGGAAGATTCTGTCCATCTTAGCTAACTTAAAGGGGTATTCCCGTTACGGCTAATTTATGCTATTGCTTGTTATACAAAGTTATACAATCAATTCCTCACAGTTTTTTTAGATCTCTGCTTGCTGTCCTTCTATAGAAAGCTTCTATGTTTACTTTCAGTGGACATAAATCTCGCCATGGTCACACAGGTGCATGGCTCGTTACTATCACAGAGAATAATCAGCTCTGTGTGTTATAACGAGCCGTGCACCTGTGTGACCATGGTCAGATTTGTGTCCACTGGAAGTAAACATAGAAGCTTCCTATAGACGCAGAGATCTAGAACAGCATGAGGAATTGAAACAGAAAGTATATTGGAAATTTGTGTTACTTTTTATTATACAAACAATAATATTAATTTGCTAATACCCAAAAATATCTACCTGTGTGAATGCCTGTAGTCCCTTCGGAACAAGATAGCTGTCCTTGGATATGACCACCCTTGCACTCTAGCAGTGGTGTCCATACATGTACTATCGAGGCACCTGACCACCTGGATTCAGCATTCATTACAACATTCAGTAACATGGAGGACATGCAGTAACTCCTGGCCATTTTATATGCAAAAATGATTTTTTTTGGTGTGTAGTCCCTCCAGTAGAGGTGGTTGTATCCAAGGACAACAATCTTATTTCTAAGGGACAACATGACTACATTTATGGGAAATTATCTTCACATGGGAACACAGTTTTTAATAACATCCATTTGAAAAATGTATATATATATTGCATATTAATTAAAGGGGTTTTCTGAGAATATGAACGTCTGATACAAAATGCTAGAAATAAATAAATATAACAAATCTCGATGTTATTCGTCACAAAATGGAGCTTAAATAGTTTGATTTTACGATTGACAAAATTTTATAGCCTCTCTAAAGTATGCAGAGTTATCACCAAGATGGCCACCACTGGAAACTACAACTCCCAAGATCCTTTAGTTCTCAGTTAGTCCTCCTCCATCTTACACTCTGCTCCCAGTGATGATGTAACAGACTCTCCTGCTCTGTTACCATAATAATGATGTGTAACTGCCATAACTACACTTCACCACAACACTGTTGATCACATGACCTGCCCAGGCAGGTGCAGGACATGTGATGTGGACATGTGACCAGCGGCCATCTTCTGTCCTGTGTCTGCTCCGCGTGGAGGAAATTAACGCACTGATTAAAGGGCCAGTAGCATTTTAATTCTCCATTGTATTGTATGTCAAAAGCATTTTTATGATAATTCCTGGAGTACTCCTTTACATGTGAATGTCCAGACCACAATACCACTTTAAAATGTTTGCAACCCAGAGCAAAATTAACAGGAGACAGACAGATGTAAATCAAATAAGAAAGCAAGGATAGGGATAACGCAGTTTTCAGACTATTAAGGACCAAATGTAACCTACAAGGACCACAATCACACTCATCAGCGCATCCTCAGCCATAATTTATGGACAGAAGATGGCACTGATGTAGGCACATTGATTTCCTTTTATTACATGCCCAGAAAAGGACACAACATAAAACAGATTTTGGGATCTGTGCCCCCCAATGTTTTTATGATTTTATGATAAGTGCTAAAATCCCAATTTCTTGTACTTCCCCAGGTCAGTCAGTTAAAATGCGCACAACACAGCTGTCTGGAGCGCTTTACATCTAAGGCTAGCATCGGTAGATGCCAGGGATTGAATATGATAAAATTTAGAGAAAGTATGGGCAGAGTACCACCCGGGCCGAGTAAGTGGTGACCTGAAAGGGGCGAGTATGACCATGGGCTGTGGCCAGCCTCCTAACGGCTGCGTTCCCCAATGTTAGAACGAGAAAAAGATATTTCATAGACTAAATCTGCTCAGAAAGTTGAACATAATATCATATAAACTCTAAAGGAGGGACATTCATTTTATGGCTACGATATACGTAGGTATAGATTTAAAGTCATGATGTACCCTAAAACAAAACCGCGTCAGTATTTCTTATGATGGCATAACGTTTAATCTGGGTTCATATCTGCCTGTACTGTTCAAATCTCTATTTGACACTTTTTCCCTACACAATGTAGTACAGGAAGTTTCAGTGTAAATTGACATGCCGCCAACATTGCTGGCTTAAAGCATGTCCTGGCATTTTCAGGGAAGTAGAAAGATCTCTTGAATTCTCCATGGCCGTGGAAGGACTGTGTAAGTACAGAGACTTTTCCTTCTATTCAGCACTTAGTACATCATTCAGAGACAAAGTGGATTTCTCACATACCACTGCTTTAAATGGCCTAATGTAGTCTAAGATGTAATAGTGTACATGAAAGAAATAGAGGAAATGTACATTTAAGAGACAGTGTAAATGAAAATGGTCACAGAACTTTTAACAAATGTTGAGTAAATCATTAGTATAAGTAAAACTTTTTAATTTATCTAATTATCAAAAAGCTTTTTTCTCCACAAATTTGGCTGCTTTCCTGTCCCCATTGTGGTTCATTGTGCATGGTCACGGTGCAGTGAAGCATGGTGCATGCTCCATGCACGTGCCAGGTGACTGCATCCCAAATTATAGAGCGATCGCTATTCTTACCCGTAAACAAAGGCACAAAGCCCATTGTTTGCAACCCACATATTGTATACAGTCACAGACATGAGGCCTAATTCATTTTTAGACACATCCAAATAAAAGCTCTATGGAGAAAAATGGAGGACTGAGTTACAGATGTTTGGTTTCCTGCTCTCACCTCAGAGACACATACAAACTACAGTTAGGATGCACTTTGGACCAAATGCATTTATGTCATAAAACCCAAAAACTTGACTACATGCACCTTATTTATGGCTCATAGCGGATGGCAATTTTATTGCATTTACTTTTGTATAACTTTATACCAGCTTGCTTATTATACTTTGGATCAATGACATTTTAAGCTAAACCTCTGTATGACACTCAGCTCCTCCTTTTTCTCTAATCCATGATGAATGCCGCTAGTGCCGCCAGGGATTTCATTTTCACTAAAGACAGGTTGCTGAAGCTTATTACAGCTGCATTTCAAATATGCCTTTCTGCCTTTTCTAAGCATTTGCAATATAATGGAATAGTGTGTTATAACTTACCTTGCACCCTGACAGAATCCTCTGTGTAGTCCCAGGGTTTGGCTGCATTTAAAAAAAACATGTGACTAGTCTGAGCTGCAGACTCCTCAACTCTCAGCCCCCACCGTTGTGTTCCTGTAGATATTCATATTGCCCGGGTAGGCTAAGATACCCTGAATAGGGGCAAAATGAGAGTGAATATTAGTATTTTAATAATACATTTTATTTATGGACAATATAGGTATTGTTCTAAATAAAACATTTTAATTGGGAGAGGGGTTTAGGGTTGAGGACTTTTGCAATAAGCTTTACTAAAGTCTGTAAAAAGAAACAAGAGTATGCAATCCTTCCAGCCTACATAAAACCTGTAATGTTGTTGTAAAGAATGCAGCATGTAACAACAAGTTAATTTGTGCAATGTGAATTCATTTCATGATGTTTTCTTTTAAAGGTGCACTTTGTACTATGTTTCATGGTGCAAGTAGTATAGATTTGTACCGTGTTAGCCATGGAGAGCAGAAGAAATCAGGCAATACCTTTTTGAAGCTGAGTATATTTGATGGTGAGCCTTCGAGAATAATATTTCTATTCGTCAGACATGATGTTATGCATGAAACTGAAAATTCACAGCATTTTATTCACATTAGGCAGTGATCATCAGAGGATATAAAACTTTAACACAACAGATTGATAAATACAGTAACATCTTATTTATGACCGAATGGCAATAAACAGACTAAACCGGTGATGTTAAGACCACTTTGTAAGGTGTTGAATCTCTGCATTAATTTATACTCCCATTCAGGGTAGGCTTCAGCTTTCAGTAGGCCCCTGGGCGATAGAGCCTCAGTGGGCCCCTTTGCAGTGAACTCATGAGGCGGCATCAAAAGTTCAGAAACTAAAACAGTTCCCTAAAATATACCCTGGTTCATCATACCAATAAGCCTCCTCATGGTTATTTTATATAAAGCCCCCTTCACCCCCATAGATTTCTTATGTGCAGCCTTATGTGCCCCCCCAGAAGCTCTGGGCCCTGGCACTTTCCCAGGTATGCCCAGTGCTGGTGCCAGCCCGGTTCCCATTCTTTTCTTTCCCTCTGTGTCTTGAACTGTTCCATTAAAATAGTAATCCACAAGTCTTCCATTGTGTGGAGAAATGTGCAGCTACTGGGAGATCTTTCCTTTTATTTATAATGTCAGATCGGTGCGAGTTCATGTGCTGATGGTGTCTCTGTCATGATTCCCAAACATAAAGTCCTGTGTTTGGACACTGTTCACACATAATAAGGTATACCACACTGGAAGACCAGCAGGAAAACATCCCCTTAATATTATGTACCTGCTGTGATTGTGGTACAGGTACATGGTCACCCGTGGGAATTTGCTGACACCTGTTTTGCAGGCAGGGTGAGGTACCATTTTCTGATGGGGGTCTTCAGACAACAAGTCGTTTAAGGTTTGGTGGTTGCTGGAAGGAGAGGAGAGACTGGAAATATTTCTGTTAGTCTTGTATCTTTATACAGAATCGGATGGAGTTCCTTCGCAATATGACGTAGGATCTTTAGTTGTGGGCTTTAGGTGACTACTAGGAGTACTCGGGCCTCCTGTTGGGTCTCCTTATATGTAAGTAAATGGTCTCTATTGATGGCTGCTGCTTTACTTACCTTATATACTTGAGTATAAGCCTAGTTTTTCAGCACAAAATTTGTGCTCAAAAACCCTAACTCGGCTTATACTCGAGTCAACTAAAAACATAAAGACAAAACTCACCTTTCTGACGTCACCCATAGGTCCTCTTCTGTCTGAGACAGAAGAGGACCTATGGGGGACGTCGGAAAGATGAGTACAGTGTTATTTTTTTTCCTACTACAGGGGCTGGGCAGGCTGTATGCTACAGGGGTTGGGCAGGCTGAATGCTACAGGGGCTGGCAGACTATATACTGGGAGGCTGTAACCAATGCATTTCCCACCCTCAGCTTATACTCGAGTCAATAGGTTTTCCCAGTTTTTTGTGTTGAAATTAGGGGTCTCGGCTTATACTCGGGTCGGCTTATACTCGAGTATATACAGTATTTGATTGTCACTTTTGGTCGGTAGCCCAACTGTAGAAATTCAGACATACGCTACAACCGTATCTGTTCAGCTAAGGTCTGATTGTATTTAGCAATCTGTTGTGTTAAAAAAAAAATTTAAATCCTTTGATGATCACTGCCTGGTGTGTATAACATGCTGGGAATTTTCTGTTTCATGCATAACATCATGTCTGCTGAAGAGAACTAGTATTCTCCAAAGCTCACCATCAAATATACTAATTAACCTCAAAAAGGTATCGCCTGATTTCTTCACTCTTTTCCTGGTGAAACACTTTTAAAGTGTGTATCTAGCTAAGTGGCAAAGTATATCTTTTAGGTCATTTTTTTATTATTATTGTGTTGCATCATGAGCAAAAACATTTTCTTACAAGTTGTAAATGTTAAAAAAACAACCCCCCTTTCCTCAAGAAGCCAACATCCCTCCTTTCCATGGTGAGAACCTTTAAAAGAAAACCATCTGTACCATTTTGTACTATATTTTTGCTTATTTTTAAGCTGTTTCTTGTATATTCTTTCCAGGAACGGTGCCATGTGGATTCTAATTCTTGTGGTCTTAGCATTAATCTACCTCTTTAGGTGGAACCAGAGACGTCTGATTCTTCCAAATCTCTTAGATAAATACGTGCTGATCACAGGATGTGACTCTGGATTTGGAAATTTAGCAGCCAAGCAGCTCGACAAACGTGGAATTAATGTGCTTGCAGCATGTCTTACAGAGAAAGGAGCTGAAAACTTAAAGAAGGAGACATCTAGTAGGCTAAAGACTGTCATCCTTGATGTTACTGACAGCCAGAGTGTGAATGCTGCAGCTGCATGGGTTTCTTCAATTGTAGGAGATAAAGGTATGCTATATCTTACACATTGCGGTGGTCATTTATCATACACCGGCGCCACTGTATGATGGGCCAACCAGCCCTTAGGCCTCTTCCACACTAGCGTTGCGTTTCACGTCAGGGTGCAATGCGTGAAAAACTGACGTTTTTGGCTGCGTTTTTGTTCCATTTTTCCTTGGAGTAATTAGCGTTTTTGCGTTTTTCACGCGCGTGTTGTTAGCGTTTTTTTTGCGTTTTCGGCGCATTTTTCACGCGCAAGTCAATGGGAGAATCGAGCATTTTTCAAAGGGACCATGGTTTTGGATTAAAATGGGTTATTTAATTGAAAAATAATGTCTTCTGATAAGTTGCAAACATCTGCGATCTATTCTTCACTGTTCCCCGTGTATATTATCTCCCGACAAGTTAGCAGATGTGAAGAACAGTGAAGAATAGAATAAAAACAGTGAACACAGTGAACACAGGATCATTTAAGAGAAAAACACAGTAAAGAACACAGTGAAGAATAGATTACAGATGTTCGGCACATCTGCTTACTTGTCGGGAGATACGCGCGGAACGGTGCGAACAAAATAGCATGTGAAGAACAATATATATGTGTGTGAAGAACAAATTGCAGATGTTTAAATACATCTGCAATGTGTTTTTTTAATTAAATGATCGTTCGCGAGCAGGGGAAATACTGTTATTCTGGTCACCTAGCAACCCTTACGTTTAAAACGCATTGCACTCGCATTGCACTTGCAATGATTGCGAATGCAATGCGTTCTTGATGCATCTCCATAGACTTGAATGGGGCGTGAAAAACGAACGCAAGCACGCGCGTGAAAAACAACGCTAGTGAAGAAAGACCCATTGAATACAATGGGACAGAGTGCAATGCAAGTTCTGCGCGTGAAAAACGCCAGTGTAGAAGGGGCTTTAGGCTGCTTAGGCGGGGGGTGTCTGCTCAGCGTTTATTTCTATGCCAAGTCCTACCTGGCGTAGCAATAAGCACAATGACTCTTCACGTGGCCACGCACTGGACCACACTCCCCACCAACCGTGCCCCCCAGGTACTCGTGATTACTTCAGGGCTTCTACACCAGTGTTTTCGATACATAAGCAAAGACAAGCACTCAAGGTTCACTGTGCCTACACGTCTTCAATATCTGTTCAAATTAATTTTCAGACATCTGTAGATTTTGCTCTGGTTTTTTTTTTAGTCTGAGTGGATTTCACAGGGTGGAGAATTGTATATCTTTCCTTAAGATTCCCCATTTGTATCCACTATTTGTTAACAATTTGGCTAGAATTAAAAACAAAACTACCTAGATGCGCCAAATCTAGTCATGGATAGACAGTTAAAGGGATATTCTCATCTTTAATATTTATGAAAAATCCACAGGATATGGCATAAATACATAATAGATAAGGGTCCCAACACATAGGTGCGCATCTCGAGAATAGGGGTCTACTGACCCCCTTTCTACAGCCAGGCTGAACTCAGAGTTTGCTCTGCTTTCACAGCCATTCTCCATTAGGGAGAGAGCACCAAAAATAGGAGAATCTTCATTGTTCTTAGGAAAGGTTACCCCTGAGTAGGTGAGAGATTTTTCAGGGCAGTGGAGTATAATGATAAATTCCTGCTGATAATGTGTTTTTTTTCATTTAATTAAAAACTTTAGTTTGCCATGCCAACAAAGGGTAAGCTTCTGGAATAGCCAGTTTCTGCTTTCTTTTACCAGGTCTCTGGGGTGTAGTGAATAATGCAGGTATCTCTGTGCCAACTGCCCCAAATGAATGGTTGACTAAAGAAGACTTTTACAAAATTCTCAATGTGAATCTGTTGGGTGTTGTTGATGTCACTCTTAAAATGCTGCCTTTGATTCGAAAAGCTCGTGGACGTGTAGTCAATGTTGCAAGCATTGCAGGTAGATTAACCATCTGCGGAGGGGGATACTGCATGTCTAAATACGGAGTAGAGTCATTCTCTGATAGCCTCCGGTGAGTATTTCCCTAATTACTCTGTCTTTATTTTGGTTCTGGCTTTGCTGACTTTCCTTTTACTGTATGTGCCTAGGTACCTCTAGTAATATGTTTGGTTATTATGGTAAAGGTAACATTAAAGAAGTTTAAAAAAATTGGTTTTCACATGTGAAAATTCAACAGATTACTGGGGGAAGATTAATTGGGGGGCATTTATTATTGGCTTTTAGTGTCCAGCTCTAAAACTATTCATCTCCGGAATTAAAACGTTCCTGCATAGATTTGTCTTCTGCAGCATTGCATCAATATGTAAGTGATAAAGGAAATCAACCGCTGCTGTACGGTGGTTTTGAGCTGATTAGCCTTTGCGCCAAAATCTAACATTACAATCTAATGTACCTCAAAATTTGTGTACCACAATAACGCACCCTGCAACAGTATTAAAGGAGTTTTCCCATTAGGACCTATCCGCAGAATAGAGCCTAACTTTCTGAGACCCCCACAGATCAAGAGATTCAGGGGTCCCATTCATCTCTATGGAGCTGATGGAAATTGCAGAGCGCCATACTTGGCAATCTCCATCAGCTCCATAGAGATGAATGCGGCAGCCCGGGCAAACACGTCCTGTTGCTCCGCTTATCTCAAGAACTGACGAGGGGTCCGACAGGGGTACATCGGACCCTTCATTCTAGTGATCTCTGTGGGTCTCATCAATGATAGCCCGACCAATCAGCAAATGTGATAAAACACTTTAATGAATACCCCCCATTTTGCAGGAAAACTGGAGGTGAAGGCACATGAATCCCCCCTCCATCCTTTTGGGTCTGGGTGTGCACAACTTGCTTAACACCAATAGCATGAAATGTTGTAGACACTTCTTAGACATGTTATGACTTTCAGGGAAGTTACAATGCTGCTTGCCAAAATAGATCTTATATAGAACACCACATAAAATAAGCCAACTAATCTGTGGAGCACTGTTACACAAGAAGGTCCAAAAGTGCAATAGATATATCATCAGCATCAGACACTGTGATATAACTTTTACAGTATAAGACTGTCTAGTCTAACTTTGAACTGACACTTAGCCAAGTTTTCAAAGCCAGGTGCCCCTTTATCTCACAAGTTTACAAATGATTTACAAATGACTTGTGCACCATAATCCAGTATGTTGCTAGTGGAGTCTTTGACTTTCCGATAACTATTGGTGGATTCTTAGAGAGATCCAAGTGAAGGTGATCTATGATAAGTTATGGAATATCAAAAGGGCCCATAAACATTTTTTCACAAAGGGATTCTTTGCTGTCCATCATCGTCAGGCTTGAGATGCCATTTAGATATAGCTAGACATAACAAAAGCATGAACAAAATGGTCATCATCCAAACTAATTATATTTATTTTTATAGCCGAGAGATGAAACCTTTTGGTGTGAAGGTCTGTATCATAGAACCTGGTTTCTTTGCAACACAAGTAACAGATGCTAAACTCATGAAAGACTGCACCAATAAACGGTGGGCTCAAGTACCTGATGAAATCCGCAGGAGCTATGGACAGCAGTACTTTGAAAAATGTAAGTGGATTCCCATGGAATTATAGAAATATTTATTTGTCTATCTCTGTTTCCGAAAGCAAAACTTTATTATTTATGCAAATCTACTTTGATGATCTTGAATGCATATAGATTTGCATAGAATAGCGACAATACTTATATATTATATATATATATTTTTGCAACTGTTTTTGGGAGACATATTTGTCTACATGCCTGATATTTGGTCATAATAACTGACACAAAAAAACTGATAACATTGATGACATTATAACAAATAAGAAACTTTTCTCAAAAATTGATCCTTGTGTTGATAACACAGAATGTAGGATTACTAGAATATATATAGAGCTATAACAAATGTCCTAAAATAATCCTTTTACAGTAGAGATATGGTCTAAAACTGTTTGTACCGGCAGTAATACAAAGTATTACAATGGATTAAAATAAGCTTTTCATTAAAAGAATTAATAAAAATTACAGGTAAATAGTTATAAATGAAAACATAGCACAAACACATGATTACACCTGAAGAACTACATAAATAACACCAGGAGATGACATTGCAATTTCGATGAGAGAGTTACCCTCCAAAACTATAATCATTAAGCTTCAAAGGACAAAACCTTTACTCCACCCTCATATGAGGTTGTGGATTCGCTGCAACAGGATGACAATGCCACTACCTCCCGGAGTAGCTCTCATTTGGGGTACTGATGGCAGCAGGTCCAGGTGGCTTAGACAATGCACAAAGGGTAAGAATATCCAGATATAGGCAAGGGTCAGGGCAGGCAGTAGTCAGGCACAGTCAAAGGTTCAAGCTGGATGTTAGAGCAGACAGTCGTAAGGTACAATACAAGGTGTAGCCCCAAGGTCAGGACACACATTTTCACAATCCGTTCAAGGCAAGCCAATCACCAAAAACAAAAAAAGAACCTCAAAGCAAAAGCAAAGTACAGTGACAATTGGATTTTCAACATTTTTTGCTGTAATGGGACCAAGGATTATCATTAAAACTGGGAGTAAAGTATAGCATTCAGAGAGCTTCACCAGAGGTCACAGTGGGCAGAGGGGTTTGTCTGTAACTAGGGATCATCTGTAAATCGAGTTTCCTTAAGTAGGGCAAGTAGAGGCATATAGTGGGATATGTCTGCGCCATAAGTTGTAAGAACAAGTCAGGAATCTGCCTGACTTATCCTTTCAATGTACCTTATATACTCGAGTATAAGCCTAGTTTTTCAGCACAACAAATGTGCTGAAAAACCCAAACTCGGCAGGGTCTGGCAGGCTATATACACTGGGGCAGAGTCTGGCAGGCTATATACACTGGGGAAGGGTCTGGCAGGCTATATACACTGGGGCAGGGGCTGGCTGGCTATATACTGGGGAGGCTGTGACCAGTGCATTTCCCACCCTCGGCTTATTCTCGAGTCAATAGGTTTTCCCAGTATTTTGTGGTAAAATTAGGGGCCTCGGCTTATACTCGGGTCGGCTTATACTCGAGTATATACGGTATGTCAAAAACGGTGTGTGAACCCAGCCTAACGTGGTGGTCGGTATCTGCCACAGCCATTGCAGTATATTGCCTCCTTCATGCCAGAATGTTTCTTCCTCTATTAGTTAACAGTAAAGTCTGTGTCTAATGCACAAACTGTATTATTTTTTGTGTGCACCAGAAGTATTTGAAATAATCTGTGTATAACCTATGCATATGTAACTATATGCACATATGTATAGTAGCATGTCTGCTATAAAAAAAAAATGGAAACTTGTTTTAGTATCGTCACAGTTTATCTATTCCCACTCTACTCCTAATCTCACAGATTCCATCTAGCTAATCATGTCAAGAATTATTTTCAAAATGATCAGAAACTCTGGTTATAACTATAGGTGGCATATAACCTCTAAGATTGTTAAATGTGGATGTATACATGATATGAAAACCGCGACAAAATATGGAAATGATAAGTATCCATAAAGACATCTCAGGCAAATAATATAATGTTAACCTTTGTCACAGATGTGACAGAGCTCAGTGTTAGATCATTATTATCTGTACCGGCAGTCCCCTACTTAAGAACACCTGACTAACAGACAACTCCTAGTTACAGATGGACCCCACTGGCCACTGTGACCTCTGGTGAAGCTTTCTGAATGCTTTACTATAGTCCCAGACTGTAATGATCAGTGGTAATATGTCTGTAATGAAGCTTTATTGATAATCTTTGGCCCCATTACAGCAAGAAATTCCAATTGTCACAAGGGCAAAAAAAATTGTCTGGAACTAAAATGATAAAATATACAGGTTCGACTTACATACAAATTCAACTTAAGTACAAACCTATGGAACCTATCTTGTACACAACCCGGAGACTGCCTGTATTGACCTTTCCACATGATGTGAATATAATATGCTGTTGTGACAAATTGTTTTTATGTTTCTATGCACAGATTGTTACAATGTTGAACTGTCTCTTTCAATGTCCAACACCAAGTTGTCTCTGGTGTCAGATGCCATGGAGCATGCTCTGACTGCTGTCCACCCCAAGACACGTTATTCAGCTGGATGGGACGCCAAACTCCTTTACCTGCCCCTTTCATACTTGCCGACTGTAATTTCTGACTTTATTATTAGTAGTATGACTCCTAAACCAGTCAGGGTTTCCTGAATATCTACTTTCACATTATGTGTATCATATGTATTCTAAACACAGGGATTTACTAAATAAATGTGTCCTTATATACTGGTGTATCTGGTGTCCTTTACTGCAACTTATATTATTTCTCCTATTTACCAAAGAAAACACTCTTCTTGCTCCGGCGCCACTTTGGTTCCCTTTGCGATCCCGGCACTCACACAAGTTGGATCTCTTTTGGGTTACAAAATAAAGGAAAAAGCAAGGCAAGGCTTTCTTTCTAAAAGTAGTGAAAACCAAAACAACCTGGTGGGAGTACTTTAGTACATGAAGACACAGCTAAAGTGTGGAAAATCATGTACAGAAACTTGGGAGTAAAAAGAAAATTTTTAACATGTATAAAATTAGAAGATATGATGGAGGACCAAAAACTCCCCAAATCAATAAACATAGCCTGGGAAAGGACTAGACTAGGTATAGACATTTCTTTCCTGGTTGTGACCTTTTCTTCCTTTTTTGACATTTGCAGACAATGGGGCTCATTTTCTAAGGGTCGCGTGCTGCACTTTTGTCAGACTGTAGAGCTTTTTCGGGGCTAAAACGGCTTGCACAGGTATTTAATAAGTGTCTGTGCTGGGATTGGGCAACGTGATGACTGAGTGAGTAGCACTTCTGCCTTGCGGCACTGGAGTCCTAGGTTCAAGTCCCAAGCAGGTCAACATCTGCAAAGAGTTTGTATGTTCTCCACACTGTGTTTGTGTGGGTTTCCTCCGGTTTCCTCCCACACTCCAAAACATACTGGTAGGTTGATTAGATTGGGAGCCCCATGGGGACAGGGACCGATTTGGCAAGCTCTGTGCAGCACTGCAGAATCTGTAGGTGCTATATAAATAAAGAATTTTTATTTTTATTATTATTGTGGCGCACAAGACCCTTTTGTGGTGCAGCTGCGCTGGCTTCCATGCAACACAAATTAGGGGTTGAGCCAGGCAGTCTGACTGATTCGGACTGAGTGCGGTGTTTAACTTTTAAATTGTGTCGCAGGCCCTATGCACTTTTTGTGACCCTGTACGTAAATGTGCCTCAATATGACTTACAGGAAAGCAATTAACTCTATGCCCAGGTTACTAAAAATCTATAGAGCAAGACTTTAGAAAGAAATAGAGTAGTCAATGCTGTACAAGAGATGCACACCTACCTTTAAAAAAAGACAAGCCACTACAAAAAATGAAAGATAAAATTCTTTATTTCATCATAAGTCTTGTGATTAAAAAGGAGAATGCAGCAGTGAGAGTCAGCATGGAGGCCAGCACAAGGCAAAATGGGGATAACGGGGGGGGGGGTGATTTTATTCCCAGATTTCAAATAGTTTTTGGGGGCCATTTTTTTTGGCTGTTCTACCATGTGCGCCTTATTTATATTTGTCAGCGCCACAGATTAGCTTCTGTTCTGACACTTGCACCAATGTGAATCCCGGCATTATTCTGAAACTGCTTGCACATGAATTTTTAAGGTGTCTCTGCCAGTTTTGTTTTATGGTTGCACTGGTTCCAACAAAAATGGAAAAATGTGCAACTAAAGGGGCGTTTTAGTAAGTAGTCTGGGTTTGCTTTGCAATTATTACTGACATGTGCCACAATTCTGTCTTCAGTGTAATTCTGCAGCATGAACAAAGTACAAAAAAAATGGTCCCCTTTCTCCACCTTGGGGAGGGTGGTGCCCCCTGTGCAGGCAATATATGGGTATGTTATTGCATTACTGACTGATGTATTTCTCCAATATTGATATCTTTGTTCTGCCTACCCTAACTTTATGATTGTGCCTTATACTTCCCTGAGGTGGATGTTGTTGCCTTTTGTGCATTGTTGTCATTTTGAAAAATGAAAAATAAAATCTTTAAAATAAAATGGTGGCCACTTCCCGAGCAGTGCAGGGGGCTCCAGATTAATGAAGACCCTGCACCAGTTTTGATTAATCTGCCGCACTCTGCACACTCCACAGGCAAACTGCACATAGTACAGCCTGCACTGGTTTTGATAAATGTGACCCAATGTGTGTGTGTGTTGCAAGCATGTGTCTGTATGTATGTATGTTCCTGTGTCTGCATGTGTTTGTTTGTGTGCAGTATGGAACCTGCGTGTATGTGCCTGCCGTATATGCCGTGTGTGCATATTTATCCATGTACATGTGTGTGTGTGTGTCACGAACCACACACACCGGAGTCCAAACACGGGGTGCACTTACTCTACGGAGTCCCAGAATTTAACCCTTAAATGGGTATTCCCATCTGCGCATTCACATTTAATTTAATTCATTTTCCATATGTAAACATTTCTTCAATTGTATGTTCAAAAGTTCCTGCATGAAGATAATTTCTCATAAATGTAGCAATGTTTTCCATTAGAAACGAGATAGCTTCCTAGGATACGACCACCTCACATTTTGGCAGCAGTGGCCAGACATGCGCTATTGAGTCCTAGCTGGCTTCGGTGTTCATTACCACAGGAACTGAACAAGGCTTTTTAGCCATTTCACTCATATAAACCCATTAAACCCCTGGCTGTGATGTCACTGTGAGAGGGAGGTCTGCATATCCCCCTCTCTTCAGAAAGGTACTCTCTGTGTCCGGGGTTTAATTGACACCCCATTACTTTTGATTGGAAGATGGCACAACTGTGCCTTTTAACTCAGTTGTCTATGTGTTTTCGATGCACTAAGAAATGGTAGAGAAACTATTAAAGGATACAGAAGTGCAGCCTTATGTAAGAAAAATATTGAAACACTGAGAATTAGGACTAGTGAAATACACAAAAGGCAGATTAAAGATAGTTACACCTATAACACATATGAAATTTGGTGAGTAACACAGAGATTATTGAGCTTTCAATATACCTCCTGATCGGACCACAGGGCTGCCATATCAACGTTCTGTGCCCCACACCCCAAAGACTGCCGGGGGCAGGGTGGAGGTTCGATCGCGTATGATTGTCTTTTATTATACAATAGTACAGCACAGTATAATATGAACATAAGAAAAAACCTGGAGCTGATATCTCAAGTAACACCCAGTTTTTACCCCTCCCCTCCGGATTTATTCCAAGTACAATCACTGTGGCAGAACCTGCTGTGTAAATAAAGCCTTAACATTTGCTCAGTGTGATATTAAAAGGTAAAGTCCACCTCGTGTTTCTCAGTTAACACAATGAACCATATCAGGTCAATTCTCCAACATATCGAACTTCTGAAATCGTACCAGAAAGGTAAGATTTAATATTTTAGTAATACCTGGTTGGTTACTATTCAGCAGTAGCAGAAAAATATAATAATTGCATAGTAAACAGACAGCGCAAAAAGAGGGATGGATACTGTCATATGAATATTAGTATGAATATTATAGCCCTCGAAGTCTGCAATTCACTTACTACATATGGTACTAGAATTCCGCTTCATGGGGAATGGAGGATGTGCCCTTTCCTCCCACTTTCATTCTGCGGTTTCAAAACCTTTGGAGGACCTTCAAAAGGTCATAAAAAGGATCTTGTGTACAGATGTACACAAGACAATTTAATAGGTAAAGGTATTAAAGGTATTCTCTGTATAAAATTTGGTGGGTGGTTTGGGTGGCCACGGGCCATCGCCTATATTATAATCTTCTACTATATTCAAAATACATGTATTTTACAGATAAATGTTGTTGCTCTGGTATGTTACTTGCTCTTCAAAGCTAATTAAAAATTGTGATAGCACACTTACATTACTATTACTTTAAACATTACTATTTGTTTTACTTACAAGTAGCACAAATGAGACATTTGTATAATATTTGCTTGCACCAAAAACACTTTCTTTTTGTGACCCCCCCACGGTATCAATATGAATGGTAACATAAATACACATACAAAAGAAAGTGAATACAATACATAACAATACATTTAAAGAAAGATAATAATACCTCAATAGATTCAATCATTATTGTGCCTTTCCCGTTACAGTTCTAGAAGTGTCTTTATTACACATTGCTTGTATAATATATCAATTTACTCGACTGAAGGATGTGAGAAACTTCTCAAGACTTGTATAAATACAATTTGTGACTTAGAAAAGCCCAGAATTATTACCAGATTGGATATTTGTAAATTACACCAAGGGCCACATTCATCAAAAGTAGCGCAGTCTGTTCTAGCACTAGTTAAAAACGGACCAAAAATAGATTCAAAACACCATGTGTGGCATCAACCTTCTGTTATCTAGTACTTCTGAACCCAGTGCCAGCAGGTGCTTTCTCCTGTGACTTCTGCTGTACTGTAAGCAGAGATGTGCTTCCCCTTAGGCAGCTCCAGGTCCTGCTGCTCTATGCCCCCCAGCCTCATACACATACCATGCTATGTGTACAGCTCTGCAGAGTAAATACTGCTGACATGCAAACTCCCCATCCCTGGATGTTTTAATGTCTACAACTTCAAGAACCCTTCATACACACTGAAACCGCATCAGCTAGAAGCAAAGGTACATGTGTTTGTAATATTTCACATGTGTGCTATAGTTATAATACATACACTATGGTCATTAGGGAACATTTGATGTTGTATGATTATCATGCGTTTTCTGATGCATATTTGTGTTTTTGTTGCGTAATAAAAGTCATTAGGGAAAACGCATGCGTTTTGGTTGTAACACATATGCTTTTATAGTTTAGATGTTTTTTCCTTGATGCGTTTCAAATGCGTTTTAAAACACAGAAAAAACGCCATGCTTGAAAGTGGCCTGAGGGTCTAGGTGCAGGAATTATCACTTGATTGGGACCCAGAGCAAACAAGAGCTTCCTGCCACTCCATTCAGTTGTGTTTTTGGTCTGTTTATCATAGTTTATCAGTTTTTGAACGCACGGAAAACACATGCATTTTTATGTGTTTACCATGCATTACTCTGTTTTAAATCCATTTCTCTTAATTTCTAAAAGTGTAAGCAGCTGTATTAACCCCTGGACGCTCTGCACCATAGCTGTATGGCGCAGAGGTGCGGGGGGTTTATGAAGAGGGCTCACAGGCCGAGTCCTCTTCATACACAGGTGGGGGTTGTTGCATATTGCAGCAAACACCCAATGCTAACAACCGCTGTCAGTGCTTGCACCGATCGTGGCTACTAACCCTCCCGATGCCATTGGCATTTAAAAAACGGCGGCAGGTGGATCTGATCCTTGCTCCCCTGAACGTCATCAGTTGCGGCAGCAATCAGTTGCCATGAAAGCCTCAGGTCGTCTTCAGACACAAGGCTGTCTGGTTACTGAAGATTTATTACAATGAGCCAGTGGCTCACTGTAATGAATACTGTGCAAAACGGTAGGAACGATCAGACCATCTAGGGTCAATGTACCATAGAGGGTCTAAAAAAATATTTAAAAAAAAGTTTCCAAAAAGTTTCAAAATATTAAAAAAGTAAAAAAACTAAAAGTTCAAATCACCCCCCTTTCCCTAGAACTGATATAAAACATAATAAACAGTAAAAATCACAGACACAATAGGTATCGCGGTGTCCCAAAATGCCCGATCTATCAAAATATAAAAACGGTTATTGCTGGCAATGACCCCCATAATGGAAAATAGCGCCCAAATGTCCGAAACGTGACTTTTACACCATTTTACATCACATAAAAATGGAATAAAAAGTGATCAAAATGTTGCAAAAACCTCAAAATGGAAGCAATAAAAACGTGAGCTTATTTCGCAAAAAATGACCCCTTACACAGCTCCGTGCACCAAAGAATAAAAATGTTATTAGCGTCAGAAGATGGCAATTTTTTTTTCTTTTTCATACACAATCATTTAACTTTTGAAAATGTGTTAAAACACAATAAAACCTATATAATTTTTTTCAGTTTCTCAGTACACGGCATGGAATGATAAATAATGCGACAGAGAAGTAAAATTTGTGACCCACAAAATAAGTCCTTACACAGCTCTGTAAGTACTCGCAACACATGCTGCCGGGATCGCACGGCCTGAACGCTGCACAACTGGGAGTGAACTCAGCATGTCAGTTGACTCCCGCGGTGCAGCGTTCGGGCCGTGCGTTCCCGGCAGCATGTGTTGCGAGTGTGATGCGAGTTCATCGCATCACACTCGCAAGTGTGGAACGAGCCTAAGGGGGTTAACATTTTCATAAATGCTTACATTTCCAGAAATGAAGAAAAATGCATTCAAACCAGGCAAACGTATGGTAAACATGCAAAAAGGCATGTGTTTTCAGTGTGTTTAAAAACGCACTAGGAACTGACCAAGAATGCACTGTATAACCGCACCCTAAGGGCGCGTTCACACGTTGAGCTTTGGTTGCGTTTTCATTGCGTTTTAAAATGCATTATAACAGCTGAGGAGAGGTGATTTGCCTAATTACATTACTATTTACATTTGTTAATGCTATGTTAATGTATGCATTAACAAAATGCATGTGTTAACATATTGTTAACACATGTGTTAACATCGCATTTCACAGAAGGCAAAGACACAGGACATATACATGCAGAGACTTATCTAATGGAAGAGACTCATTGAAAAGTGGCCCACCCCTTTAATACAACATAATTGAAACATATACAACATACATGCTGATGGGAAGGGGAATACATTCCCAGCTGTTTGTTACATAATTGCTGATTATACAGTTCAATTGTCTTTGGAATAAAGAAATTGTGAAATGTTTCTAATTGTGGTTGTCTCAATTTTATATAGATATCTCCCTTATTGTATCATATCATACATCACCAATTGACCTTAAAGGGGTTTGCCCATAAAGGAAAATTCTCAAATTTTAATCCCCTAGTGATGTTTACACAATAAAGATAATGTTTAACCCCTTACTTTACAACTTTACTCAGTTTTTATTGCTATTCTAGCTCCTATCACTCAGTAATGGTCAGTGTAAGATTCCAGTGTGTGGATGGGGACTCTCTAATAAGGCACATTGGGGCACATTTACTAGGGGCTTTGCGCCAGTTTTCTGTCAAACTTTGCACATTCTTTTAGTGGAAACTGCTTGCAGAGGTATTTAAGAAATGTTTGCACCACAAATGTATTGCATGTGACCGTTTTGTGGTGCAGCTGCATTAGGCACCATGTAACACAAATCAGGGGGAGTTCCGGTGCTCAGTCTGACCATGCACCTAATTTAAAATGCAAAGTCTGCTGTACGCCTTATGTTAAAGGTGCAACACAAAAAAGTTGGTAAACTCTGTTGGGCCAGTGCAGGGAAGCGACAGATTCATGATTTCTGGCGCACGTTCTTAATGAATCTGGTGCACCCAGCATTATACACGGGCAGAGCACTTTTAGTGTAGTTTCCTACATGCTTAGTAAATGTGTCCCATTATGATCAAGCTTGTTCTGTGAGCTGACAATGTGGTTAGATGATCAGGATACAGGTTTATATACACTTTCATCTGGCTTCTGAACATTCACAAGTATCTGACACATAGAAAGAGAGATGAAACAGATCAGAGATGAGAGATGATGAGATCCATGAGATGCATGTTACAAAGACATACTCAGCTCTGCTATATCTCACCTATAACACATACTGTCAGATCTGCTGTGCCTCCCCCTCCCCCAGATAAAGATCTTATCTGTCTGTAGCTTTACTCTGCTTAGGAGCTGCCAACAAGAAGTGTCTGTGCGTGAGCTCATCCAGGAATGAACTTTGAATTAGAGAATGTGTTATTTTATTATCCTGACTACATTTAAGAAACTTGTGTTTGTGGGAATACCACTTTAACAATTCACCAGCAGTGCATTGGCGCCCTAGGCAGGTACCTACTCTCCCCTACCCCTCCTTTGCCCTGACCACAGCTGTAGAGCAAGTATTTAGAGAGAATGTCGGAAATGCTATATTTTATATTAATAGCTTTTCCTTTTCTTAATTAGCTCTTTAATCATGTGGCTCGTTGTGTTGGCCCTAGTGGTTTTGCTCTTAGTGTACAGATGGCACAGACAAAGTCGGATATTGGAGAATCTCTCAGATAAATATGTCTTCATCACCGGATGTGACACTGGATTTGGAAACTCACTGGCAAAGCAACTGGACAAACGTGGAATGAAGGTTCTAGCCTCTTGCCTGACAGAGAAGGGGGCTGAGAACTTGAAGAAGGAGACCTCGAGTAGATTACAAACTACAATATTGGATATTTCTGACAGCAAGAATGTGAGCTCTGTAGCCGAGTGGGTGTCTCATGTTGTTGGGGACAAGGGTAAGTCAAATAAATCCCTAGGTACGTACTGCAAATTTGGACAAACTTAAAAGCAAGCAAGCCTTTTACCATGAAAAATCTATCTTATCCACCAGGAAATGTTTTATAATTAGATAAATGGAGCATATTGATATACTAATACCAAGGTATGTAACAAAAATAGGTATAACGATACCTATGGCTAAACCTCTTATAATTACTCAACCTACAAGTAGCTCAACAGGCAAGGAAAGAAGCCAAATATGATAAAATATAATATTTTATTAATTCATTTAAAATGTATCAAGAACAAATAAAATGTGAATTTACAAAAACAGTATTCAGGAAAAGATCAGAAATGATGCGACTGACAAGTGACATATAACACAATAATTTGACGATACAAAAAGGGAATTGCATAATACTATAAATCATGATTGAAAAATAAATAGATTAAGACAATTCATTGTAAAGTAATGTAGGCACTAATCACACAATAATTCATGTATGCCGCAGTGCAAATAAAGTGCAAATGCCAAACAAAAGAGTTCAATGCATACCCATATTTGTAAAACACAAGCAGTGTTTTACGTCGGGGAAGCATATTGATATACTGTAAAAAAAAAAAAAAAAAATCTCACTCCTCACTATTGGAAATCCTTTGTTTATCTAAGCTAAGGAGTCTAGTGGGTGCTCCTATTGCATGCTTCATAGCCATCTCTTTATGGATGCTCATATAAGCAAGGATACGGAAGCAAATATTAAAGAAAATTTACCATCAAAATCCATCATCAGCACTTACTCATAGATCCAGGCACCATGACTCTGGTAATCTTCTCATATTTGTTATCCATGCCCTCCTTCCTTCTAAAATCAACTTTTGAAATTATGCTAATGATCCTTTGTGTCATGTGTGTTCCTGCAACCCATATCCCTATGCCCCTGGAGTCAGTTTGCAGCCCCACTCACCTTTTCTGGCTCCAGCGGCGGTCTCCATGGTTCCCATGCTCCAACGTGTGGGCCCCCGTCTCCAAGTGCACACGCGCACCGGCTCTGTAAAATTTAAAGGGCCAGCTCTACAATAATTGGCGCTGGCCGGCCGCCCGCCCTGATAAATTGCCAGCCCCTTCCTGTGTCCCTTGCAAGATTTTTGAGCCTTGTGCCTTAGTAACAGCTTCTTCCTATGTCCTGTGCGTTTATAGTGATTTCCCCTCCTGACTTCGCTCCCATGCCGCCTGCCCGCGACGTCCATGACTCTGATCCCGTCCTGCCTGTCCTGACCTCCTGCCTGTCCCTAACTCTGTCTCTGCCTCCCGATTCTGCACCTCACCTTGGCCACCACCAGGCCTGCAACAATGCAGCGGGGGGAAAATGCTAAGGGTGTGAATTGAAACTAGGTTGCACCACATGAATATAAGTTAGCACCTCTGAGGACGCATCCTAACACAAAACAAAGGATGCAGAAAGGAAACTATTTTGACGTTTAGGCTACTGTCCATCACCAGCGCCTTTTGTTTAAGTCTAGAGCAGCTAAAAATAGCACTTTCTACTAGACTATCTGTGGCTCGCTTATCGGGACAGTGCAATAAAAAATCATTACCAGACACTGCACCGTTAAAGGACCAGAATACTAGTCCAATTTGCTGGCCAACGCCTGAATAATGTACAGTTTACATATTAATGAGACTAGTCTGATACAATTTTAAATTAATCCGAATAAAGTTTAATTATGTTTTAAACATTCTAGTCAGGCAGGAATTTTTGATAATTGTTAATTCAGATGGACGTAACTTTGATATTACTAGTGTGTACGCATACTTAAGTATTCCTTGTACCATTGTAATTGGTTGGCAGAGAATAGGTTACATTGAAACTACACTGCAAACCCATAATGGCAACAGTGACAGCCGCAGTCTGTGGTAGGACCTGCTTTAGGTAGTGTTAGTACTTTCCGTTTTTTTTCTACAATTTGCTGGATGGCAAGTGGACGAGCTAATGGGTGACAGAACCACAAATCCTATCTGTAGCAGGAGGGGGAGTAGTGATTGTTCAGTTGGGAGGTTGGCTTTGGCCAGATATGTCTGTCTGCTGCTGACAAGGGGAAAATAGAGACCAAGGGGGAGAGCTGAAGTGTGAGAGAAAATTCACCATGTATTCAAAGGGGAAGTTGTACCACGACCATGTAGTAGCTTTTGGCTTGGCCTAGATGTTTTAGCAGAAAGCTCCCTATCTTACAGGAGGGGAATAACTCAAGTGCCATTTGGGAAAGCCAGGATTAGGTTATTGTCGGGACTAACCAGCCTACCACGTGTAGTGTAAAACTGAGGTTTCAGAAAACCATTTATCTCTCCACCAACAAGCACCGTTACCTATTCCGCCAGTATTAAGATCTATGTGTAACTGGACTGTATAATAAGTTAGTTATCAGTAAAAGAGTTATTGTTACAATGCCTCATCCATGTCTCCCTGTTGTCTGGCCCCCTTGCACCTCACCATAATCAAGGGCCATCTTGCCGGACAACAGTATCAAGGTTGGCCCCCAGGGTGAACTACAGGTCAACACTGCTGACTATCACAAACATTGGTGCAGGCACCCTAAAACCCCTGAAGTGGCCCCCAAAAGGGAGAGATTACAGGGAAGCACCAGAGAGTAGTCAGTTCCTCTGAATGCCTTCATGTCCACCTGAGACCGTGACAAGTCAGTAAGCAAGGCTATGATGCTCCATGTTAGTGATATATTCCTTTACAGCGGCCATTTTGGCCCAAGAGAACCAACCAGATGCCATTTTAGATCAAAGCGGACATTTTAGTATTAGCCAGAGGTCATGCTGAGCATTGTCCAGCTAATGTCATGATTGAGCCATTTTTGTGCAACCTGACTGTAAAAGTTTCTCCTTGACACATGTGAGACTGTTTTCCTTCCCCTTATCATGTTTTGGTTAGCAAGAAGCTGTTGTAGCCATTCTCTGTACATTTTGTAGCTGGGATAATATAAACAGGTCTGTGATAAAGGCCTCTGAGAATACAGTGCACAATTTATTAACCTTTTCGGAGAACGTCCTGGTAAATTCATTATGACCAATAGCATTGCAGTATTCTATCTCCTTGTCACGCCCTCCTCCCCCCCTATGCTGGAGATTCTGTATTTGATATATGCGGCTGAGCGCTAATAAAGATTGAGGAGATTGTACATTTACTAGGAGACTGGTGTATCTTAGTTTTGTGCTCTCGTCCCAGTATCGGGCAGCCATGAAAGAGTTAATTTGAAAGTCACCTATACAAGTGATAAGGGCGGTTAAATCCCTAAATACATTTCTCTGACACTTCACCAAGTCCAGCCATCCCACAGGTAACAGCACCACTCTCATCCTGCAATTCGTTGTATCCCCTTAACCCAGAACTTAGCACTTTACACATAGTGGATAGTAGCCTTAACACCTACACACTTTGCTACTACTACCAGCATCATCCTCTCCTCTGTCCCTCTCACACTCTTCCACACCTCAGGACCCTGCATTACAATAAGCATTGGAAGTCTCCCCTCCCTCTGCACTTTCTGCTCACTGTAACAGCCCGTGATGCTGCAGGGGCTCAATCCCCCAATTACTCCTAATTTATTTCCCCAACAAGTGGCAACTTTATATTCTCTAGAGCCCTAACTGCCAACATTATAGAGTTACTGAAACGTGATACTGATATGATAACCATGTGTTTTGTGTATACTGTAATAAATACTGTGATCAGATACTGTGTCTTTTTGCATTCAAAATTATATTTTTGTAGGACTCTGGGGTCTAGTGAACAATGCTGGAATACCAGGTCAATTGGTTCCCCTTGGATGGCTGAAAAAAAATGACTTTCTCAAGGTTTTAGATGTGAACTTACTGGGGATGGTTGATGTGACACTATCGTTACTGCCACTGGTCATAAAAGCCAAAGGAAGGATTGTTAATGTCTCCAGTGTTATCGGCAGATTGCCTGTTATTCCAGGAGGTTACGCTCTTGCCAAATTTGGTGTAGAAGCCTTCTCCGATACTTTAAGGTGAATAAGCTGAATATATTTTTATTAAAGAGATATTTGCACCACGATTTACCTTACCCCCCTGCAGAAGAACATACGGAGTACTTCGGCCAAAAAAACATTCCATTGGCCCGTTGTGGCCCATTGTGGCCCATTAGAAAAAAAAAACTGATCAAGCGCCGTACCCGTTAAGAAATAGAACTTGTTCTATCTTTTTCGGGTCAGGCAGCTGACTCATGTATGTGACAATGGAATCAACAGCAATGTGCATGAGCCTTAAGTACTAAATGTTGAGATGGGACAGGGCTATGAAAAAATAGCTAGCACGTACCCAAAATATACATTCATCAGCATGAGGGCTAACTTCTTTGTTGTTTAGGGCTCTGTCCACACATGTATGATTTTATTATCCAACTCTGTGTACCCTTGGTATCACTGACCTGCCCGCCCATTTCATGTATCTCATCATACCTCTCCATACGGACGTTCAGTATCTATCACTCTCACCACTCTTCACCCCTTACCCTCTCCGTCCCTCAAGTCTGTCCTGGGACTCCTAGCCTAAGACAGCTCATTAAGTCCCACAGCTTTCAGTACCACTCCTATGCAGACGCACAGATCTATATTTCTGTCCCAAAAATTTCCTCTATACTAGCCAGAAACCCAGAGTGTATATTAGCCATATTCTCCTTCTTGTCTTCCCATTTTCTAAAAACTCAACATGGACAAAACAGAACAAATAATCTTTGTTCTCCACCTAACACATCCCTCCCACCAGCCCTAACAGTCACAATAAATGGCTCTACACTTTTACCAGTCTGCTGCTTTGGAGTCATCTTTGGTTCATATACATTTTTTTTTTTAAAGGAATTTTTGCAGCAAATATGCTGTGTCTTTATGCACTAAAAATGTTCTGATTAGTACATAATGAAACAAGCATGTCATGCTGATTGTAGATGTCCTTTAACTGCTCTTCTCCTTCACCTCATATCTCCATCTACCCTGACATATAGATTGTGAGCCCCATGGGCAGAGTCCTCCCCCTACTCATTCCAGATCTCTGTAATTTTTGTATTTGCATTTGTACTTGTCTTTATATAATGTATGTGAATCCCTTATTGCTTTACAGCACCATGGAATTAAATAATAATAATGATTAATATAATTACTATACAGTAAATCAGGTGCAACTGAATATTTTTTCCTTGACATCTAAATTCCTGTTATTAGGCGGGAAGTTAATGATTTTGGAGTAAAGGTTTCCATAGTTGAGCCAGGGGCTTTCAACACCAACATACAATCATTTTTAACTGTAATTAAGAAAAATACAGAAGATAAATTTCATTTGCTGCCAGCTGAGACCAAGAATATCTACGGAGAACAATATCTAAAGAAATGTAAGATCATATTAAACTCTACCGTAGAACATTGCTTTGTAAAAAAAAAACATTGATTAATGTTGCAATAACACAGATTGTGGTTCTCGGGCTGCAAACTATGGATATGTAGTCTGTATTTTGCAGCCAGTGCATCTGCAAAAAGATTTGTGTTATCCATGTGTCATCAGTTTTTGCGAAACCACAAAAAAATTGGAAGACTGGCAAAAATTTTACTAGTTTATGCTAATCTCTTCATGGGTCACATGGTTGTGTTACCTAGTGAAGTGATTTGCTAATACAAATGGTTTATTAAGGGGACTGTACATGGAAATATAAATATAGGGTAAACTAAGAGACATGAAAAAATAAATATATACAGGGAGAGGGAAGAGAATGAAGTGCCTTGTTATTTGTTATCTATGGTACAAACTTTTATATACCAGCCACACGTAGACTTGTAACCTACGCATAGGCCTGGAAAACTGCAACTACTACTGTCTTACCCAATTTGGACATGGTGTACAGTTCATTAGGTGACATCCTTTACTCCAGAGATATCATTATGGGAGATCAAACAAAACTGTACTAGAAGGACAGGTTAAATAAGATTTTGCCATGATGGCTTTGAACCTCCAGTTAAAATAGAACTGATACCCTTACATTATCCCAAGTCATAGCATGCAAACATATTATTTATGATGAAGAATGAGGGACAATATGATTCTATCAACACCACACCAATGCCCATCGACATTAATAGGAATGGAACTTCTTATATGGATATACACTGGATAGGTATACAATGCAACTTGGTCCATAGTAAGTATTAAAAAAAATGCAATGCAATGTAAATTCACTGTAAATAAGATGTAACATTTCACTGAGATTATTTGAATAAATAAGCACATTGTACAGTTTCCATTACATGCTTTGATATTTTACCATTGCAGATTTACAAAATATAGATGAATTGTCTACAAAAAGTTCTTCCAGGATATACTTGGTAACAGACTGTATGGAGCATGCACTGACCGCCTGTCACCCCTGGACAAGATACTCTGCTGGATTAGATGCCAAACTATTCTACATTCCTCTTTCCTACCTCCCAACATTCATTACGGATTATGTGTTATCACTGTATGCACCAAAACCAGCTCAAGGAATGAAGTGATGTCCAGCAGCAAATAGGTGGGTGAAAGATTCTTTGACCTGTGTGTAATACATAGAGAAAATTTGTCAACGTTCTGTTGGGGTCCCAAGATCAGACACTGTGACTGTTATCTACCCAGGGGAATCTGGACTTTTGCAACGCGGGGGCTCCTTGACTATTGGCTACTTGAATATTGGCTACTGGGATGTACGTGACTACTGGCCACTTAGGGCTACATAACTATAGCCCATAGTAGGCTGCATGACTATTAGCTACCGTGGGCTGCTTGACTATTGACTACTGGGAGCTCCGTGACTGTTTCACTACCAGAAAGGATCTGCATGTTGCAGCAACGTATAAGATGGGGAGACATATATACTCTATGGGGGTTATTTATCATTGGTTTTTCTGGGCACAAATGGCACAGGGAAATTCTCACCAATGGAAAATAGAATCAATAAAAAAACAGATTAATAAATCTGTTGGCTATTGCAAAATTTTGTTGGGCTGTGCAAGGCCATATTTATGACTTGCAGCTTTATTTTACAAATAAAATTTCTCAAAGTCACTGTGGTCCCCTCCAGTGTATGTTAAGCACATTCAAACTTTTGCAACCACACTGCCAAGAATGGCATTCATTGCATTACATTGATATATGATACATATCAGCTGCTTCTCAGTTAAACAGCATCACAGAGACTGTAAGCATTACAGTATAAAAGTGGGGAAGAGGAATATTGTATAGATATGGTAACAGAACCAAGCATACTCTATAAATATTAAAGATAAAGATTACCTTTTAGATATGATAACAAAAACAACTTTAACTGTATACCGTATATACTCGAATATGAGCCGACCGAGTATGTGCCGAGACCCCTAATTTTACCACCAAAAACTGGGAACACCTATTGACTCGAGTATAAGCCAAGGGTGTAGTATACAGCTAGCCAGCCCCCATGTAGTGTACAGCCAGCCCCCTGTAGTATACAGCCAGCCACCAGTAGTATATAGCAAGACAGCCCCAAGTAGTATACAGCCAGCCCCATGTAGTATACAGCCAGCAACAATTAGTATAAGCCAGCCAGCCCCATATAGTATAAAGCCAGCCCCCATACAGTATACAGCCAGCCCCATATAGTATACAGCCAGCCCTCATATAGTATACACCCAGCCCCCATATAGTATACAGCCAGCCCCATATAGTATACAGCCAACCCCCATATAGTATACAGCCAGCCCCCATGTAGTATACAGCCAGCCCCCATGTAGTATACTGTAGTATACGGCCATCCCCCATACAGTATACAGCCAGCCCAATATAGAGTACATCCAGCCCTCATATAGTATACAGCCAGCCCCCATATAGTATACAGCCAGCCCCCATACAGTATACAGCCAGCCCCATATAGTATACAGCCAGCCCCCATGTTATACAGCCAGCCCCCATGTAGTATACAGCCAGCCCCCAAACAGTATACAGCCAGCCCCCATATAGTATACAACCAGCCCCCATACAGTATACAGCCAGCCCCATACAGTATACAGCCAGCCCTCATATAGTATACAGCAAGCCCTCATATAGTATACACCCAGCCCTCATATAGTATACAGCCAGCCACCATACAGTATACAGCCAGCCCCATATAGTAAACAGCCAGCCCCTGCCAAGCGCATAAAAAATAAAAAACTTAATACTCACCCTCCGGTGTCCAGATCCTTGGCGTGGCTCCCGACCTTCGGTGCGAGGCTCACGATCTTCAGCGCAGTTCCTCTTCTCTCTTCTTTCTTCTCTAGCCGGCAGAGTTGCGTCCACGTTATCTGCCAGCGGGTGCACACTATGATGTGGCTAAAACTGCTGCTTAAACTGCTTAGCTTAACCTTGCTATCACAAGGATACAAACCCTAAAAAATTAGCACTGTTAAAATAATAATCTAGAGTTACTGAGTATCTACCGACTGCTATTTTTTAGTCTCGTCCCCCCCACCCCACCCCGAGAGATATGGACAAAAAGGGAATAATAAGTATCCATAAAAACATCTCAATATAATATTGACCATAGTCATATGTCAAAGAGATTTGGCCTTGAGTTTTTCCACACAATGTGAAATGTTAAAATAATACTGTGATACTTATAACAAATATTTTTTCTATTTCTATGCTCAGGTCGCAACATTCTTGAACTGTCTCTTTCAATGCCCAACTCCAAGTTGTCTCTGGTGACAGATGGAGCATGCACTGACTGCTGTCTCCCCCAAGATATATAATTCAGCCAGATGGAACAATAAATCATTGTTTCCTGAATACCTCCATTCACAATAAATGTACCATTTCTATCCTAAGCAAAGGACATTACATAATAAAGGCGTCCTTATATAATGATGTACAGGTGTCCATTACTGCAACTTACAGCAATTGTCCTATTTGCCAAAAAAAATCAGAAGATTCACAAGTAGGTCTAGGTTCATAAACTCAAGACTAACACACATGTTCTATAAATACAGCACCAGAACCAATTTCTGCACATAACACAATACCAAAACAAAGCTCAATTCATAAATGAAGCACCAGAACCAGGCTCAGTATACAAATATTTAGGGTTATCAACCTGCAGACTGCATTGGTGGCAGGGTTGGCTGCAGGTCTCAGTAGCCCCTGGGCAATAGCCCATTTGCAGTGAACTCATGTGGCAGCATTAAAAATTAAGAAACTAAGTAAAATATTCCCTAGTTTATCATTCCCAAACAGCCCTGTTTATTTACATACAAGTGCGGCACGGTGGTTAACTGGTTAGCATTTCAACTTTGCAGTGCTGGGGTCCTGGGTTTGAGTCCCATCCAGGTCAACATCTGCAAAGAGTTTGTATGTTCTCTTCGTGTTTGCATGGATTTCCTCCCACTCTCCAAAACATACTGGTAGGTTTCCTCCCACTCTCCAAAACATACTTTTAGGTTGATTAGATTGTGAGCCATATGGGGACAGGGACAGAGATGTGGCAAAATCTTTGTGCACTATATAAATAAAGAATTATTATACAACCACATCATGGTTCTAATATATACAGTCCCCCATGGATTCATTATATACAGACCCCTCCCAAATCACTTCAAGGATGCTGGTGACTGTGATTCGGCCGCTTGGGCCCCCAGCAGTTCTGGGCCCTGGCACTTGCCCGGGTATGCCTGGTGCTGGCGTCGGCCTTGACTGGAGGATGCTGCCCTGATCTGGTAGTTACAGAACAAGAATGACTTGTCTGTAAATAGGTGTATTCCCAGTGAAATTATAATTCAAAATTAGCATTTTCTCACAATTTTGGATCATGCTTTTGTATTCCTCTGTATATGTAATAGTAGCTTAATAGCTAGGCATAACAATGTCTCCCGTCACAGGGATATGCAGTCACCACTGACAATGACGAACAACGCCTGATTGACAACACAAATACTAATTGTAGTGGTATTGATTGATTTTAACTAATAAGTGCACAGGATTCCATGGCACTCAATTTATGGCTGTGCACTGCACAAGAATGGATGTGTACTGCCACTGTAGCTCTATAGGTAAATTGCATTACAATAAGACTTCATGTAGCTCCTCCTCAAAGGATCTCACGTGTAGCACAAGCATTTACTGTAAATCTAGGGACTCACATATGACTTTGATAGGAGTTCTCTTTCAGTTTCTTATTCTAACTTACCCATTTGACAGCTTCTTACAGCCAAGAATTTGCAGATTTTGAAACATAAAAGTTTTTAGGTTCCTCAATTCATCATCATCTCCTATACCTTCTTTAAACAAACTTTATACTGTTCTCTCACTCCAACAGGATAGTAATAATATACCTCCACAATATCCAATATAACAATGGTTTCTCCACAATACCCAATATAGCAATGGTTCCCCCACAATAGCCAATATAAACACAGTGCTCCCACAGTATTCATTATAGTCATTGTGCCCTCACAGTACCCAATTTAGCCACAGTATCCCACAGTGGCCAATTCTGACCTCAGTAGTCAATATAGTAACAGTGCCCTTTTTAGTAGGTAATATACTACAGTTCCCCCACAGTATCCAACAGTCACAGTATCAGATACTGGGTCCTCATAGTACCATAGCCAAAAGTCACAGTGCCCCCACTTTGGAGAAGCCAATAGTGATACCCAATAGCCAAACAAAAGTTAGTACTCAGCTATCTGCTGCCCATAGCCAGTAAAGCCTAGCACCCAGTGGAGAGGTACTCTGTAATGTTATTGTGGTGCCAGGACCCAGGGGGCCAGCTTCTTTCATCTGACAGGCTGCAGGCTCACTGAGGCCTGTGATATGGTGTATGGCAGAGCAATGAGACATAGGCCCCGGTGATTTGGGGGATATGGATCACATTCAGGCTTCTCCCCATTCCTCTGAACTGGCTGCAAATTTAACAACTGCAGGGGCGTAACTACAGCGGTAGCTATGGGCCCCGCAGTGTCAGGGGGCCCCGTCATTCGACCTGCTGAGCGGAGGACAGACACTTGTTCTGGCGGGGGGGGGGGGCGAGCGGAGGACGGCCGCTTATTCGGGCGGGGGAGGAGGGAGCGCAAGCGGGGTTACGAGCAGGTGGGGAGGCCTACCCATGCAGCAGGATGGGCGAGCAGGGAGGCAGGACCTGTGCCGGGGGGGCGGACGGCTCAGCCATGCAGGGGGATATGTGGGGAGGCGGTCACCTGTGTCGGGTCGGGCAGACGGCTCAGGGAGATGGCCGCTGAGGAGGGAGGTGGCGGCTGAGGAGTCAGGGCCTGGGGGGCGCAAACTGGTGGGGGCCCCCTGGGGGGGCAAGATGGTGGGGGACCCGGGGCTTGAGCCCCGGGATCCCCGCCTATAATCTGGCCCTGAGTATGACCATGGGCTGTGGTCAGCCTCCTAACGTCCTGGCCTAAACCCATGGCGCTGTGTTCCATAATGTTAGAACGAGAAAAAGATATTTCATAGACCAAATCTTCTCAGAAAGTTGAACATAATATCATAAAAACTTTAAAAGGGGGGGACATTCATTTTATGGCTACGATATACATAGGTATAGATTGAAAAAACCGACTCATAATTTCTTATGATGGCATAACGTTTAATCTGGGTTCTTATTTGCCTGTACTGCTCAAATCTCTATTTGCAACTTTTTTCCTACACAATGTAGTACAGGAAGTTTCAGTGTAAATTGACATGCTGCCAACATTGCTGGATTAAAGCATGTCCTGGCATTTTAAGGGAAGTAGAAAGATCTCTTGAATTCTCCATGGCCGTGGAACAACTGTGTAAGTACAGAGACTTTTCCTTCAATTCAGCACTTACTACATCATCATAGTACCATCATAGTATATAAGGCTGGAAAAAGACGCAAGTCCATCAAGTCCAACCTTTCAGAATTAAATAAATGTTTTATCCCCATAACCTGTGATATTTTTTCTCTCCAGAAAGGCATCCAGGCCTCTCTTGAAAATGTACATAGAGTCCGCCATAACAACCTCTTGCTCTTACAGTAAAGAACCTTTGTCTATGTTGATGGTAAAATCGCCTCTCCTCTAGGCGCAGAGGATGCCCCCTTGTCCTGGTCACAGGCCTAGGTATAAAAAGATCTTGGAGAGATCCTTGTACTGTCCGTTCAGGTATTTGTACATTGTAATGAGGTCTCCCCTCAGTCGTCTTTTTTCTAAACTGAATAATCCCAAATTTTGTAATCTGTCATTGTATTCTAATCCCCCCAGTCCCCTAATAATCTTGGTTGCTCTCCTCTGCACCCGCTCCAGCTCTACTATATCCTTTTTATACAGTGGTGCCCAAAACTTTTCAGCTCCAGTTTTACCAAGTAATTGACCGTTTAGAACATAATTATACTTTTTGTTTCCATGGCCCAAGTGCATAACTTTACATTTATCTACATAAAACCTCATTAACCATTTCTCTGCCCACTCCTCAAGCTTCCACAAATCCCTCTGTAATGCTAAACTATCGACCACAGTATTTATTACTTTACACAGCTGCAAAGTATTATCTGCAAATATTGAAACTTGACTGTGTAAACCCACTACAAGGTCATTAATAAAAATATTAAAAAGAAGTGGCCCCAATACTGACCCCTATGGCACTCCACTGGTAACGTCAACCCAATCTGAGAATGTGCCATTAATGACGACCCTCTGTTTTCTATCACTAAGCCAATTACTTACCCAAATACACAGATTTTCTCCTATTCCCACCAGTCCCATTTTATATACCAACCTTTTATGTGGCACGGTGTCAAATGCCTTTGAAAAGTCCAGATATACAACATCCACAGCATCTCCCAGATCCAGTCTTGAATTTCCCTCCTCATAGAAACCAATCAGATTAGTCTGACAGGACCAATCTCTCATAAACCCATGCTGACGCTGGGTTATAAGGTTATGCACAGTGAGATACTCAAGGACAGCATCTCTAACAAACCCCTCAAATATTTCCCCACCACAGATGTTAGACTCACGAGTCTGTAGTTTCCAGGATCGCTATTTGATCCTTTTTTGTATATTGGTACCACATTTGCTATGCGCCAGTGCTGTGGAACATAACCAGTCCTCAGTGAATCTTCAAATATTAAAAATAACGGTTTGTCTATCACGGTACATAGTTCATGCAGAACCCGGGGGTGTATGCCATCTGGCCCCAATGATTTATCTATCTTAGTGGTTGCGAGGCGGCACCGTACCTCTTCCTGGGTTAAACTGTTGACATTCCAAAAAGAATTTACATTATTCCTCATTGTGTCTTCCACCAGGGGATTTTCCTGGGTAAAGACCGTTGAGAAGGCGACATTCAGTAGATTGGCCCTTTCCTCATCATCTTCCACCATGACTTCCATGTTATTTCTAAGGGGACCCACACTCTCTGTTTTTAGTTTCTTATTATTTATATACTTGAAAAATAATTTGGGATTATTTTTGCTCTCCTTGGTAATTTTTCTCTCAGTCTCTATTTTTGCAGCCTTTATCTGCTTTTTACAGGATTTATTTTTCTCTCTATAATCCTGTAATGCCTCATCGCTACCTTCACGTTTTAGCACCTTAAACGCCTTATCTTTCTCGCTTATTGCTTTCCTTACATTGGCTGTTTCTTGTTCCTCTTATGCTTTTTCCCATAAGGTATGTGTTTCTCACAGGACTTTTTCAGAATATATGAGAAAAAGTCCCATTTTTTTTGGGGGGGGGGCTTTTGTCTTTGAGAACATTATCCCAGTCTATGCCTTTAAGGTCTTCCCTTAGTTGCTGAAACTTTGCCCTCCTGAAGTTTGTAGTGTTGGTTGCCCCTTCCCTAACGTTCTTAGTAAAGCGTAATACAAAATCAATGATATTATGATCACTATTCCCCAGGTTCCCCCCAACCTGTAGTTTTGATACCCTATCAGGTCTGTTGGTTAGGATAAGGTCCAGAAGTGCCCCCCCCCCCCCTCTTGTTGGCTCCAGGACTAGTTGCGACAGGTAATTGTCTTTTGTTGTTGACAAGAACCTGCTGCCTTTGAAGGACCTGCATGTTTCTGCCCCCCAGTCAATATCTGGGTAATTGAAGTCCCCCATGATAAGTACTTCACCATGCTTTGAAGCCACATCCATTTCACTTATCAGCATTTCATCTGCTGCCTCCAATGTATTTGGAGCCTTATAACAAACCCCTAGTAATATTTTATTATTCTTTTTCCCTCCCCTTATCTCCACATTTGCATTTGCGTTACTGATGTCATCTCGCAAGACAGGCTTGAGGCAAGAATTCACATATAAACAAACCCCTCCCCCTTTTTATTTATATGATCCTTTCTAAAAAGACAATTACCATCTATAGTAACAGCCCAGTCATAGCTACTGTCCAGCCATGTCTCGCTGGTACCCACTATATCATATTTCCGCTCCAACATCAAGAGTTCCAGTTCCTCCATTTTGTTTGTGTACATACACTTTATATGGTTTTCCCTGTCCGTATTCCTTTTGTTCTTATTATTCAGAGATAAAGCGGATTTCTCACATACCATTGCTTTAAATGGCCTAATGTAGTCTAAGATGTAATAGTGTACATGAAAGAAATAGAGGAAATGTACATTTAAGAGACAGTGTAAATGAAAATGGTCACAGAACTTTTAACAAATGTTGAGTAAATCATTAGTATAAGTAAAACTTTTGAGTTTATCTAATTATCAAAAAGCTTTTTTCTCCACAAATTTGTCTGCTTTCCTGCCTCCATTGTGGTTCATTGTGCATGGTCACGGTGCAGTGAAGCATGGTGCATGCTCCATGCACATGCCAGGTGACTGCATCTGAAATTATAGAGCGATCGCTATTCTTACCCGTACACAAAGGCACAAAGGCCATTGTTTGCAACCCACATATTGTATACAGTCACAGACATGAGGCCTAATTCATTTTTAGACACATCCAAATAAAAGCTCTATGGAGAAAAATGGAGGACTGAGTTACAGATGTTTGGTTTCCTGCTCTCACCTCAGAGACACATACAAACTACAGATAGGATGCACATTGCACCGAATCCAAAAAATTTAACTACATGCACCTTATTTATGGCTCATAGCGGATGGCAATTTTATTGCATTTACTTTTGTATAACTTTATACCAGCTTGCTTATTATACTTTGGATCAATGACATTTTAAGCTAAACCTCTGTATGACACTCAGCTCCTCCTTTTTCTCTAATCCATGATGAATGCCGCTAGTGCCGCCAGGGATTTCATTTTCACTAAAGACAGGTTGCTGAAGCTTATTACAGCTGCATTTCAAATATGTCTGTCTGCCTTTTCTAAGCATTTGCAATATAATGGAATAGTGTGTTATAACTTACCTTGCACCCTGACAGAATCCTCTGTGTAGTACCAGGGGTTGGCTGCATTTAAAAAAAAAACATGTGACTAGTCTGAGCTGTAGACTCCTCAACTCTCAGCCCCCACCGTTGTGTTCCTGTAGATATTCATATTGCCCGGGTACGCTCAGATACCCTGAATAGGGGCAAAATGAGGGTGAATATTAGTATTCTAATAATACATTTAATTTAAGGACAATATAGGTTTTGTTCTAAATAAAACATTTTAATTGGGAGAGGGGGTTTAGGGTTGAGGACTTTCTCATTAAGCTTTACTAAAGTCTGTAAAAGACTGTTCTTGTTTTGCAATGTATCATGCAACTAGCATACCTATCAGACATAAAACCTGTAATGTTGTTGTAAAGAATGCAGCATGTAACAACAAGTTAATTTGTGCAATGTGAATTCATTTCATGATGTTTTCTTTTAACCCCTTAACGCTGAAGACACTTTTCACCTTCCTGACACGGCCCATTTTTTCAAATCTGTCCTGTGTCACTATAAATGGTTATAACTTTGAAACGCTTTACCATATCCAAGTGATTTTAAAATTGTTTTCTCGTGACACGTCGTACTTCATGTTAGTTGAAAAATTTTGGTGGTATGGTTTGCATTTATTTATGAGAAAATCAGATATTTGGTGAAAATTTGGAAAAATTCTCGATTTTCAAACTTCAAAATGTTCTACTTTTTCCACACATAGTCATAACAGCAAAAAAACTTAATAACTAACATTCACCAAATGTCTACTTTATGTGGACATGGTTTGTTATGCATACTCTTATTTTTGTAGGATGTTATGGGCCTTTGAACGTTAGGTGCAATTTTTCACATTTTCATAAAAAACCCAAAATCCTGCTATTGAGGGACCTGCTCAGGTTTCAAGTCACTTGAGAGGCCTAAATAAAAGTAAAACCCCATAAATTACCCCATTATAGAAATTACACCCCTCAACATTTGTAAAACAACTTTTATGAAGTTTGTTAACCCTTTAATTGTTTCACAGGGGTTAAAACAAAATCGGATACAATTTTTAAAGTAAATATTTTTGGGCTAAATTAATGTGTTTTAAAAAAAATTTACAAATTCTCAGTGGATAAAATACCAAAATGCTCCACAAAATTTAATACCCAATCCCTCCCGCGTATAACAATACCCCATATGTGGTGGTAACCTGCTGTATGGGCACCGCCAGGGCATCGAAGGGGAGCTGCGCCATTCAGAGCAGATTATGCATTGTCACAATTTTATTGGCTATACAATCTTTATTTTTTTGGCAATTCGGACATATAAGGGCTTATTTTTTGCGACATGAGATGCACTTTACAAATACTTCATTTTAGTGGGTCATTAGCTTATTGATGAGATTTTATTAACTCTTGAATGTATGGGTGAAAAGAAAATTGTCAATTTTGGTTTACTTTCTTTTTGTATTTTTTGGGGCTGTGGGGGGGGGGTCCGATTTGGCGCATGCTACCCTTGCATTCTGTGATCACACGAGACCGCGGCATGAAAGGGGTTAATAGAGACGGGTGGCAGCTGTAACATACAGCTGGCACCCCATGCTTCTGGTACCGGCTCTGTTCAGGAGCCGGTACCAGAAGCACGACGTAATAATACTGCAGATTGCGGGAACGCACCTCCCGCCATGCAGTATTATTACGTCAAATGTCGGGAAGGGGTTAAAGGTGCACTATGTGCTATGTTTCCTGGTGCAAGTAGTGTAGATTTGTACCATGTTAGCCATGGAGAGCAGAAGAAATCAGGCGATACCTTTTTGAGGCTGAGTATATTTGATGGAGAGCTTTCGAGAATAATAGTTCTATTCGTCAGACATGATGTTATGCATGAAACTGAAAATTCACAGCATTTTATTCACATTAGGCAGTGATCATCAAAGGATATAAAACTTTAACACAACAGATTGATAAATACAGCAACATCTTATTTATGACCGAATGGCAATAAACAGACTAAACCTGTGATGTTAAGACCACTTTGTAAGGTGTTGAATCTCTGCATTAATTTATACTCCCATTCAGAAGAGGCTTCAGCTTTCAGTAGGCCCCTGGGCGATAGAGCCTCAGTGGGCCCCTTTGCAGTGAACTCATGAGGCGGCATTAAAAGTTCAGAAACTAAAACAGTCTCCTGTTCCCTAAAATATACCCTGGTTCATCATACCAATAAGCCTCCTCATGGTTATTTTATATAAAGCCCCCTTCACCCCCATAGATTTCTTATGTGCAGCCTTATGTGCCCCCCAGAAGCTCTGGGCCCCGGCATTTTCCCAGGTATGCCCAGTTCTGGTGCCAGCCCTGTTCCCATTCTTTCCTTTCCCTCTGTGTCTTGAACTGTTCCATTAAAATAGTAATCCACAAATCTTCCATTGTGTGGTCCTCTCTGGAGAAATGTGCAGCTACTGGGAGATCTTTCCTTTTATTTATATTGTCAGATCGGTGCGAGTTCATGTGCTGATGGTGTCTCTGTCATGATTCCCAAACATAAAGTCCTGTGTTTGGACACTGTTCACACATAATAAGGTATACCACACTGAAGACCAGCAGGAAAACATCCCCTTAATATTATGTACCTGCTGTGATTGTGGTACAGGTACATGGTCACCCGTGGGAATTTGCTGACACCTGTTTTGCAGGCAGGGTGAGGTACCATTTTCTGATGGGGGTCTTCAGACAACAAGTTGTTTCAGGTTTGGTGGTTGCCAGAAGGACAGGAGAGGAGAGACTGGAAATATTTCTGTTAGTCTTGTATCTTTATACAGAATCGGTTGGAGTTCCTTCACAATATTACGTAGGATCTCCAGTTGTGGGCTTTAGGTGACTACTAGGAGAACTCGGGCCTCCTGTTGGGTCTCCTTATATGTAAGTATATGTCAGTCACTTTTGGTCGGTAGCCCAACTGTAGAAGTTCAGACATACGCTACAACCGTATCTGTTCAGCTAAGGTCTGATTGTATTTAGCAATCTGCTGTGTTAAAAAACAATTAAATCCTTTGATGATCATCACTGTTCTTGGGGAAGGACCCAAAACATGTATTTCTAACAAATCAGCATGAGTGGGTGGACATCTGGTAGGGTATATAGGTCACCTTGGGGAGCAGAGAGGCTACCCCTAAGTAGGTGAGAGATTTTTCAGGGCAGTGGAGTTTAGCAGATAATGGTAAATTCCTGCTGATAATGTGTTTTTTATTTTAAAAAATTAATAAAAACTGTAGTTTGCCATGCCAACAAAGGGTAAGCTTCTGGAATAGCCAGTTTTTGCTTTCTTTTACCAGGTCTCTGGGGTGTAGTGAATAATGCAGGTATCTCTGTGCCAACTGTCCCAAATGAATGGTTGACTGTAGAAGACTTTTACAAAATTCTCAATGTGAATCTGTTGGGTGTTGTTGATGTGGTTATTATGGTACAGTTAACATTAAAGAAGTTTAAAAAAATTGGTTTTCACATGTGAAACAGATTACTGGGGGAAGATTAATTCTGGGGCATTTAATATTGGCTTTTAGTGTCCAGCTCTAAAACTATTTTTCTCTGCAATTAAAAAGTTCCTGCATAGATTTGTCTTCTGCAGCATTGCATCAATATGTAAGTGATAATGGAAATCAACCGCTACTGTACGGTGGTTTTGAGCTGATTAGCCTTTGCGCCAAAATCTAACATTGCAGTCTAATGTACCTCAAAATTTGTGTACCACAATAACGGACCCTGCAACAATATTAAAGGGGTTTTCCCATTAAACAAGTTAGGCCGCAGGCCCTATCCGCAGAATATTCGTCAAACTTGCTGATTGATGGGTGTCTCAGTGATGAGACCCCCACAGATCAGGAGATCAGGGGTCTGAGGGCGGCCCCATTCATCTCTATGGATGCCATACTTGGCAATCTCCATCAGTTCCATAGAGATGAACGGGGGGTCTCATCAATGAAAGCTCGACCAATCAGCAATTGTGGGAAAACATCTTTAATGAATACCCCCCATCTTGCCAGAAAACTGGAGGGGAAGGCATATGAATCCCCCCTCCCCACCAGTTTTGCTGTTCCAGACCGGCATGCCACTTTGGGTCTGTCCCTGGGTGGGCGGAGGGCAGGCATGGGTGTGCACAACTTGCTTAACACGAATAGTATGAAGTGTTCTAGACACTTTTTAGACATGTTATGACTTTCAGGATGGTTACAATGCTGTTTGCCAAAATGGATCTTATATAGAACACCACATAAAATAAGCCAACTAATCTGTGGAGCACTGTTACACAAGAAGGTCCATAAGTGCAATAGATATATCATCAGCATCAGACACTGTGATATAACTTTTACAGTATAAGACTGTCTAGTCTAACTTTCAACTGACACTTTGCCAAGTAAAATGTTATTAGCTAAGCAGAATACTTGGCTAACTATAAAAAAATATGTGAAAGTTTTCAAACTCAGGTGCCCCTTTATCTCACAAGTTTACAAATGATTTACAAATGACTTGTGCACCATAATCCAGTATGTCGCTAGTGGTGTCTTTGACTTTCCGATAACTATCTGTTATGTAAGAGAAAGTCAACAACTGAGGAAAATCATGTGATGGCTCTGGGTTATTGGTGGATTCTTAGAGAGATCCAAGTGAAGGTGATCTGTGATAAGTTATGGAATATCAAAAGGGCCCATAAACATTTTTTCACAAAGGGATTCTTTGCTGTCCATCATCGTCAGGCTGGAGATGCCATTTAGATATAGCTAGACATAACAAAAGCATGAACAAAATGGTCATCATCCAAACTAATTATATTTATTTTTATAGCCGAGAGATGAAACCTTTTGGTGTGAAGGTCTGTATCATAGAACCTGGTTTCTTTGCAACACAAGTAACAGATGCTAAACTCATGAAAGACTGCACCAATAAACGGTGGGCTCAAGTACCTGATGAAATCCGCAGGAGCTATGGACAGCAGTACTTTGAAAAATGTAAGTGGATTCCCATGGAATTATAGAAATATTTATTTGTCTATCTCTGTTTCTGAAAGGAAAACTTTATTATTTATGCAAAGCTACTTTGATGATCTTGAAAGCATATAGATTTGCATAGAATAGTGAAAATATGTATATATTAATTATTTGCTCATAATAACTGACACAAAAAAAACTGATAGCATTGATGACATTATAACAAAGAAGGAAGTAATACAAAGTATTACAATGGATTAAAATAAGCTTTTCGTTAAAAGAATTAATAAAAATTACAGGTAAATAGTTATAAATGAAAACATAGCACAAACACATGATTACACCTGAAGAACTACATAAATAACACCAGGAGATGACATTGCAAATTCGATGAGAAAGTTTCCCTTCAAAAATATAATCATTAAGCTTCAAAGGACAAAACCTTTACTCCACCCTCATATGGGGTTATATGAGCAAAGTACAGTGATTGGATTTTCAAAATTTTTTGCTGTAATGGGACCAAGTATTATCATTAAAACTGGGAGTAAAGTATAGCATTCAGAGAGCTTCACCAGAGGTCACAGTGGGCAAAGGGGGTTGTCTGTAACTAGGGATCGTCTGTAAGTCGAGTGTCCTTAAGTAAGGGCAAGAAGAGGCATATAGTGGGATATGTCTGCGCCATAAGTTGTAAGAACAAGTCAGGAATCTGCCTGACTTATCCTTACAATGTATGTCAAAAACGGTGTGTGAACCCAGCCTAACGTGGTGGTCGGTATCTACCACAGCCATTACAGTATATTGCCTCCTTCATGCCAGAATGTTTCTTCCTCTAGTGGTTAACAGTAAAGTCTGTGTCTAATGCACAAACTGTATTATTTTTTGTGTGCACCAGATGTATTTGAAATAATCTGTGTATAACCTATGCATATGTAACTATATGCACATATGTATAGTAGCATGTCCGCTATAAAAAAAATTGAATCTTGTTTCAAAATGATCAGAAACTCTGGTTATAATTACATGACATATAACCTCTAAGATTGTTAACCCCTTAAGGACGGAGGGTTTTTCGGCTAATTTCTCGCTCTCCAACTTCAAAAATCCATAACTTTTTCATTTTTACGTGTACAGACCTGTGTGAGGGCTTATTTTGTGCGTAACAAATTTTACTTTCCCGTAATGTTATTTATTTTAACATGCCGTGTACTGCGAAGCTGAAAAAAAATTCCAAATGTGGAAAAATTGAAAAAAACCGCACGTGCGTCACGTTCTTGTGGGCTCAGTTTTTACGACTTTCACTCTTCGCTCCAAATAACACGCCTACTTTATTCTTTGGTTCAGTGCGATCGCGGTGATACCAAATTTATATAGGTTTTATTGTGTTTTAATACATTTTCAAAAATTAAACGAATGTGTACAAAAAAGAAAAAAAAATTTTTGCCATCTTCTGACGCTAATAACTTTTTCATACTTTGGCGCACGGAAATGTGTGAGGGGTCATTTTTTGCGAAATGAGGCGACGTTTTCATTGCTACCATTTTGAGGTCTGTGCGACATTTTGATCATTTTTTATTTCATTTTTTATGTTATGTAAAAAGGTGTAAAAGTCGCATTTCGGACATTTGGGCGCCATTTCCCGCCTCGGAGGTCACCGCCGGCCGTAACCGTTTTTATATTTTGATAGATCGGGCATTTTGGGACGTGGCGATACCTAATATGTCTGTGATTTTTACTGTTTGTTATGTTTTATATCCGTTCTAGGGAAAGGGGGGTGATTTGAACTTTTAATATTTTATTAATTTTTTTTATTTTTTAAACTTTTTTTTTTCTTTTTTTTTTCACTATCTTTTAGACCATCTAGGGTACATTAACCCTAGATGGTCAGATCGCTCCTACCATATACTGCAATACTACAGTATTGCAATATATGGCATTTTTGCAGGTCATACATTACAATGAGCCACTGGCTCATTGTAGCGAACCTGCATAAACCATGTAGCCTCGTGTCAAAAGAAGACCCGAGGCTACCATGGTAACCGATCGCCGCCCCCCGATGACGTTCGGGGGCGTGGCGATCAAAAAAAAGATGGCGGCGCCCACGCGCCGCCGTCTTTTAAACGCCGCCCGCGACTTTGCGGGCGGCGTTTACAGGGTTAATAGCCGCGATCGGTGCAAGCACCGACCGCGGTTATTAGCGGTGGGGGTTTTGTGCAAAATGCAAAAAACCCCACCTCTGTATGAAGAGGACTCAGCCCGTGAGCCCTCTTCATACATCCCTTATACCTCTGCGCCGTAGAGCTACGGCGCAGAGCGTTAAGGGGTTAAATGTGGATGTATACATGATATGAAAACTGTGATAAATTATGGAAATAATAAGAATCCATAAAGGCATTTCAGGCAAACAATATAATGTTAACTTTTGTCACAGATGTCAAAGACCTCAGTGTTGGATCATTATTATCTGTACAGGCAGTCCCCTACTTAAGGACACCCGATTTACAGACAACCCCTAGTTACAGACGGACTCTTATGGCCACTGTGACCTCTGTTGAAGGTTTCTGGATGCTTTACTATAGTCCTAGACTGCAATGATCAGCTGTAAGGTGTCTGTAATGAAGCTTTATAGATAATCCTTGGTCCCATTACAGCAAGAAATTTATCACAAGGGCAAAAATAATTTGTCTGGAACTACAATTATAAAATATACAGTTTCGACTTACATACAAATTCAACTTAAGTACAAACCTATGGAACCTATCTTGTACATAACCCGTAGACTGCCTGTATTGACTTTTCCACATGATGTGAATATAATGTGCTGTTGTAACAAATTGTTTTTATGTTTCTATGCACAGATTGTTACAATATTGAACTGTCTCTTTCAATGTCCAACACCAAGTTATCTCTGGTGTCAGATGCTATGGAGCATGCTCTGACTGCTGTCCACCCCAAGACACGTTATTCAGCTGGATGGGACGCCAAACTCCTTTACCTCCCCCTTTCATACTTGCCGACTGTAATTTCTGACTTTATTATTAGTAGTATGACTCCTAAACCAGTCAGGGTTTCCTGAATATCTACTTTCACATTATGTGTACCATATGTATTCTAAACACAGGGATTTACTAAATAAACGTGTTCTTATATACTGGTGTATCTGATGTCCTTTACTGCAACTTATATTATTTCTCCTATTTACCAAAGAAAACAGCTTTTGTATCCTGAGTTTTCCATAGGCGTAAACCCAGTTATGATCAGTTCATTGTCCACAAGTGCAAAGAGTGTGTCCTATAATGGTAAGTACCAGAAAACGTATATCTTATGGAAAAGGTTAGTCTCTGTCCACTACACTCCTTTCTTTGACCTAAAGCTTTGTGAATTACATATTTCCCTTAGTTCCTGTGATGGTTTGTCTTATCTCATTAAGTTACTTAGCAGTAAAACCAATGAGATGAGCTCAGCATAGTTCGCATATACAGGATCTATACAATGAATTGCCTTGGGGCTTTCATAAAAGAAGGAGCAGGGAGCATGAAATAACCAGCAGTGAAATACTTACATAAGTGTAGACTCTGATGTATGAGCACTAAGGGTTAACAGCTTCTCTTCTGTGAAGATAGTGTCTGGGGAGCAAAGGCAAGGGGAGAAGGCTGCAGAGGATTGAGGAGTCTATGGCAAAGCTTGAAGTGAGAGTGTAGAATCACAGTCTAGGATGCAGGGACTGATAAATAAGCTCTGTTCTTTGCAAAGAACACTTTTTTTTTTAAATACTGCGGTTTTTCCGAATCCTTCGGGTTTTCCGACGGCCACACCCCCCATTTCCGTCGCATGCAACCCAGTGCCGGAATCCGATTGCGTGCGCCAAAATCCCGACGGAATTCGGTGCAAATTGGAAATCGTTGGGATACCCGACGGAATTGCACGATTCGGACCCTTAGTAAATGTGCCCCATTATGTTCAATCTGAAACTTAGAATTAGATCATTAGATAACCTGATATTCTTATAGTTCTTATTACTTACCGTATATACTTGAGTATAAGCCAAGTTTTTTAGCACAAAAATTGTGCTATCAAAGTCTATCAAAAAATTAACACTGTACTCACCTTTCAGACACCCCCCACAGGTCCTCTTCTTGCTTTGGGAGCTCCGGCTCCATCTTTGGGTCCTCCGACTCCACTTTGGGTCCCTTCGCGTTACCGGCACTCACACAAAGTTGCCCAGCCGATGCCAGTGGCACACAAACGATGTCGGCAATCGGCTGATGTCATCTGTGTGATGGCCGCAAGCAGGGACCCAAACACGGAGGCGGAGGACTCGAAAATTAAACACCTGAAGCAAGAAGTGGACCTGCGGGGGTGTCGGAAAGGTGAGCACAGTGTTATTTTTCTTTAATTGGCTTTTTTATGGGCACATCTTGCCCACAAGCCTTAGGTTCCTGTAAATAAATGTGCCCCAATATGACTTACAAAAAGCAATTAACTCTATGCCCAGGTTACTAAAAATCTATAGAGCAAGACTTTAGAAAGAAATAGAGTAGTCAAAGCTGTACTAAGTAAAATGTTGGAAAAAATATTTAGTATGCAAAATTATAAGTATAACAAAAAGGTACAATTCACTAAGAGATGCACACGTACATTTAAAAAAGACAAGCCACTACAAAAAGTGAAAGATAAAATTCTTAATTCATCACACAAAATACAATACAACAATTTTGTGATTAAAAAGGAGAATGTAGCAGTGAGAGTCAGCATGGAGGCTACCACAAGGCAAAATGGGGAAAACAATGGGGGAATATTATTCCTGGATTTCAAACTTTTTTTTGGCTGCTGTACCATGTGCGCCTTATTTATTATTTGTCGATGGCAAAAATTTGCATCTGTTCCGACACTTGCGCCAATTATTCTGAAACTGCTTGCACATGTATTTGTAAAGTGTCTGCGCCAGTTTTGTGCCGCAGCTGCACTGTGTCCATCAAAAATGGAAAAATGTAATTTGTCTGAGTTTGCTTTGCAAATTATTACTGACATGTGCCACAATTAAGTCTGCACCATCATTCTGTAGCATGAACAAAGTGCATAAAAATGGTGCCCACTTCCCAAGCAGTGCAGGGGGCGCCAGATTAATGAAGACCGTGCGCACCCTGCACACTCCTCAAGCAAACTGTGCATAGCACAGACTGCACTAGTTTTAATAAATGTGGGCCAATGTGTGTGTGATGGATTAATGAGACTAAGGGAAACAAACAGCAGAAAAAAATTGAAAAAGAAATTTGACTAGGCCCATTTTATTATACAGATAACAAATACCGTATATACTCGAGTATAAGCCGAGTTTTTCACCACAAAAAATGTGCTGAAAATCATCACCTCGGCTTACACTTGACACAAACAGTGTACTCACCTTCCAACGCCCCTCCCCCCGGCAGGTCCTCTTCTATACAGCGATGCTCCGGCATCGGCTCCACGTCCCCGTGCTGTCCATCGTAGGGATCTTGATGTCAGCCGGCAACGGATAGTGTGGGAACATGGAGCCAATGCCAGAGCATTGATGTATAGGTGAGGACCTGGCGGGGGGCCGTGGAAGGTGAATACACTGTTTGTTTTTTTTCCTACAGGCATTATATTGGGGGCAGGGCTGCAGGCTATATATTAGGGGGCTGGCAGGCTATATACTACAGGGGTTGTCAGGCTATACACTACAAGGACTGGTAGGCTATACGCTACAGGGGGCTGGCTATATACTACAGGGGGATGGTCGCAATATACTACAGGGGGCTGACAGGCTATACACTACAGGGGGCTGGCAGGCTTTATACTACTGGGGCTGGCAGGATATATACTACAGGGGGCTGGTTGCTATATACTACAGGGACTGGCAGGCTATACACTACAGGGGCTGGCAGGCTATATAATACAGGGGGCTGGCAGGCTATATACTACATTGGCTGGCAGGCTATATACTACAGGGGGCTGGCAGGCTATATACTACAGGGGGCTGGCTGTTTATATACTACAGAGGGCTTGCTGGCTATATACTGGGGAGGCTGTGACCAATGCACCCTCAGCTTATACTCGAGTCAATAGGTTTTTCCATTTTTTGTGTTAAAATTAGGGGCCTCAGATTATTCTTGGGTCGGCTTATACTTCAGTATATATGGTAGATCAAAAAAAACACATCAGAATATATTAGCTAAAAAAAAGTCACCCCTACACTAATTGCTAAGAAGAACCCTCAAATATAAAGAGAGTAAAACAAGTTTTTTTAAAACATTTTATTTGGTTTTTCAAAACAAATAACAATAACCAAAATATTAACACACACGCATATTACTGCGTAACAGTCAATTATTCAACCCAAGGTGTCAAGATCATGCATACATGCTTTGAAATACATAGCAATTGTTTCAGCGGTTCCATTCACCGTTCAGTTTACAGCTGGGTAGAAGAACAAGTATATAACAAGGTTATAATCATTTTTTTAAAAACACACATTTTTACTGAAACAGACATATCTGTAGGATTGCTGTCTTTTTTTCAGCATGTATAATTTTTACCTTTTATACTACTCCACCCTTCAGGATTTATTCCAAGTACAATCACTGTGCCAGAACCTGCCTGTGTAAATAAAGCTAGTGTGATATAAAAAGGTAAAGTCCATCACTTTTTTCCTCAGTTAAGAGAATGAACCATATCAGGTCAATTCTCCAACATATAGAACTTCTGAAACCGTACTAGAAAGGTAAGATTTAATATTTTAGTAATTTCTGGTTGGGTACTATTCAGTAGTGGCAGAAAAATATAATAATTGCATAGTAATAAGACAGAGGATAAAGAGCAAAAAGAGGGGTGGTTACTGTCATATTCCAACAGGGGTGGATTAAGACTGCAATGGGCCCTGGGCTTTATGAATTTTATTATGAATATTATAGCTCTAGGCGTCTGCAATTCAATTCATACATAGGGCACTAGAATCATGCTTCATGGGGAATGGAGGATGTGTCCTTTTCACCTGCTTTTATCCTGCAGTTTCAGGACTTTTGGAGGACCTTCAAAGGTCCTAAAAAGGCTCTTGTGTATATGTGTATTGAGAACAGGAACAGGTGTATGACAATTTCATGGGTAAAGGTAGTAAACGTTTTTTTCTGTATAAAATTTGGTGGGTGGTTTGGGTGGCCACGGGCCATCACCTACATTACAATTCTCTACTGTATGCAGATTACTGTATTTTGCAGATAAAATGTTGTTGCTCTGGTATGTTACTTGCTCTTCAAAGCTAAATAAAAGTTGTGATCGCACACTTACATAACTATTATTTTATACATTAAGGTCCATTTCTACTTACAAGTAGCACAAATGAGACATTTGTATACTATTTGCTCACACCAAAAACACTTTCTATTTGTGACACACAGTATCAATGAATGAATGGTAACATAAATACACATGCACATACCGAGGAAAGTGAATACAATATATAACAATACATTTTTTTAAAAAACATAATACTAATAGCTCCATAGATTCAATCATTATTCTGCTTTTCACGCTACTGTTCTAGAAGTGGAAAGGTTAGACATGTAACAACATGTCTTTCTCACGTCATTCAGTCGAGGACACTGATATATTATGCAAGCAATGCTCGATAAAGTTCTCAAGGCTTGTATAAATACAATTTGTGACTTAGAAAAGCCTAGAATTATTACCGGATTGGATATTTGTAGGTTACACCATGGGCCACATTCATCAATACTAGCGCAGTCTGTACTAGGTGCAGTTTACCTGTGGAGTGTGCAGAGTGCGCCAGAAAAAGTGGCGCACATTCTTCATTAGTATGGTGCACCCTTCACTGCTCGGGAAGTGTGCACCAACTTTTTTTTGGTGCTACTTGAACACAGAGCAGTGCTACCTGCAGTGCGACACTATTTCAATTAAGTCGTAGTAATAAATATGGTGCTTAGTCCGACTATGCACTTAAAAGCCCCTTCATGTGCAGAATTTGTTGACCAGCCGGGGATAGTGCGGCCACGACATAAAACTGGTGCAGACTCTTCATAAATACATGTGCAAGCAGTTTGCACGTTATTTTCAGTGCAAAGTCAGACAGAAAACTTTTTTTTTATAAAAAAGTAAATGCGGGGCCATATGTTAAAAAAACAGATACAGAAATAAAGTAGTGTTACAAATCACTTAAAGGGGTCATTTATCTTATCTCTGTATGTTTTGCATAGTATTTGTCTGCCGAGTACAATGTAAACGCCCGACCGCTTGCAAAGCGATCCAATGTATTCCTGAGGGGGCGGTCCGAGGCGCTGCCTCTTCCCCAGACCGCCCGTTCGATCCATAGGCAGTCAATGCCCCTAAACCAGCCTGTCCCCTCATAAATACATCGGACAGCTTTGTGACTGGTCCGCGTTTACATTGCACTCTGCAGCAGTATTAGATAGCATTATAGGAGGTTTCCGGAAACGCTATCATTCTAACACTGCAGCATTTGTTTAAGCACTAGGAGCTGCTTACTTTAGTAAGCAGCTCCTAGTGCCAAATTTATGGGTGACAGGTCCTCTTTAAAGGGGTTAGCTAATTTTTTACATAAATTGCCCATGTGTTTTTACTGCCTTAATAATATTCCCTAAATGTTCATCAATTGATTCTTCATCCTTGATGCTTCCTTTAGTGCTGTGTGCAGACTCTCTGTGCACTCTGTAGGATATTTGTTTACATGTCTGGACACTAATAAATAGGAGGGACCTGCAGCAGGAGATGATGACTCATCCTGCTCTCCCCCCTTCCCTCTCTGAGACGGACTGAGAGAAAAAAAACACACTGGAGGCTTCCTTTAGGAAGGACTGAAGGCGTGAGAATCGGGAAGCTGGGTGGAGATGCAAAGTGCAGCATGTGGATAACAGGGAAAGGCTGAAGCTAAGGCAAAGACACAGGAACATATACATGCAGACATTTTTAATGGAAAAGATTAATGGAAAAGTGGCCAACCCCTTTAATAAAACATAATTGAAACATACACAACATACATGCTGATGGGAGGGGGAATCCCTCTACCTTTATAATACATTCCCAGCTGTTTGTTACATAATTGCTGATTATACAGTTCAAAAGTCTTTGGAATAAAGGAATTGTGACATTTTTCTGTGCAAAAGCACATCTGGCCATAGCAATTGTGATTGTTGTTCTGTCCCCACACAAGGCGATTGAAGGTGTAACTGACTAGTAGATAGTAACTGGGAAACTTTCAATCGCCTTGTGTGGGGACAGAACAGTCAGAACTTGCCTTACAGCCCAAAATCAAAGTCAGAAATCTCTCCTGCAACAAGTTCATGTGCAGTGACTCTGCCCGGGTATATTACATGTCTGGACAAGCCTCAGGGGAAGCTCAGTGTATCTGTTATATCCTATACTTGCAGCAAGGTCTTCTTCAGACCATCCTCCTACTAAGAGACTTCCTGGACATATCTCACGTTGCTGCAGTCAAAGAAATTTGAAAACCCTGCAATTTACTGAAATTACCCTGGGAATATTATTGGGGTGTCCCACAGAAGCTGTGCTGCGATTTTTAGCCCCAAATCAAAAACTTTGTTTTCTTAAAGAGACAGTACACCTTACACCAAAATGGCTGAAAAAGATGTGGAACAATTTCCCAGTGATAAAACACAGCAAAGACAAGCTGATTCGGATGATTTTGAAGAGCAGGAAAAGGAAGTCGCACTTTCAGCAGACGAGATTGCACGACCAAGACGCTTTCTCAAACCGACACTGAAGGTCATTGAAAACTATCACACTACAAAAGATGAGTTCTGTGATAACCTGGAAGATCTATGGAAACGAGTTACCTCCCTCATGTCAGGCTTTCAATCCCTCAAAGGTAATGCTGAGAGGTTACAAGACTTCGTTACAAAGCTGAATACAGCGCACAAAAGATATAAGCGACTTCTGGCAAAGTACGTTACGTTCTTAAAAGACTGTAATATTGATGAAGCCTTAACAGAGCTGAACAAAGCAGAATCAGTAGACAGAGAAAGAGACGCCATGGTGCAGAATGCTAAAGCTAAAGCGGAACTCCATATCTCTCATGTACAGGAGTCTAGATCACACGCATCAACTTCATCCAAACATTCACCACGAACATACAGATCATCATGCTCAAGAAGCTCAGTCCTAAGTGACAGATTACTAGAGGCCCGCATAGATGCAGAGCAATCCAAAATAATACGTGCCTTCAGAGAGAAGGAATTAATGGCAGATGCTAAGGCTAAAAAAGAGAGAGCAGAAGCTGAGACCAAGAGAGCAGAAGCTGAGGCCAAAAGAGCAGAAGCTGAGGCCAAGAGAGCAGAAGCTGAGGCTCTGATAAAGACTCTTCAAATAGAGATGGAAGAGGAAATCGCATTAGCCAAAGTAAAGGTACTTGAGCAAGCTTTGAGCCAGGGTCTTGATCCAGTTTGCTCGCCACCACAGGAAACAGACAATCCAGTTGATCGCACCAGTGATTATGTGCTGAAACAGTCATCTGCAGCGCTCCCTATTCTCAGTACTGTTCAAGTTGACAATGCTGAAACATACAAGTCAGCTCTACCTGAGGTTCCAGTGCTGTCCATAGCACCTGCACAAACTAATAATCTTCACCCTGTTGTACCTTCTCATGGACAGTTATCTCAGCAAGATGGTTATTTTCTGGCCTACAGCATAAGCAGCGGTCATCAGAACTTCCAGAGGCTAAACCACAGCTCAACCCTTCAGCGACCTCATTCTACCCAGGAACATCTCACCCTTTCACGCCAAGCAACCCATACGCCCAAGGGGTACCACGAGTTGACACGGCAACAAGCAGTGAGAAAGCAGATATGTCTGAGTTTGCTAGGTATATGGTTAGCAGGGAGCTGATCAACACCAGTCTCTCAAAATTTGACGACCCTGCAGAAAGCTACAGAGCATGGAAAGCAACCTTCAAAGCTGCCATCGCCAACCTTAACCTAACCGCAGAGCAGGAGCTTGACCTCCTTGTCAAGTGGTTAGGACTGTCTATGTGGGAGAAGCAGAAGCAGGTCTTGCCGCTGCCTGGCAGAGACTTGAACGTACCTTTGGCAGTGCCGAAGCGATAGAGAAATCCCTATTCAAGAGATTGCAGAACATTCCAAAGATTAATCTCAAGGAGGTCAACAAGCTCCAGGACTTAAGTGATCTGCTTATGGAACTGGAACTTGCCAAAAGAGACCCTCGTCTATCTGGATTGTGTTATCTGGATACTGCCCATGGGGTGAACCCAATTGTCACAAAACTACCATACAGTTTGCAAGAGAAATGGGCAACATCAGTCTCAAGATACAAAAGGACACATGATGTCACCTTTCCCCCGTTTTTTCATTTTTGCAAGTTCATCGATGAACAGGCCCAGATGAGAAACGACCCCAGTCTCGACTTTCTGGAGCTCAACACCGCAACTGCATCATCATCAAGGTATGAAGGCATCACACAAAAACACGGAGACTTTAAGAACAGTGTGAATGTTAGAAAGACCAACCTGCCACCACATGCAGTAGCCACTGGTAAACGCCATACTAACTCTTCAGGAGACAAATCCTTCAATCGTGAATGTCCCATTCATAAAAAAACACATTCCCTAAACAAATGCAGAGGATTTAGGTCCAAACCCATACAGGAACGGAAGAAAATCCTCACTGAGCTAGGGGTATGTTTTAGATGTTGTGCTTCATTGGAGCATATGGCAAAGGACTGTAAATCTGCAATTGAGTGTGAGGAGTGTCACAGCGACAGACATGCCACAGCTATGCACCTAACCCCACTCACCAGAGATTCACCAGCTGTATTCACTAGTATTCCAGCTCCAAGCCATGGCGGGGAGCCCCAGAAACCTGCTAACTCTACCACAGATGTTTCCTGTTCATGCTTGGAGGTATGTGGAGAGCGCCAAAGAGACAAATGTTGTGCCAGAATATGTTTAATCAAGGTTTACCCAGAGGGACAACCAGAAAGGGCTATAAAAATGTACGCAATCATCGATGACCAAAGCAACCGGTCACTAGCCGGACCTAAGTTCTTTGAAGCCTTTGGAATCAAGGGACCTGCAACACCTTATACTTTAAATACCTGTTCAGGTAGCATAGAGACTTGTGGAAGAAGAGCACAAGGATTCATCGATACTGCTATCAATGGGGACACAGAGATACCTCTACCTACTTTGATTGAATGTGACCAAATACCCGATCACAGGAATGAAATTCCCACCCCAGAAGCTGCATTTCACCAACCACACCTAAAGCACCTGGTCAGTGTTATCCCACCTTTGGATAAGGATGCCGAGATTCTACTTCTGCTTGGCAGGGACAATCTAAGGGTACACAAGGTGCGTCAACAGTGTAATGGTCCTGACTATGCCCCGTATGCCCAGAGACTAGACTTAGGATGGGTAGTCATAGGAAATGTATGCTTGGATCAACCAGGAGTTAACTCTTTTAAGACATATGTGTGTGGGGATGGACGCACATCTTACATCAAGCCATGCCCTCATCACTATAAGGTGAAAGAGAAAAATACAGACCTCATACAGGTGCCTGATGTCATTCCCTCCCCCTATGCTGATGACCTGGGGAGATCAGTGTTTCTCACAACTAAAGATGACAATAAGGTAGCCTTGTCAGTAGAGGACAGTGAATTTATCAAGATAATGGACTGTGAGTTCTCTAAAGATGAAACCAGTCATTGGGTTTCTCCATTGCCCTTCCGAGCTTCCAGCGCAAGACTCCTTAATAACCGGGAACAAGCTTTGTCTAGATTCAACTCTCTTCATCGTACTCTAAACAACAAGCCTGAAATGAGAGAACATGTTGTAACCTTTATGGAAAAAATATTCCAGAAAAACCATGCAGAACTGGCTCCATCCTTAAAGAAGAATGAGAAGTGCTGGTACTTGCCTTCATTTGGAGTATACCATCCGCAGAAACCTAATCAAATTAGGGTTGTGTTTGACTCAAGTTCCAAACATCAAGGTATATCTCTTAATGATGTCCTTCTCACAGGTCCTAATCTGACAAATAATCTACTCGGAGTCTTGATAAGGTTCAGGAAAGAGCCTGTTGCCATCACTGCTGATATAGAACATATGTTTCACTGTTTCCTAGTCAGAGAGGACCACAGGAATTTCCTGAGGTTTCTGTGGTACAAGGACAATGACCCCAGCATGGAGATGGTGGAGTATCGCATGAGGGTACATGTATTTGGGAACTGCTAGAGAAGGAGAGTCTGATTATGGAACAGATGCCAGAGACTTTGTTGAAAGGGAATTCTATGTAGATGATGCACTCAAATCATTACCTACAGAAGAAGCAGCAATTGATTTACTCAAAAGGACTCAAAACATGCTGTACCAAGCTAAACTACGATTACACAAAATCGCTTCAAATAGCCTGGCTGTCATGAGAGCCTTTGAATCAGATGACCATGCACCTGGATTCAAAGACATAAACTTGGGACTGGACAGTCCACCCTTGCAAAGAAGTTTAGGCCTGAGGTGGGATCTGTCAACTGACTCCTTCGGCTTTCAAGTAAGTTGTGCAGACAAACCATTCACAAACGTGGTGTCCTGTCAGTTGTAAACAGCCTATATGATCCACTGGGATTTGTAGCGCCTATTACCATACAAGGTAAATCCTTACTGAGACAACTTTCTGAAATCGTCAAAGATTGGGATGCTCCACTTCCTTCTGATAAAGAGAAAAAATGGGAAGCCTGGAAGCAATCTCTGTGTGCTTTGGATCAGATCCGCATCCCGAGATGCTATGTAAAAATCTCACTCACTGCTAGTGCAAGAAAAGAACTCCATGTGTTCTCAGATGCTTCCACAGAGGCCATAGCAGCTGTCGCCTACCTGAAGGTAACAGAACATAACAGTCAAGTTCATATTGGGCTAGTTTTCGGCAAAGCTAAGCTAGCCCCCAAGCCTGATCACACTATTCCCAGACTTGAACTTTGTGGGGCTGTGTTAGCAGTAGAAATAGCAGACTTCATACAACAAGAACTGGGTACTGACCTAGAAGAAGTCCAATACTACACTGACAGTAAGGTCGTCTTAGGTTACATCTACAATCAGACCAAGCGATTTTATGTGTATGTCAGTAACCGCATACAGAGGATCAGGAGGTCCTCCAAGCCAGGACAATGGCACTATGTACCATCTGAGCTTAATCCAGCAGATCATGCCACTAGGCCTATGTCTATAAGTACTTTTGCTAACTCTTCTTGGCTCACAGGTCCAGAATTTCTGCTAAAACAGGCGAACAAACATGTTCTAGAGGACTTCAGAATCCAGGATCCAGATAATGATCCAGAAATCCGCACTGAGGTTGGTGCATTAGTCACTGGAACAAAGCCAACTTCCAGCCTCGGTTGTCAACGCTTTGAACGTTTCTCCAGTTGGAGGAGACTCGTAAGAACTATTGCAAGGTTAGTGCATATTGCAAGATGCTATCACCATACATCTGGGGATAAAGATTGTTGTGGTTGGCATATCTGCCATAAACCCTTTTCTGCAGAGGACATTTCTCAAAGTGAATTCCTTATAATACGTCACGTGCAGCAGGAAGAATTCAATACAGAATGGAAGTGCCTGTATAACAAACAGCAGGTTCCAGCAAAAAGCCCTATTGCCAATTTGAATCCATTTTGGACAGTTTTGGATTGTTAAGGGTTGGTGGTCGACTAAATCAAGCTGGCCTGGGAGTTGCGGAGCAAAATCCTATCATCATTCCCAGCAAACATCATGTTACCATCTTGTTGATCCGACACCACCATGAAAAGACAGAACAACAAAGTTGGCAAATGACAGAGGGCAAGTTACGATCTGCAGGCCTTTGGATTGTAGGCATGAAGAAACGTGTGGCACACTTACTGCATCACTGTGTGCATTGTCGGAAAGCAAGGGGAAAGCAGTTACACCAACAGATGGCTGACTTACCTGCAGTCAGACTAAGTACTGAGCCACCCTTCACTTATGTTGGCCTAGATGTCTTTGGGCCATGGATGGTGTCTGCACGCAGGACCCGTGGTGGCCACGCAAACAGTAAGCGTTGGGCCGTACTGTTTACTTGCATGAGTGTGCGGCACGTAGAGGTCATAGAATCTATGGATGCTTCGAGTTTGATTAACGCTTTAAGACGCTTCTTTGCAATAAGAGGACCAGCAAAGCAGTTGGGATCTGACTGTGGAAGCAACTTCATTGGAGCATGTCGAGAACTAAACATTGACACAAAGCCCATCCAAGATCAGTTGGCGGAGAACGGTTGCACTTGAATTTTTAATCCTCCACATAGTTCCCACATGGGAGGCGCCTGGAAAAGGATGATTGGGATCTCACGCAGTATCTTAAATTCTATGCTAATGGATGTGAATTCTTCAAGACTCACACATGAGACTCTGATTACTCTTCTTGCTGAAGTTTCCGCCATCATCAATTCAAGACCTCTTGTGCCAGTATCAATGGATCCTGAAACGCCAGTCATACTGACTCCAGCTACTCTTCTCACCCAGAAGACCAGGAATCCACTAACGCCAAGCAGAGAGTATACACATGCAAACATCTACCAAAAACAGTGGAAACATGTACAATACTTAGCAGATTACTTCTGGAACAGATGGCGAAAGGAGTATCTTGTAATTCTTCAAGGAAGAAGAAAATGGCAACATCCGAAACCAAATCTCAAAGAAGGAGACCTTGTGTTGATGAAGGAGCAACAAACAGAAAGGATTGACTGGCCTATGGGACTAGTCACAAAAGTTCTTCCCAGCAAAGATGGCAAGATTCGGAAGGTGGAGTTGAAGATCTCCAGGAAGGGCGAGTCTAAAACATTTGCAAGACCAATCAATGAGCTCATTCTGATACTACCCATTGAGGATGTTCCTGCAGGATGAACAGGACTGAACTTTATTCATGGATCTTGTTCGTGACTTGAGAAACAGGATTATCTTAGTGTTTTATATTGTATTCTAACATTTTGTTACAGGTTTTGGACTATATCTTATAGACATTAGTTCATAGTGAAATCCCCAAAGGGAATTTCAGACGGGGAGTGTGCTGTTCCCCTTAGTTGTGTATGTTGTTATTCTACTGTTTACATTACTGCATTTTGTTCTACCTCCATTATTCTTCTATGTGATATATTGGGGCTATGCTGCCATCTGCTGGTCAGGATGCACATGCGCTCCCTCTGCTTGTTTTATAAGTTTTTTCTAAGTGGGAGTGGTTTTGGAGCCTGTTCCTTGTTATTTTCCTGTGGCAGCCATCTTCGGTTGCCTGTAACTGGGAACACACGTGTTTTGGGCTACTGAAGCATCAAATTCTGACCAGCAGCTCAGATGTCCGTATTACAGAAGCGTATATCATCTTCAAGACTCATCAATTACCAGCATCAACAGTCTCAGAGCCGCACAACACTGTATCTGTGACTATCGCTGTAGCAGAGGTAAATAAAGCAAGTCTTGCTTCACATCACTGAGTTACTGCATCTTATCCACTGCATCTGAGCTCTGGTCCTGTCTGCTCCACATTCTGGATACGAAGGTAGGAAAGTTTCCCAGTTACTATCTACCAGTCAGTTACACGTTCAATCGCCTTGTGTGGGGACAGAACAATTGTCTCAATCTTATATAGATACCTCCCGTATCGTATCATATCATACATCACCAATTGACCTTAAAGGGGTTTGCCCATAAAGGCAAATTCTCAAATTTTAATCCCCTAGTGATATTTACACAATAAAGATCATTTGTACAATTTTATCATTTATAAGATTCCAGAGTGTGGACGTGGACTCTCTAATTAAGCAGATTGGGGCACACTTACTAAAGGTTTTGAGCCAGTTCTCTGTTGGATTTTGCACGTTCTTTCTAGTATAAACTGCTTGCACAGGTATTTAAGAAGTGTCTGCACCACCAATGTGTCGCACGTGACTGTTTTGTGGCGCAGGTGCTCAATCGGACCATACACTTAATTTAACATGCAAAATCTGTCACACTCCCCACGTTAAAGGTGCAACACAAAAAAGTTGGTGAACTGTCGGGCCAATTTTGGGGGAAATTATGTAGCACAAATATGGAAGGATAATAAGATAAAACTATTTAGTTCACTACAAGAGATATATGGAATAAGAGAGAGTGATTGGATATGATATTTTCAATTGTCACATGCACTAAAAGGGGATGCACATAAGAAAAATATACATATAGAAACACATGCTGGTTTAAGTTTGGTGATAATGGGAGGGACTAATCGGAAATTGGTTTCAAAGTTATATCGACACATGGTGGTTGGTATGTCACAATTGGAGGGAAGTAAAGCCAAAATTAAATGGGAAAGAGTGATAGGCCCTATCGAAGGGGGGGGGGGGACTGGGGTAGGATTCAGAAGAACACAAAAAAACGGTCAATAAATGCTAATCACAGAATTATACACTTTAAGATGGTTCATCAATTATATTACACTCCACAAAGCCTGTCCAAAATGGGGGTTAAGCCAAACTCCAGATGTTGGAAGTGTCAAGTATTGGATGCAGACTTCTTTCTTTTGATTTGGGGATGCCAACTAGTTTGGGAATTCTGGGAAAAGGTATTTGGAAAAATTTGTAATGTGTTGGAAATTAAGTTAAATATGTCTCTTCAAACTGCCATATTAGGATTAATAGATAGTCAAGATATAGAAAGAAAATATGGTAGATTGATCCTTAGATTGATGAATTTGGCTGGTGTTTGTTTGGCGCGCAATTGGGGATCAAAAAACCCCCCACAATGGAGGTATGGTATAACCTTTCACTTTTGATTAAAAAATATGAATCAGAGTATAGGTAAATTAATATATACTGTTAAACAAAATGTGTAATTTTTATGTGTATTTATATGTTTTCTATGTATAAGCACTAATCTCTTTTTCAATAAAGATTTCTATGTATAAAAGAAAACAAAAGAAAAAAAAACATGCAAAATCTGTCACACTCCCCACGTTAAAGGTGCAACACAAAAAAGTTGGTGAACTGTCGGGCCAATGCAGAGAAGCGCCAGATTCATGATTTCTGGCGCACGATCTTAATGAATCTGGCGCACCCAGCATTATACACGGGCAGAGCACTTTTCATGCAGTTTCCTACATTCTTAATAAATGTGCCCCATTATGATCCATCTAGTTCTGTGAGCTGACAATGTGGTTATATTATAAGGGTACAGGTTTATATACACTTTCACCTGGCTTCTGAACATTCACTAGTATCTGACACATAGAAAGAGAGATGAGAGATGATGAGATCCATGAGATGCATATTACACATGACATACTCAGCTATGCTATATCTCACCTACAACACATATTGTCAGATCTACTGTGCCTACCCCTCCCCTGGATAAAGATCTTATCTGTCTGTAGCTTAACTCTCCTTAGGTGCTGCCAACAGGAAGTGTCTGTGTATGTGTGAACTTCTCCTGGAATGCAGGGGCTGGAGGCAGAAAGGAGCTTAGTGCAGCGTCAGACAGAGGAGCAAGATGCCTTTCCCGACCCTAAACACAGAAGATACAGGGTCAGGTTGGGCTTATATCAGTGAAATGCTGTATTTTTGTTAATAACAGTGAATTAGAGAATGTGTTATTTTGTTATCCTGAGTACATTTAAGAAACTTGTCTTCGTGGGAATACCCCTTTAACAATTCACCAGCAGTGCATTGGCGCCCTAGGCAGGTACCTACTCTCCCAAACCCCTCCTTTGCCCTGACCACAGCTGTAGAGCAAGTATTAAGACAGAATGTCGGAAATGCTATATTTTATATTAATAACTTTTCCTTTTCTTAATTAGCTCTTTAATCATGTGGCTCGTTGTGTTGGCCCTAGTGGTTGTGCTCTTAGTGTACAGATGGCACAGACAAAGTCTGATATTGGAGAATCTCTCAGATAAATATGTCTTTATCACCGGATGTGACACTGGATTTGGAAACTCACTGGCAAAGCAACTGGACAAACGTGGAATGAAGGTTCTAGCCTCTTGCCTGACAGAGAAGGGGGCTGAGAACTTGAAGAAGGAGACCTCTAGTAGATTACAAACTACAATATTGGATATTTCTGACAGCAAGAATGTGAGCTCTGTAGCCGAGTGGGTGTCTCATGTTGTTGGGGACAAGGGTAAGTCAGATAAAGCCCTAGATATGTACTGCACATTTGGACAAACTTAAAAGCAAGCAAGCCTTTTACCATGAAAAATCTATCTTATCCACCAGGAAATGTTTTATAATTAGATAAATGGAGCATATTGATATTTGAAATTACAGAAACAGTATTCAGGAAAAGATCAGAAATGATGCATGATAAGTGATATATAACACATTAATAATTTGATAACAATACAAAAAGGGAAATGCATAACACTATATAAATCATGATTGAAAAATAAATAGATTAAGACAATTCATTGTAAAGTAACGCAGGCACTAATCACACAATAATTCAGGTATGCCGCAGTGCAAATAAAGTGCAAATGCAAAGTGTCAATTTGCAAACAAAAGAGTTCAATGCATACCCATATTTGTAAAACACATACACTTGGGTTAAGCATCCCTGCCTTTTTTAAAGGACACTGAGAAAGGCAGGGATGCTGAAACGGGCGTCGGGGAAGCATATTGATATACTGTAGAAAAAAAAATCTCACTCCTCCAAAATCCTTTGTTTATCTAAGCTTAGGAGTCTAGTGGGTGCTCCTATTTCATGCTTGATAGCCATATCTTTATGGATGCTCATTTAGGCAAGGATACAAAAGAAAATATTCAAGAATATCTACCATCAAAATCAATCATGATAAACCAGGGACACTACCTCATAGATGAAGGCACCGTGACTCTGATAATCTTCTTATATTTGTTATCCATGGCCTCCTTCCTTCTAAAATCTGCTTTTAAAATTATGCTAATGAGCCTTAGGAGCTCAGTGATGTCTTTTCATTTGTTATCTATGTAGTGTTCCAGAGTGCCTTGGATGGCACTTGCAGGTCTGTCATTATGGGGCAGCAAACTGGGCATTTGCCTGGGGCCCCTTGTCCTAAATGGGCCCACTGCATGTGGACTTTTGTGGGCAGAGGATGTGAAAGTAGGAAAGCAGCACAACAATTATAATATAAGGGGGTGCAAAACCCAGGGGACCCTCTTACTGAATGTGACTGTTCATAAAATAATTTTATTTTGGGGCGACACTTTTAGTTTTGGGCGGCTGTGTACAAGTAGTATTTTATATGTTTCATGAGGTAACATGTTCTTATGTAAACTGTGTTAAGTATTCCTTGTACCATTGTAATTGGTTGGCAGAGAATAGGTCACATTGTAGTGTAGTTTCAAACACATGATGGCAACAGTGACAGCCACAGTCTGTGGTAGGACCTGCTTTAGGTAGTGTTAGTACTTTCCGTTTTTTCTACAACTTGCTGGATGGCAGGCTTTGGCCAGGGGGAAAATAGAGACCAAGGAGGAGAGCTGAAGTGTGAGAGAAAATTCAAGTATTTAAAGGGGAAGTTGTACAAGGGCCATGTAGTAGCTTTTGACTTGGCCTAGATGGTTAAGCAGAAAGTTCCCTATCTTAAAGAAAGGGAAAAAAATCATAACTCATTTACAGACACCAATATTAATATCTATGTGTAACTGGACTGTATAATTAGTTAGTTATCAGTAAAAGCGTTATTGTTACAATGCCTCCTCCATGTCTCCCTGTTGTCTGGCTCCCTTGCACCTGACCATCATCAAGGGCCATCTTGCCAGACAACAGTATCAAGGCTTCACAGGTCCACACTGCTGACTACCACAAACATCAGTGCAGCCGCCCTAAAAGCCCTACAATAGCCCCTAGAAGGATGGGATTACAGGGAAGTGCCAGAGAGTAGTCAGTTCCTGTGAAAGCCCTCATGTCCACCGGAGACGCTGACAAGTCAGTAAGCAAGGCTATGATGCTCCACAAGGTCCAGCCATCCCACAGGTAACAGCACCACTCTCACCCTGCAACTTGTTGTATCCTCTCAACCCAAACCTCAGCACTATAAACACTGTAGAGAGGAGCCTTAACACCTACACACTTTGCTACTACTACCAGCATCATCCTCTCCTCTGTCCCTCTCACTCTCTTCCACACCCCGGTACCCTGCATTACAATAAACATTGCAAGTCTCCCCTCCCCCTGCACTTTCTGCTCACTGTAACAGCCTGTGATGCTGCAGGGGCTCAATCCCCCAATTACTCCTAATTTACTTCCCCAACAAGTGGCAACTGTACATTCTCTAGAGCCCTAACTGCCAACATTATGGAGTTACTGAAACGTGATATTGGTATGATAACCATGTGTTTTGCACTTAACTAGGGTAAGCTACATATTATACTATGCTGTGCCTTTGACACATTTAAGAATGCTTTTTACATTCAAAATAATATTTTTGTAGGACTCTGGGGTGTAGTGAACAATGCTGGGATAACAGGTCAATTGGTTCCCCTTGGATGGCTGAAAAAAAATGACTTTCTCAAGGTTTTAGATGTGAACTTACTGGGGATGGTTGATGTGACACTATCGTTACTGCCACTGGTCATAAAAGCCAAAGGAAGGATTGTTAATGTCTCCAGTATTGTCGGTAGATTGGCTGTTATTCCAGGAGGTTACGCTCTTGCCAAATTTGGTGTAGAAGCCTTCTCCGATACTTTAAGGTGAGTGAGCTGAATATATTTTTGTTAAAGAGATATTTGTACCATGATTTACCTTACCCCCCTGCAGAAGAACATACGGAGTACTTCGCCCAAAAAAACTGTCCAGTGGCCTGTTGTGGCCCATTAGAAAAAAAAACTGCTCAAGCGCCGTACCCGGTAAGAAATAGAACTTGTTCTATCTTTTTCGGGTCAGGCAGCTGACTCATGTATGTGACAATGGAATCAACAGCAATGTGCATGAGCCCTAAGTACTAAATGTTGACATGGGCTAGGGCTATGTACCCAAAATATACATTCATCAGTATGAGGGCTAACTACTTTGTTGTTTAGGGCTCTGTCAACACAGGTTTGATTTTATTGTCCAACTCTGCCATCCATGACAAAACTTCACCATACAAATATGCAAATGAGACTGAAGTGCTTTGGAAGAGCACCACAGCTTCAGCTCTACTTTGTAGAGCCAGGAGTGACATAGCTGAAGGATGAATGATAGACAGCACTGGAGGTGGAAATTTTTATAGCTGTGGAGCCAGAGCTGTGAGCTGCTAACTTTCATCTCAAGGCGGAGATCTCAAGTGTATGTGTATTTTTATTTTTTTCCTCACCTTAGATTTCGAGCTCATACACAAAGACACTAATGGTGTGGGACACACAGCCTGCTAGAGTAAGCACTTAATGTTCTACACATCTTTCAGCCATGAATCAGTGGAACTGGTCTGTCTTTCAACATTTGTATTTCAAAGGTTAAAAGCCGCCCAAAAATCCAGAGTAATATGTGGCATGATGAAAATACAAGTGAAAAATACTTTATAATCAGCAGCCATAAAACCAAAGCTTGCTATATCCCAAGATGAGCAAGAGATCTTGTTAGGGTCCCACATGCCAAACCTACCTTTTACACCCACATTTAGGCACATAAGATTCTTATTTGTACTTACCTCAGCGCACCATGAACATCTGCCCACACCGCAAAAGAAAGGACAGGTTCTATTCCAGACCATCTTTGAGGTACTTGCATTCACTTTCTATGGACATTGGCGGGTAGAGTGACACTTACAGCCTATTGCTTGTGGCCTGCAAAAAGCACAAGGTCATGTGCATAAGGCCTTAGCCTCTGCTCATACATGCACAAACCAAAAAGAGCAATGATGTCTGTTATTCTCTTTGTAAAATATTTGAAATTGGGGATTAGGAATTTAGAATAATATTTATGGATGTTATGCAGTATGAAAATGGTAATCATGTAATCATGTACCCAATTCCATCACATCTTATCCCCAACCCCACCACTGTGCTTATCCAAGCTTTAAGTCATCTCTTTTATTAATAATAATCTTTATTTATATAGCCTTTCACTATCCATTCAGTGGTCTAACTACGATCGTAGCAGCCGGGGCCCGTCAGGTTAAGGGCCGGGGATGCACAGTCCCTGTGTCCCTGCAGTGCTTTACCACGGCCCTGCGGTAAGTGGTCCGGGGATGCACTGCCGGGTGCCTGCCGGATCGTGCCCCTGGGCTCCTCCCTCTTTGTCCCGGGTAATGCACTCCTAAACCTGGCCCTACCTCTCTTCTAACCCACCTGTGTTCACTGTATGTGTGTATATACTGTATGAGTTTGTATATGCTCTGTGTATTAGTGTATAAGAGTATATGAGTGCATAAATGTGAGTATAAGTGTATACTTGTATGTATGTATATGTGTGCGAGTATACGAGTGTAGAACTATGTGTGTGTATAATTGTGTGTGTAATTGTATAAATATGCCTGTATAAGGGTACATTCACAAGAATGTATGGGGGACGTATATCTGGCCTCTCACTACAGCACAGAACTGCTGTATGTGCTCTGTAGTGGAGCAGGATGCTGACGGCACCCTGCTCCACTACAGAAATCATCTCTATAAACATCCAGAGGATGCAAATAGAGATGAAAGTAGAGGGAGCCAGGTGACAACATTCGGGGCACCAGTCAAAAGATCCGGGGCTTGTTCCCCGGATCTTTTGACCTAACGACGCCCCTGATCTCCTCATACCTCTCTATACGGACGTTCAGTGTCTATCACTCTCATACCACCTCTTCACCTCGTCCCCTCTCTGTCCCTTAAAGCTCTGTCCTGGGAACCCTACTCTTCTCCATTTACACCTCTGTCCTAGGACAGCTCATTAAGTCCCACAGCTTTCAGTACCACTCATATGCAGACACACAGATCTATATTTCTGTCCCTGATATTTCCTCTCTTTTTGCCAGAAACCCAGAGTGTATATCAGCCATATCCTCCTTCTTTCCTCCACCTAACACATCCCTCCCACCAGGCCTAACAGTCACTATAAATGGCTCAAACTGATGAGCTCTTCTCCTTCACCTCATATCTCCATCTGCCCTCAGATATAGATTGTGAGCCCCATGGGCAGGGTCCTCCTCCCACTCCTTCCAGATCTCTGTAATTTTTGTATTTGCATTTGTACTTGTCTTTATATAATGTTTTGCGAATCCCTTATTGATTTACAGAAATAAATAATAATAATGTATAATATAATTACTATAAATCAGGTGCAACTGAATATTTTTTCCTTGACATCTAAATTCCTGTTTTTAGGCGGGAAGTTAATGATTTTGGAGTAAAGGTCTCGATAGTTGAGCCAGGGGCTTTCAAAACCAACATACAATCACTTTTAACTGTTATTAAGAAAAATGCAGAAGATAAATTTAATTTGCTGCCAGCTGAGACCAAGAATATCTACGGAGAACAATATCTAAAGAAATGTAAGATCATATTAAACTTTACTGTAGAAAAAAAAAATCATTGATTAATGTTGCAATAACACAGATTGTGACTCTCGGGCTGCAAATTATGGATATGTTGTCTGTATTTTGCAGCCAGTGCATCTGCAAAAAGATTTGTGTTATCCATATGTCATCTGTTTTTCCAAATCCACAAAAAAAAATGGTAAGACTGGCAAAGATGTCACTAGTTTGTTCTAATCACTTCAAGGGTCACATGGTTGTGTTACCTAGTGAAGTGATCTGCTAATACAAGTGGTTTATTAAGGGGACAGTACATGGAAATAACAAAAAAACTAAGAGACATGAACATAGGAAAGGGTAGGAAATGAAGTGCCTTGTTATTTGTTATCTACCGGAATGTACAAACTTTTATATACCAGCCACACATACACTTGTAACCTACGCATAGGCCTGGAAAACTTCAACTACTACTGTCTTACCCAATTTGCAGATGGTGTACAGTTCATTAGGTGACATCCTTTACTCCAGAGATATCATTATGGGAGATCAAAGAAACCTGTAAGACAAGGACAGGTAAAAAGACATTGTGCTTCAGTTATCTTACTGTCATGATGGCTTTGAACCTCCAGATAAAATAGAACTGATACCCTTACATTATCACAAGTCATAGCATGCAAACATATTATTTATAATGAAGAATGAGGGACAATATGATTCTAACAACACCACACCAATGCCCATCGACATTAATAGGAATGGAATTTCTTATATAGATGTACACAACTGGATAGGTATACAATGCAACTTGGTCCATAGTAAGTATTAACCCCTTAAGGACACAGGGTTTTTTCACTCATTTCTCGCTCTTCACCTTCAAAAATCCGTAACTTTTTCATTTTTCCGTGTACAGAGCTGTGTGAGGGCTTTTTTTTGTGCGTAACAAATTTTACTTTCCAGTGATGTTATTTATTATTCCATGCCATGTACTGGGAAGCAGGAAAAAAATCCCAAATGAAAAAAATGCATGCTCGTCACATTCAAATTCTTGTGGGCTCAGTTTTTACGACTTTCACTCTGCGCTCCAAATAACACCTCTGCTTTATTCTTTGGCTTGGCACGGTTGTGGTGATACCAAATTTATACAGGTTTTATTGCGTTTTAATACATTTTCAAAAATTAAACGAATGTGTATGAAAAAGAAAAAAAATATGTGCATCTTCTGACGCTAATAACTTTTTCATACTTTGGTGGACGGAGCTGTGTGAGGTGTCATTTTTTGCAAAATGAGCAGGCGTTTTCATAGCTATCATTTTGAGGTCTGTGCGACATTTTGATAACTTTCTATTACATTTTTTATGTCATGTAAAAAGGTGTAAAAGTCGCATTTCGGAGATCTGACCACCATTTCCCGTTTTGGAGGTCACTGCTGGTAATAACCGTTTTTATATTTTGATAGATCGGGCATTTTGGGATGCGGCGATACCTAATGTGTTTGATTTTTACTGTTTATTATGTTTTTTATCAGTTCTAGGGAAAGGGGGTTCATTTGAGTTTTTATTTTATTAATTTTTAACATTTTTTAAATATTTTTTCACTATTTCTTAGGCTCTCTAGGGTACATTAACTCTAGATGGTCAGGTCGTTCCTACCATATACTGCAATACTACTGTACTGCAGTATATAGAGTTTTTGCATATGATTCACTACAATGAGCCACTGGTTCATTGTAAAGAATCTCCTGAAACCATGCATCCTCGCGTCTGACGAAGACCTGAGGCTGTCATGGCAACTGATCGCTGCCTCCCCCCACCCCCCAGCGGCAGAAGAGAGGTTAACACCCGCGACCGGTGCAAGCACCAACTGCGGTGCTAGCGGCGGGTCTTTTCTGCAATACGCAGGAAAGCCCATCTCTGTATGAAGAGAGCTCAGCCCGTGAGCCCTCTTCATACACCCTTCATAGCTCTGCGGTGGATATATCCGTCAAAGAGTGTGAAGGGGTTAAAAAATGCAATGCAATGTAAATTCAATGCAAATAATATATAACATTTCACTGAGATAATTTGTATATAGTTCACATTACATGCTTTGATATTCTATCTATGCAGATTTACAAAATATAGATGAATTGTCTACAAAAAGTTCTTCCAGGCTATACTTGGTAACAGACTGTATGGAACATGCACTGACTGCCTGTCACCCCTGGACAAGATACTCTGCTGGATTAGACGCCAAACTATTCTACATTCCTCTTTCCTACCTCCCAACATTCATTACGGATTATGTGTTATCACTGTATGCACCAAAACCAGCTCAAGGAATGAAGTGATGTCCAGCAGCAAATAGGTGGGTGAAAGATTCTTTGACCTGTGTGTAATACATAGAGAAAATTTGTCAACGTTCTGTTGGGGTCCCAAGTTCAGACACTGTGACTGTTACCGTCTACCCAGGGGAATCTGGACTTTTCCATCTCGGGAATTCTTGACTATTGGCTACTGGGGCTACTTGAATATTGGTTACTAGGATGTGTGTGACTACAGGCCACTTAGGGCTATGTGACTATATCCTATAGTAGGCTGCATGACTATTAGCTACCGTGGGCTGCATGACTATTGACTACTAGGAGCTCCACAACTGTTTCACCAGAAAGGACTAGAAGGACTAGGATCTGCATGTTGGAGCAACGTATAAGATGGGAAGGCATATACACTCACTGGGGGCTATTTATCAGTGGGTTTTCTGGGCTCTTTTTGAACAAAAAGTCACAGGGCATTTCCCACCAATGGAACATAGAATCAATAAAAAAGATTAATAAATCTGCTGGCTATTGCAAAACCTTGTTGGGCTTTGCAAGGCCAGATTTATGACACTGCTAAGAGCAGAACATTAATTTTAATATAGCAGCAGACAGTAATCTGAGTTGTGTTATGATCCTATAGAGGCCACCAGATAGGCAACTTTTAGAGACCGATTGTAGAGATCATCTACAATCTATACTAGTGGGAATAGTAGGGATAGATCTATCCACAACCATCTATCTTCCAATATATGAAGTGAGCAAACCCCTCTGAATAGTAATATTGGGTCACATTTACTTACCCGGTCCAGTGGCGATCACCGAGGTGCATTGTCCGACGAGGATGAAGTCCGACGCGATTCAATAAGATTGTGCATCCATTGCATGTGTCGCTTCCCCACTGAGGTCTGGCGGAGTTCACCTTCTTCTTCCCGGTGTATGTGAGTGCATTGTCTTGCACCACAATTTGAATTTTAAATCCCGCGCTTAGTCCGAATCAGTCGGGTTGTCCAGCGGCCACGCCCCTCGATTTTTGTCGCATGAAAGTTGTGCAATTGTGCCAAAATCCGATCGCGTGCCCCAAAAACTCCTGTTAAATGCGAAATAGTTGGGAAACCCAATGGAAATACGGTGTGCGGATCCTTAGTAAATGTGCCCCATTGTGTTGTACAGAGGATAGTATACCCTAATCCTTGAATACTACATTTTCAGTTACTGGCCTTTGTGTTTTTAAATTTTCACCTTAGCTGTTCATAACGAAATATACAATAAAGGTTATATTTTAATCATTCACTTAAGCCATGTTGGATAGAGGGTTATTTTTGGTTGCAAGCCGCGTGACTATTGGTGTATTATATATTGTTCAATTTCCCATCCACCTAGCACTATACAATCAATAGGGTCAACTAAATTATCTCTCTCTCTTGGGAATTGGGTTTTGCAGTTCGTTATATCACACGGCTCTGATTACTCTCTGATACTAACGAGCCGCGCACCTGTGTGACCATGGTCAGTTTTCTGTCTACTGGAATTATACAATGAATCTTTCTATAGCATGACAGCAAGCAGAGATCTAGAATACCGTGAGGATTTGATACAAATAGTAATAATCAGGTGCATGGCTAGTGTACAATCCTTTGTACTTGTATATTCAAAAAAAGGGCACTCAATCCAGTGTAATGCAGAAATATGAATATTTCTGCATAATACTGGTTTGAGTGACAACTTTTGGAATATACTTAGGGCTGGATCATAAGGCGTGCTCCTGTGGCGCGAACCCGGGGCCCAAACCACAGTTTATTTGGCCCCGGGAGCTGGGCCGAAACCACCAGTGTCCTTACTTTAGTCTATGGCAGAGCGAGGGAACAATAAGTTCCCTGCTCTGCCATAGACAATCAGGTTTGAGCAAAGTGGCGCATAGTGTGACGTGGCAGTATGTGACATAGCCGCGACATCACGGCACCACCTGTAGCAGGACGCCACCATATTTGTTTACATCCACCCTGATTCCGCGAGGGAAGATGAGGATGGCGCGCATCGGGGGAACGATGGAAGGGGAGAACAATTTTATTATTTATACCTAGGACTGTATATAGTTCTCATAGGGTGATTGTATATAGTTATTATAGGGGGCTGTATGTAGTTATAGGGGGCCTGTATTAAGCTATTATAGGGGTACTGAATGTGGTTATTATAGGGGGACTGTATATAGTTATAGGGGGACTGTATATAGTTATTATAAGGGGTGTATATAGTTATTATAAGGGGTGCATATAGTTATTATAAGGGGACTGTATATAGTTATTATTGGGAGTCTGTTTCACAACTCATGGAGCTAAGCTAAGTTGTTGATGTGCACACTCTTTCGCTCTCAATTGTCATTGATGAGTGTGAAAAAGAGAACATCAATTCATCATTGCTATGCCTATTACTTTTATGAACTTTTCTGTCAATGTGCAGATGAGGCAGATGGTGGTGCGGTATTTCTGTCGTCATTTGCAGTAGTTGTCACATAATGCAACTGAATGGCCTAATAGTGCTTGCTGTAAATGCAGGGTCCGTCCAGTCATTAAAAATGCAACAAACTAAAACACTCCGCATTCCCTGAAATATTCCCTAGTTTATCATACCAAACAGCCCCCTCATGGGTATTTTATATAAAACCCCTTTCACCCCCCCCCCCCCCCCCATTTGGATTCATTAGATACAGCGGCTCTCATCCCCATGGAGTCCTTCTGTACAACATTATGTGGGCCCCTCAAGCAGGTCTGGGCCCCGGCACTTGCACGTGTATGGTGCCAGCCCTGACACCACCAAGCAGGAGATATAGAGTTCCCTGCACACAAAAGCCCTGCGAAGCACATCTCCAGTGAGTCAGAAATTATATGGAATAACTATATTTCATTAGTGTATCTTAGAAATCCCTTGTAACCCCAGTATGATACAAGAAGAGAGCAGTATTGGACCACAAAGGAGGTGAGCTCCTTCCACACTAGCCTTTTTCACATTTGTGTTCTAAGCATGCTTCTGAACACTGCATTGAACACTGACCCATTGGGGGTCATTTACTAAGGGCCGATTCGCGTTTTCCCGACGTGTTACCCGAATATTTCCGATTTGCGCCGATTGTACCTGAATTGTCCCGGGATTTTGGCGCACGCGATCGGATTGTGGCGCATTGGCGCTGGCATGCATGCGACGGAAATCGGGGGGCGTGGCCGAACCAAAACCCGACGGATTCGGAAAAACCGCCGCATTTAAGACAAAAAATGTGTTGCGAAAATTACACTTACCTTCACCAGGTATAGGCCGGTGAATTTCAGGGCATTCCAGCGCGCCTCCGGGGAACTTCAGCGCAGCAGCGCCACCTGGTGGACGGCGGAGGAACTACCTTAGTGAATCCCGGCCGGACCCGAATCCACCGCAGAGAACGCGCCGCTGGATCGCGAACGGACCAGGTAAGTAAATCTGCCCCATTGTATTCATTGGGTTTTGTCAGACATGAAACTCCACAAAGAAGGGGAAACAAAAAACAAAATGTAGAAACCATAAAATGGTTTAGAAAAATTAAAGCAAATCCATTTAAAAAAGACAATACATACAGCAAAAGTGCACCAATGGTCAAAACAACGAATTATACATAATACATAAATCACAATAAGCCTATATAGAGGGTGTAGTCCTCAGAACCAGTCAAGGTATTTGCTTACAAACAAGTATTGCAAACATACACAAGTGTATACAGACCAAGGGTGTACACCACCCAAAACAAAGCAAGGAGCAATTAGTTTTTATATTTTAATATATACGCATTAAATAAATAAAAAGTTTTAAATTAATTCAGATCATTTTTGTAGTCTTCCATTTATAATATACACATCTGCAAGGTTCACATCATTAATTACCTTGAATGGGCGTCTACTTGGTGTCCTTGTGCTAGTATATAAGATCTTGAAATCCAAATGTTCAGTTTCCTTGACAAAGAAGGCAGTAGAGCCTTTGAACACTTAGGAAGTTTGCCCAGTGCAGCATCTGTAGGAAGGCGACATCACCAAACTTTACAATTGGATTGCATACAGAGTTGTTGCCACATTCCCATTTTCATGCTAGTGGAAGGATTCTTCTTTTCTCCAAATATACTTATCCCCTCGTCATCAGGAACTGTAAAGAAGGAGGATATGGTGGAGTATGTATGAAAGGGGAATAGAGACAAGCCGCAAGCCTTGTGATTTCTATTGGTGCAGACACAACCTACAGGTATACAGCACACTGACACTCTGTTATTGGTAAGGTTTTGCTAGTATATACGAGTAGAGATGAGCGAGCACTAAAATGCTCGGGTGCTCGTTATTCGAGACGAACTTTTCCAGATGCTCGAGTGCTCGTCTCGAATAACGAGCCCCATTGAAGTCAATGGGAGACTCGAGCATTTTTTTTAATAAAACTGAACAGTAAAAGAACAGTGCAAAAAAAAAAATTCCAGATGTTTGCAGATGTTTTACTTGTAAGAACACATTGAAATAACACTATTCTTCACTTTGCAGGTGTTCGCGCGTGTCTCCCGCTAAGTTAGGAGATGTGCACGAACATCTGGAATGTGAAGAATATTGTTCTTTCAATGTGTTCTGCACTTAAATGTTCCTGTATTCACTGTTTTTAATGTTTTAATTCTATTCTTCACATGCGCGTGTCTCCCGATAGGTTCGGAGATACACGCGCACAGCTGCAAAGTGAAGAATAGAATTAAAACATTAAAAACAGTGAATACAGGACCATTTAAGTGCAGAACACATTGAAAGAACAATATTCTTCACATTCCAGATGTTCCGAATATCTCCGAACCTAGCGGGAGACACGCGCGAACACCTGGAAAGTGAAGAATAGTGTTATTTTAATGTGCTCTTACAAGTAAAACATCTGCAAACATGTGTAATATTTTTTTTTACAATAAAAATACTTTTATTCAATTTATTTTATTAATTTACTGCTCAATCTCGAGCCGGCGAGATACTCGTCTGAGTAACGAGCCGGTCCGAGTATGCTAATACTCGACCGAGCAGTATACTCGGACGAGTATACTCGCTCATCTCTATATACAAGTCTAGTATACAAGCCTTTCCACTAACACTAACCCTGCTAACCCTAACCCTGCTAAAACTGCTTAGCCTAACCGTACTTACCCTAACCTTGCTATCATTAGGATACAAACCCTAAAAAAAATAGCACTGTTAAAATAATAATCTGAAGTTACTGAGTATCTACCGACTGCTTTTATTTCGTCCCCCCAAGAGATATGGACAAAATGGGGATGATAAGTATTCATAAAAACATCTTAGGCTGACAATATAATATTGACCATAGTCATATGTCAAAGAGTTTTTCCACAGAATGTGAAAATAATACTGTGATACTTATAACAAATATTTTTTATTTTTCTATGCACAGGTTGAACTGTTTCTTTCAATGCCCAACACCAAGTTGTCTCTGGTGACGGATGGAGAATGCTCTGACTGCTGTCCCCAAGATACATAATTCAGCCAGATGGGACAAAAGATGGGATAAATCATTGTTTCCTCAATACCTCCATTCACATTAAATGTACCATTTCTATCCTTAACAAAGGACATTACAGAATAAAGGTGTCCTTTTATACTGATGTACATGTGTCCTTTACTGCAACTTACACCAATTATCCTATTTGCCAAAAAAATTCTGAAGATTCACAAGTAGGTCTAGGTTCAGAAACTCAAGACTAACACAAATGTTTTTTTACATAAATACAGCACCAGGACCAAGTTCTGCACAAACACATTACCAAAACAAAGCTCAATGCATAAATGAAGCACCAAAACCAGGCTCAGTATACAAATATTTAGGGTTATCAACCCGCATTGGAGGCAGGGTCGGCTCCAAGTTTCAGTAGACCCCTGGGCAAGAGAGCCTCAATGGGCCCATTTGCAGTGAACTCATGTGGCAGCATTAAAAATTAAGAAACTAAGTAAAATATTCCCTAGTTTATTCCAAAACAGCCCTGTCATGGTTATTTTATATACAGCCCCCTATTAGATACAAGGGCGGCACAGTGGCTAAGTGGTTAGCATAACAACCTTGCAGCGATGGGGTCCTGGGTTTGAGTCCCATCCAGATCAACATCTGCAAAGAGTTTGTATGGGTTTCTACCCACACTACAAAACATACCGGTAGGTTGATTGGATTGTGAACCCTATAGGGACAGGGACTAATGTGACAAGCTCTGTGCGGTGCTGCAGAATATGTGTGCACTATATAAATAAGGAATTATTATTATTTATAATTATACAACCACATCATATTTCTAAAATGTACAGCCCCCAGGGATTAATTATATACAAACCCCTCACCAAACACTTTGAGGATCCTGGGGACTGAGAACCGGCCGCTTGGGCCCCCCCAGAAGGGCCCAGGCACTTGCCCGGGTATGCCTGGTGCTGGCGTCAGCCCTGACTGGACGATGCAGACCTGATCTTGTAGTTACAGCACAAAAATGACTGGTCTGTAAATAAGTATATTTCCAGTGAAATTATAATTCTAAATTAGCATTTTCTAACAATTTTGGATCATGCTTTTGTATTCCTCTGTATATGTAATAGTAGCTTAATAGCTAGGCATAACAATGTCTCCCGTCACAGGGATATGCAGTCACCACTGACAATGACGAATAACGCCTGATTGACAATAAGTCATGGGCTACACAGATACTAATTGTAGTGGTATTGATTGATTTAACTAATAAGTGCACAGGATTCCATGGCACTCAATTTATGGCTGTGCACTGCACAAGAATGGATGTGTACTGCCACTGTAGCTCTATAGGTAAATTGCATTACAATAAGACTTCATGTAGCTCCTCCTCAAAGGATCTCACGTGTAGCACAAGCATTTACTGTAAATCTAGTGACTCACATATGATAGGAGTTCTTTTTCAGTTTCTTAATCTAACTTACCCATTTGACAGCTTCTTACAGCTGTCATCATCTCCTACACCTTCTTTACACAAACTTTATACTGTTATCTCACTCCAACAGGATAGTAATAATATACCTCCACAATATCCAATATAGCAATGGTTCCTCCACAATAACCAATATAAACACAGTGCTCCCACGGTATTCATTATAGTCATTGTGCCCAGAAGCCAATATAGTCACATTACCCCACACTAGCCAATATAGTTATAGTTCTGGCCTCAGTAGTCAATATAGTAACAGTGCCCTTCTTAGTAGGTAATATACTACAGTTCCCCCACAGTATCCAACAGTCACAGTATCAGTTACTGGGCCCTCATATTACAATACCCAAAAGTCAAAGTGCCCCCACTTTACAGAAGCCAATAGTGCCCCACAATAGCCAAAACAAAAGTTAATACTCAGCTATCTGCTGTCTGTAGCCAGTGAAGCCTAGCACCCAGTGGAGAGGTACTCTGTAATGTTATTGTGGTGCCAGGGGCCAGCTTCTTTCATCTGACAGGCTACAGGCCCACTGAGGCCTGTGATAGGGTGTATGGCAGAGCAAGGAGACACAAGCCATGGTGATTTGCCAGAGCTGTATGGGGGCTATGGATCACACTCAGGCTTCTCCCCATTTCTCCAAACAGACTGCAAATTTAACAACTGGTTAGAGAGAATACACTGGATTCCAACCCTGGCCATGATCTTTCACCTCCTCCACCTGATTTTGGCATGGTCGTAAATTCTTATCTAGCCCGTACCATCCTCAAGAAATGAACTCTGTAATGTTATTCTGCTGCCAGGACCAGAATAGGCCAGCTTCTTATCATCTCACAGGCTGCAGGCCAACTGTGGCCCGTGAGATGGTGTATAGACCCCCAGACTTCTATGTGGGATATGGAAAACACTCTGGCTTCTCCCAATTTCTCCAAACCGGCTGCAAATTTAACAACCTGCTCAGCTGGATTCCGCCCATAGCCTTACCGTGATCTTTCACCTCCTCCACCTTTTTAAATAGCTGCTGCTCTAATCTGATTTTGGCACGTTACAAATTCTTACGTAGCCCATACATCCTCCAGAAATGTGTTTTGTTAGTTCTTGCACTTAATATTATGAGACCTAAAATCTAGTACACATTAAGATTTTTTTTTATAGTTTGTTGAGAAGAATGAAGATATCAGTATAATCAAATTTTTAAGAAATCTTTCTTTAAAAAAAGCATCTGATACTAAACTAATCTGATACTGAACTAATTGTGACCTAGAAAATAACTGGGCTGCATATTATAAATAACCAATGATTAAAGAGGATTGTCCATAAAAGAAAGTTCTCAAATTTTAATCCCCTTGTTATGTTTACAAATTAAAGATAATTTTTGACCATTTACATTTTACTCAGTTTTATTGCTGTTTTAGCTTCTATAACTCAGTCATGGTCTGTGTGGGAGGAGACTTTCTAAGCAAATACTTCATGATTCCCCTGTGCTGACAACTGTCACGGGTGCTCCCGCGATCCCTGTCACGGATCGCGGGCGCATCCGTGCTCCTTCACGTGCCCCCGCTGCTGCCCGGTGTCTCTTACCTCTCCCGGCTCCTGCTCTCCCTCGGACTGCCGTGCGCGCGCGTCCCCGCCTCCTAGGGCGCGCGCGCGGCTCCGGCCGAAAATTTAAAGGGCCAGCGCACCGCTAATTGGTGCACTGGCTGAACACCTCACCTTTAAGAATCTGCCTCTTCCTGTGTTCCTTGCCGGATCTTTGTGCCTCATAGCCTTAGAGAAAGCTTCCAAGCGAGTATTCCTGCGTTCCTGTGTTTCCCTGCGATCCTGTGTATTCCTGTGTGTTCCCGCTCCTGAGTCCTGTGTTACCTGAGTTCCTCCGTGTTGCTGTGTTCCGTGTGCCTGTGTTCCCGTTCCCACCTGCCTGGACCTCCCGTTGCTGACCCCGGACTTGGACCTGACGTTGCATCTCTGCCGCCTGCCCTGACCCTGTGCCTGGACCCGACTACGAGTTGTCATCCGCTAAGGTACCTCGACCTCGGCTGCCACCGTGGGCTAGTCACACCTGGGAACGACCTAGTGGTATCCTGCCGCAGCAAGTCCAACCCGCTTTGCGGCGGGCTCTGGTGAATACCAGGTGCCGCTAGGCTCCGGTTCCGGGTGTTGGCTAGTTACATCTCCCGCGGTGGTCCAGAGGATCCACTGATCCTAACAACAACGTGCTTAGAAAATCAATGTACACGGTTTAGCTACATCTGTCTGTAGCTTTAGGCTCTGCTGCTGCTGCAGGAAAGTCCCAGCGGGTCGTGTAATGTAGGAAAGGGGGAGGGTCAGGATGCAGAGAGAACTGCAATGTGCAGACAAGAGAAGCTATTCATGAGAATAATCCAAGCATAGTTAGATGATTCACAGTCGGATCCAGGCGCAACCAAATTGTGTACACCAGGACTGATAGAGACAGTTTGGAATTATACATGTGAAATTGTCACGGGTGCTCCCGTGACCCATATCGGGGGTCACAAGCTCACACGCGCTCCTCTCGCCCCGCCAGCACAGCGCCTGCACCACTCACCTGTCCCCGTTCCTGTCCCCGTTGTATATTTTGCTTAGATGTGGTTTGTATACATGTATCAAATGTACTCATGGAACCAAATACAAGGATTGAACTTTGTTCTCTAACTGGTTGCAGTACAGACGGTCCCCTACTTAAGGACACCTGACTTACAGACGACCCCTAGTTAAAGACAGACCCCTCTGCCCCCTATGACCTCTGGTGAAGCTCTCTGACTGCTTTACTATAGTCCTAGATTGCAATAATCAGCTGTAAGGTGTCTGTAATGAAGCTTTAATGATAATCCTTAGTCCCATTACAGCAAAGAAATTTTAAACTCCAATTGTCACTGGGTCAAAAAAAATTTGTCTAGAACTACAATTATAAAATATGCAGTTTCAACTTACATACAAATTCAACTTAAGAACAAACCTGCCTGTATAGTAATATGGTGAGCAGGTCTAAAGTTCTGTTTAATTGTGTGCTCACTATATACTTAATAGCTCTCTAAGCCTGCAACTCTATGTGCCACATTTACTTACCCGTTGCCTCTGCCGATCCGGAATGTCCAACGAGGATTCGGAGCTGCCGCAATTCACTTACAGCGTGCGCCCGATTTCTTGAATGTGCCACTTCCCCGCTCAGGTCCACCAGAGTTCACCATCTTCTTCCTGGTGCATGTGAGTGCTTGATCTTGCGACACAATTTGAATTTTAAATTCCACGGTTTGTCCGAATCAGTCGGGTTGTCCGACGGCCACACCCCCTGATTTGTGTCACATGCAAGCCAGCGCCAATGCGCCACAATCAGATCGCGTGTGCCATTCAGGGCAAACGGAAATATTCGGGAAAACCGACGGAAATGCGTCCGACGGACCCTTAGTAAATGTGCCCCTATGTCTCCTTTAGTTATGTGTCGGTGAACGACGTGAGCTGGCTCACCTCAGTGAGCCAATGGCTCACTTAACCATGCCCCTAACCGGCTCACCACACCCCCTTTAACCTGATACAATCAGGTTAAAAGTGAAGTGGCGTGGGAGGATTGACTGGACTTCGGCTCCCTATTATACATTTAATAGGGAGCCATTCAGGAGCTAGAAGAGCTGACTCTTTTTAATGAGCTGAGCCTAATGAGCCAGATCACTAAGAAGAGCCGGAATTCCCATCACTAGTATCCTTCTCTATTTACAAATAAACTTGGAAACAGTCAGAGAAATTCCTTAGCCCTAAGGTTATGCTGGGAAGTAATCTGCAAAGCTGGAACTATTTGTTTTATTTACCGTCTCTGCAAGGACCCGATTGAGGGTGTGTTCAAGTTTCCTGTGTTTCTTTTTGGATTAAGGAGGGTGTGACTAATTTTCTTCATCTCACGAGAACAAAGGCCGGACTTGTGGGCTCAACTGAGTAGTGTCTGGAAAATCTCATCATATAGCAGGTCAGTTTATTATGCATATGGAACCATCTAGGGAAGAGCTGCAATATCACAAACAACCCATCGACAGGGGTGGCGCTGTTATAGAAGGAAGCAGTCTTGTTTGTGTAATGTAATATTTTCTTATACACACTGTAAACAGAACCACAATAGAAGCCTATGGTGCTGCGTAGGGCCTCTTACTGTACAGCTGAGGCCTATGATTTCATTGGAAGGGTCAGATTCTATATGAACACAGTAGAACTATACTGGTATGCCTCATAGGATATATAGGTGCATTGTTTCTATGGAGGATAGCTCCACACAAACAGTTCATGATGCAACAAGTTATGGTAACCATGAAGACCCTGAATTCTACCATACACCACATTGCACCAAGTGCTGATGGAGCAGGGGAGGACGGTGAGACAGTATAACTGTTCCATCATAGATGTGGCTCGGGGTCATTAGCAAAATTTAAAAAGTTGATTTTAAAAGAAAGTAAACCATGGATATGAAATATAAGAAGATTACCACAGCCACAGTAGCAGGGTCTATGGGTAAGTGTCCCTGGTTTATCATGCTCGATTATGATGGTAGTTTACATATAATTCATTCCCCATGGAGTGCCACAGGGGTCAGTATTGGGGCCACTTCTTTTTAATATTTTTATTAATGACCTTGTAGTGGGTTTACACAGTCAAGTTTCAATATTTGCAGATGATACTAAGCTGTGTAAATTAATAAATACTGAGGTCGATAGTTTAGCATTACAGAGGGATTTGTGGAAGCTTGAGGAGTGGGCAGAGAAATGGTTGATGAGGTTTAACGTAGATAAATGTAAAGTTATGCACTTGGGCCATGGAAACAAAAAGTATAATTATGTTCTAAACGGTCAATTACTTGGTAAAAGTGGAGCTGAAAAGGACTTGGGGGTATTGGTGGATGGTAAACTTAATTTTAGTGACCAGAGCCAGGCTGCTGCTGCCAAAGCAAATAAAATTATGGGATGTATCAAGCGAGGAATAGATTCTCATGATAAAGACATAGTTTTGCCCTTATACAAATCCCTGGTCAGACCACACATGGAATATTGTGTACAGTTTTGGGCACCAGTGTATAAAAAGGATATAGTAGAGCTGGAACGGGTGCAGAGGAGAGCAACCAGGATTATTAGGGGAATGGGGGGACTAGAATACAATGACAGATTGCAAAATTTGGGATTATTCAGTTTAGAAAAAAAGACGACTGAGGGGAGACCTCATTACAATGTACAAATACCTGAACGGACAGTACAGGGATCTCTCCAAAGATCTTTTTATACCTAGGCCTGTGACCAGGACAAGGGGGCATCCTCTGCGCCTAGAGGAGAGGCGATTTTACCATCGCCATAGACAAAGGTTCTTTACTGTAAGAGCAGTGAGACTGTGGAACTCTCTGCCGCAGGAGGTTGTTATGGCCGACTCTATGTACATGTTCAAGAGAGGCCTGGATACCTTTCTGGAGAGAAAAAATATCACAGGTTATGGGGATAAAACATTTATTTAATTCTTAAAGGTTGGACTTGATGGACTTGCGTCTTTTTCCAGCCTTATATACTATGATACTATGATTCGATCCAGGAGTTTTAAAATTAGCAGGAGACGGCATATAGGGGCCACCTACTTCCTCTCAGCCTGAGACCTCATGGAACAGTAAGTATTAAAGACTTGTTCACACATGGTGAGCCCTTTGTCCCGTTCACATGGTATCTGCTGCTTCTGTGATGCCTGCCAGTATGGGTGATGGGGGGCAACCGAGTCTTGGTCCCGGCCGGTGCTGTGCTGCAGCGGCAGTGGATGCCATGTGATGCCACACATAATAGCGTAGGGACCCACTACAGCGAGGTCACCGTGAAATGGTTAGTGGGCTTATACAATTTTATCAAAATGTAACTAATATCCACAAGTTTGTCATGAAAATGTAGCCTAGCGGCAGTAGCCCCTTGTATGATGTGTGGATGTGCGGATCCAGTTCTTTTTTCCCTCCTCATGTTGATATAAATCATATGTTCAGTTTGGCCTGCATACAGGGAGTCCTTACATCATATTTGTGTATGTTGCAAGGACTCCTGTCCTGTTCAAGTTGTGCAGTCCATGAAATGTGCAGCCGGCCTTAGTTGGAGATGTTCTCAAGTACAAGATTCTAATTGTTTCACATTGCATCACATATTTATACCACCAGATGGCACCAGTCAACATATTATGCTAGGTAGAGGAGTTAGCAGTGGGTGCGGTCTACATCAGCATAGTAATAAAATGTTATTGACAATTAAAGCATTAGTATCATCTTTGACGCTTTTAAAATATTAACCCCTTAACGCTCTGCGCCGTAGCTCTACGGCGCAGAGGTATAAGGGATGTATGAAGAGGGCTCACGGGCTGAGTCCTCTTCATACAGAGGTGGGGGTTTTTGCATTTTGCACAAAACCCCCACCGCTAATAACCGCGATCGGTGCTTGCACCGATCGCGGCTATTAACCCTCTAAACGCTGCCGGCAAAGTCTTTTTCCCGATTGCCACGCCCCCGAATGTCATCGGGGGGGCGGCGATCGGTTGCCATGGTAGCCTCGGGTCTTCTTTTGACACGAGGCTACATGGCTTATGCAGGTTCGTTACAATGAGCCAGTGGCTCATTGTAATGTATGACCTGCAAAAATGCCATATATTGCAATACTGTAGTATTGCAGTATATGGTAGGAGCGATCTGACCATCTAGGGTTAATGTACCCTAGATGGTCTAAAAAATAGTGAAAAAAAAAAGTTTAAAAAATAAAAAAAATTAATAAAATATTAAAAGTTCAAATCACCCCCCTTTCCCTAGAACGGATATAAAACATAACAAACAGTAAAAATCACAAACATATTAGGTATCGCCGCGTCCCAAAATGCCCGATCTATCAAACTATAAAAACGGTTACGGCCGGCGGTGACCTCCGAGGCGGGAAATGGCGCCCAAATGTCCGAAATGTGACTTTTACACCTTTTTACATAACATAAAAAATGAAATAAAAATGATAAAAATGTCGCACAGACCTCAAAATGGTAGCAATGAAAACGTTGCCTCATTTCGCAAAAAATGACCCCTCACACATCTCCGTGCGCCAAAGTATGAAAAAGTTAGCGTCAGAAGATGGCAAAACATTTTTTTTCTTTTTTGTACACATTCGTTTAATTTTTGAAAATGTATTAAAACACAATAAAACCTTTATAAATTTGGTATCACCGCGATCGCACCGAACCAAAGAATAAAGTAGGCATGTTATTTGGAGCGAAGAGTGAAAGTCGTAAAAACTGAGCCCACAAGAACGTGACGCATGTGCGGTTTTTTTAAAATTTTTCCACATTTGGACTTTTTTTTCAGCTTCGCAGTACACGGCATGTTAAAATAAATAACATCACGGGAAAGTAAAATTGGTTACGCACAAAATAAGCCCTCACACAGGTCTGTACACGTAAAAATGAAAAAGTTATGGATTTTTGAAGTTGGAGATCGAGAAATCAGCCGAAAACCCTGCGTCCTTAAGGGGTTAAAGGAAATCTACCCCCAGGATGATGGATTGTACACCAAGCACACTGACATACTGGGGTGTGCCCCCCTGGCAGGCTCTGCTCTTCTTTTAGCTTTTTATGCCCTGGTTTTTACAAAAAAGGCTTTTAAAATTCTTCAAATTAGCCTGAGAGACTCCAAGCTCCTTATGTGTTAATGGAGCCTCTCAGTCTCATTTTCATAATGTTTAAGCCTTTTTTTCTTAACCGGTTAAGGACCGGGCCCTTTCCTGTTTTTTCATGTCCATTTTTCACTCCCCACCTTCAAAAATCTATAACTTTTTTATTTTTACACGTAAAGAGCTGTGTGACGGCTTGTTTTCTGCGTAACAAATTGCACTTCATAATGATGGTATTAAATATTCCATGCCATGTACTCGGAAGCGGGAAAAAAATTCCAAATGCAATGAAAATGGTGAAAAAACACATTTGCGCCATTTTCTTGTGGGCTTGGATATTACGTCTTTCACTGAGCGACTCAAATGACATGTCTACTTTATTCTTTGGGTCGGTACGATTAAGGGGATACCAAATTTGTATAGGTTTTATAATGTTTTCATACATTTACAAAAATTAAAACCTCCTGTACAAAAATAATTTTTTTGATTTTGCTAACTTCTGACGCTAATAACTTTTTCATACTTTGGTGTACGGAGCTGTGCGTGGTGTCATTTTTTGCGAAATTTGATAATATTTTCAATGATATCATTTTTAGGACTGTACGACCTTTTGATCACTTTTTATAGATTTTTTTAGATTTTTCAAAATGGCAAAAAAGTGCCATTTTCGACTTTGGGCGCTATTTTCCGTTACGGGGTTAAACGCATTGGAAAACCGTTATCATATTTTGATAGATCGGGCATTTTCGGACGCGTCGATACCTGATGTGTTTATGATTTTTACTGTTTATTTATATTTATGTCAGTTCTAGGGAAAGGGGGGTGATTTGAAATTTTAGGTTTTTTTATTATAATTTTTTTTTTTTTTAACTTTTTTTTATTTTTATTTATACTATTTTTCAGACTCCCTAGGGTACTTTAACCCTAGGTTGTCTGATCGATCCTATCATATACTGCCATACTACAGTATGGCAGTATATGGGGATTTTCTTCTTCATTCATTACAATGTGCTATCAGCACATTGTAATGAAGGGGTTAAAACGAAATAGCCTCGGGTCTTCGGAAGACCCGAGGCTACCATGGAGACGGATCGCCGCCCCCCGATGACGTCACGGGGAGCGGCGATCCCAGGTAAGATGGCGGCGCCCATGCGCCGCTATCTGTTTGAGGCTGCCGGCAGCTTTGCCGGCAGCCCTCGCTGTAAAAACACCCGCGATCGGTGCTAGCACCGATCGCGGATGTTACCGGTAAGCCTTTGCTGCAATATGCAGCAAAGACTTACCGGCTATGGAGAGGGCTCAGTCCGTGAGCCCTCTCCATGCAGCGCGACGCGACCGCCGCCGTGAATACACGGCGGGCGGTCGCGAACCGGTTAAAAACAAAGGTATAAGATGCTTAAAGAAGAGCAGATCCTGGCAGAGGGGCACACACCAGTATGTCAGTGTGCTTGATTTACAATCCTTCATTCTGGTGGTAGATGTCATTTAAGGCTGCGTTCATTTGCTTTGCACTTTGAAATTAATTTTAAATGCAACACGGAAATTACGAATCAGAATTATGTTCCATTACTTTTGTTACTCAATAGATCTGAAGATCTCAAGGGAGAAACACATGTTCCTACTTACAAAACACATACACATATTTATTATAAAGTTCTGGATTTTTAATAAGTAAAGCCTCATGCACATGTTGTTTTTGGACTTGTGCTGGTCGATGTTTAACCCCTTCAGGATCTGCCCTATGTCACTAAAAGTGGTTTATAGCTTTGGGACGCTTTAACATATCCAGGGGATTGTGAAATTGTTTTCTCATGACACATTGGGGCACATTTACTCACCCATCCGGAGGTCACAGAAAGTGCATTGTCCTGTGATCATGCACTCTGCCGCGATTCACTCTGCCGAGATCGTGCGCCCGATATCCTGCATGTGTCGCTTCCCTGCTCAGGTCTGCCGGAATTCACCTTCTTCTTCCTAATGCATGTAAGTGCTTCATCTTGCGACACAATTTGAAAGTTAAATCCAGCGCTCAGTCCGAATCAGTCAGATTATCCTATCCCAATTTCAGTCCCATGAAAGCCAGTGCAGCTGCGCAAAAAAACCAGATCATGTGCGACACAATCCACTGCGACTAAATACCTGTCACAGCCGCGCAAAACCTGGAAACGTCGGGAAGTCCGACAAAAGTGCATCCACGGAGACTTAGTAAATAAGCCCCATTGTACTTCACATGACTTAAAAAATTAAATTTTTCACATTTTATTGACAAAAAGCCAAGACCTGTTTTTAGAGGAACCAGCTCAACTTTCAATCGACTAAATAATAGCAAGACTTGTAAATCAGCCCATTCTGGAAACTACACCCTTCAACGTATGGAAAAGCATTTTTAAGAAGTTTGTTAACGCTTTAGGTGTTTTTTGGACAACATTTTTGGACTATAAATTCATTTTGGGAGGAAAATTAAACATAAGCAATGGATTACATGTCTCCCAAGTATGCAGATACCCCATATTTGTTGGTAATCAACTGTATGGGCCCACGGCCGGGCATAAAATGGAAGGTGGTGCCATCCAGAGCAGATTTGCAATATCAAATTGTACAAGCAATAATTTTTTTTCTTTTTTTAATCTGGACATATAGGGGCTCATTTTTTTGCCATATGAGATGCACTTTTCCAGTGAATATATAACCAATTAATGAAATAATTTTTTGTTGGTGAAGGAAAAGAAAATCATCAATTTTTGTAAATTGTTTTTTGTTTTGGCCGATCACCATACCATAAAATAATGTTATTTTTAGTTCATGGGTCGCCACAATTATGAAAGTACCTCATTTATATGGATTTTTACCCTAATTTCACTGAACCAAAACTAATTTGGAGAAAATCTGGTTAATTTCAGCATCACCATCTTTTTAGAGCAGAACTTTTTTATTTTTTGGATGAGAAATCTGGTTAAGGGCTTATTTTTTGCGAGCAGAGTTGTTCTTTTTAGCAGTGTTGTTCTTTTTTACAATACTAATGTATTGTCGTGCAGTGTAAACTGTCTGCCACGCATCCTTTTGCACAGACAGTTTATAGTTAGACCCGCAAGGGGTGTGACTGCTGCAGGCAACGGGCAGCCCTGGGGCACTTGGCAAACCTCAGGGCTGCCCTTAAGAGGATCGGATCCCCGGTAAGAGGCACGGGGGATCCCTAGGGGAAAACCCTTATGCGTGCGGCGGCTCCCGTCGCAGACATCCTAGACCAGTGGTGGCGAACCTATGGCATGGGTGCCAGAGGTGGCACTCGAAGCCCTCTCTGTGGGCACCCAGGCCATCACCCAGCACAAAGGTCACCATTCATGACTCCTCCTCTTGCAGTCACATGCAGCCCAGAACATGCCATGTTCAGCACTATATTAAAGTGACTTGAAGAGAGGAGCAAGGTGGAGTGGACAGAGCGGGATTATCATTGAAGCCCCTTCTCAGGGCCTGCGATTCATCCTGTTAAGGGGACCTTAGAGGGAAGCCACAATAATAATCTGAATTTCTCCATCTTTCTACTGTATTGGTGTCTTCAGGACGCCAATACGTTTGAATCTGTGACAAAGCAGGGAGCGATAAGTTACATTAAATTGGCATTTGGCACTTTGTGAAAAATATGTAGCTTTGGGTTATAGTTTGGGGAATAAGTCTTTATAAGGTTCGCCATCACTGCCATAACCAGTGCCAGAAGCTGGAAGTACTATCACGTTTAGGGGCCGGAAGGGGTTAAACAACTGGCACATGAGCCATGTTGTTTAACCCCTGTTTTACATGTTTTACACCCAGTCTTACGCCTCTTTCACACTGCATTGCACTCTGTCCCATTGTAATCAACAAACTTTTTCAGACTTGCATTTTTTTTCACGCACCCATGGAGATGCATCAAAAACGCATTGCACTCTGAGATACATGCAAATCGAATACGTTTTTTCACGCATCAATTGCCATAGAAAAGATAGACCTCAGTCTTGATTACTTTTCACGTGCGTTATCTGCGTGTGAAATATGCATTGAAATTGGCAAAAAAATATGCATGAAAAAATGAGACACTGAACTGAAAACTGATTGAACTCTGATGCAAAATGTCAGTTTTTCACTGACCAAACCCTGATAGCACCCTGATCAGACAGGGGCCTTAAAGCAACAGACATAGACATGGGCATTGATCTGTTGAAATGGAATAATTATAAAAAGTTATTGGAATGCTCAAAGTGAAAAAGTAAAAGAGGGAAAATGGAACAGGTTGTAAGCAGCCAAACACATGGTAAATGGTCAAAAACTTACTGAAAACAGACCAAAAATGCCATGTGTGGCATAACCCTATTTGGACCCTATTCGCTGGGGAGAATGCTGGGACTTCTGGTTCTTCTGGTGGTTCTCCGACCTCCGGCGCATATCCGCGCAAACTCCACCTCTCGCCCGCTACCAGCGGACTCTGTCGTGCGCCCCGAGCAGCGGCTGCTAATACCTTGCGCTGTTTAGGGGTTGTGTTCTGGATTGCTGGGACTTGTGGTACCTCTGCATGGTGCCTGCTATTGTGCTTGGTTATTCTGCACCATGAGGGGTTAATTCCTAGAAGTTGTCCAGTTCCTATCAGGTTCTGGAGGTGGAGTTCTGGCTGCAAAAATTGCAGCCTCACTAGTCACCTGTGCCAGTGTTTGAAATCCCTTCATCACTCGCTCTCAGCATTAGGTCAGGGTGAGCTGGTGACTGAGCATATCTTCATAATTTCAGAAAGCGCTGTATTGCTTGAAAAACTCGTTTATTTATTAGATTTCAAACCCCCTTCGGTGCACCATGCACACGACCGTGCATGCGCCTGAATAGAAAGTGCCGGAGAGCTGGTAACGTCACCAAGCTCTCGGGCACACTCGCGACTCGCGCCTGCGCAACTTAAACTTTTTATCCTGGCCGGCTTCGCAGACGCGAGTGTGCCCGAGAGCTTGGTGATGTCGCCGGCTCTCCCTATTCAGGGCGCATGGTGCGCCGAGATCATATCATGGTGCACCGAAGGGGGGTTGACATCTAATGAATAAACGAGTTTTTCAAGCAATACAGCAGTTTCTGAAAATTATGAAGATATTGTCAGGTTCGCTAGGGAGAATGCTGGGACTTCTGGTTCTTCTGGTGGTGCCAGCAGCGTTCTCCGACGCGTATCCGTGCAAACTCCACCTCTAGTCCTGGGCAGCGGCTGCTAGGATCTTGCGCTGTCTAGGAGTTGTGTTCGGAACTGCTGGGACTTGTGGTACCTCTGCATGGTGCCTGGTTGTTCTGCACCATGAGGGGTTAATTCCCAGAAGCTGTCCAGCTCCTATCAGGTTCTGGAGGTGGAGTTCTGGCTGCATAAATTGCAGCTTCACTAGTCACCTGTGCCAGTGTTTGAAATCCCTTCATCACTCGCTTGCTGCATTAGGTTGATTTACTCTGTATTTGTATCTGTATTGTTGTGACCTCGGCTAGTTTTTGACATTGACTCTTTGCCTACTGACTTTGTTCTTGACGTTCCCTCTCGTTGTGACTCTGGCTAGTTTACCATTCTTTTGTGTTTTATGTTTGTCAGTCTGTTTGTGTTTCCCTTCCCACACTTATCCAGTGTATTTCGAGTCTTCAAGTAGTCGCCCCACGGTTTAGAGTGGGGGGGGGGCTATAGGAAGGGACAGAGGTTGGGGCAAGCTCAGGGCACACTATCCCCTGTCTTTTGTGTTACCCAACCTTAACAGATATGCTCCGGCACCAGCTCACCCTGAGCTGGTGCAAGGTGTTTGAGGGTTATAACTACCATTTTAAAGTGGTAGGTTTCCTTTAAGGACTGTATCATAAAGGCATATAAATAAGTGAATGCAATTTTTAACCATTAAGGTTACAAAACAATAATAATAGCTCATGTTCTAGATAATCTTAATAGATTCCATTGTTATTGTGCTATTATGTAACATATTTTTATGCCACCTTTCCAGTAGTGGAAAATTTACATGTGTAACATAAAGGCCCATATTTATCAAAAATAGTGCAAACTATTAATCAAAACTGGTTCACTTTCTTTATTAATCTGATGCCCCCTGCACTGCTCTGGAAGTGGGCACCATTTTTTGATAGACTTTGTTCATTTTGTAGAATTGTGGAGAAGACAGTATTGTGGGGTACGTCAGGAATAAATATGGCGTAAACTGACTTCGCACTAATGCACATTTTTTCTGTCTTGTCGTACACAATGCAACCAATAAGACAAAACGTGCGCAGGCACTTTATAAATAACATGTTCAAGCAGTTTTCACTTTCTTTTCAGTGCAAAGTCAGATAGAAAACTGGTGCAAACGCTTTAATAAATGTGGGCCTAGGTGTCTTCCTCACAATATTCCAGTGTACTCAATTTGAAGAAGTATTCCAGGAATAAGCATAATTCGTATACAAATGGGTCAGTAAAATGTAAGCTAATATGTTATTAGGACCAATTTGACATGCATTATGCAGCGCTGCGTTATCTGTGTGCGCTACATAAATAAAGAATTATTATTATTATTAATGGTTATTTAACCCCTTAAGGACACAGCCATTTTACAGCTTAAGGCTCAGCCCCATTTTTTGGATTCTGACCTGCGTCTCTTTATATGGTTATAACTTTTCAACACTGTTACTTATCAAAGTGATTCTAAGATTGTTTTTTCCCCCACATGTTGTACTTCATTTTAGTGGTAAATTTTGGCTGATAAGTTTTGCGAAAATATGATGAATTTTTTTAAAAATTTCACTTTTTTGAAATTCTAAATCATGACATTTTCAGGTAGATAGATTTACCACCTAAATAAGTTGCTGAATAACATTTCCCATATGTCTACTTTACATTTTCATAATTTTTGAAATGTCTGGATAATATATTTTGATGTTGCGCGGCTTACAAATCGAATAGCGATTTTCCGTATTTTCAGAATTTACTCTTTTGCAGATAAATACCATTTTGAATGAAACTTTACATATTTAGCATCAAAACCCCCGTATATAAACAACCCATTTACAAATCTGCACCCCTCAAACTATCAGAAACAGCTTTTAGGAAGATCGTTAACCCCTTGAGATCTTCATAGTAATTGAATCAAAATGGAGGTGAAATTTAGAATGGTCAAATTGTTCCCTTATACGTTCATTTAGCCCTAAAATTTACACATTTCCAAAAAATTTAAATAGAAAACCGACCATACAATTTATTCTGCAATTTCTCCCAAGTACAGAGACCCCCCACATGTGGCCGTGACTTGTCTTATGGACACACAGTGAGGCGCAGGAGGGAAGGAGCCCTGCAGCTGCCAGCATTTTAGTTTCCTCATTGCCTCCTTTTGTAGACTATAAAATGTTTGCTTTTTCATTATTGGGGCCATGTGACGGCATTTTTTTTGCGGGATGAGATGCTTTTTCCAGTGTTGCCATTTTGGGGTTGGTATCACCTATTGTTGAAAATTTAGGAACTCGTTTTTGAGGGCAGGACTAGAAAAGCTTCAATTCTGTACTGGATTTTTGACTTTTTTTTGTGTTCACCATTTAGCCTAACAATCATGTTATCTTTATTCTATGGGATACCAGACTTGAATATATTTTCTTACATTTTACTAAATTTGTCAAATAAAACCGTAATGTGGGGGGAAATCTATCATTTTTGCATTGCCGCCTTCTAAGTGGCATAACATTTTTACTTTTTAGGCTATAGAGCTGGTTGATGGCTTGTTTTTAGCAGGACATGTTGTACTTTGCACCAGTTTCATTCTGGAAAACATAAGTTTTTTTTATCACTTTTTATTACATTTTTTGAAAGATTGTATAGGTAAAAATTATAATTTTTGGTGGGTTTTCAACAGTTTTTTTTAACGGCGTTCATTGTACGGGTCCAATAATGATTTACTTTTATTCTACGGGTTCTTATGGACGTGGTGATACTATATATGTGAGTTTTTTGTTATGTTTTAGACTTTTTTTGGGTTATATGTCTCTTTATATGTTATGGGGTTTATGGGCATTTTTATTGATTTATTACTTTATTTTTTATTGAATAACATTTTTTTTTTTTTTACTTTTCACTTGTTCCACCATGGGACATGAACAAGCAATCATCTGATTGCTTGTTCATGATAATACCCTGCAATACTGATGTATTAGCAGTGTGAGCTTATGCACTTGCATAGGTTTGCACTGTGCCAGTAAGATGACGTCACAGACACCATCTTACTGGCAGTGCCTGCAGGCAGTGCTGGGGACCAAATCGGACCCCAGCACTTCCATAGCGATCGTCGCACAGGGTTCGGGGGGGGGGGCGATCGTGGGGGAAAGACATCCCCCCACCCCAGAGGCAAGTTAGATGCCGCGGTTGTGCTGACCGCGGCATTTAGCAGGTTACACGCCCGCGATCGGAGCCCACTCCGGTTGCGGGTGTTACACTGGGGTGCCGGCTATTAGTTACAGTCGGCACCCCGTGTTTCCCGATGCCAGTTCGCTTCCGATCCAGAGCCGAGCCGGCATCAGCTCCGTGGCAGATATATCCGCCATGGAGCACTAAGTCACTGCGATCCATGGCAGATATATCCACCATGGAGCGCTGAGGGGTTAAAATTTTGCACCCTTTAGTAGAAAAATGCTGTAGACATCACACTGTAATGAAGAATTAAAATGCTACTGGCCCTTTAATCAGTATGGCCAGTGTTGTGGTGAGATGTCATCTCAGTGATGTAATGTGCAGTGATGGCAGTTACACATCATTACTTTGGTAACAGAGTAAGAAAGTCTATTACATCATCACTGGAAGCAGAGTATAAGAGGGAGGAGGAGTTACTGAGAACTAAAGGATCTTGGGACTTGTATTTTTCAGTGGCGGCCATCTTGACGATAACTCTGCAAACTTTAGAGAGGACATAAAATTTTGTGAATCATAAAATCAAACTATTTAAGCTCCATTTTGTGACTAATGACATTAAGTTTTGTTGTATTCATTTATTTATCGCTTCATGGGTTTTTGTATCTGACATTCATATCACCAGAATACCCCTTTAATCAGGTAATAAAGTTCTCAAGACTTGTGTAAAAGGGAACCTGTCAGCAGAAATTGACCAAATAAACAATTACCAGTATATTGTTAAACACCTCTCAGATCATGTTTCTGTCATGTCCCAGTGTGGTGGCATCATCCAGAAAATCAACATTGAAGGCAAGTAATTGGTTGTATAAAGTGAGGGAATTGGAGGGCTCAGCAAGGAAGTCAAGTGATTGCAACTCAGATCGCCCCCTTTGCTGTGATTGTCACTATGCACGAGCCTTTAGAGCTCTAGTTAGTGATAAAAATAGACATAAGGGCATCAAATACCGCAAAGGGGGTATTCTGAGGAAGGGGGAGAGCTTGACTTCAGTACTAAACTCTCTGCCTCCTTAACTTCATACCACAAGTTTCACTTCAAAGTTCATTTTCAGGATAAAGCCACCACACTGACCCATAAAAGAAACATGGAAGGTTTTAAGATGTCTGACAACATGCCAGGTTTATTAGGTCTGCAACACCCCTGCCAATGTATAAGCAAGGGAGTGCTTGTGAATAAGGCCCTCTACTTGTAGGACCCCTCTAGGGGAGTCTGATTAACTCACCTTTACTGTAATGCAGTCAATTAAGGTAATTATTCACCAGCTGTAGATACTGCCTGTGCAGGCAAGGGTTAAGTTTTCTAAAGTTATTGTCCAATTGTATTCCTTCATGTGAACTGGAGTGTGATTGGAAAGTGAGCCACCACCTGACCAGGAGTTAACAAAACCCCTGGACAGGAAGAGGCAAGCTCTCTTACCAGCCACTGCTCTTAGGCCTTAGCCTTGCTTCTGAGTACACAGAAACGAAAAAAGCGGGACTAGCACACCTAAGATAAGTATAATGAGGGTCAAGGCTATACATATAAACTATGGAACTCACAAGAAAACAGAAGTATGCCAAAAGACCAAAAAAAAAATAAAGTATAAACAACTTTTATTGATATAAATTACACCACAACACAAAAAAACCATAAAAACATTTAAAAGTGTGAACAACACACAAACAAACAATCCAGCAAGGGGACCTAGCATGTGATAGTGCTGGTCACCCCTACAAACCACCAGCTCCCCCTCCTAAGATAACACCCCTGGTCACCCCTGAGGAAGCCAGTTGGGTGGCGATACGCATGAGGCTGTGTGCCCCAGCTTCCCCTCACCTCCCCTTTGCGTTCATCGCGGTTGCAGCAGGTAGATATGTGTATCCATCTTGTACATATACCTCATTGCACTTGCTTATAGATTGTTCTGTTGGAGGATTGCTGATTTACTTTTTGTTGATTCTCCCGGGATTATGAGCTTTGACCACACACACTGGATATCTCATCCACTATAAGATACATTTATGGATTTTGTGCGGCTAGGGGGGTGTTATCTTAGGAGGGGGAGCTGGTGGTTTGTAGGGGTGACCAGCACTATCACATGCTAGGTCCCCTTGCTGGATTGTTTGTTTGTGTGTTGTTCACACTTTTAAATGTTTTTATGGTTTTTTTTGTGTTGTGGTGTAATTTATATCAATAAAAGTTGTTTATACTTTATTTTTTTTTTTTTTGGTCTTTTGCCATACTTCTGTTTTCTTGTGAGTTCCATTGCTTCTGAGTACATGCTCTCACCACATGAGCAGCTCTTAGGCCCCAGCTCTCCTAGAGAGCACATCTACCAGAACACATACTGAGAGAAAGAGAGAGTGTCTGTGCACCTCTAGCACAGACACACAGCTAATCCCAGGACAAGCTGCAGCATCCACATCTGGACACATCCTGTATCTACTACCAGGATGGTGAATCTACTCCTGAGGATCACTCTCCATGACCACTCCAGTAATCCGAAATATCCAACAATCCGGCATCTGTTCTGAGATCGTTTCGGCCCGTTGCCTGCAGTTCTTCTAATAAAGAACCGTGAGTTATTTTGCACAATGTTGCCTCCGTCTGTTCCCTGGATACAGCTGTATCACCATCACGGGCTCCCCATCCATTACCAAGGGACATATCTTACAGACACTAATGGGTTGCCCCAGGGAGAACCAGTACATCAGCCTCTCCCTCCATCTTTCTTGCACACACCACCTGCTGGAGACCTGCCAGGATGTAGGACAGCCCTCCGGTCCTCATACCAAGCACTGTGACCACAGCATGCCTCGGCCGCAACCGCCAGCCACTCCAGTATTCTGGGCCCCGGCTGCCTTCAGGCCCAAAGAAAAGACTAGGCCCCGGTGGGGGATGTTGCAGGTCAATATCTGTTGACAGGTTCCCTTTAAGCCCAGAATTATACCAGGACTGGATGCGTGTTAACCAGATACAGAAATAAAGACTTTTTAAAAAACTGTATTTTATATTCTTAATGAAAAACTGCCTGTTTAAAACAAACATGCCCCAACCCATGGCATTTATATCATAAATAATACTTGAAAGCAGATCACATCAAACCTACTTAAAATCTACCTCTCACTACACACGTGTAATACTGGTATAAAGTAAAAGATCCCTGTTTAGACTTGAGCACCCCTTTTGTACATTTGTATTCCTCTCCATAGCCAGTTGCCTCCTCTGTTAAGTTCTTTGACCCTGTTCAGCATGAGGACAAAGTGCACAGCAGCATATGTTGACATGTAAAGTACATACACTACAAATCAAAGGGTACAATAACAGAAATAATTCTTTAGCAGCTTTCAAAATACAATAGGAGTTTGTTATGCCCATATGCCATGCTTCCCCAAAATTCATTATATGAAAAAAATGAAATTAATTAAATGGTGTAATTTAATCTGCTGTTAATTTATATAGTTTAAAACATCATAATTTACTCCATCAGTAAATAGGACACTGTTTTTGCTGACTTACGTTCCTTATTGGGTTCTTTTTCTCCTGAGGGTGAATCCATACCAACACGTTAGGAAAAAGGTAAGCTGTCATTTGAAGCAAAGGAAATGTATGCTTTATGTGCCAATTATTGAAACATGCATACAAAGATGGCATGTGCAACAACCTATTTGTGACCCCAAATTTTTGTAAAATTTTTGGGAAGCTGTTCTAATTTTCTTTTACAAACGGAGTCAATTTTGTCCATGAACTGTTTTAGTATTGTATTATGCACAAAAGGCACTGACACCATAAACAATGTACATTCTGAAACCTGCATAGGTTGGTATATACATAAATTCCAGCACGATAGGCAAGTTTCACATTAACCAGTTATGGAGGTATAAATATCAGGTTTCAGAGCATTTTTCAGATACACATGATATAAGATGTTGTGTATATATGTACAGGGGTGTACCAAGCCTGTCTGCTGCCTGAGGCGAGCCATAGAGAGACGCCCCCCTGTCCCCTGCACATATATGTAATATATCAGGGAGTGTCAGGACCAGATGCATCATATTGATTTGGTGTAAAAATAAAGCAATGCAAAGTGCATACAGCGCACCACCATGTAGTATAAAATGCACACAGTGTTCCACCATATAGTATAAGATAGATAAAGCATACCGCCATGTAGTATAAAATGCATACAGCTTACCGCCATGTAGTATAAAATGCATACAGAATACCGCCATGTAGCATAAAATGCATACAGCGTACCGCCATGTAGTATAAAATGCATACAGAGTACCGCCATGTAGTATGAAATGCATACAGAGTACCGCCATATAGTATAAAATGCATACAGAGTACTGCCATGTAGTACACAATGCATACAGCTTACCGCCATGTAGTATAAAATGCATACGGAGTACCGCCAGGTAGTATAAAATGCATACAGTGTGCCGCCATGTAGTACAAAATACAAGCTCTTATAAATATCACAAATACAGTGATATATATACACATATACAAACAGTAGATACACCATACACACAGTGTACATACAGAAAATATACACACATACTATTATATTCAAAGAAAAAAGCAGATGTGTATGAATGACACATAATAAACTTTATTAATATCCAGCATTAAAACACAATTAAAAGCCCAAAATGGGTACATATCACATAAACTCCCCAAAATACGGACTGAATATGCGGCAATAAATTGCCAAAACTGATGTTACATAAATAAATGGGTAATGGTCTAAAAAGTGCACATACACACTGGAAAAAAAAGTCAAGAATTCCTGCAAGCAATATGCTTGACATTCGTCAGGGCCAAGCGAGCCGGGCATACACGCATGTGAGACTCCTTAACGCTTAAGTATTTGAGTTTAAATATTGCTCTAAACACCACAAACATTTACCCCTGAGGAAGCCACATAGCGGCGGAACGCGTGGGGATTTCGGCTCCCACCCCCTCTTTGGATCTGGTGATATCTTATTTTTATATTCAATTGGATAACTTATTCATCGCTTGCTGCTGGTTCTGTCATTGAGGCATAGTATATAATTCTAGTACATACCTATGACACATTTTTGCATCATTTTCACTTTACAGAACGTACAGCTAACTAGTTCCAATAGGTACATTTGGGGGTAGGTTCAGGTTGCAACACTGCATGAATTGTTGACACAATTTCTCTTCATGCAATGGAATTGGCACATAACACATGTAATTTTAAGTGTTTTTAAATGTATGTTTAGTGTGATATTTAATTAATAAAAATTATTTTTCTACTGCAATTATATACACAATTCCCCTCTTTTTCTTTTAGTTAAAAATGTTCAACTACAGGGATTTGTGGCTAGAATAGTCTAAGTTCAAACTATTCACGTAATACTACGTCACATGTCGGTAAGGGGTTAAAGTCCTTGTATCGAAAGACAATTTAAAATCTCAGACAGAAAGGGGGGTCTGGGAGTATAAATTTATGACTACATTTGACACTCTCAGAATGTGGATTTGTGTCTTTTTATGACTCTTAAGAAATCTGTTCATCAGACCTAGTGAGGTCATCACTGCCATGGACCAGATCTCAATCAAGGGACAATAAACATCTCACTTACCAAGCGCAAGAACATTTATTGCCATTAGTGGTTACTTTTCCTCATCCGTTGATTGTCCTGTTTCTTATTACTTGTCTCATCAACCATCGCCTTACTATGTCCATTTGTGTATAAATGTGTGTTCTTTTCAGATGTTGTCTTATACCATGAATGATGAAGAGACATGAGTAGTCTCGAAAGCTTGCAATTGTTATCACTGTTTTTAGTTAGTCAATAAAAGGTATCACCAACTGAGGACTCTGATCTTTCATCTTTTTAATCACTGGCTAACATTGTACAAAGATTATTTTAGCTTTTCAAGGAGAACCAGAAAACCAACTTAAAGGGGCTTGCCCATGAAAAAAAATAAAGATAATTTTTAACCCCTTATTTTACAACTTTACACAGTTTTATTACTGTTTAAGGTCCTATAACTCAGTGATGATCAGTGTAAAATTCCAGAGTGTGTGTGTTTATTCTCTAAGCAGACATTTTATGATCCCTCTAGATCAGTGACGGCGAACCTCTTAGCGGCCGAGTGCCCAAAAAGACACCCAAACCTCCCCCTTATTTATCGCGAAGTGCCAACCAAATATTGAAGCAGTAACTTACTGCTCTCTGTTCTTCAACAATCATATTTGCCTCCTGAGGACAGTAACACAGTAGAAAGATGGAAAATTTGCATAATTTTAGCTTCTTTCCAGTGTCCCTCTGTAGACCTGTAGGGGCCAGCAGCAGGTCCTCCAAAGATAATTTGGCCCTGTCTATTCATTCTCCCTCTTCCTACAGTCCCAAGTAGCGAAGTAAGTATGAATATATAACTGAAAGCCGCATCTTTTAAGTTGCTTGGAACTGCAGGAAGATTCTTTGACTCGTGTCTGGTGTGATGGAGCGATGGCCCGGGTGCCCACAGAAAGGGCTCGGAGTGCCGCCTCTGGCACCCGTGCCATAGGTTCACCACCACTGCTCTAGATACTGGGGCAAATTTACTTACCCGGTCCTGTCGCGATCCCTGATCCGGATGGTCCGACGAAGATGAAGTCTGGCGCGATTCACGTAGATTGTGCGCCTGATTTCCTGCATCTGTCGCTTCCCTGCTGAGATCCACTGGAGTTCTCCTTCTTCTTCCCGGTGCTTGTAAGTGCGTGTCTTGCGACACAATTTGAATTTTAAACCCGCGTGTAGTTAGAATCTGTCGGGTACGTTTTTTCCTGGTTTATATAGCCTTTCATTTAGCTTTTGAGCATTCACCAATATCTGACATGTAGAAAGAGAGATGAGACAGACCAGAGATGAGAGATGAGATCCATGAGATGCATATAACAATGACATTGTCAAAACTGCTATTTCAGCCATAACATACACGTTCAGCTATGCTGTCCCCCCCTCCCTCTGGATAAAGACCTTATCTGCCTGTAACTTGTAAATCTCTTCACACCGTTGCTTGCCGGCAGGAAGTCTCTGCGAATGAGCTCATCTTATAATGCAAGTGGAAGGTGCCGTTACAAAGAGGAGCTCACTGCAGCGTCAGACAGGAGAACAATTTGTCCTGCCCTACCCTACATTTATGATTTACCAAAATGGCAACCAAAATTGTATACACCCTACAAGAAAATGTGTTATTTTGTTATCCGAAGTATGTATATAAACGTCTTCGTGGGAATACCCCTTTAACCTCTTAACGCTCAACGTCCGATATATCGGACGCTGAGCTCAGTGACTTAGCGTTCAGCGTCCGATATATCGGACGCTGAGCCGATGCCGGTTCAGCTCAAGATTTGAGCCGAACCAGCATCAGGAAAGACGGGGTGCCGGGTGACTGATAGCCGGCACCCCAGTGTAACACCCGCGATCGGAGTTGTCTCTGATCGCGGGTGATTAACCCGTTAAATGCCGCGGTCATCGCGACCGCGGCATCTTCAAGAGAGGCCTGGATGACTTTCTGGAGAGAAAAAATATCACGGGTTATGGGGATAAAACATTTATTTAATTCTTGAAGGTTGGACTTGATGGACTTGCGTCTCCTTCCAGCCTTATATACTATGATACTATGATACTATGATCTAACATGCATCTGGGGTGTCTTTCCCCCACGATCGCCCCCCCCCCCCCCGAATCATTTTCGGGGGGCACCGATCATTGCTACGGTATCACTGGGGTCCGATCTGGACCCCAGTGTTACCTGCAGGAACTGCCGTTAAGATGGCGTCTGTGACGTCATCTTACTGGCAGAGTGCCACCCTATGCAAGTGCATAGGCTGACACTGATAATGCCCTGCAATACATAAGTATTGCAGGGTATTATTATGAACAAGCAATCAGATGATTGCTTGTTCATTTCCCATGGTGGAAAAAGTGAAAAAGTAAAAAAAAATTATTCAATAAAAAAATAAAGTAATAAATCACCAAAAATGCCCAAAAGCCCCAAAACATATAAAGAGACATATAACTAAAAAAAAAGTCTAAATCATAACACAAACCCCACATATATAGTATCACCGCGTCCGTAACAACCCGTAGAATAAAAATAAATAATTATTGAACCCGCACGATGAACGCCGTAAAAGAAAACTGTTATAAACCCTCCAAAAATTATGATTTTTACCTATTCAATCCCACAAAAAATGCTATAAAAAGTGATCAAAAAAACATATGTACTCTAGAATGATACTGGTGCAAAGTACAACGTGTCCCGCAAAAAACAAGCCATCAACCAGCTCCGTAGCCAAAAACGTAACAATGTTATGCCACTTGGAAGATGGCAATACAAAAATGATAGATTTTTCCGCACAATAGGGTTTTATTTTACAAATTTAGTAAAAGGCAAGAAAATATATTCGTGTCTGGTATCCCCGTTATCGTATCGACCCATAGAATGAAGATAATATGATTATTAGTCTATACGGTGAACACCACAAAAAAAAAAGTAAAAAAAATTTTCAACAATAGGTGATACCAACCCCAAAATGGTAACATTGGAAAAAGCATCTCATCCCGCAAAAAAAATGGCATCACATGGCCCTAATAGCGCAAAAGCGAAAATTTTACAGCCTTCAAAAGAGGCCAATGAGGAAAGTAAAATCCTGGCAGCTGCAGGGTGCTCCTTCCCTTCTGCGCCTCACTGTGTGCCCATAAAACAAGTAACAGCCACATGTGGGGGGTCTCTGCACTTGGGAGAAATTGTAGAACAAATTGTATGGTGGGTTTTGTATTTTTATCTTTTGGAAATGTGTAAATTTTAGGGCTAAATGAACGTATAACCGGCACAATTTGACTATTCTAAATTTCGCCTCCATTTTGATGTAATTACTATGAAGATCTCAAGGGGTTAACAATCTTCGTAAAATCTGTTTCTGATAGCTTGAGGGGTGCAGATTTGAAATTGGGTTGGTTATATGGGGGGTTTTGATGCTAAATATGTAAATTTTCATTCAAAACTGTATTTATCCCCAAAATAGTCAATTCTGAAAATCCGGAAAAGCGCTATTCGATTTGTAAGCCGCGTGACATCAAAATAAATTATCCAGACATTTCAAAAATGGTGAAAATGTAAAGTAGACAAATGGGAAATGTTATTCGGCAAGTTATTTAGGTGGTACATCTATCTGCATGAAAACGCAATGATTTAAAATTTCAAAAAATTCATCATATTTTCTTGTTTTTTGTAAATAAACGCAAAACTTATCAGCCAAAATTTACCACTAAAATGAAGTACAACATGTGGGGAAAAAACTATCTCAGAATCATTTTGATAAGTAACAGTGTTCAAAAGTTATAACCATATAAAGCGACGCATGTCAGAAGTCAAAAAATGGGACTGAGCCTTAAGCTGTAAAATGGCTGCGTCCTTAAGGGGTTAATGTCAATGTATGAGCTAACACCACCAGATTTTTCCCCTTTAAACACTGCAACATACTTTTAAGTGTACTTTGTACTAATAACACATAATGATTAAAGGGTAAATCAAAGGTTAAATAACTAATGGGGTTAATTACAACAATTCTGCAAAAAAGTAAAGTAATAGTAAGTGAAAATGATCAGGGATGTTCAATTCACTTTTCATTGCCTGGCGAAATGCCAAAGAATGTCATATCCTGGGCGTAGAATGTAAGCATCGAACCCTGTATTAACCCTTGTAAACAAGAGAACAGAGGTTAAAGGCATTCAAAGACTTTCAAAGCAAAAAAAGGATTCAAAAGACTTTCAAAAAGCTTCAGGGGAAGAGGGAAGAAAGCAAGGTAAGGGATTTCTTATACAACAAATATCACCTTTTAAAAAGAAAAGGCTACTATATGTAAGGTATGTAAACTTGAAATAGTCAAACAACCCAGAATCTAGTTTTAGGCTAAATGAGGCCCTGGGCGAAATTCTTAGTGGGGCCCTAACTTCTACAGACCTTCAATGATTTTACAAGGGATTTACCCAGAACTGCAGTGATAATATTTAGCACACACAGGGAAATCCTCTGAAACTTTCATCCACAAATCTGTGTACAGGCAGTCCCGGGTTAAGTACAAGATAGCTTCTGAAGGTTTGTTCTTAAGTTGAATTTGCATGTAAGTCGGAACTGTATATTTTATTATTGTAACCCCAAACAAAAATGTATTGTCTCTGTGATTTTAAACATGTTGGATTGTCATAAGAACCAGGGTTAACAATAAAGCTTCATTACAGGCACCTTTGATAACAGTTATAGCTGTTTATTGTAGCCTAAGGCTAAAGTACAGTAAATTACCAACATCCAGAGGCCTGTTTGTAACTAGAGGTCGTCTGTAAGTCGGGTCCTATTAAGCAGGGGACCATCTATACTTTGATTTTTCTGCAGCCCACTTTGTACCATGTGAAGCCACCCTAGTGCTGGAAACACCCACAGCACCTACACTGTTATATTTCCATCAAGGTACATTCACATGTTCATTTTCTCAGATGCAGTTTGTGAAGCTAAAAGCAGGTGTGGGTCATAATGTTTGAGCAAATACAAGTGGTTCTCAATAAATTTGAATACCAACAAAAAGGTTTTTTATCATATAGAGTTATTACAAACAGAGTGAACTTTTTAAATCTTTCATTTATGTTAATGTGGATGATTATGGCTTACAGCTAAGGAAAATACAAAAGTTGTTATCAAAGAAAATTAGAATAATTAACCCAAAACACCTACAAAGGCTTCCCAAGCGTTTTAATAGGTCCCTTAGCAATTCAAGCACAGTTGGGTGGAGTCTCTCCCCCAGACGCATATGTGTTTAGAATTAAACACTTGGAATTGGGAACAAGAAAAACACTTGTTTTGTATTTCTTACCAGCAAAACATCTACAAGCAAGACATGGGTAAGGTGGCATTATTATGGAGCAAGTGTTATGGAGGTTGGTTTTGAAAAGGTCTTTTCTGCCTAGGACACCAAAATACCCTGTCACGGTCCCTGGTGCTGTGGGTTATGGGCAGAGGTGTTAGTTTTTTTTTTTTTTTTTTTTTGACAGATTAATGATCGATTTTATTTTGTATAAGCAACAGAGTGAAATTATAGACTATAGATCAATATACAAAAGTGAAAAAGGGGGTTGCATACTTACTTCTTTTTTTTTTTTTTTTTTTTTTTTTTTGAGATGCAATAATACCTAAACACCATATCTAGGGGGCGGGGCGAATATATATCATAAATGGCCACCTTATGAGAACTCCATTCCCCCTAGAAATGTCTAACCTATACAAAAAACCAAATACCCGCCCTACCCTCCCAAACCCCCCGCTCCCACCCCACCACCCTCTGCCCGTGCTGGAGATGTGAAAGATAACCAAAATTTTATCTAACTTATCCTTATCCACCCATCCCAAGGTCTCCCAGGGACGAAGATGAGGAACCAGTTCTTCAATTTCTCCACTGGTCCCATAACCCACTCAATCTGCTGCCATTCCTATAGCGTTTCTCGTATGCGCATTCATAAGCTTTAGTGCGAGCAACAAGATTGCTCCATTCTTTCACCACTGGTGGTTTGTCATCTTTCCAATGTTTCACTAATATAAATCTGGCGAGAAAGAGTAGCTTCAACGCTAGATGACTTTTTGCTTTAGAGTCAACGGAAATCGGATGGAAGCCCAGTATCCCGCAAGTAGCGTCTCGTGTCAGGGAGCATAGAAGCTGAATCTCTATTATCTTATAGACCTCTTCCCAATATAGACTGATTTTAGGGCAATCCCATAAAACGTGTAAAATGTCGGCATGTGCACTTTTACATCTCTTACAATTAGAGTTTTCACTTAACCCAATTTTAAACATAACAACTGGTGAAAAATAAATTCTATATAGAATATTAAGTTGAGTGCATCTGTGATTTAAATTAATTGTGGATCGCACCACATTTTTGTATATATCTCTCCATTGTGCTGTTGTGATAGGACCAACCTGGTTTACCCATTTTACTTGACTTATATGACTAAAGTTCTGGTCTATGTCCGATCTCATCAGGTGATAGATCCTAGACATTTTCAGAAGTGACGTCTCTAACCCTAAAATTACAGAGCAGTTACCACCTTCGTGTATCGTGAACTTATCGTGAAATATTTCTTTCCTAAATGCATGTGCTAATTGACAATACCTAAAATAGTCTTTCTCCTCCAGAATCCCCTTCATACACCAAAACTGAAAGGTGGGTAATCCCCCCTGTGCCCCCAAATGCTCCAGTGAATGAATCCCTTTTCTTTTCCAAAATCCGACATCTTCCATTTTATATAATTCTAAAAAGTTGCGATTGCCCCATAGCGGGGTGAAATTGAAACCCCCCTTAATGCCATACAACCTCTTAAAGTCTCTCCAGGTATTCTCCAGTAATACAGCCAATGGAAATGTTTTGCTAGCACAGCGTTTCAATAGACCTGACTCCAATAGGGCAAGAATAGACATAAATCTATGCCCTACCCGATCACTGATCACCTGAAATACTGTGGAGCATTTATTTTCAAGGATATACTGAATCTGTGCCGACAAAATATAGTGGTACAGGGAGGGGAGTGAAAGACCACCCCTCTCCTTGTTAACCATTAATGTTTCCTGTTTAATGCGTACCCTTTTTCTCCCCCATAGTAGTTTATTTATGATCGCACGAATAAGGCCAAACCATTTCCTACCAATCCAACAGGGAGAGTTGCAAAGTACGTATAACAATTGAGGCAACAAAATACTCTTAGTGAGAACAACTCTCTCTGCTCGATTTAATGGCAGCGTATTCCATGTATTCACCTTATTTTTTAGCTTTGCTAATAGAGGGGCCAAATTCAGAGATATATAATCCCCTACGTTTGGTGTAATCTTTAATCCCAAATATTCACATGAAGCTGAAATCTTTAGATCCACCTGGATCAAATTAAGATGAGAATCGGTATCGAGTGGGACCAAAATAGATTTGTGGGTATTGATCTGAAAACCCGAAAACCTCCCGAACTCCCTAATCACCTTCAGGGCTTTTGGAACAGATGTGTTAGAGTCCTTTAGACAGAGCAAGACATCATCGGCATACAACATTATCTTATCTGTAGGTCCGGCCAATCCTCCGCCCCCAATCTCCCCATCTGACCTAATTTTTATTGCCAATGGTTCCATAAAAAAGGCAAATAATAGGGGTGACAGGGGACAGGTGGTGTTAGTTTGATGGCACCAATAGGGGGTGTAGGCACTGAGAGTGCCTAGGGCAAGATCAACACTGAGGCCCCACACGTGTTGTTTTGAACCTGATTTTGGGCTGTTTTTGGGCCATTTTTAAGCAGTCCATTTAAAAACGCATGCATTTTTGAAAACTCATCTGTTTTTTAACCATTTTTGTCCATTTTCCAATTATACTCATTAAGATTATTGGAAAAAACTGGCATTTGTTTTTTAAATGGACTGCTTAAAAACGGCCCAAAAGCGGGTTCAAAACTCCATGTGTGCTGGCCTAAATACGGCCCTGAAGCCAGTTGCTCATCAATGTAGACTATGCACCCCATCTTGACAGCAAAAAAACAGAAATGTAGAGATTTTTGCTGTTATTAAACAAGAAAAACTGAAATGTCACATGGTCATAAGCATTCAGCCCCTTTGCTCAGTGTTGAGTAGAAGCAACTTTGGAGCTGGTACAGACATGAGTCTTCTTGGGAATGATGCAACAAGTTTTTCACACCTGGACTTAGGGATCCTCTGCCATTCTTCATTGCAGATCCTCTCCAGTTCCCTCAGGTTGGAAGGTGAACGTTGGTGGAAGCGAAGTCTCTCCAGAGATGCTCCATTAGGTCTAGGTCAGGGCTCTGACTTGACCAGTCAAGAATGGTCACAGAGTTGTTCTGAAGCCTCTGCTTTGTTATTTAGCATGTGAGTTAAATATGAATTTCACAGTAAAGGGTCTAGGTACTTTAGACCATGTGATATTTAAATTTTGTATTATTTTTTGTTAAAAAAATAGCAAAAATATCTACATATCTGTTTTTATCGTGAAGACAAGGTTCAGTGTATATATTATTGAGCAAAAATAAGAACTTTTTTGATCTTACCAATTGGCTGCAATTAAACAAAGAATGAAAAATTTAAAGGGTTCGGAATAGTTGCCTTACCCACCGTACATGGATGTACATGGAGTGTCATCTGTTGTCTTTGAGTTCTTATAGACTTCTATGGGAAAGCCAAACATCCTCCACATGGATCCCTGAAAACACGCTCATCTGTGGGGAGGTGCTTGGCATGATTGCTCATGTGTTTCCACTGAGGCTGTGTTCACATGTGCCCTTTGCCATGCGTTTATAAGCATGGTGTTCCCATGGACTTCAATGGTAAGGCCAAGCCAAAATGATGGTCAGGAACCAGACCAGCTCTCTCTACAGCCTCCACATGGATCAATAAAAACAGCACATGGGTCTATTAAAAATGAATGGGGGAATTTATCAAGACTGAGCTTCCCTGTGCTGGCTCATGGCGTGCCAGATATCCTAAGAGCCTGGTGTAGAATTAAGCTATATCCTGCACCAGGATTAAGAATAATTGGCGTGGGGTTGGTGGGAGGGAATCTCTTAACCTGGTCGGGATGCCTTGTACACCAGAATTGTCCCCCCATAAAAAAAACGAATAGACTAAAAAAATGTGTGTGCATGTTGTCCTACCCATAGTGATTCCACCCATAGTGATTCGGGGTCTATCTACGCCTTTTAACTCCCACTGTAGAAACTATATACCACGGTGATCTTTTTTTTTTTTGTTTAGAAAACATTATTGAAGCATATGCAAAAAAAGAAAAAAATTGGTGCATATTATGGAACATTTCTTCCATTTCTACATAGAAATGCATTGGCCTATACAACTAACTGCAATAAAAAAGTTCAGGGCTTTGTAGTGATACAGTGGATGAATAGAGCCTACGGATACAATCAGTTTGCTTACTAGAGGGTAGACATCTCCCAGAACCCAGCTATGAATTATGTCATGTCCTAGCCCCACACATTCCTGACAGACAAGACAATCTTGACATACAAGTAATTCCACTTGCTAGAAGTTTGACATGAAGATAGTGGTCATTTCTTTCCACCAACCTTTCTCTATCCATTGGACATGGGTTGCTTAGGGGCAGTTCACACCTGATTTCTTTGATCATTTCTTTTTCTATCAGTTATTGTAAGATAAAACCATGAGTGAATGATTACACAGGAAAGGTGAAAATCCTTATTTTATGCCTGATGTCTGTGTAGTTTCTACACCTTGGTTAAGCTTAAAATAATTCATACACAAACTGATAAAATGAATGTAACATGTACTGCCCCTATTTTGCTTATGGGCCAGAGATTGGGGGGGGGGGGGGGAGGGGTGCTGGGAACTGTATCTGCTGCTGTAAGAGCTGCTACAGGTTTGCTTCTTCCCTCATTTCCTAGGCTACAGCAGAGATCCAGCTTACAAGGTAAGAATACTTGTAATATGTATATAAAGAGTTTTATTTTATGCATGGAAGTTTTACAGTGCACTTCCAAATTTCAGTTTTGAGCTTTTCCAATTTTGAGCTGTGCACCAATTGATGATCATTAGATATCCCTGAATATCCCATTTGTTTATAAGTTCATTTTGTTCGCTTCAATATGCAATATTTTGCATGTATATCCTAGAGGTTTGTTATGACTTTTAAAACTAAGGATAGTTACTTATATCATTGTAATAGTATGTGCAACACCCTCGCCGATGCAATGGCGAGGGGGTGCTTGCGAATAAGCCCCATTACATGTCACCACATCACACAGGGGACATTGCAGTGGTTAATCCTGCCTGGCAAGGCAGAAGTTAAATCTGTATATGATGTAAAAGTCCAGTATCCAATGATCTGTGTTACATCCTGTCTCTGTGAACTGAGAGGTAATTGGAGGAGCAGCCACCACATGACCAAAGGGAGGTAATAAAACTCCCTGGCCAGGAATGTTCTGGAGAAGTCTCCCCCAGAAGGGAGAAGAGACCAGTCCTAGTCAGACCCTCTGGGTCTGCAGGACGCAAGCAGAGAGTAGTTAACTGAGCAGTAGCTCAGAGTCTCTAGCACACCAGATCAGAGCAGGAAGAGCCTAGCCCCTGCCTGAAGTGGAGTATAAGACTAGAGTTAGTGTAGTGAGGAAAGGGGTATCATCCTACCTTCAAGGGTGATACCTGAAGAGATCCAGGACCGAGCTGAAGCATCCTCTAAGGACACAGCTGCCTCCCAGCCTGCTCTTGCATCCAGGCTGGTGATCTACATCCTGTGGCTCCCTCCAAATACCTCTCCAGTACTCCACCATCTTGTTAAAGGCACGTTGCTGATGTTCCTGTCGGTTCCAATAAAGAACTGTAAGTGTTTCTGTTCAACCTCTGCCTCCGTCTGGTCCCTGTTACTACCGCTGCCCTCAGCACCGGCACCCTGTCCATCACCCAGAGACTCACACTCGGGACATTAAGGGGTTGCCCCAGGGAGATCAGCTATAGCAGCCTCTCCCTCATCTTTTCTTGCCAACACCACCCTGCTGGAGACCTGCCAGGCTGTAGGACAGCCCTCCGGTCACCCCGTACCAAGCACCGTGACAATAGCGTGCTTAGGCCGCAACCGCCAGCCACTCCGGTATCGCGGGCCCAGGCTGTCTCCAGGCCTCACCTCAAGGGCTAGGCCCCGGTGGGGGATGTTGCATATGTTTGTATTTCACAAAACCCACCATACTTAAAGGGGTTTCCTGAACTTCTTGAGAGCCCTATGGGGAGAATAGCAGACATAATGGAGAAAAATCAAGTGTAAGTACTTTGCTCCAGCTTCCAGTGGGGAAGCTAACTGAGGAGAGTTGCCTAATTACATATGTTAACAAACGCAGACCAAACCACACCCACCTGGGCGGGCCGTGGAAACGCCTGCGATCAGGAGCAAGCCAACAGTGTTTTGGATTAAAGTAACGCAAAACACCGGCGGCTTGTTCCCGATCCCGGTTGGTGCCAGTTTGGCCTGCGTTTGCATTTGCGTATATGTGAGGCGTATATGCGGCCGTACATACGCCCCCATAGGTTAGCATGCATGCCACTGAGCACTGCAGCATACTCACACAGCTAAGCACTGCAGGCTCTGCAACACACATTCATGTGAGGGAATCCGTCCTGACAGGAACACCTGTGTGGTCGTAGTCAGGATAAGATTAGAGTCATAGCCATGGGAATCCAAATTACACATAAGAAGGGCTAATGAAGACAGGTTGTAAATATATCTGTGAAACTCTTGATTATTTTTAATAACATGTTGAATGTAATCTAGAATTTTGCCTTTACGGGAATACCCCTTTAAGAAGGGAATCTGCTGGAAGGTGCAAAACAAGTGGGGGAACTACAACTCCCATTATGCCTCTCCACATAGCATTACTCCACCTATAACTCCCATCCTGACCTGTTATGGAATCACTTTAAATGTAATGTAATACTATTGCAGAACTGCAGTTTTGTTTTCCAATACCCCCTGAAAAGTGAAGCAGGGAAAAATACAACCTGTTATATGTGACATAGCAGCGGTGTGTGTACAAGTGGTTAGGTGATATCTCTTTATAAGAGATAGCGGACTTGATGTCTACGTTTGGGTTTGGCCGTGACCCGGATATATTGCCAGATTAATTGCCAAAAAGCCAATCCAGCAAATGAACGCCTCCGACTAGCCCGAATCAGAACACTGAACCTGAACACGGACATCAAGTTTGCTCATTTATACTCTCTATTTCTTTTATCTATCTAACATATATCTATCTCATAAGTGATCTTATATCCGTGTCATATCTCTTTACCAATATGTCAGATCAGTAGACTAAAGTCTAAACCCTGTAGCATGATAGTCTAGGACAAAGTTCACATGCACCAGCTAGTGATGTATCGTTCGCAAACAAGCCGGCTCTAAGAGTTAACAGTGGAGTGGTATAGGGTGATTAACTGTCCTGCAACTCCCTATTGTATATCTAATAGGGATACCTTTCAGGAGCCAGAAGAGCCGGCTCTTCTTAGTGAGCGGAGCCTAATGATCCAGCTCACTAAGAAGAGCCGGAATGCCCATCACTAGCACAAGTGCTGCAGAGAGAGGAATCCGGAAGTGCTTGCTCTGCACCATGTGACTGCTCCGCTAGGCCACACCCACACATCAGAGACGTACACTGGCATAGCTCAGGCTGGGATAGGAGCCAAAGCAGCAAACAACCTGAGCCAAATTGCAAAGTAAGTACTTAAAAGTTGTCTCTATCCTGTTAGGATTACTAAGAGATTAAGATGTCAGAACTTTCTTTCGTGGGAAAAACCCTTTAACCCCTTAAGGACCCAGATCATTTTCACCTTTAAGGACGCAGTCGATTTTTCAAATCTTCCATGTGTCACTATATGTAACTATAACTTTACAACGCTTTAACTTACCAAGGTGATTTGTTTTATTGTGACATGTTGCTCTTCATGTTGGCCGTTGCCTCGGTTTGGGCATCCTGCACGTACTACATCCCTTATATGTCCTGTCTTTTATACACTACAGCTCAAAAGTTTGGGGTCACTTAGAAATGTCCTTATTTTTTAAAAAAGAAAAGTACATTTTCTTTCAATGAAGGTAACATTGAATAAATCATAAATACACTCTTTAGAATTGTTAATGTGGTGTATACAGGGAGTTACATAGAAGATAAGGTCTGTAGGTTTGTTCTTAAGTTGAATTTGTATGTAAGTCGGAACTGTATATTTTATCATTGTAATCCCAGACAGAACTTTTTTAGTCTCTGTGACAAATGGATTTTAAAAATGTTGGGTTGTCATAAGAATCAAGATTAACAATAAAGCTTCATTACAGACAGCTTTGATAACTGTTTATTACAGTTGTGTATTATAGCCTAGGACTAAAGTACAATAAATTACCAATATCCAGTGGTCCGTTTGTAACTAGTAGTTGTATGTAAGTCGAGTGTTTTTAAGTAGGGGACCGCCTGTATAGCCCCATTTCCAACAACCACCACTCCAATGGTTTAATGGTGCATTGTGTTTGATAACTGTGTAAGAAGGATAAAGGAGCTGACATTGTGCTGCAGAAGGCTGCCAAAGAGACAACTGTCACCCCCGAAACTTATGTGGGGATAGGGTGGGGGGGCGTATGCAGAAGCCCTGTGGGCGCAGATGTCATGTTTGACGGCGGCACCTAAAGTGTTAAACAGCTTGCATTGCGGCTATCATAATCCCTGATGTTGCCATGGGAGCCTGACTGTCACATACAGCAAGGCTCCTGCGCTGCAGTCACTGTTGACAGTTGTCAAAGGTGACAGCAATTTAGGATGAATATATACATCCAGGGAGGCGAATTAGCCTTAAAGGGAACCTACCACCACAAATCTACCTATAAAGGTAGATCGGGTGGTAGGTGGATCAATAGGACGTGAGGATAGCCCTTTTAAGGGCTAATCCTCACGTCCCCACACTTTTTTGTTAACTTTTATTAGACATTTATGCAAATTTACTTATGCGGCTACTGGGGCGTGGAGTAGCCGCATCTGAGGTTACACGAGGCGGCTACTCCACGCCCCGGTAGCCTCTTTTCCCCTCCTACTCACCCATCTTCGGCGCGCAGCTCCCCTCGTCCGGCGATCCTGCCGTCTGCGCATGCGCAGAAGAGAAGGCCCGCGCCTGTTTCGGAGCAGTGACCGCGCGGGCCTGCTGTTCAGCGCAGACGGCAGGATCGCCGGACGAGGGTGAGTAGGAGGGGAAAAGAGGCTACCGGGGCGTGGAGTAGCCGCATCTGAGGTTACACAAGGCGGCTACTCCACGCCCCAGTAGCCGCATAAGTAAATTTGCATAAATGTCTAATAAAAGTTAACAAAAAAGTGTGGGGACGTGAGGATTAGCCCTTAAAAGGGCTATCCTCACGTCCTATTGATCCACCTACCACCTTTATAGGTAGATTTGTGGTGGTAGGTTCCCTTTAAGGGGTGAATGTGCCCGCACTTTTCCCCATTCCCCGCAGCGACATCTCTCTCTTGTCCTTCTGCTGTATGTAGCAGTAAAGGGATGACATCAGGGGCATCACTAGGATGTGCCACCAGGAAGTTGCCCCGATCTCATCTATTTTTAGCATTTGACAGGGGATGCAGAGTAGAAGGTGTGGACACATTGCCGGCTGGTAATCATCAATCACTCTATATGACAACTTCTAGTGTCAGGTCGCAAAGTTAGTGACCTCATCTGGCAGCCGACAATGAATACCTGCTCCAGGTAAATAGCAGAACTTCGCTGGTCAGAGGCTGTTACTGTGCAGCTGACAGAAGGACAGAGTACATCAATGAATTTCATGGGTCAGAGGTTAATACTGTGTAGAGGTACAGAGTAGTGAGCTAGGTACATTTCACACACACTGGCCCACATTTACTAAAAACAGTGCAAACTATGTGCAAATTGCCTGTGAAGTGTGCAGGGTGCGCCAGATTCACGAAATGTCCCGTTCTACATGAACCTGGCTCCCCTTGCACTGCCCCGGCAGAGTGCACAACTTTTTTATAGGGGGGGAGGGGTGTGACACACTTCTGACAGACTTTGCATATTAAAGGGCACCTACCACCCGATTCTACCTATAAAGGTAGGTAGGTGGATGGATGGGACGTGAGGATAGCCCTTTTTTGGGCTAATCCTCACGTCCCGGGTTTCTTTTAGAAAACTTTATTGTAGCTATATGCTAATTTTTTTATGCGGCTACTGGGGCGTGGAGTAGCCGGACATGAGGCTACTAGTCGTGGCTACTCCACTCCCCAGTAGCCACGTTACTCCGCCTACCAGATAATCTTAGTCGCGCAGCTCTTGGTAGCTGCACGCCCTCGTCCGGGTCCCCTGCGTTCTGCCGAAGATTATCTGGTAGGCGGAGTAACGTGGCTACTGGGGCGTGGAGTAGCCGCGACTAGTAGCCTCATGTCCGGCTACTCCACGCCCCAGTAGCCACATAAAAAATTAGCATATAGCTACAATAAAGTTTTCTAAAAGACACCCGGGACGTGAGGATTAGCCCAAAAAAGGGCTATCCCCACGTCCCATCCATCCACCTACCACCCCTTCTACCTTTATAGGTAGAATCGGGGTGGTAGGTTCCCTTTAAACATGGCGCACGGTCCAACTCTGTACCATAACACCCATTTCAGGGACAAAGTTTCTTGCTGCCTTTTGTAGTGTCAGGGGTTCAGCTTGTGATCATGTTTATATCCTACTAGCTGTAGCTCCTAGCATGGCCTGGGATAGTAATTAACTGCTCTTAGCTATAACAAAATAGAATGGGTAAACAAAAACATTTTTTTATATGTATCTATCTCTCTCTTTCACTGACTTCTGTCTCTGATTGCCTCTGTCTCTTACTGTCTTTCTTTGACCATTTACATCTTTGACTGTCTCTGACTGCCTCTGTCTCTGACTATCTCTGTCTGTCTCTGAACGTCTGTTTTTGAATTTCCTTCTTTCTGACTGCCTCTGACTGCCTCTGTCTGCCTCTGACTGTCTCTGTCTCTGACCGTTTCTGTCTCTGTCTCTGTTTCTCAGTGTCTCTGACCATTTCTGTCTCTGACTGTCTCTGTCTATCTGTCTCTGACTGTCTCTGCCTGCCTTTATCTGTCTGTCTCTGACAATCTCAATCTGTAGCTGACTGTCTCTGCCTCTGGTTTTCTCTGTCTGTGTCTCCGACTGTCTGTCCCTGACAGTGACAGTCTCTGTATTTGTCTCTGACTTTCTCTGTCTCTGACTGTCTTTGTCTATGGGGGAGATTTATCATAAATGCAGAACTGTTCTAGTTGCCCATGGCAACAAATCAGAGCTCAAGCTTAAATTTTACACAGCTGTTAATTAAATCACAGCTGATCTCTGATTGGTTTCCATGGGCAACTGGACTTTTACCTCAGACATTTCTGACAAATCTTCCCCTATCTCTGTATCCCTATCCATCTTATCTCACACATGAGCTGTCTTATACTCATTGCCAATAGTAACCTATCAAAGCTCAGAGCTCATATAAATGACCTATGGCAGAACCAATCACGGCTCAGCTTCAACTGCCTCAGCAGCAGCAGACAATGGCTCTTGTATATGGTGGTTAAGTGGATTTTGGAAAGCACAAGGTGAAAATTTCCGCTCAGTGTTTGACATTTCCTGAGTTACAGAGAGCGGCTGTGCAAAGTTTTGTGATTGTAAGTGTGACTGCAGATTCCTTTAGCGAACATACATACACATACACACACATACACTTAGCTTTATATATTAGATTGGTGTGAGGGTATTGGAAGGATTTTGTGATACAATGTAGAATATATGGATGACAAGGGAGCCATGAGTCTCGATCTCTCCAGCAATATCCAGCCCTATCAAGTTTAAAAATTACCCAAATTACCTATAAACTGCACCAGTTAGTATGTTAATGGAGCACATAGCCCAAGAGATGCAATGATGTCACTACAGGGGCATGGGACAGGATATAGCAATGTCACCGCACCTTGTCCTGTGCAGAAAAGAGAATCAGGAAGGAGAGTATAAAGTACCCCCAAAAAAATTGCAGTGGGGGTAGGTACATTGATGGCACTTTAGTGTGTGAGGCATTATTGTGTGGAGGAATTATTCAGTATGGGTACATTATGCATTATTCAGTGTAGGAATTATTAAGAGGAGGCTGCCTCTTTCAGTTAGCATTACAGTCAGTCTTTGGGTTACATACAGGATAGGTTCTTAAGGTGTGTTCAGTAAATTACCAGCATCCAGAAGTCCGTTTGTAACTAGGGGTCGTCTGTAAGTCGGGTGTTCTTAATAATTGAGATGGTTGGTGTAAGGAAAACTTATACAATTTTCCAATAAACATTCATTATCACTTCCCTGCGGTTTTCTAGATCTCTGCTTGCTGCCCTTCTTTGTTATTTCCAGTTGAAATAAATCTGTCCATAGTAATGTGATGGACACGCTGGTGAAGGAGTTGTTATTATCGCATGACTCTGATTACTCTCTGTGACTATAACGGCTTCTGCAACGAAGTGTCCATCACAAGACCATAGACAGATTTCAGTAGATACAGTAGAAGAACAGCAACCGGTGATCTAGAAAACCACATGAAAATTATACAGAACATTTATTGAAAATTTCATAACCTTTCCTTACACAATTAATTATTTGCTGAAAGTGGACATCCCCTTTAAGGGCATTGGTGAGGCGTTGTTTAGTGTAGGGGCCACAGTGGGGGTACCATAGCTTCAGGCATTAAGTGTGGTTGAGATTATTACATTTCAGGCTACAATGAGGGAGCATTATCAGGTGTGAGGGAGGGCCTAAAGAGAAGGGTTCAATGTAAAGCACAGAGCCATTGACTGTGTTGGGGCAGTAATTGGCGGGTTCCTTGTAAAATGTGGGAACTGCAATTGGGACCAAGTACTGTGTGTAAGGCTACAGTTTTGGTGGAAAAATCAGGAAGCTGTGCTGTGTAAGGGCACAATCACGGCCATTATAAAGTAACGGCACACATCATTGGGGCAGTCTACAGTACATTTTAAAGAAAATCTACCACTAGGATGAATTATTATATTTATATATTATTATTATAAATTATTTAAACCAAGCACACTTACATGCTGCCCCCTCTGGCAGGATCCGCTCTTCTTTTAGCTTCCTGTTCCCCTTTTTTTTCTCTCTTTTAAAGGCTTTAAAAGTTATGCAATAAGCCTCTCTGGGCTCCATAGCTGTTAAGCTATGAGCCATGAGCCTCTTAGGTTAATTTGCATAACTTTTGAAGCCTTTTTTGGTTAAAAAAAAAACAAGAGCCATAGAAGTTAAAAGACGATTTGATGTTTCCAGAAGGGGGAGGGAGGACTCACACCAGCATGTAAGTGTGCTTGGTTTACAATTCTTCATCCTAGTGGTAGATTTCCCTTAAAGTGTAGGGCCTGGAATGAACAACCCGGAGTGGATTACAATACAGGCAGTAACCCAGGGCCCAAGACTCATGGGGGACCAATGCCACCCAAACCACCCACAAAATTTATACTGAAATCCGTGTTCATCTTTTCATGCACTCAAAACACATGTACACAGGAGCCATTACAGGACTTTTGAAGGTCCTCCAAAGGACGCATCTTCCATTCCACAAGAAGACTGTGTCTACTACTATTGAAGGAAGTGAATTCATACAGCCCAAAGCCCATGGCACTCCGGTCTTGGTAACAACATAAGAAAGCATTATTTGTGTGGTTTGTATCTTCAGGGATACTTTGTATAGCAGTAACTGGGAGGACATTGTTAGAGGTAGAAACAGGATGATGCTGTTGGGGAACAACGGGAAAGTGAAAAACATAAGATGTTTGTGTTGTAAACTCAATAAGGAAGCTACTTGGCTGTGGCTGGAACATATGCATCACGGCCCATTCCCTGGATCATTTATGAACTTTAAAGGGAAATTGCCATCAGCAAATGACAATATATTGGTAGTGGTTTATTAGATCAAACTGTTTTTATTTCTTTCATGGTCCAGTGTGGGGGTATCCTTAAAATCAACTTTGAAGTGAGATGTTAATTGGTCGCATAAAGTCAAGTAGGTTGATATTTTAACACTGAAGTCAAGGTGGGACTTTTGAACACCTTCTCCTCTGTGATTGACTTCAGAAGATCCTGTAAGTGACGTCTCTGTGGGCTTCCTGAGTAAGAGAGAGCTTGACTTCCGTTTGAAAATCCCCTCCTCCTTGGCTTTATACAACCAATTTACACCTCACTTCAAAGTTGATTTTTTGGATGATGCCACAACACCATGAAAAAGACCATGAAAAAAACATGATGTGCCGGCTCTCTGCACCATCTTTGCAATCAGCTCTGTCTGTGTCCAGAGGATGCTGACAGAGCTGATATCCCAACAAAATCGGGACAGTCCCAATTGGCCCAGGTCAGGATGGTTGGTAGGTACATTGCATTTTGTAAATACAGGCAGTCCCTGGGTTACATACAAGATAGGGTCTGTAGGTTTGTTCTTAAGTTGAATTTGTATGCAAGTCGGAACTGTATATTTTATTATTGTAATCCCAGACAGAACTTTTTTGGTCTCTGTGACAATTGGATTTTAAAAATGTTGGGTTGTCATAAAAATCAATATTAACACTAAAGCTTCATTACAGACACATTTAATAACTGTTACAGCTGTTTATTGTAGCCTAGGACTAAATTACAATAAATTACCTATTTCCAGAGGTCCGTTTGTAACTCGGGGTCGTATGTAAGTCGAGTGTTCTTAAGTAGGAGACCGCCTGTACAGATGTTACCAACCGTGTAATTTGGCAAATCTCTTTCCCTCAGCTGTTGCATTCCATTTCAAAACTCCAATGTAAATGTTATGTGTGAACGAGGCATCACAGTCTCGGCTGGGCCTGAAGTGTCAGCAGTCTTTAGAATTGCAGGGGCCTCAGTATAGGCCAGTGACGTAGACATGTGACATTGGTAACGCAGCTGTCATGATGCACTGTAACAAGACATGGTCCTAGTGCGAACAGGTCCTTATATAAAAATTTCTAATTTGAATATGCATTCATTGCATTATTGCTTTTAAAAATCATATTACTGAATAAATGATTGTGTCGAAATAAAAATCTCATACTATTTTTTTTTGTCTTTGTCCAGCCTTTTTTAGTGAAATCCATTATGTGTATCATTCTTCTGGTGCTCTTGGGTTTGTACTTCCTATACAGACGACATAGACATGGTCTTATGCTGCAAAATCTCACAGACAAATATGTCTTTATCACTGGATGTGATTCCGGATTTGGGAACCTGCTTGCAAGGAAATTGGACAAACGTGGAATAAAAGTTTTGGCGGGTTGTCTGACACAGAATGGAGCTGAAAACTTAAAGAAGGAGACCTCTAGTAGAGTGCACACCGTTATTGTGGATGTTACCAACACTGAGAGTGTTCGTGATGCTGCAAAGTGGGCATCTGAAATTGTTGGCGACAAAGGTTAGTGTATGATATAATTCAGTTGAAGTATGAATAATATATTTATACTTAAAACGTAGCTGTAAAGTGAAATAAAAATAGTTTTAGCACAACTGGAGAGAGCATGTGACAACAATTCCAAAGATACCTGTATCATGCTGCTGGTTTCATCCTATCCTGAGATACAGGGGTAATACATATATGAGGCTATCTATAAAACTCCTCTCAGTGGCATTAGTTATAATAACCATTCCATAACCACCCTACGAATGCCAAGCAGGCTGCTTTCCTTGTCCTTTGACAATAAATTTTATTAATGACCAATGGTCAGTGCAATTGGAAATAAGTTGCATATCATGTCACTATGCCACCAGTAAAAAACTACTAATTTTTTGTATCAATTGTGGTGAAGGTTTACCATTACATGGCTCAACTCTATTGCCTAGAGCTATGTGACTTTACATGGCATTTTTAACCATCAGGAAATCTGCAATGTATATGCTCTTTATCTATTCAGTTGATCTTGAGCATACATGGACTTTCATTATGAAAGGAGATGTAAGACATGATATGGAGCTAAAATTGGATTCCCTTTATGTCTACAGGACTCTGGGGCTTAGTAAACAATGCAGGAGTTAGTATCCCTAGCTGTACTACTGAATGGCTGACAAAAGAGGATTTTGCCAAAGTTATAAATATAAACCTGCTGGGACTGATCGATGTGACCATACATTTCTTACCCTTGGTCCGGAAAGCTCGAGGACGAGTTGTCAACACAGCCAGTATAGCAGGAAGACTAACCATATGTCCTGGAGGATACTGTGTCTCCAAGTATGGAGTTGAATCATTTTCCGACACTCTGAGGTTAGTACTGTGCACTAAAATCTCTGTGCTTTACCTAGTTTTACTTTTTACATAAACCAGAATGGTAACACAAATCCCATATTACATTAACTTTATATATAAAAAGAATAAATAAAGACACAAAACAATGTTTAATGGAGAAAAATGGCTGCAATGTTTTATTATTGGGTAACCAAGAATAAATATTTTAATAAATAATTTCCAACATTAAAATAATAATAATGATATTAATGAATATGAAATAATTAAAAACTGTAACTTTAAAACATTCAATCATATAATAAATATATATTAAACTGAGTCTCCCCAGCATGAGACCAAACCCCCAATAACAAACAATCGCAACAAGATTAAGTGAATCAATTAAGGGCGGGCCGGGCGGGCCGCTGCTCTCTGAAGGTCTTGAAGAACTGGCCCAGAAACCCAGGAGACAGCTCCTTATATTCGTAAGTAAGAGCAGCCAGCTGCCAATCAGCTGACCGCCTACTATATTTCACCTGGAGACAGGAATGCCATTGACCCAGCTGATTACCAATCACAGATGATCTTGCCTAACCACCAATCAGGTGGCATTATTTTCATGAGGAGAATTGCAATAAACGTCACACAAAAAAGAGCAGCAAAATTCAACTCTGACAGAAACACATTAAAACTTTCATGAACATGTCAAGTAAAAAACAATGGGGCAGATTTACTTACACGGCCCATTCGCGATCCAGCGGCGCGTTCTGTGCGGTGGATTCGGGTCTTCCGGCGATTCCCTAAGGTAGTCCCTCCGTTGTCCACCAGATTTCGCTGCTGCGCCAAAGTTCCCCGAGGTCCGCCGGAATGCACGTGCCTATACTTGGTGAAGGTAAGCGTGAGTCCCGCAACACATTTATTTTTTAAATGCGGCGTTTTTTCCGAATCCATCGGGTTTTCGTTCGGCCACGCCCCCCGATTTCCGGCGCGTGCATGCCGGCGCCGATGCGCCAAAATCCCGGGGCAATACAGGTAAAATACGTCAGGAAAACGCGAATCAGGCCCTTATGACCCCCAATATCTCCAGGGATTGTGTTACCTATGCATTATGTATTAAAGTATTTGAAAGACTATAAAATTGCCTCATATGACAATAGGTATTTTGTCAGCAGTCTCTGCAAATGTTTAATGGCATCTGAAAAATAATTCTGCCTTTATTAGAAATTGAGAAGGGGGAATCTGAAAATCTTTTTCGGTGGGGTTCTCCACCAACCAGATATCCAGAGGATTGGCCATTATTTTTTTCATCCTGTAAAACCCCCTTTAAAGGGTTTTGGGGAAAACAATAATTTTACATATGTTTCTGCAACTTTTTGTAACTACTTCCATGTTTCAGGTTTTTTCTGAAAGGAAACTTTTCACCAGATTTTCTCTACTAAACCTACAGGATTCCATAGCACTATACTAACTATTGCCCATGCTGTTTTTAGTTAAAATATGCATACTTCTTATTCCCAGAAAATGAACTTTGAAAGCCTTCCTGGCACCCTACCAGAAGCAGCAGCAAATCCCAAGGATGTATGTTATTCATGTGTGCATGTCTCTGGCACCTCCCTTATTCGATGTTACCTTCGGCAGAGCAGATAATGACGTCAGCCAAAGGGAGGGAGGAATCAGGGGGTCCCAGAGACATGAGCTGCGAGACCCACTGCCTTGCATGAATGACACATGACACTTCTGACTCCCTGCTCCTTCTGGCTTACAAAGTTTATTTTCTGGGCATAGGAAATATGCATTTTTTAGCTATAATTGAGAAAGAGCTATGGGAATCTGCCTAGGTGTAGTTTAGGTCTATTAGTGAAAATCTAATTTAAAGCAAATCTACCCTCTGAAAACTACGGTACTTTTTCAGTAGTTACAGAGGTAGATAGCCCATGTGTGCATCATCCCTGGACATATTTTATAATTTCTTAGCAAGTTGCCAATAGTGTAACAAACTTTATTGAGTCTTTATGTAAACTACCTTCAGAGGCTACTTGGGGCCTGGAGTAGCCTCTGAAGTCTGAGGGCTAAGGCTACTTCAAGTAGCCTCTGCAATGCTGCCTCGTGCACGTCCTGCATGGATCATGCAAGCGCTGTGGCTTCAGCTAGGGTTGCAGGCCCCAGGTCCCTGGCTGAAGCCACTTCGGATCTTTTCCTGGCAGAAGCCTAAAGTTTACCAACCAATTGTACTAACCCTTTCACAAACTTTGCCATTTCTGACCAACCCCTTTAATGAACATCATTTATAATACAACACAATGGAACTTATTGTTTATGGAACATGTTGAAAACTATGATGCCTATCTGCCATGCCTTTGGTGATGAAACATTATATTCCCGATTAACTGTGTATTTTACAGACGTGAAATGAAGCCATTTGGCGTCAAAGTATGCATAATTGAACCTGGGATTTTTGACACACAAATTACAAGTGTAGAATTGTTAAAAAAGTGTATATTAACCCGCTGGGACAGAATTTCTGAGGAAGTCAAAACCACCTATGGAGAAAAGTATTTAAATGAGAGTGAGTATATATATATTTTTTTTTATATATCGCTTTCACATGAATGAAACAGAACAGCATCATGAAACAAGGAACGTTAATTAAGGTACATCAGAAATAACAACGTACATCGTAATGTAATAATTTGCCTTTCATGGAGAATTCTGCATAGAAACTACAACCATAAAACCCCCCTCACAACTTATACATATAACAATAATCATCCTGGCCGAGTGGTGTCAGGCGAGCAATACAATTACAGGCAGTCCCCGGGTTACATACAAGATAGGGTCTGTAGGTTTGTTCTTTAGTTGAGTTTGTATGTAAGTCGGAACTGTATATTTTATAACTGTAACCCCAGTCATAATTTTTTTGGTCTCTGTGACAATTGGATTTTAAAAATGTTGGATTGTCATAAGAACCAGGATTAACAAATAATCTTCATTACAGACACCTCTGATATCTGTTATAGCTGATTATTGTAGCCCAAGGCTAAAGTACAGGAAATTACCAACATCCAGAGGTCTGTTTGTAACTAGGGGTCGTCTGTAAGTCGGGTGTTCTTAAGTAGGAGACCGCCTGTAAAGGAAAAGTAGCAATTAGGGTTAGGCAACGCGGTAATAAGCCGACTTTCCCCTGCAAATTAAGGAATCCCTCCCGTCAGCAATGTGCAGAAGATACAGGAAGAATCATGGTACACTCATTGAAAAGTGGCCCTCTGAGACTACTGACATTAAATAGGGTATCTGAGGAAGAGCACCAGGAGCCCCACACTCTCCGGAAATTATCTGGGCAGCCGCAGTGTTTGTACACTATATTCTTATATGGTAGAGTCAAATTAACCAATTTCTTCCACTGATTGACAATAAGAGAGCGATCATCCATCCAACGTATAGAAGGGCCAGAAACAGAGCTTCCTTCAGAAAATAAGTTTCATAATGGGACCAGTCATCCTCCCGTGTAATTCCCAATAGGCATAGGGCCGGCGAGGTAGAAACCGGTTTGTTCAGGATATCAGACAGAAATGAAACTACTTCCAAGGTTCTGGGAGGCGGGGGGGGGGCTTTTTTTCAAAACCCTTAAAAGCACATACACGCCTTTTGGCCATTATTATAACAACATCAGACACACCATCTTGGCAGGAAGAATCTGAAAGTGCTGGCCATCCCATCCCCATTGGTGTAGCACTTAGAATCTACACCTTGTCAACTGTACATATATTCTCTTGAGTGTATTGTTTTGTCTAGCATGCCATTAACCCCTTAAGGACGCAGCCTGTTTGCAGGTTAAGGCTCGCAACTTTTTTTGGAAATTTGACCAGTGTCTCTTCCTGTGGTAATAACTTTTCAACGCTTTAAGATATCTCTGTGATTTTGAGATTGTTTTCTCGTGAGACATTGTAGTTTATGTTAGTAGTGTCATTTCAGTGATCCGTTCCTTTTTTGGGGGGTAAAAATTCAAAAATTTAGGAAAAATTTGAAAAAAATGACTATTTTCAAAGTTTCAAATGTTATAATTTTTAGACAAAAAGTGATACCACAAATTTTTTTTGATAGAAACCTTTTGCCATTGGTCTTCTTTTTATATCCATAATTTGTTTTACGTTTCCATTATTTTTATGGATGTGAGAAGGTTTGAAGTTTTAGTAGCAACTTCTCAGATTTTCTTGAAATTTGAAAAATGCGAACTTTTTGGTGATCAATTCAGTTTGGAAGTGCCGTATAAAGGCTTATGTACTATATACCCCCACAAGTAACACCATTTTATGAACCTAACATCTCAACCTATTCAAATCAGCATTTAAGAAGTCTGTTAACCCTTTAATTATTTTTCCCGGAAGCATATGAAAATGGAGTGGAAATTTTGAAATTTCAATTTTTGATTTCAATCTTTCCAATTTAGCCCTAAAACGGATACATTCAGAAGGAATTTGAGGTAAATATATATTCCTAATTTCTTGCCCTGCTTCTTCCGAGTACGGCAATACCAGACATGTGGATGTCAGCTGCTGTTTCCCCGCACATCGATGTCCAGAACAGAGTTAGCGATACCGGGAATTTGGAAGGCCAATTTGGCTGCAAATATTTTGTGGTGCCACAGTGTAATTGAAGAGCCCCTGAAGTAAAAGTACAATAGAAAACCCCCCAAAATGTCACCATTTCGGAAACTAGACCCCTCAAAGAATTTATCGGTGGTTGTGGTGAGCATTTTAACCCCCGACACGCTGGTCAAAATTGAATGCAAAGTAAATGGTGCAGAGTAAAAATTGTGTTTTTATCTCAAAAATGTCATTTTAGTGCCTCATATACTGTGCCCAACTCATGCCACTTTAGACAAACACCCCAAAAATCATTCTGCGGGTTGTCCCGAGTACAGCAATACCACACATGTGCCAATAATTTACAGACTGGGCGCACAGAAGGGATGAGAACGGAAGGAGTGAAATTTTGATTTTCCAGCTCCGTTTTCACATGTTTGGATTTGGAGTGCCATGTCATGTTGGCAGGGCCCGTGAGGTGCCAGTGCAATAGAAACCCCCAATAAATGATACCATTACGGAAACTAGACCCCTCAAAGAATATATCGGTGGTTGTGGTGAGCATTTTAACCCCCGACACGCTGGTCAAAATTAAATGCAAAGTAAATGGTGCAGAGTAAAAATTGCGTTTTTATCTCAAAAATGTCATTTTAGTGCCTCATATACTGTGCCCAACCCATGCCACTTTAGACAAACACCCCAAAAATCATTCTGCAGGTTGTCCCGAGTACAGCAATACCACACATGTGCCAATAATTCACAGACTGGGCACACAGAAGGGATGAAAACGGAAGGAGTGAAATTTAGATTTTCCAGCTCCGTTTTCACATGTTTGGATTTGGAGTGCCATGTCATGTTGGCAGGGCCCGTGAGGTGCCAGTGCAATAGAAACCCCAATAAATGATACCATTACGGAAACTAGACCCCTCAAAGAATTTATCGGTGGTTGTGGTGAGCATTTTAACCCCCGACACGCTGGTCAAAATTAAATGCAAAGTAAATGGTGCAGAGTAAAAATTGCGTTTTTATCTCAAAAATGTCATTTTAGTGCCTCATATACTGTGCCCAACCCATGCCACTTTAGACAATCACCCCAAAAATCATTCTGCGGGTTGTCCTGAGTACAGCAATACCACACATGTGCCAATAATTTACAGACTGGGCACACAGAAGGGATGAAAACGGAAGGAGTGAAATTTTGATTTTCCAGCTCCGTTTTCACATGTTTGGATTTGGAGTGCCATGTCATGTTGGCAGGGCCCGTGAGGTGCCAGTGCAATAGTAACCCCCAATAAATGATACCATTACGGAAACTAGACCCCTCAAAGAATTTATCGGTGGTTGTGGTGAGCATTTTAACCCCCGACACGCTGGTCAAAATTAAATGCAAAGTAAATGGTGCAGAGTAAAAATTGCGTTTTTATCTCAAAAATGTCATTTTAGTGCCTCATATACTGTGCCCAACCCATGCCACTTTAGACAAACACCCCAAAAATCATTCTGCGGGTTGTCCTGAGTACAGCAATACCACACATGTGCCAATAATTTACAGACTGGGCACACAGAAGGGATGAAAACGGAAGGAGTGAAATTTTGATTTTCCAGCTCCGTTTTCACATGTTTGGATTTGGAGTGCCATGTCATGTTGGCAGGGCCCGTGAGGTGCCAGTGCAATAGAAACCCCAATAAATGATACCATTACGGAAACTAGACCCCTCAAAGAATTTATCGGTGGTTGTGGTGAGCATTTTAACCCCCGACACGCTGGTCAAAATTAAATGCAAAGTAAATGGTGCAGAGTAAAAATTGCGTTTTTATCTCAAAAATGTCATTTTAGTGCCTCATATACTGTGCCCAACCCGTGCCACTTTAGACAAACACCGCAAAAATCATTCTGCGGGTTGTCCTGAGTACAGCAATACCACACATGTGCCAATAATTCACAGACTGGGCACACAAAAGGGATGAGAACGGAAGGAATGAAATTTTGATTTTCCAGCTCCGTTTTCACATGTTTGGATTTGGAGTGCCATGTCATGTTGGCAGGGCCCGTGAGGTGCCAGTGCAATAGAAACCCCCAATAAATGATACCATTACGGAAACTAGACCCCTCAAAGAATTTATCGGTGGTTGTGGTGAGCATTTTAACCCCCGACACGCTGGTCAAAATTAAATGCAAAGTAAATGGTGCAGAGTAAAAATTGCGTTTTTATCTCAAAAATGTCATTTTAGTGCCTCATATACTGTGCCCAACCCATGCCACTTTAGACAAACACCCCAAAAATCATTCTGCGGGTTGTCCTGAGTACAGCAATACCACACATGTGCCAATAATTTACAGACTGGGCACACAGAAGGGATGAAAACGGAAGGAGTGAAATTTAGATTTTCCAGCTCCGTTTTCACATGTTTGGATTTGGAGTGCCATGTCATGTTGGCAGGGCCCGTGAGGTGCCAGTGCAATAGTAACCCCCAATAAATGATACCATTACGGAAACTAGACCCCTCAAAGAATTTATCGGTGGTTGTGGTGAGCATTTTAACCCCCGACACGCTGGTCAAAATTAAATGCAAAGTAAATGGTGCAGAGTAAAAATTGCGTTTTTATCTCAAAAATGTCATTTTAGTGCGTCATATATTGTGCCCAACCCATGCCACTTTAGACAAACACCCCAAAAATCATTCTGTGGGTTGTCCCGAGTACAGCAATACCACACATGTGCCAATAATTTACAGACTGGGCACACGGCAGGGGTCAGGAATAAAGAAGCACAATTTAGGTTTTCAAGCTTCGTTTTCACTAGATTGGTAATGGGGGGTACCCCCGAGGTACCAGTACAATAGAAACCCCCAAGTAGTGAACCTATTTTGGAAAGGGCACCCCTCAAAGAATGTATGTAGGCTTGTATGAGCATTTTAACCCCCAACACGCTGGCCAAAATTGAGTGCAAAGTAAATGGTGCAGAGTAAAAATTGTGTTTTTATCTCAAAAATGTCATTTTAGTGCCTCATGTACTGTGCCCAACCCATGCCACTTTAGACAAACACCCCAAAAATCATTCTGCGGGTTGTCCCGAGTACAGCAATACCACACATGTGCCAATAATTTACAGGCTGGGCACACGGCAGGGGTCAGGAATAAAGAAGCACAATTTAGGTTTTCAAGCTTCGTTTTCACTAGATTGGTAATGGGGGGTACCCCCGAGGTACCAGTACAATAGAAACCCCCAAGTAGTGAACCTATTTTGGAAAGGGCACCCCTCAAAGAATGTATGTAGGCTTGTATGAGCATTTTAACCCCCAACACGCTGGCCAAAATTGAGTGCAAAGTAAATGGTGCAGAGTAAAAATTGTGTTTTTATCTCAAAAATGTCATTTTAGTGCCTCATGTACTGTGCCCAACCCATGCCACTTTAGACAAACACCCCAAAAATCATTCTGCGGGTTGTCCCGAGTACAGCAATACCACACATGTGCCAATAATTTACAGGCTGGGCACACGGCAGGGGTCAGGAATAAAGAAGCACAATTTAGGTTTTCAAGCTTCGTTTTCACTAGATTGGTAATGGGGGGTACCCCCGAGGTACCAGTACAATAGAAACCCCCAAGTAGTGAACCCATTTTGGAAAGGGCACCCCTCAAAGAATGTATGTAGGTTTGTATGAGCATTTTAACCACTAAGGTGCTGGCTCAAATGTAATACAAAGTGAGTAGTGCAGAGAAACAATTGTATTGCAATTTATCAAATATGCCATTGAAGTGACAAAAGTATTTTGCCCAACTCATGCCACTTTAGACAAACACCCCAAAAATCATTCTGCGGGTTACCCCGGTTAGGGCAATACCCCATAGGAGGCAATAATCTGTAGGATGGAGACACGACAGGGCTCAAAAGGGAATAACTTGTTGGAGCACAGACATTGTACTTTTTTTTTTCTTTTTGGCATCATGAAAGATTTGTAGATGGCAATAGGGGCCAGTACAGTAGAAACCCCTAAGAACTGACCCTATTTTGGAAACTACACCCCTCCATGAATTAATCTAGGGGTATAGTTAGCATTTTAACCCCACAGGTGGACCCCTGAAAAAGTGCATAATGGATAGTGCATAGTAAAAAATATCCATTATGTCATTTTGTGCCCAGCTGCTGCCACGGGAGACAAACACCCTAAAAATCATGATGCATGTTTTCCCGGGTAAAGCATACGGGACAGTAATCTACAGGCTGGGCACATGGCAGGGCTTAGAAGGGAAGATGCGGCATGCGGCATGATGTATAAGCTGTGCGTCAGGGTAACAACAGGGTACTCTAAAAATCCAGGGATGTATGATAAATTCGGAAGCAATCTTTCATACATAACCCTGGTTTTTCTGGGCATGTCTCACAGTGATGAATGGTGTCCTTCCTAATGCCATTTTTGGAGCACACCCTGCACCTCTTTTGTGACCTTCCCTTGCTGGCTGATTGGGGAACTACTCCTGGAAAGTGCTGCCCTGGTACAATACGTGATGTGGCCTCACTTCCAGATGTGCTAGCACTCTCCCCTTCCTGGTCTCCAAAAAGAAAGTACTTTATTACCACCTCTTGAAATTCCAGGAAAGTTCCCCTCTGGCCGGCATATCGATGCAGCACATAAGCATTATACAATGCCATCTGCATGATGTGCACGGCCAGCTTCTTGTACCACACCCTCGACTTCCGCATGGCATTGTACGGCTGAAGCACCTGGTCAGACAAGTCCACCCCTCCCATGTATTTATTATAATCTAAAATACAGTCTGGCTTGGGGGCTTCTGCACTGGCACCTCGTACTGGGACAGGGGTGGTGGTGTGCTCATGTATTGTGGTTAATACAAGGACCTCTCTCTTGTCCTTGTACTTAACACACAGTACAGAGTCGCTGCATAGTGCCCTGCTTTCGTGCCTTTTAAGTTTTTGCCCAAGCAGCGACTTAGGGAGACCTCTCTGATTTCTGCGTACAGTGCCGCATGCCGCAGTATTTCTGGAAGTGAGGCACTTGAACAGGGTGGTGCTGGTGTAGAAATTGTCCAGGTAGATGTGGTAGCCCTGGTCCAGCAGTGGGTGCACTAAATCCCACACTATCTTCCCTGTAACACCCAGGAAGGGGGGGCATTCTGGGGGCACTATAGTGGAGTCCTTCCCTTCATATACCCTGAACTTGTATGTGTACCCTGATGAACTTTCGCACAGCTTATACATCTTCACACCATACCTTGCCCTCTTATTGGGCAGGTACTGGCGGAATTGAAGTCTCCCTTTGAATTGTACCAGGGACTCGTCTATGCTCACATGTTTGGCGGGAGTATATGCCTGGGCAAACTTGGCACTAAAATGATCTAATATGGGCCTGACCTTAAATAACCGATCATAACTGGGGTCACCTCTGGGTGGGCACTGTGTGTTGTCAGTGTAGTGCAAAAACTTATGGATGGCTTCAAAGCGCATCCTGCTCATTGCCATGCGGAACATGGGGGTGTGGTACAGTATGTCTGTGCTCCAGTAGTCCCTGATTGAAGGCTTCTTTACTATCCCCATAAGGAGTATTATGCCCCAATACTTGTGCATCTCTGCTGCAGTGACAGGGGTCCACCTGTAGGGTTGTGCATAAAAGGACGTGGGGTTTTGGGCAATATGTTGTGCAGCGTAGAGATTTGTCTGAAATATAATAATATTCAGCAGCGCCTCATCAAAAAAAAACTTAAAAAAGTCCACAGCTCTGAGCCCTGTCGTGTCAAAGTTAATTCCAGGATGGCCCGTAAAGTCAGGGACCTGAGGGGTATAATTATCTGGGGCTACCCATGTGGGGTCAGTGGAAGCCCCAGACGCTTCTCCTGCAGAAGTCCCAGAAACTTCTCCTGCAGAAGTCCCAGGCACTTCTCCTGCAGAAGTCCCAGGCACTTCTCCTGCAGAAGTCCCAGGCACTTCTCCTGCAGAAGTCCCAGGCACTTCTCCTGCAGAAGTCCCTGGAACCCTACGGCGCCTTCTTGGGGGTCCTTCCAGGTCACTAGAAGATGAGCAGGAGGATGATGATAAGTAAAAGGGACCATCATCCCCACTAGCTGACTCGGTGTCAGAGGCAAGCATGTTATATGCCTCCAACACGGTGTACGTCTTCTGAGACATTGCACACAAAAAAAATAGAGAACTAGAAAAATTAGATAATGTGCACCAAACTACACAGATAAACCGTCTAGCAGGCACACAAAAAAAAAAAAATATAATGCACACCAAACTACACGGACAAGCCGCACAGATGGCACACACAAAAAATAATGTGCACTAAACTACACGGACAAGCCGCACAGATAGCACACAAAAAAAAAAAGAGAATGCACACCAAACCACACGGACAAGCCGCACAGATGGCACACAAAAAATAATGCGCACTAAACTACACGGACAAGCCGCACAGATAGCACACAAAAAAAATAATGTGCACTAAACTACACGGACAAGCCGCACAGATAGCACACAAAAAAAAAAAGAGAATGCACACCAAACCACACGGACAAGCCGCACAGATGGCACACAAAAAATAATGTGCACTAAACTACACGGACAAGCCGCACAGATAGCACACAAAAAAAAAAGAGAATGCACACCAAACCACACGGACAAGCCGCACAGATGGCACACAAAAAATAATGCGCACTAAACTACACGGACAAGCCGCACAGATAGCACACAAAAAAAATAATGTGCACTAAACTACACGGACAAGCCGCACAGATAGCACACAAAAAAAAAAAGAGAATGCACACCAAACCACACGGACCAGCCGCACAGATGGCACACAAAAAATAATGCGCACTAAACTACACGGACAAGCCGCACAGATAGCACACAAAAAAAATAATGCGCACTAAACTACACGGACAAGCCGCACAGATAGCACACAAAAAAAAAGAGAATGCACACCAAACCACACGGACAAGCCGCACAGACGGCACACACAAAAAGTAGCTACGTACGGGTACACCTACGGCGCTCTGGAAAAAAATATTACCAGGCACCGAAAAAAAACCTATGTGCACCGCGCAAAAAGGCGCTACAAATGCACCTAGCTTGCCCTAAGACAAACTAACTACCGCTAAGACTGCTAAAGATTCTGTGCAGCGCTATTCACACGGCGCACTGAAAAGTGCGTCCAGTGCAGAACAACGCTAACACAGCGCACTGAAAAGTGCGTTTGGGTTCAGAAGGGACAGACAGGGAAAAACGGAAGACACGTGGGATCACACAAGGCGATCACACAGGGAACACACAGGACACAGGAAAAAACAGATAGGATGGGAATTTGTAGGGAACAATAGGGATCAGATAAGGATCAGAACACTATTTATAGTGTAAAAGTGTATTTTGGTGCACACAGTAACGCTCTTTCCTCTCTCCAGCGATACCAAACCAAAATGGTGCCGCTGGAGGAAGAGGAAGGGGCTAAAACCACGTTTTTCAGCCCAAAATCGCTGTAATTGGCCAGTCAGGTTTGACTGGCCAATCACGGCGATCGGCGGGCGGGACCGATTTGATTGGTCGGGTGACGGAGACAGGAACTCCTCCTGCCTCTGTCACCCAATTCTCGTCCCGATGTCACCACGTCGCGAGACGTGGTGACAATTCTAAAATCCTATGCGCTCGCGCCGTAGCTGTACTGCGCTGAGCGCTAATCGTCGGAAGCTGCGCAGTACAGCTACGGCGCGGAGCGCTAAGGTGTTAAGGCAATTAAATATATCATTTTAACCCATGTTCTTCTTTTTCTTTGAACCACAAAACCCCACGTCTATATATCTGTATATACACTACCTGGCTTGGCTTCTGGGCCAAAATAATCCTGTTTTGGACCAGGATTATAACTAATGAGAGCTGGTAGCAGACTACCATGCCGATAAGGCTCTGTTACACTGAGGCAAGTGAAAGGAGACATTCAGTGGTTCATGATTGTCGGGGAGAGTTGCCATACCGGAGGTTATGTGGACAACTCATCTCCCTTCCTATATCTGTGTGTTCAGGAAGCTGTGCATTCAAGGAGTGTCTATGGAAAACAATAACTAATTGACCTTGCATACCCTTAATGCATCTGGTATGCCACAGAAGTTATGAAGGAGAGCTCTGTATCTTTTTGGTGTTTTGATTCCTGGTTTTAGCTTACACTGATGCAATAAACTGATAGCGTGCATGGTGACACTGGCCTTACTCAACAGCCTGATGCTTGATTTCCCTCACTCTGTAAGAGGGATCAAACGTAAACATATTTGAAGGGACTTTGAACAGTTCCCTTAGTTGTAATGAGAGCCCATGAGGGAGCCACAGTACCAGTGGAGTAACTAGGAGAAGCAGGGCCCCATAGCTGGCTTCTGCATTGGGCCCCCCTTCTCACTAAAAAAATATACATATTTGTATACTCACACATGCAAGTTACAATCACACATTTATACACACATATAGAGCATACATACATCACATATATGTTAAATACATGTTATGCTGTACAATGTGCAGCATAATATGTATATAATGGTGCACAACCTCCATTCTTTAGTATGTCAGGTCGGGTGATGGGGCCCCCTGACACTGTGGGCCCCATAGCAGCTGCTATGGCTGCTACCACTGTACTGTGCACAGTACTGTGTTCTTCAGGTCTACAACTAATGGCAGGCTTTAGATAGTTATCAATAGAAGAAGTATAAGAGAGACGTTTTATCTGAACTGTATACCTAATAATATATGTAGTCCTGTGAAAGCAGGTAGTGGCACAGAATAAGCCCCAGACATTACATTGGAGGAAAATATACAGGATGTACTTGAGTTCTTGTCTAAACTACACTTTTTATATTTTATCCACAGGTATGGATGCCCTTAAAAAATTGCCGGCAATGTGTAACAAGAACCTGTCCCTGGTCACAGACTGCATAGAGCATGGTCTGATGGCCGTTTACCCAAAGGCACGTTATTCTGCAGGATGGGACGCCAAACTTATCTATTTGCCTTTGTCCTACTTACCTTCAGCATTCTCTGACTTTGTATTTTCTATTGGACATCCTAGACCAGAGAAAGGCATCTGATGATTCCTATAAAATTCCTCTGCACCTTGGTGCATGACATTCTGATATTTCTTTATACTTTGATACATACAACTAAATATGCGCAAAAATACATCCATATCTGAAATTATTAATTTTTTGGGGGGGAGGACTGTGTCAATAACTGTGAAGTAAAAATAAATGTGATTTTGTTCATACTATAAAAATTCTGGCATACCAATGTTGTAAAGGGACACTCATAACTTGTGTCATAAGCCCTATGTTAAAGCTGCACCAAAAAAATTGGTGCACTCTGTCAGGGCAATGCAGATTCATGAAAATTGTGCGCCAGATTGCTTTGCGTTCTCTCTCACAGGTGTATATGAAGTGCAGAGTCAATGAAGTTTTTTGCAAAGAGATGAAAAGGATCAGGGCTCAATGGTCATTGCTAACAATTGTGTTATTTTCAGTGTGGTCCAAAGAGCCACAACTGCAGTGCACCCACCTGAGAAGGGTCTGGATTGCTGGGGGAGGGGGAGGAAGCCACTGGGTGTGGCGATACGCGTGGGGCCTCATCCAGCCCCCATTCTCCCCCTTTTTCCCTGCCAGCCCAGCGCCTATTGGTAACTATCATTGTACATACTTTACCTTTTGCTATATTGGCTCCCCTGCCTTTGCAGGGCAGCACATTCCATTGGTACTTCTGGCATATACCTTTTTTGGCTTGTTACTTGTTGTACTGCATTTGCTGGACAGGTTTAAAAGGTTTGGGGGCTGTATAGGGAGGTGGTCTTTATGGGTACTTATCATATACCCTACCCTCCCTCTGGTTATGTATAGAGGACTGTGTTCCTTTTTAAATGTTTTTATTCCCCTTTTTTTGGTGTGTTTTTCTATGTATTAATAAAATTTGTATTCTTGGCATAGCACATGGTTCTTTCTGATTTATTGGGGGAGGGGGAGTATACACATACCTGGAAGGACTCTGAAAAAGAAATTGAGTAACGATGCACACTTAGGTGATGGCCTGGATATCTGGCCCTTTATCTAGCAAATAACTTTTGTGAATAACATACAGATATCTTTGTCTTAAATCAGTGCAAAAGTTAAAAACATAAGGGCACATTTACATGTACCGGTTCACCGAAAGTGTATTGTCTGTTGATAATGCACTCAATGCCGCGATTCACTAAGATTGTGCGCCCGATATAGTGCACGTGACACTTCCCCCGCTCGGGTCCGTCCCCCCCCCCATTTCCATCGCATGAAAGAGGCGCAGCTGCGCCAAAATCCGAGCGCGTGCAGCACAATCCCAGTGCGGACACCTGTTAAAACAGTGGTGAACAAAACGGTGGAAGTCCGATCTACGACCCTTGGTAAATAAGCCCCAATATGACAACTCTATGGGGCAGATTTACTTACATGGTCCAATCGCGAACCAGCGGCACTTTCTCCGACGCGGATTCGGGTTCTGCCGGGATTCATTAAGGTCGTGCGCCCGATGTCCACTAGGTGTTGCTGCTGCGCCGAAGTCCGCCGGAATTCACCTCCTCCATATCGGTGTGAGTGCTATTTTTGCGACACCAATTTTTTTTTTTAATTCTGCAGTTTTTCCGAATCCATCGGGTTTTACGGCGGCCACGGCCCCCCCCCCCCCATTTCTGTCGGGTGAAAGCCGGCGCCGATACGCCACAATCCGATCGCATGCGCCAAAATCCCGGGGCAATTCGTCGCAAATCGGAAAAATTCAGGAAACTCGGTGGAAAAATGCGATTCGGACCCTTAGTAATTGTGCCCCTATGTGTTACAATGCAGAGTTACAGACTGACATTGTATAAAGTTTATACACACCAAAAGTTTATGTTCCATAGAAAAAATTCTGAAAGATTGCGCTTCTGGACAGCAGTCCCATTAAATTTTAAAGTTTATTATTGAAAAAACATGATAAAACCATCCTGAAATTGGACTGAAACATGGAAGACAAGTGAAAAAACTCTGCTGGCAAAGCCTAACCGTTTCAATGAGGTATCTTAATCATGGTTTAATCATCTTAGTCATGATTAAGATACCTCACTGAAACGTGTAGGCTTTGCCTGAAGACTTTTTTACTTGTTTTCCATGTTTCAGTTCAATTTCAGGACGATTTTTCATGTTTTTTCATTAATAAACATTGAAATTTTTACAGGACTGCTGCCTAGAAACTGGATCTTTCTGTATTTTTTCTATGGAATCTTTCATCCTTTGGTGAAGGTTTATCCGGGCTCGTAGCAATCCATGACTTACATCCCCTGTGTCCAGGTGAGCTGACTTTTCGTTACCTTATCACGTTATAGTTTATGTTGTTTTAACACAGTGGCTGCTCCTTTAAATTCTTCAGCAAAAAGGCATTAAACTATAACCATTTACTGCCAAGAACATCACCTTTCCCTTACCTCTATAAACCAGAACCCTGCAGTCATTTTCATTGTCTGTATCTATGTACAGTTGAAACCAGAAGTTTACATACACTACATAAAAAGACACATATGCATGTTTTACCTCACTATCTAACATAATAATGAGAGAGAGAGAATTTTCTAAGGCATTTTTATTACTTTCTGCAAAAGTCAAAAGTTTCCATACATTTCATTAGTATTTGTTACCATTGTCCTGTAACTGTATGACTTGTGTCAAACATTTAGAATATTCTTCCACTGGCTTCTCACAATAGTTGGTACGAATTAACATTCCATGTTTGTAGGTCCCTGCTCGAACTGGCTATTTCAGCTTTGCCCATGCATTTTCAATAAGGTTGAGATCAGGACTTTGTGATGGCCTCCCCAAAAATGCAGCGTGCTGAAACGTGCGTCGGGGTGTCAATCATCTGGGAGAATGTGGTAAATCTGGTGCCAGGTAATAATAATACTACATTGTTTATTGAAATTTTTGCACTGGTAACAAATATAGGGTGGCTTTGTTTAACATGGTGAGAAGTACTTTACAGGCAGTCCCCGGGTTACATACAAGATAGGTTCTGTAGGCTTGTTCTTAAGTTGAATTTGTATGTAAGTTGGAACTGTATATTTTATCATTGTAATCCCAGCCAGTAATTTTTTTTGGTCTCTGTGACATCTGGATTTTAAAACCAGGATTATCAATAAAGCTTAATTACAGACACCTGTGATAACTATTACAGCTTTTTATTGTAGCCTATGGATAAAGTACAGTAAATTACCAAAATCTAGAGGTCCGTTTGTAACTAGGGGTCGTCTGTAAGTCGGGTGTTCTTAAGTAGGGGACCGCCTGTATAGACAAAAATAACCACCACCTTGCCCACTGCATAAATGCTTGTTAATTTTTCATCTTATCTCCTATCAATCAGTTAAACAACTATAAGAAACAAAAAAAAAATTGTGTACTAATTTGACTATATCCATGTCCCCCAGATGTTTATGTTGTCCCTCCAGCACAAGCTGGCATTTCTGTAAAATGTCTGTTCTAATGCATATTTTTAACGAGTGTCCCAATAAAATTTAGATATTTTTGTAAATATAAAAGCATTAAATTCTGGCTTTTCTTAGATAGGTTTTATCCCAAGGGTTTGGTAGCACGATGACACCAATGCCTGCGTCCTCTCTTTGACACAGATGACACCGACACCGTCACAGTGTAGTTGCCGGCACTGCTGGATATCTAAAGGGTGTAGGCAGTGGTGCCATCATGTTGCCTGCATCCTGTAATCAATGGTATTCATGTCTTAAAGACGTATATATACCGTTGCTTACTTTTCAGAGCCGGGGCGGCGCTCCCTAAGTCGGGTAGCAGGTTGCCGCTCTAGATGCTTGCCTACCCTGCCTACCCTTCGGCCCAGCCCTATGCTAAACTAAAGCTTGATCCTACCACCACAATGATTCACAGTGTGAATGGTGTGTTCCGGATGAAGTGCAGTGGTGGCTTCGTTCCAAACACCTTGCACTACATTTATCAAAATGTTTACATTTTCAAATATTGATATTTATATAGAATATATGCTAGATAGATCAGACTATAAGATATGTATTTGTATTGATATATGGAAGACATTTGATGCAGTTAAAGCTATTGTATATGTTCCACTATGGTATATACAGATGTATTGGTAGTGGTGTTATGTTACATTAATCTGCATTTTCTATTATAAGACATCTAGTAGCCATATTCTTTTTTTTATATGTTTTACAAATTTTTATTTTTTTTATATTTCTTATTTCTAGTTCATCATTGTTCATTTCTATTTTCATTTTAATTTCTATGGCATAATATTTTATATATATTTTACTGCAGCTTAATATACTACAACACATTGGGGGTCATTTACTAAGGGCCCGATTCGCGTTTTCCCGACGCGTTACCCGAATATTTCCGATTTGCACTGATTTCCCCTGTATTGCCCAGGGATTTTGGCGCATGCGATCGGATTGTGGCACATCGGCGCCGGCATGCACGCGACGGAAATCGGGGGGGCGTGGCCGAATGAAAACCCGACGGATTCGGAAAAATCGCCGCATTTAAAAAAAAAAAAAAAAGTGTTGCGAAAATTGCACTTACCTTCACTAGGAATAGGCTTGTAATTTTAAATGCATTCCGGGGAACTTCAGCGCAGCAGCGCCACCTGTTGGACGTCGTAGGAACTACCTTAGTGAATCCCGGCCGGACCCGAATCTACCGCAGAGAACGCGCCGCTGGATCGCGAATGGGTCGGGTAAGTAAATCTGCCCCATTGTGGTTTGGATATTTTTTCCAATGGATTCAGGTTGGGTTTTACATGTAATTTATCATGGCTAAATAAAGCAGCCATTAAAAAGCCAGACAATCCAGAAGGTTAAATCATTCAAACAAAGCTACTGAAGAGGAAGTGAAGCACTTTGAAATGTGTCCAGCAGAATACTGGTATCCATGTCAAAGGTAGGCACGTATGTATGTATGGTCTTAAAGATGCACATACCATTGATTACTTTTTAGTGCTGGGACAGCTCCCCCTAAGTCTGCATGAACACGAACGTGTGGCCACATGGCTACGGCCGGGTGGGCAAATGTTGGGCACAGGAGAGAGGAGGAGAAGCGAGTGCAGCTAGCCCCTCCTCTGTCCTTATAGAATTGTGGCGCAAGATAAAGCATGTTCTATCTTTTTTATGGCCACAACACGGTACGGTTAGCACATGTTGTGCTCACTGTACCAAGTCCCAGCGCCATAGACAACTATGGGGGACATATATGTGGCCATAAATTTGCGGCCGTATATACGCTCCCCATACATTTGTGTGAATGCAGCCCAAGTCAGATAGCAGGGTGGCGCCCCAGGCAATTGCCTACACTTCATCCTCATTCCCACAGCGCCTGATACAGCACTGGGACAGGGGACAGTTGGGGGTGCAAGACGGCTGGAAGCAATTGGGGAAGAGTTGATGTGCCTCTATAAACAAACAGGTGCACGGCACAGAGGGATGGTGGCGCGGGAGACCAGGAGCGCTGAAATATTAATTTGCAACATTAAAGACTATGCCAGTAATGCAATGAAGTAACATGCAAGACTACAGCAGTAATGTAATGAGGAATAACTACATATGAGAATAAATGGCTGGATCTTTACCCTTTTAATGGTGCAGAAATTGGATGTAAACAGGAGTCAGGACTTAGAGGGCAGATCACCTAGACTGTAAGCTCTTGTGTCACCCCCCTCCCCTTCATCCTCATAGACTGTAAGCTCTTGTGTCACCCCCTCATCCTCATAGACTGTAAGCTCTTGTGTCTCCCCCCTCATCCTCATAGACTGTAAGCTCTTGTGTCACTCCCTCATCCTCATAGACTGTAAGCTCTTGTGTCTCCCCTTCATCCTCATAGGCTGTAAGCTCTTGTGTCACCTCCTCATCCTCATAGACTGTAAGCTCTTGTGTGCCCCCTCATCCTCATAGACTGTAAGCTCTTGTGTGTCCCCTCATCCTCATAGACTGTAAGCTCTTGTGACACCCCCCTTCATCCTCATAGACTGTAAGCTCTTGTGTCACCCCCTCATCCTCATAGACTGTAAGCTCTTGTGTCACCCCCTCATCCTCATAGGCTGTAAGCCCTTGTGTCACCCCCTCATCCTCATAGGCTGTAAGCCCTTGTGTCACCCCCTCATCCTCATAGACTGTAAGCTCTTGTGTCTCCCCCCTCATCCTCATAGACTGTAAGCTCTTGTGTCACTCCCTCATCCTCATAGACTGTAAGCTCTTGTGTCTCCCCTTCATCCTCATAGGCTGTAAGCTCTTGTGTCACCTCCTCATCCTCATAGACTGTAAGCTCTTGTGTGCCCCCTCATCCTCATAGACTGTAAGCTCTTGTGTGCCCCCTCATCCTCATAGACTGTAAGCTCTTGTGACACCCCCCTTCATCCTCATAGACTGTAAGCTCTTGTGTCTCCCCCATATCCTCATAGACTGTAAGCTCTTGTGTCACCCCCTCATCCTCATAGGCTGTAAGCTCTTGTGTGCCCCCTCATCCTCATAGACTGTAAGCTCTTGTGTCTCCCCCTCATCCTCATAGGCTGTAAGCTCTTGTGTCACCCCCTCATCCTCATAGACTGTAAGCTCTTGTGTCACCCCCTCATCCTCATAGACTGTAAGCTCTTGTGTCACCCCCTCATCCTCATAGGCTGTAAGCCCTTGTGTCACCCCCTCATCCTCATAGGCTGTAAGCCCTTGTGTCACCCCCTCATCCTCATAGACTGTAAGCTCTTGTGTCACCCCCTCATCCTCATAGACTGTAGGCTCTTGTGTCACCCCCTCATCCTCATAGGCTGTAAGCTCTTGTGTCACCCCCTCATCCTCATAGGCTGTAAGCTCTTGTGTCACCCCCACATCCTCATAGACTGTAAGCTCTTGTGTCACGCCCTCATCCTTATAGACTGTAAGCTCTTGCGAGCAGGACCCTCACTCCTATTGTTCTATATGACTGTACTCTGTAATGTCTTATTTTATTTTAATCATAAGTCCCCCATGATTTGTAAATCGCTATGGAATATGATGGTATGATGATATAATAAAGATTATTATATAAATATAGAGCTATACTTGAATAAAGTGTATACTGAATGTTTACCCACAAGGCTATATGAACATGGTGTTGAGCTCCTCCTGCATTACAACATGCTGCCTGCAGAAAGGACACTCACAATCTACAATCTGCTCACTTTTCACTAATGCTCTGATCATTCAGATCTTCACTCTCCTGGGGAATACTCTGAACCCAAGACAAGGACAAACTAGCAATGTACAACCTGTGTTAACTGATAAGGGCTTTCTTTCCACACCCATCTTTCTCTCTGTTTCATTACTAGACAAAGTACAAGAAGTGCAGTCCATTACTAAGTATTTGCTACTTAATTTCTGTACCACCACAAAACAACTGACTGTGCCAATGGAAAGCACTTGTAAAGAACAGTCCTGAGTACCTTCATATCATCACTGACACAAGGTAAGGAAGATCAATAAGCACTAAAAACGCAGGGAAAGGAGACACAAATGGTAAAATATTTTTGTTTTGTAGAACCAAAGAAAATAGCTGGAGGCTAAATGATGGTGGAGTGTGTTTGGGGTATAAAGAACACAGTAGTTTAAGACGTACAGACCTTTCTTTTGAACAAGTTTTAAGGCAAGGTATTACATTGTGAATTATGATGGTCATATAGTTACGTTTGTGAGGCTGGGTAAACTACGATTGGATAAGACTGTGGCTGTGTGGCTAATTCTCATAGGAAGCAAAAGAGCTAAATAGCGGTCAGCATATATTACATTAAGGCCAGCCAGGTACATATCTAATCTGGATGATGAGTTAGTGGGTTGAGCATCTGCTATTTCACAAGACCTATTCTATATATCGGCAGTGGTTGCCATAGGTAGCAGTAGTAGCTATCACACATTTATGGTATAGCTGATTGCAGTGGCCCTTATCAATGCTACAATAACTTCCTTTATTCTGAAAGTTGTTGGTCTCCTGAGTTATCCTGAATATGTTCTCATAAAGAACACTGTGAATATTACTATGAACATGAAAAATATATGAAGAAAAAATTTCCAATATGACAACGGTTATAATAATAATAATAATAATAATAATCTTTATTTATATAGTGCTATCAAATTCCGTAGTGCTTTACAGATTGTGGGGAACATATACAAATAAAATAAGGCATTACAGAGTAATAACAGTCATGTGAAACAATAGGAGTGAGGTCCCTGCTAACAAGAGCTTACAGTCTATGAGGGTGAGGGGGTGACACAAGAGGTATAAGAGCTTGTACAATAGTTCAGCCATATTTATAGGGGAATGGAATATAATAAAAATGCTGCTGCTTGAACCAGCCAACAGCCGCCATCTTATATACAGAGTCCAAAGTCAGTGGGACTGCAGAGATGAATTTTTGCATATCAAACAGGGGGAGTTCCCAGAATTGGTTAATAAAGAGTTAAAGTTGCATGCAGTTAACAAGTGTGATAGGCCTGCTTAAGTAAATGAGTTTTAAGAGCATGTTTGAAGCATTGGGAGTTCGGTATTAGTTTGATAGACTGAGGTAAAGCATTCCAGAGAATTGGTGCAGCTCTGGAGAAGTCCTGGGGAGGTGAGTGGGAAGTTCGAATTAAGGAAGAGAATAATCAAAGATCACTGGCAGAGCGAAGAGCATGGATTGGACGATATATTGAGATGAGAGAGGAGAGCATACTTCAGTGTTTGGAGCTGTGTGTTTTTTTGATCACTTTTATTACATTTTTTATATGTTGCAATATGGCGAAAAAGTGGCATTTTCAACTTAGGGCGCTATTTTCCGTTACGGGGTTAAACGCTGGGAACATTTTGGAATGCCGTGATACCTAACATGTTTGTAATGTTTACTTTTTATATTTATATCAGCGATTTTGATTTTTATGTTTTCATTTATTTTTTTAACTATTTTTCAGAACCCCTAGGGTTCTCTAGGTTGTCTGATCTTACCATATACTGCCATACTACATTTTACTGACCATTTATTACAATGTGCTACTGGCACAACGTAACAAATGGCCAGAAAACATACAGCCTTGGATCTTACAAAGACCCAAGGCTATCATGGAGACAGATTGTCACTCCCCGATGACATCATGGGGAGCAACAATCTAAACCAACATAGCGAAGCCCTTGGCGCACTGATTGCAGGTGTCACTGTTGGGTGTTTGCTGAAATATGCAAAAAACAATCACCTTGTATGAAGAAGGCTCAGCCCGTGAGCCCTCTCCATACACCCTTAGCAGAAGCGTGACATTATAATACGTCACACATTGGTAAGGGGTTAAAGAACAACAATTAGAGTATCCTATGTTTCTAAACCTAAATGTTTTAAAAAAAGGAAAGGGACCTATATGAATCTAACATTAAAATGCTAAAATTATTTTTATAAATCCATAGTCATGATCATAATAGTAAACTGTCCAATATAATTTGTTCAAAAATATGTTCCTGTGTCCTTTTCCCTGCCTTTTTTTTCCTTATTTAAGATGTTCCTTATTTTCTTTCCTGTATCCACTGACAGCTGATAAGTAAATTAAATGATAAGTAAAGTAACTTCATAAACATATAGCAATCAAGCTCCTTTTACCATAGTGTGTACAACAGTCTAGTAACACACGCTCCCATTGTCCATGATAAGCTATTGACTTCAAATAACACTAAGACCAACTGCGCAATCCAAATACTTTTCTTTATATCAATCTTGGATGACCAAAGACATAAATATAAATAAATATATAAATCACCAGTTCCCGACTGAATATGCATAAGTCCAAATAAAGGACAAATAAAAGAAAAGTATTTGGATTTGGTCTTGGTAGTTGGTAGTTTGGTCTTGGTAGTTGGTCTTAGTGTTGTTTGAAGTCAAGTAAAGTAACTTAACTGTTTACAGTCTCCAGTCCAAAACCCTCAGAGAGCTAAATAATCAAGGGAAAGCAGAAGGCTTTCAGATACACTGCTCGCTGCAGGAGAATTTGCAGAAAAAAGACACAGAGAAGTTTCTTTTCCTAATAAAGTATATTACACCATTTGCTACGAAAACCTGCTCTATTAATTTCTGAAATGTAAAAAAATTTGAAATAGGTTAGGCTACGCTTAAGTTTCTTTGCTCTTGGTTTTGGTTAAATAATTGTATGAAAGGATCACAAACTTCCCTGTATAACGAAACCTTTATTACAATTTGCAATGGTAGAAAGTAAGGTGGATGAAAGAAGCCTGACTGAATGCCAGCAGCTGTTAAAAGTTTGCTTAAGTGACAAATTGTTTTCCGGTAATTTCTGGATTTTATTCAAAGTCCTTCCTATCTCTTTTTGCACAACATAGTGATTCAGCTACACCATCATGTGGTTCCTTCTATTAGCTCTGCTGGGTATGAGCCTTTTATACAGATGGTACAGGCAGAGTCAAAAACTGGAGAATCTCTCAGATAAATATGTTTTTATCACCGGATGTGACACTGGATTTGGAAATCTGCTGGCAAGACAACTGGACAAACGTGGAATGCATGTTCTAGCGTCCTGTCTAACAGAAAGTGCGGCTGCAAACCTGAAGAAAGAGACCTCTAGTAGACTGCACACCATAATCCTTGATGTCGCTGATAGTGAGAATGTTAGATCTGCAACCAAGTGGGTTTCTACCATAGTCAAAGATAGAGGTAAGAATTACAGTATATCCATTATCACTCATATGTGAACAAACATTTCAGAATTGCCTCTGAAGACACCATACAAATGCCTTAATATTTCTGCGATGGGACAGAAATACTTATTCTGTGTACAATGTAAACAGAATGGTTAAAAAGTTGTTAAATCTGTGTCAGAGTCTTCCACAGTTTATTCTGAGAAGACCAATTTCATATAGTTAATTTCTGTCAGCAGTCTGAACAGTGCTCTAGTGGGCTGCTGAATGAAACTACCTAGTCCGTCATTGCTCTGAAAAAGCAAGGATAACTCACACTCTCAGAGCTCTGCCCCTCTCACCTGGAGCACATCATACTCTGATAAAAAATCCCATGTGCATTATCCTCTTTGCAGATTCTTTGCAAGCTCTATCGCTACTTCAGTATTTCTGATATTTGGCTCTTGTACCTGACTATTGTTTGATTCTGTGATTATGTGCCTGATTAGTTATCTCTAAAAACAACAATAGGTTCGGCGCCAAAGGGGGAACGGGGGATGCTAACAATCTGAGTGGTGTCGCCGGTATAAATAGTCGGTGACCTGCACCCCAACTATAAAATAGGTTACTTTATAAGGTAACTCTATGAACAAACATAAAATTTTTGGTTTTAGATTAGCTATCTCTGTTGTGACTTGGATTGGTGATCTTGCCTTTGTGTCATTTGTTTGTGTGGCTTGAGTCCAGTGTCCCTATTCCATAGTTATGAAGAAGCTTGAATATTGTACATACACCATCAAAACATGTATGTGAGCTACTATGGCTATTTTACAATGAGGTTCTAAGGACTTGCACAAAACTTTTTTTATACCCGTTTTGTGTACATTTCAAATACCACACAGAATTATGGAAATATATAACTTTTTGCTTTAACAACAATATTTTGTACAGTGGACTACAGTACAAAAACAATGTAAACTAGGTAAAATATATAACGGGTGATCAAAATATGCCATAAATGCCTACTCCTTCTATTAATTGTACAAATACATCAGGCAATCCGACGTTTTATATCTCTTAGATGAAGTGAAAAAACAATGTGATGTTTGTCAATATTGAGAATGAAACAGTCTGGGCGATAAGGGACACTAAGCCACCCTCCTGTCCTTATGGACCTATGGTTTAGTGTTCCCCATGCTCTGTTACATGTCTGTCTGTGTGAGCTATAAAAATTATAAACTTTGTCACTTAGAGATGAGTCCAAAAAGTTGCAGTGGACTCATTTCAGGTGCTCTTGTTGCCTGTGTGTTGGGTCAATGATGCTGGCTTAGTACACCCCAGCTTCATTGTGCATGCACCATAACAACAGGGGGGCGGGTGTACTACACCAACTTCACTGACTCAGGCGCAGGCGCTAAGAGCTCTATACCACGGTAAGTGTATATATCCTCTTTTGTGGACATGGAGGGTAATACTAAAATACAGGAAAATTTTGGACACCAAGCTACCAGTCCATAAGGACTTGTGGGTGGTTTAGTGACCCAAATCACCATGAGAGGTTCCCTAACCTGTCATCTTGGGTAGTCAGTATTACAATCAATTTTCTGTGACCATTTGTGTACAGTATTCTGTTACCATTAGGATCCAATACTTGGTGGTCAATTGGCCAAGTCTTTGGCACTTGTTATCACTTCTGCATTCAATGTTTAGTACCTAGTAGTGAGCAGTATTTACTTACTTATGCTGACAACGGCCAACAGAGTTCACCAGAAGTGCATTGTCCGACGACAATGCACTGTGCAGCGATACACTGAGATCCTGCGCCCGATATCCTGCATGTGTCGCTTCCCCGCTCAGGTCCGCCGGAGTTCACCATCTGCTTCCCAGTGCATGTTAGTGCATTGGTTGCGAAACAATTTTAATCCTAAATCCCGCGCTCAGTCCAAATCAGTCGGATTAAGTACAATTTGTGGAAAAAACTAATTTAAAACATAGCGTTTAATAAATCATATCTAAGACAATATTGTGGTCAAAGACCAAATCACTATTGGTGTACTTAAGAGCAAACCAACAAGGCGTTACCAAAAGTGTATTCTACCATGGGACGTGATACCCGTCCCAAGCCCTCTACAGTGATGTCTAGTTTCTCTCAATCAAGATAACATACCTGGCCAAGTGATTAAAAGTACATCGTAGCATCACTCTTTAAGGCACCACATATTATATGTATACAGACCTTTTCTAGGTGCACACCTTTTTCCTCCAGACATCTATCATCCAAAATCCCTGCAGGACTTTAATGGTAAGAGTACTGTTTACTATGTAAATGTGTCGCTTTTGATTTGACTACATTTTATAGGATAAGGGTATTAAAAATTGACAATTAGTGCTCTGTTTATGAATTGTCAACAGGTCTAATCTTTCCCCTGATAAGCCCTTATTGATATGGGCGTAACATGTCATGTAGGGATTCTGACTGAGATAAATCAGTAGGGAAAGGTTCCAGTCGGGGTTGCAGTCATTTAGGGCTGCGGTCCCAAGTTGAGGCTCTATGGGGCACAACAGGGCACCCCCCCATCCCGTTAGGGCCTAATAGGGACCCCCGCACTCTATGCCAGGTAGAGTGCTACATTTTTCCCGACCGTGACTTGCACACCCAGTCCTTCTTACCTTGCCTTCCCTCATGCACACAAGAGAAGCCTGTGTGGAGGACCTTCCTGGAGCCAGATGACTAGTGAACATGATCCCCAACGACAGCCTTGGTGCCTTGAAGAGTGATGCTACAACGTACTTTTAATCATGTGGCCAGGTACGTGATCTTGATTGAGAGAAACTGGACATCACTCTAGAGCAGTGAAGGCAAACCTTTTAGACGCAGAGTGCCCAAACTACATCCAAAACCCACATATTTTTTGCAAAGTGCCGATGCAACAATTTAAACAGTAACTTATTACTCCCTGCTCTGTCACAGGTTTAAATTGTATAGGCACCTGAAGACACCAATACAGTAGAAATAAGGAGAAAAAACTTTGGTTATCATTGTAGCTTCCTTCTGGGGTCCTGGGCTGCCTGGGACTGCAAGAGGTTTTGAGTTCTGTCTGGTGAACCCTGCCCCGGGGTGATGGCGAGGGTGCCCATGGTGAGGGCTCTGAGTGCCACCTCTGGCACCCGTGCCATAGGTTCGCCACCGCTGCTCTAGAGGGTAGAATACACTTTTGGTGACGTTTGGCGTTGTCGGTTTGCTTTTAAGTACACTCATAGTGATTTGGTCTTTGACCACAATATTGTCTTAGATATGATTTATTAAACATAACTTTTTAAATTTGGTTTTTCCACAAATTGTGCTTTCTCCGAACATTGCCAGGTGGATGCAGCAGGGAACTTTTGTTACCCACCTTGTGTACTTTTGCCCAGAATCAGTCGGATTGTCCGACGGCACCCCCCCCCCCCCCCTCCATTTCTGTTGCATGAAAGCCGGCGCTGCTGTGCCAAAATTAGATCACATGGGACACAATCCCCTGCTAAATCCCTGTCCCAGCTGTGCAAATCCCAAAAACCATGAACTGTCCGACAAAAATGCGATCCGCAGACTCTTAGTAAATAAACCCCATTTGTGTCTAAAGTGAAATGGTCAGTGAAATAGCCATTATATGTCTCTTATAAATCAGTGATGAAAAAGGACATTATACAGAATAAATTCGATGTCATATTTGCAGTTATTTATGGTATTAAGGTAACATATAGATGGTATTATAAAGATCTAACATAGTAAAACTATCATGTAAAGTGCATATTTTAATGCCTTTTTTCATTACATAATTGAAGTGATGAAACTGGATGGTGACCATAATAACATTGTATGGCTGATTTCATATCCAGGTCTTTGGGGTCTGGTAAACAATGCAGGCATTGGTATCCCAGGAGGCATTAATGAATGGCTGACTACAGATGACTTTTTGAAGATTCTGAAAGTAAATCTCCTTGGAGTTATTGATGTGACGCTAAATATGTTACCAATAATACGGAAAGCACAAGGTCGTGTGGTGAATGTAAGCAGTGCTGGCGGCAGGGTCACTATTTGTGGCGGAGGATACTGCTTATCAAAGTATGGAATAGAATCCTTTTCAGACAGTCTTCGGTGTGTATTTTCTTTTAATTAACTCTACCTTAACTACCCATAAAGCCTGCTGTACACCTGAGGGTATCTCAAGGCTGTTGAGATCTTAAGTGGGTCATGTTGCAGTATTGTGACCAATACATCCCTAATGATGTTTTTGTGGGTACTGTCCAGTGTACCTACAAAATCGCAGTGGGAGCTTGTAATAATCAGTCAGGCTCCCACAGCAACTACTGAAAGTGAGGTGGTAACAGTTTAGCCCCAGATTTTTGCCTTGGATAATCAAAATTATTCAACCTCCTAAGATCAGCAATGAGATTATTACCCTATTATTATTATTAGCCTAGTGGGGGTAAAAATAGTAAAAAAAAATATTATTTTCACTTCAAGCTAGATTAGAAGATACAGGGCAAAAAGGAGATAGAATATTGCTGGGAGAAGTACATACTAACAGTAAGCTATACTGAGCTATATATTTCTTTACACATCAGGGAGGGCAAAGGCAGAGACTCAGAGGCCACACCAACCCTTATAACTGTAACCAGTGTTTAGCCAAAATACAGTATGCACACGGAATACATACGTGTCTCTTCTTAGCAACATTCTAAGGAGAGTAGACAGTGCACCAAATACAGCTAAAAACATAGAATATAAATGCACCATCTGGCTTCTATTAACCACACAAATCAAGGGATAATTAAACATATCTCTAGGACTGCTACCTAATACTTCCTGGGTAACATAAAGATAACCATAAATAACAGTCAACCTATATGTGTCAACTACATATATTTATACTTCTCATGTTTTTCAGCCGTGAAATGCTTCCATTTGGAGTGAAGGTTTCTATTATTGAACCTGGTTTTTTTAAGACTGGTTTAACAAATACGCAGTCTCAAAAACAAAATGTTAAACGCATATGGGAAAAAGCACCAGAAGAAGTCCGGGAAAGTTATGGAGCAGAGTATTTCAGGAAATGTGAGTATGTTTATCCTAATTCAATTACTTGTCCTAAGTACCTACATACCAATTTAACAACATGAGATTTTGTTATCTACTCAAAAATATCACTTGTTATACAAGGCAAGCTTTGGGAAATTTTGACCTATAAAGGACACAATTCCATCTTTGGCATTATATAATCATCTCTAGCATGTAGCTGTATCATATATGTGCAGAGAGCATGCACATGGATGACTCTCACTTTTATGGTACACTTTTACACTTAAAAGGATCCTGTCATGATTATTGAGGCCCACAAACCATCACCATCCTAACTACCCAGAACAGTCAAAAGTACCCTCAATAGTACATCATCATAAGCCGTAGAGGATTATAATATAGGCGATAGCCCAGGGCCCAAGCCTTCTAGGAGGCCCATGGCCACCCAAACCACCGACCACATATTGGGGCCCATTTACTCACCCGGCTGACCGAGTTCACCCAACCGACCGGAACATTGTCCGACCGGAATGCACTGTTCCACGATTCACTAGGATCGTGTGGCCGATATCTTGCATGTGTGGTTCCCCGCTCAGGTCCGCCGGAGTTCACCATCTTCTTCCCAGTGTATGTAAGTGCTTGATCTTGCAACACAATTTGATTGTTAAATCCTGTGCTCAGTCCGATTGTCCGACGGCCCGCCCCCCAAATTCTGTTGCATGAAAGCCGGCACAGCTGCGCCAAAATCCACGTGCGACACAATCCCCTGCTTAATACCTGTTCCAGCAGCAAAAATCCCGAAAACGTTGGGAAGTACGAAAATGCGATCTGCGGACCCTTAGTAAATAAGCCCCATTATATTGAGAAGGACCTACACACATGAAATCCACCTACATCTGTTGCTGTTCTCAATACAGATGTACATTTGAGCCATTTTATGGTCCTCCAAGGGTTCTGAAACTGCAGACTGAAAGCAGAAGGCACACATCCTCCATTCCCCAAGAAGCTTGATTCTAGTACCAAATATAGGAGGTGAATTTCAGACTTCTAGCAACTATAGTATTCATACAGCCCAGGGCCCATGGCAGTCTCAATCTGCCCCTATGACTCATAAAATACCTTTAGCAGCTTTTTGCCAGCAGGGACATCCATTAAGCTAGTAGGGAACATCCCTACATGATTCTTATCAACTCCTATGAATTCTTACAGGTCTTTTTAACCGGTTCGCGACCGCCCGCCGTGTATTCACGGCGGCGGTCGCGTCGCGCTGCATGGAGAGGGCTCACGGGCTGAGCCCTCTCCATAGCCGGTAAGTCTTTGCTGCATATTGCAGCAAAGGCTTACCGGTAACACCCGCGATCGGTGCTAGCACCGATTGCGGGCGTTTTTACAGCGTGGGCTGCCGGCAAAGCTGCCGGCAGCCTCAAACAGATAGCGGCGCATGGGCACCGCCATCTTACCTGGGATCGCCGCTCCCCGTGACGTCATCGGGGGGCGGCGATCCGTCTCCATGGTAGCCTCGAGTCTTCCGAAGACCCGAGGCTATTTCGTTTTAACCCCTTCATTACAATGTGCTGATAGCACATTGTAATGAATGAGGAAGAAAATCCCCATATACTGCCATACTGTAGTATGGCAGTATATGATAGGATCGATCAGACAACCTAGGGTTAAAGTACCCTAGGGAGTCTGAAAAATAGTATAAATAAAAATAAAAAAAGTTTAAAAAAAAAAAATTATAATAAAAAAACCTAAAATTTCAAATCACCCCCCTTTCCCTAGAACTGACATAAATATAAATAAACAGTAAAAATCATAAACACATCAGGTATCGACGCGTCCGAAAATGCCCGATCTATCAAAATATGATAACGGTTTTTCAATGCGTTTAACCCCGTTACGGAAAATAGCGCCCAAAGTCGAAAATGGCACTTTTTTGCCATTTTGAAAAATCTAAAAAAATCTATAAAAAGTGATCAAAAGGTCGTACAGTCCTAAAAATGATATCATCGAAAATATTATCATATTTCGCAAAAAATGACACCACGCACAGCTCCGTACACCAAAGTATAAAAAAGTTATTAGCGCCAGAATTTGGCAAAATCAAAAAAATTATTTTTGTACAGGAGGTTTTAATTTTTGTAAATGTATGAAAACATTTATAAAACCTATACAAATTTGGTATCCCCTTAATCGTACCGACCCAAAGAATAAAGTAGATATGTCATTTGGGGTGCTCAGTGAAAGACGTAATATCCAAGCCCACAAGAAAATGGCGCAAATGCGTTTTTTCACCATTTTCATTGCATTTGGAATTTTTTTCCCGCTTCCGAGTACATGGCATGGAATATTTAATACCATCACTATGAAGTGCAATTTGTTACGCAGAAAACAAGCCGTCACACAGCTCTTTACGTGTAAAAATAAAAAAGTTATAGATTATTGAAGGTGGGGAGTGAAAAATGGACATGAAAAAACAGGAAAGGGCCCGGTCCTTAACCGGTTAATATAAATATAGTAGTCAAAGATTTTTGAAGCATAATGCTCCCAGCAGCATCATTAAGATGCTTTTATTGTCTTGGAAAAAAGACAGGTGGCCATTTCTGGTCCTAACTCCTCATGCCAGCTTCCTTTTACCTATTCTGGTAATTGATGATAAGTTCAGTGGACCCAAACTTTAGATTCAGTATTGGGGCCACTTCACCTAACCGGCAGATTTATACTCCTAGCAGCTAGGCATGGCTGTGATAAGTCAGAGGTGTCCAGTTGGCCAATCTCAAAGGTGTATCAATCTGTCTAAGTCACTAATAATAAATTGGATGTGTAAAATATCTAAACCCAAAGACAGAGTAGATTTCTGAAATGAAAATAAAACGGGTAGCCAAGGTACTGAATTTCAAGGAGCATAGGCACTGGATAGAAGTATCAACCTTCATAACGTATTGAAGTGTGTAAGCAGATGATCAGATGTCAGTGCTCTGTATCATTCTCTCAAACATTTGTATTACTTCTTATGCTTTGTGTTTTTGTATCTATATTTTAGGCTATGACTATGTGGACATGACAGAATCAGTGTGCTCCAATAAGTTGTCCCTTGTTACTGACTGCATGGAGCATGCTCTGACAGCCGTTCACCCCTGGACCCGTTACTCTGCTGGATGGGATACTAAATTCATCCTGATTCCGCTCTCTTATATGCCTACATTTTTTACAGACTTTCTCCTAACCATGGGACAGCCCAAACCAGCCAAAGGATTTTCATCTTCTACAAAATAAAAAAAATACTCACACGATAAAACCAAGACTATGAGAAACATTAAAAGGATTCGAGAAATTGGTAGAATATAGGAGCCTTTTATCAATAAACAGTGCGTCACTGGTATACGGATTGTCTAGTATTCCAGTTCAGCTGTATTGATGTGAATAAACTATACACTACCTATGGACGGATGTGACACTCACAAAAACCAAGGGCAGCACAAACTGCACACCTTACTTTATAATACAGTGTCAAAGTCTTTATCACTGGCCTTTCATTCCGCATTTCTATCTCTTATGTCCTGGGATGTGATTGGTGACCTTGATCAAGCTTTTTTTTTTTTTATTAAACATTAATTTTGTAGACTTTACTTTAACAAACATTAAAATGGAAAAGTTTCAATTTACCTATGCCAGTTCACCTTGAACTTTGTATTTTTCAGTGTGCAGATTTCTACATGGCGGCAGAACACTTACTTTACTGATAATTGCTATAAAAGAAAGTTGCAAATAATCTATATGACTAAACAAGTACATGCAGATTATTATGAAAAAAATATGCCAGGCAGCTCTCAACTGGTAGAGTATCAGGTGGGGACACAAAGCTCTGCAGAGTCCTTGAAAAGTTACCAAATGTAGACATGTGGCACTGGCCTAATATTGTAAGGGACAGGACGCTTTTGATTGTAGTAAAATATGATGCAAGGATTCCCTGATTGCTGCTGGAACAGCAGTGCAGTAATGTTATTATGTTCTTTGTTTAGTGCTGCCGTTTTGAAGGGCTTTGCACGGTCTGTGAAATTCGGCCAGTGGGGAGTCCATTTTTCACAAACTGAGCAAGGTCATGTGGTGCCCATCTTACACTAAAGATCAAACAGTCTTCAAAAAATAAAAGAGTTCATGCATTCTCTTTGAAATCATATTTTTTTTGTTTACCTTGTATAAAGGTGTGTCCTATATAGCGGATAAGTGGTTGGCACTGGTTCTTTGGAGTGCAGGGATGCAAGTATCAAAATTTACCCACATGGGTAAATCTGCAGGGAGTTTGTCTCTTCTGTGTTTGTGTGGGTTTCCTTCATATACTCTGGTTTCCTCTGACACTTCAAGAGCATAATCCTAGGTTGGGAATTTAGATTGTGAGTAGAAATGAGCGGAACAAACGTTCATGTTCTGGGTTCAGCCGCACGACCCGGACATATTAATGGATTTGCAGGCAAACCCCCAATCCGGGAAATTGGTGCCCCTTGCAACAAGCCATAGCTATGTTTGGCCAGTGGGAACTTGAAGCCCGAACGAGAGAATCTTTATGGGTATAGTGCTGTCTAATATGCTGAGATATAATAACAATACTATGTAAATGGAATCTCTAAATGTGAGGCTCCATGCACATGAGTGTGCATTTTGGACACGTGCTTGCTATTGTTTCAGTATTACAAGTTCCATGTATTTTGATTGGATCAAACAAATGGCTGCCGTCTCCAGGGCCTCCTTTGGGAGTCGACTATCTGAGACACAAATTAAAGAGTAGGTTCTATTCCTTTCCAGCTCAGACTGTCCTCTTCTACTGCCATTTGTGCATGAGCAGATCTTACACGCTGGTGACCCATCAAAATAAATCACACAGACCTTGAGAAGAACATGTTCATGTGCAGGTAGCCAAAGGCACGGGGTCCAATTGAGATTTAAAGCTGCAACACAGTGGATGAGACTACAGTATTTTTCAGACTATAAGGCGCACCATCAATAAATGCCTTCTAAAATGTCTAGGTTCATATATAAGGCGCACTGGATTATAAGGGTGAATGACCAGCAGGTGGCAGACCTATTGTCTGTAAGCAAGGTTCATATATAAGGCGCACTGGACTATAAGGCTCACCTTTGATTTCTGAGAAAATCAAAGGATTTTTTGTGCGCCTTATAGTCCGAAAAATATGTTACAACAAATCTCATCCACATGCTGTCTGCAGAACAATGTTTTTGCTACCTCCTAATAAGGAATAGCAGTTTGTTTGCTCTATCTTGTTAAATACCGTGTTAGCATTTTGCATAAATTGCTTTATTCCTAGTAAACTATTTTTGACATTCATAATCCGGCACACACTGTGTTAACATGGAAAAAAATATTTTTGGATTGAGCATGTGTCAAATCAGCAGGCTCGATCTTCTCTCCTCCCTTTACAAGATTTCTACTAAACCACAGTTATTGAAGCAACAACGGCAGCTACTATTACTTCATACTAAGAAAATATATCCAAAGGTAAGTACTTTTTCTACAGCTAGGTCTTTGGTAATAAGCAGAATCATGTTATAAACTGGAAATCCGAAAATGCATTACATACTATTTACATTGTGTTATACATGTTTAATACCTAACTACTACGCTTCTCTTTAAAGTAAGACTCACTCACACTTGTGCATTTTGGTCAGTGTTTTTCATAGGTATATGACATTCAAGCCTGGTAAAGGAATCTAAACATAGCAAAAGTATAGAGGAAAATAGTTTTTCTAATAACATTATTTTGAAGAAATAACTGTGTCCTTCAGTACTAAATCACACCCAGTTCCAGAGGATCCTCCATTTTTCCCTGCCCCTGATAGTTTGGAGTCAATTAGGTTTTAAAGCTGTGGTTTTACACTATTTATTATGGCCTGATTCCATAACTTATAATTACTATGTATACAATAAAAACAATAATGTTTATTATTTATATTGTTGTACTGATGGATTTATCAAGAGCGTTTAAAAGTTAGGGCTCATGCACACCGGCTTTCATGGGGACATACATGCGGCCGCAAATTTGCGGATGCATAAATACCCCCCCCCCCCCCATAGACGGCAATGGCGGCCTAGCGGCGGTACGGTGCCACACACATATCTTTCTGCAAGTGTGTGCCGCTGTTTTTAGGGAGGGAGGAGGGGTCACCGTGGCGGACATACCCTTTGACGGAGAGTCTTATGCTTTGCAAGATTTATCACAGTGTATAATGCTGTATGAGAAATCTGTGTAGTATAAGGCTATCTGCTAACATTGCGAATTCTGCATGGATTTTATGTGTGGATTTTGGTACAGAAAAATGTGCAGTGTAATACAGTAGCATTGACCCCTTAAAGAAGACCTGTCACCTACAAAAGAGAAACTAGGAGCTGCTTACTAGTGCTACAACAGATCTAGCAGTAAACCTCCATAGCACTGCTACATCTGTTGTAGCACTGGGAGCTGCTTACTTTTAGTATTGTGTTACCCCACAATCATTAATCATTGTGTTACCCCACAACCTGTTTATAGGACATGTGCTATTGAGTCTCTCTGTCCTGGGCATCTCCCTTTTCTGCTTTGCAGTACAGACTGGAGCAGAATTACCAGGGTCATCCTATTATCATTATAGGTGAATTTCCATTGTCATTGTCCATTGGATGCTGTAAGGTTATGCTAGCTTACACCAGAACAGAAGGCTCATTAATAGAGATGAGCGAACATGCTCGTCCGAGCTTGATGCTCGGTCGAGCATTAGGGTACTCGAAACTGCTCGTTACTCGGACGAATACTTCGCCCGCTCGAGAAAATGGCAGCTCCCGCCGTTTTGCTTTTTGGCGGCCAGAAACAGAGCCAATCACAAGCCAGGAGACTCTGCACTCCACCCAGCATGACGTGGTACCCTTACACGTCGATAGCAGTGGTTGGCTGGCCAGATCAGGTGACCCTGGGATAGACTAGCCGCTGCCCGCGCTGCTCGGATCATTCTGTCTCTGGATGCCGCTAGGGAGAGAGCTGCTGCTGCTCAGGGAAAGCGTTAGGGTGTTCTATTAGCTTACTGTTAGGCAGGAGTGATTCTCAAAGAACCCAACAGCCCTTCTTAGGGCTACAATAACGTTCTACTTTTTTTATTTTAATTTGCATCTTTTACCATTTTGTGAGGAATTAGCAGGGGGACTTGCTACCGTTGTGTTTAGCTCTTAGTGGCACACATATCCATAGCAAAGACCGAAGTGGGAAAATTCAGTAGGGGTTGGATTTCTATTAGGCAATAACTCAGTGTCATCTCATCTGGCATAGTAGTGTGCTTCCTTTGATACTTGGCTAGAAAATAGCCATAGGAGAATACAAACAGCTTCTTGAAGCCTACAGTAGCGTTCTATATATTTGATTTCTGGTTGATCTGCTGGTGGCTGTAGTTTCTGCAGTGCATGTACTTGCCAATTCTGAGCAATTTGTAGTGAGACTTGCGACCGCTGTGTTCTGCGCTTAGTGGCGCACATATCCATAGCAAAGGCTGAAGTGGCAAAATTAAGTAGGGGTTGGATTTCTATTAGGCAATAACTCAGTGTCATCTCATCTGGCATAGTACTGTGCTTCCTTTGATACTTGGCTAGAAAATAGCCATAGGAGAATACAAACAGCTTCTTGAAGCCTACAGTAGCGTTCTATATATTTGATTTCTGGTTGATCTGCTGGTGGCTGTAGTTTCTGCAGTGCATGTACTTGCCAATTCTGAGCAATTTGTAGTGGGACTTGCGACCGCTGTGTTCTGCGCTTAGTGGCGCACATATCCATAGCAAAGGCCGAAGTGGCAAAATTCAGTAGGGGTTGGATTTCTATTAGGCAATAACTCAGTGTCATCTCATCCGGCATAGTACTGTGCTTCCTTTGATACTTGGCTAGAAAATAGCCATAGGAGAATACAAACAGCTTCTTGATCTTGAAGCCTACAGTAGCGTTCTATATATTTGATTTCTGGTTGATCTGCTGGTGGCTGTAGTTTCTGCAGTGCATGTACTTGCCAATTCTGAGCAATTTGTAGTGAGACTTGCGACCGCTGTGTTCTTCGCTTAGTGGCGCACATATCCATAGCAAAGGCTGAAGTGGCAAAATTCAGTAGGGGTTGGATTTCTATTAGGCAATAACTCAGTGTCATCTCATCTGGCATAGTACTGTGCTTCCTTTGATACTTGGCTAGAAAATAGCCATAGGAGAATACAAACAGCTTCTTGAAGCCTACAGTAGCGTTCTATATATTTGATTTCTGGTTGATCTGCTGGTGGCTGTAGTTTCTGCAGTGCATGTACTTGCCAATTCTGAGCAATTTGTAGTGGGACTTGCGACCGCTGTGTTCTGCGCTTAGTGGCGCACATATCCATAGCAAAGGCCGAAGTGGCAAAATTCAGTAGGGGTTGGATTTCTATTAGGCAATAACTCAGTGTCATCTCATCCGGCATAGTACTGTGCTTCCTTTGATACTTGGCTAGAAAATAGCCATAGGAGAATACAAACAGCTTCTTGATCTTGAAGCCTACAGTAGCGTTCTATATATTTGATTTCTGGTTGATCTGCTGGTGGCTGTAGTTTCTGCAGTGCATGTACTTGCCAATTCTGAGCAATTTGTAGTGAGACTTGCGACCGCTGTGTTCTGCGCTTAGTGGCGCACATATCCATAGCAAAGGCTGAAGTGGCAAAATTCAGTAGGGGTTGGATTTCTATTAGGCAATAACTCAGTGTCATCTCATCTGGCATAGTACTGTGCTTCCTTTGATACTTGGCTAGAAAATAGCCATAGGAGAATACAAACAGCTTCTTGAAGCCTACAGTAGCGTTCTATATATTTGATTTCTGGTTGATCTGCTGGTGGCTGTAGTTTCTGCAGTGCATGTACTTGCCAATTCTGAGCAATTTGTAGTGGGACTTGCGACCGCTGTGTTCTGCGCTTAGTGGCGCACATATCCATAGCAAAGGCCGAAGTGGCAAAATTCAGTAGGGGTTGGATTTCTATTAGGCAATAACTCAGTGTCATCTCATCTGGCATAGTACTGTGCTTCCTTTGATACTTGGCTAGAAAATAGCCATAGCAATAGGATAGCATTGTTTGGTTTTAAAAACTCAAAAAAAAACAAAAAACACAAAAAAAAAAAAAAACACACAAAAAAAAACAAAAAAAAGTAAAAAAAAAAATAAAGTTATAACTCTCATTTTAAAAATGTTTAACCCGAGGGCTAGGGGTAGAGGACGAGGGCGGGGACGTGGGCGTCCAACTACTGCAGGGGTCAGAGGCCGTGGTCCTGGGCGGGGTGAGACACCACCTGCTGATGAGGGAGCAGGGGAACGCCGCAGAGCTACACTCCCTAGGTTCATGTCTGAAGTTACTGGGACTCATGGTAGAGCACTGTTGAGGCCAGAACAGTGCGAACAGGTGATGTCGTGGATTGCTGACAATGCTTCGAGCAATTTGTCCACCACCAGTCAGTCTTCCACGCAGTCCACCCATGTCACCGAAATCGCCACTCCTCCAGCTCCTGCACCTCAGCCTCCTCCCCCCCAGTCTGCCCCCTCCCAGGAAAATTTGGCATTTGAACCGGCATACTCTGAGGAACTGTTTTCTGGACCCTTCCCACAGTCACAAACCACTTGTCCGGTTGCTGCTGAGCAATTTTCCGATGCCCAGGTTTTCCACCAGTCACAGTCTGTGGGTGATGATGACCTTCTTGACGTAGTGGAAGTGTGTAAAGAGGTGTCCGACGATGAGGAGACACGGTTGTCAGACAGTGGGGAAGTTGTTGTCAGGGCAGGAAGTCCGAGGGGGGAGCAGACTGAGGGATCGGAGGATGATGAGGTGACAGACCCAAGCTGGGTTGAGAGGCCGGGTGAACACAGTGCTTCTGAGACGGAGGAGAGTCCTCGACCTGAACAGGTTGGAAGAGGCAGTGGTGGGGCCAGACGGAGAGGCAGGGCCAGAGCTGGTGCATCAGCGCCACTGTCAACTAGTGAAGCTCCCATGGTGAGGGCTCTTGCGGCGAGGGCTAGATCTTCAGAAGTGTGGAGGTTCTTTAAGGAAACACCGGATGACCGACGGACTGTGGTGTGCAACATTTGCCAAACCAGGCTCAGCAGGGGTTCCACCACTACTAGCTTAACTACCACCAGTATGCGCAGGCATATGAATGCTAAGCACCCCACTCAGTGGCAACAAGCCCGTTCACCTCCGGCCGTGCACACCACTGCTCCTTCCCCTGTGTCAGCTGCTAGTCAGCCCCCTGCCCAGGACCCTGCCACAAAAACCCCATCGTCGCCTCCACGATCCTCCACAGCATCCACCAGCGTTCAGCTCTCCATACCCCAGACGCTGGAGCGGAAACGCAAATATAGTGCAACCCACCCGCACGCCCAAGCCCTTAATGTGCACATCTCCAGATTGCTTAGCCTGGAGATGCTGCCCTATAGGCTAGTAGAGACCGAGGCCTTTCGCAACCTCATGGCGGCGGCCGCCCCTCGGTATTCGGTCCCCAGCCGCCACTACTTTTCCCGATGTGCCGTCCCAGCCCTGCACCAGCACGTGTCAGACAACATCATCCGTGCCCTGACCAACGCCGTTTCTGACAAGGTCCACCTGACCACGGACACGTGGACGAGTGCTGCCGGGCAGGGCCACTATATATCGCTGACGGCACATTGGGTTAACTTGGTGGAGGCTGGGACCGAGTCTGACCCTGGGGCTGCTCATATACTGCCGACGCCGAGGATTGCGGGGCCTACCTCGGTCCAGGTGTTTCAGGCCTACTATGCCTCCTCCTCCTCCCACCCCTCCTCCACCTCCTCCTCCGAACTACCATCCGTGGGCACGGCGCCATCAGTCGGTAGCTCTAGGCACAGCAGCAGTGCCGTCGCTAAGCGACAGCAGGCGGTGCTCAAACTGCTGAGCCTAGGCGACAAAAGGCACACCGCCCAAGAGCTATTACAGGGCATCACGGCGCAGACTGATCTGTGGCTGGCACCGCTGAACCTCAAGCCGGGAATGGTTGTGTGTGACAACGGCCGTAACCTGGTGGCGGCTCTGCAACTCGGCAGACTGACACATGTGCCATGCCTGGCCCATGTGTTAAATCTGATAGTGCAGCGTTTCCTCAAGACATACCCCAATCTGTCTGATTTGCTCACGAAGGTGCGCCGCATCTGTGCGCATTTCAGGAAGTCCAGCCCAGATGCTGCCACTCTCAGGGCAGCGCAGCGCCGCCTCCAACTGCCCGCTCACCGACTGTTGTGCGACGTGCCCACGAGGTGGAATTCAACACTGACCATGTTATCCAGAGTTTACCAGCAGCGCAGAGCGATTGTAGACTGCCAGATGTCAACTTCCACCAGAACTGGTAGTCAGGTCAGTCAGCTTCCTCAAGTCTACAATGAGGAGTGGACGTGGATGTCTGATATCTGTCAGGTGCTGAGTAACTTTGAGGAGTCAACACAGATGGTCAGTGGCGATGCCGCCATCATCAGCCTCACCATCCCGCTGCTTGGCCTGTTGAAAAACTCTCTGGTCAGCATGAAGTCGGAAGCTTTGCGCTCGTCACAAGAGACGGGGGAAGAATATTCCCTTGTTGATAGCCAAAGCACCCTGAGGTCTGTTTCTCAGCGCATATCGGAGGAGGTGGAGGTGGAGGAGGATGAGGAGGAAGAGGAGGAGAATGTTGGCGAGACACAAGAGGGGACCATTGTTGAGTCCTTCACTGTTCAGCGTGTATGGGCAGAAGAAGAGGAGTTGGAGGAGTTGGAGGAGGAGGAAATGGACAGTCAGGCCAGTGAGGGGAGTGAATTCTTACGCGTTGGTACTCTGGCGCATATGGCAGATTTCATGCTAGGCTGCCTATCCCGTGACCCTCGCGTTCAAAGAATTTATTCCAGCACCGATTACTGGGTGTTCACTCTCCTGGACCCACGGTACAAGCAAAATCTTCCCACTCTCATCCCTGGAGAGGAAAGGAGTGTGAGAATGCATGAATACCAGCAGGCCCTGGTGCACAAGCTGAAACAGTATTTCCCTTCTGACAGCGCTAGCGGCAGAGTGCGTAGTTCTGCGGGACAAGTAGCGAGGGAGAGTAGGCGAGCAGGCAGCTTGTCCAGCACTGGCAAGGGTACGCTTTACAAGGCTTTTGCCAGCTTTATGTCACCCCAGCAAGACACTGTCACCTGTCCCCAGTCTCGGCAGAGTAGGGCTGATCTTTACAGAAAGATGGTGAGGGAGTACGTAGCTGACCATACCATCGTCCTAAATGATCACACAGCTCCCTACAACTACTGGGTTTCAAAGCTGGACATGTGGCACGAACTGGCGCTGTACGCCTTGGAGGTTCTTGCCTGCCCTGCCGCTAGCGTCTTGTCCGAGCGGGTTTTCAGTGCAGCTGGTGGCATCATCACCGATAAGCGTACACGCCTGTCGACTGACAGCGCTGACAGGCTGACGCTTATTAAAATGAATAAAGGCTGGATTTCTCAGAATTTCCAATCTCCACCAGGTGAAGGAAGCTCAACCTGAATAATTGATCCACTCCTCCTCCTCCTCCTCATTTTCCTCCTTCTCCTCCTCTTTGTACAGTAAAGCAGAGGAAACTGGCTATTTTTTGACAGGGCCCACTGGCTCTTGCTATAGTACTTCATGCATTTAATTTTTCTGGAGGGCCACCTACCCGGTCCTCTGTTTGAAACAATTTTTGTGAGTGCCACATACAGGCACTCAATCTATTCCATTTTTCTGGAGGGCCACCTACCCGGTCCTCTGTTTTAAAAAATTTTTGGGACTGCCACATACAGGCACTCAATCTATTCCATTTTACTGCAGGGCCACCTACCTGCTCCTCTGGTTTGAACAATTTTTGGGACTGCCACATACAGGCACTCAATCTATTCCATTTTACTGGAGGGCCACCTACCTGCTCCTCTGGTTTGAAACATTTTTGGGACTGCCACATACAGGCACTCAATCTATCCCATTTTACTGGAGGGCCACCTACCTGCTCCTCTGGTTTGAAACATTTTTGGGACTGCCACATACAGGCACTCAATCTATTCCATTTTACTGCAGGGCCACCTACCTGCACCTCTGGTTTGAACAATTTTTGGGACTGCCACATACAGGCACTCAATCTATTCCATTTTACTGCAGGGCCACCTACCTGCTCCTCTGGTTTGAACAATTTTTGGGACTGCCACATACAGGCACTCAATCTATTCCATTTTACTGGAGGGCCACCTACCTGCTCCTCTGGTTTGAAACATTTTTGGGACTGCCACATACAGGCACTCAATCTATCCCATTTTACTGGAGGGCCACCTACCTGCTCCTCTGGTTTGAAAAATGTTTGGGACTGCCACATACAGGCACTATCCAAATTAAATTGTCTCCATAGCAGCCTCCACACGTTGTCTCTATTGCTACCTCCAAAAGTCGTCCATATAGCTGCCTCCATACATCGTCCCTTTATCAAACGAGGTGTGTCAGGCAGAAATTTGGGTTGTTTTCATGGATTCCACATCAAAGTTGTTAACTTTGTCGCCACCCTGCTGTGTTATCCACAAAATATACTGGCAAACTTTTACCATTTAGGGATATTATTTCAGCGCTTCTTGCGCATCTGTTTACATTCCCCTCACCCGGCATATCCTAAACTTATAAGAACGCTACTACACTTGATCTTATACAAAAGGTTCTTAGAAGTGCTGTTTGGGGAGTAGCCTAGAGACAGGGGCTTGGATTGGCGAAAGCTCGCCTGGCAGCGGAACGCCAGCTCCATGCGCATCATGCGCTTCTTGCGCATCTGTTTACATTCCCCTCACCCGCCATATCCCAAACTTATGAGAACGCTACTACACTTAACTTGGTGCAGGCTGGGACCGAGTCTGACCCTGGGGCTGGTCATATACTGCCGACGCAGAGAATTGCGGGGCCTACCTCGGTCCAGGTCTCAAAGGCCTACTATACCTCCTCCCACCCCTCCTCCACCTCCTCCTCCTCCGAATTACCATCCGTGGGCATGGCGCCATCAGTCGGTAGCTCTAGGCACAGCAGCAGTGCCGTCGCTAAGCGACAGCAGGCGGTGCTGAAACTGCTGAGCCTAGGCGATAAAAGGCACACCGCCCAAGAGCTATTACAGGGCATTCCACATCAAAGTTGTTAACTTTGTCGCCACCCTGCTGTGTAATCCCCAAAATATACTTGCAAACTTTTACCATTTAGGGATATTATTTCAGCGCTTCTTGCGCATCTGTTTACATTCCCCTCACCCGGCATATCCTAAACTTATAAGAACGCTACTACACTTGATCTTATACAAAAGGTTCTTAGAAGTGCTGTTTGGGGAGTAGCCTAGAGACAGGGGCTTGGATTGGCGAAAGCTCGCCTGGCAGCGGAGCGCCAGCTCCATGCCAAGATCCAACTAACATAGTTTTAACTGCAGCACCTTTAATCTACTACTAGTTCACTGCCTCCATACATCGTCCCCTTATCAAACGAGCTGTGTCAGGCAGAATTTTGGGTTGTTTTCATGGCTTCCATGTTAACTTTGTCGCCACCCTGCTGTGTAATCCACAAAATATACTGGCAAACTTTTATCATGTACCGATATTATTTGAGCGCTTCTTGCTCACCTCCTTTGGTTCCTCTCTGCCACCCATTGGTTTGAAGCCTGAGTCCATTTAGGGTATGTCGCCATGACACTCTCTAGCCTGCTGCCGCTGCCTCTGCATGCCGTCCCCTATAGTGTCAGGGTCAATTATTGGATGTTTTAGATGCTATCTAGCTTCATTCTGTCACTCTGTCATGGCCATGCTGTTGCCCATAATTTTGGCATAATGGTGCGATTATGCAGCCTCAGAGGCATCCATGCATGCTGCCCCTGCTGTTTCCTGTCCATTTCCGTGGTGTTTCCATCCTTTTCTGAGGTTCCCAGGTGTTTGGCCAAGCTTCCCTGTGCAGAGCCTTGGTCCCCTTGAAAAATGCTCGAGTCTCCCATTGACTTCAATGGGGTTCGTTATTCGAGACGAGCACTCGAGCATCGGGAAAAGTTCGTCTCGAATAACGAGTACCCGAGCATTTTAGTGTTCGCTCATCTCTACTCATTAACACTTGGTAATTGTGATACAATTGAGAACATCACCAAAGTGAATAAAGCGAAACATAAATGCAAAAAATACATGCAAATGAATTTTGTAATCTGTTGAAGTTTCAACTTTTTCTTCCAGAGCAATCATGTGGCTCCTTCTTTTGGTGATTTTGGGCTTAATCCTATTCTACAGATGGCACAGACAGAGCCAGGTCCTAGAAAATCTCTCCGATAAATATGTCTTCATTACTGGATGTGACACAGGATTTGGGAGACAGATAGCTAAGCAGCTGGACACACGAGGAATGAAGGTTCTGGCAGCTTGTTTAACTGAAGCAGGGGCCAAGGAGTTAGAGAGGGCGACCTCCAGTAGACTCCGTACTGTAATTCTTAATGTTACAGACAGCCAGAGTGTGAGCGCTGCTGCCAAGTGGGCTGCTGATATTGTTACCGACAAAGGTAAAATGTTACCGTATTTTATAATTAGATGGAGATTGTAGTTATGCAATGGTATATGTAATGGGAAGCTTTAGAATGATTTTGAAGCCACTTTTGTGCACCACAATAGTAGTTATGCCCCTTGATTTCCTTGATTCTTAAAGGGGTTGTCTGCAATATTATTTGCTAAGCTAAATTATATAAAACACCTCACCTCTCTGTTCCAGTGCAGGCTGCCCAGTTCACGTTTCAGCAGCTAATTTATACAACCCATTTTAAAGGAAATCTACCACCAGGATGAAGAATTGTAAACCAAACATGCTTACATGCTGGTGTGTGCCCCCTCTTTTTTAGCTCCTTATGCCCTTGTCTTTACAAGAATAGTCTTTAACAATTATGCCTAAGGTGCTCCGGGCTCCATAGCTGTTAAGTGAGCCTGGAGCCCCTCACACTTATTTGCATATTTTTTAAAGCTTTTGTTTGGAAATAAGAAGGCATAAGGAGCTAAAGCAGGAGTGGATCCTGCCAGATGGGGTACAAAGCGGCATGTAAGTGTGATGGTTTTCCTTTAAGGTGGCTGTATGACTGCACTGTGGATGTTAACTTAAGATAATGCAAAACAGACACTGCCAGTACAGTTATTAGTGTCCTATTAGTTTAAGTTATGTTGTGAATATCTAGAAATGTGACATTGAAATCTACACAGAAATCCAAGTAATTCCATAAAGGTTTACTTTATCTTGGGCCTGTTTTTACAGGCTCTTCCTCTGTCTCGTGGAGGTTTAAAGACTACCGAATATACTCAAGTATAAGCCGACCCGAGAACGAGCCGAGACTATTGACTTGAGTATTAGCCGAGGGGGGGGGGATGAATTGGTCACAGCCTCCTCATTATATAGCCATCAAGCCACCTGTACTATATAGCCAACCAGCCCCCTGATGTATATAGCCTTCCAGCCCCCTGTAGTTTATAGCCTGCCAGCCCCCTGTAGTGTATAGCCTGCCAGCCCTCTGTAGCGTAAAGCCTGCCAGCCCCCTGTAGCGTAGAGCCTGCCAGCCCCCTGTAGCGTAGAGCCTGCCAGCCCCTTGTAGTGTATAGCCTGCCAGCCCCCTGTAGTGTATAGCCTGCCAGCCCCCTGTAGTGTAAAGCCTGCCAGCCCCATGGAGTATATAGCCTGCCAGCCCCATGGAGTATATAGCCTGCCAGCCCCCTGTAGTTTATAGCCTGCCAGCCCCCTGTAGTGTATAGCCTGCCAGCCCCCTGTAGTGTATAGCCTGCCAGCCCTCTGTAGCGTAAAGCCTGCCAGCCCCCTGTAGCGTAGAGCCTGCCAGCCCCCTGTAGCGTAGAGCCTGCCAGCCCCTTGTAGTGTATAGCCTGCCAGCCCCCTGTAGTGTATAGCCTGCCAGCCCCCTGTAGTGTATAGCCTGCCAGCCCCCTGTAGTGTAAAGCCTGCCAGCCCCATGGAGTATATAGCCTGCCAGCCCCCTGGAGTATATAGCCTGCCAGCCCCCTGGAGTATATAGCCTGCCAGCCCCCTGGAGTATATAGCCTGCCAGCCCCCTGGAGTATATAGCCTGCCAGCCCCCTGGAGTATATAGCCTGCCAGCCCCCTGGAGTATATAGCCTGCCAGCCCCCTGGAGTACATAGCCTGCCAGCCCCTTGGAGTATATAGCCTGCCAGCCCCTTGGAGTATATAGCCAGCCAGCCTCCAGGAGTATATAGCCTGCCAGCCCCTTGGAGTATATAGCCTGCCAGCCCCTTGGAGTATATAGCCTGCCAGCCCCCTGGAGTATATAGCCTGCCAGCCCCCTGGAGTATATAGCCTCCAAAAAAAAAAAAAAACAGTGTACTCAACTTCCAATGTTCCCCCGACAGGTGCTCTTCAATCGATTGATGCTCCGGTATCTTCTCCGTGTCCTCGCGCCATCCGTCACAGGGATCGTGACATCAGCCACTTGCTGACATCATACTGTGTGCCAATGCCGGCACACATAGTAGAACATCAGCGAGCAGCTGATGTCATGCGCCGTCCGTTGCAGGGACACGGAGAAGATACCGGACCATCAATCGATTGAAGAGGACCTGCCAGGGGGAGGGGTCGAAAGGTGAGTACACGGTTTGTTTTTTTCTTGACTCGAGTATAAGCCGATTTAGGGTTTTTCAGCACATTTTTTGTGCTGAAAAACTGGGCTTATACTCGTATATAGTATATCTATGTTATCCAAATGCTCTACTGAAATGTAATGAAAAGAATTCATTAAATATTTTTATATACCAGTATATCTTTTTTTTCCTGCAGGTCTGTGGGGACTAGTAAATAACGCAGGCATTTTAATACCAGTGAGCCCAAATGAATGGTTAAAGAAGGAAGACTTTCTTAGAATTCTAGATGTCAATATCTTAGGAATGATAGATGTAACCCTCAATTTGCTGCCCTTGATCAGAAAAGCCAGAGGACGCATTGTGAATGTATCTAGCATTGCTGGAAGACATGCATTGTGTGGAGGTGGATATTGCATATCTAAATTTGGGGTTGAAGCCTTTTCAGACAGCCTAAGGTAACATAATCTTATTAAAAGATTTGTGATATTACCTTTACTTTGAGAAGATTGAAATAAATATAGTCACAGGTGTCACTCTAGTCACACATTAAAAAGTTTTTTAAAGGAACCTATTAAGGTAGGTTTCTCCTAATAACCTAAGCCCTAAATTATATTTCTCTAATCATTTACTACTTCCTAACCTGATCTAAATTAATATGCAAATTTTCAGCAGAGCCTACAAGTAGCCTCTTTGGGCTGTGGGAGCTAAAGCTACGCCACGCCCCAGTAGTTCTACCTACTACTGTGCAGAGCTCAAAAAATCCGGTGTGTGCCGAGCTTTGGTGAGATGAGATGGAGATGAGTATCCTCACACTCATCCAGCTTACAGTCAGGGAAGCAGGCAGGGGAGGAAGGGGGATGGTGCATAGGAGAGGAAGAATGCATTGAGGAGACTGAGACGCAGGCAGTTGCAGCTGAAAGACCCAGGTGGGACTCGCCACATGCTGCTGGCAGGGAACCAGGTAATGTGAAACAAAGTTTTATAAAGTAGTGGCAGTATTCTGAATGATGAAGGCATTTTTAAATTCAGCATAGCATAGGCCATTGGAACCCGTCACCAGGTAAAAAAAATTCTGGTGACAGGTTCTTTAAAGTTGATGGTCAAATAGTAGCCATTGCTCTTGTGGACTGTGAGTTTTAAGCTCTTATTGTCAGACACGGTGGTGTGGGAGAGTCTCTTGGGGCTAGAGTCTGTGGACTCCCTGGACCACCGCGGGGGTTGATGGTACTAGCCGCAACCCAGAACTGGAGTCTAAGTGGCCCATGGTCTTTGCCAGAGCCCGCCGCAAAGCGGGTCTTTCTGCGGCGGTGGCAGCCAAGGTAGAATAGCGAGAAGGCAGGACCTCGGGCTGGATGGCTAAAGGGATACCAGACCGCCACAGGAACACCGGACCGCCACAGGAATACAAAACCACAGGATACACGGAGGCGTCTGTAAACGCAGGAGCAACACAGGGAACAGGGAGGCGTCTGGAAACGCACGGGAAGAACACAGGAGGCTTTCACTTCAGTGGGAATGACTTGAAGATGCAGCAGAGAGTGAAGGGATTATAAGGCCTGGATTATAAGGGCGCACTGGATTAACCAGCGCCAATTAGAAGGACACTCACCCTTTAAATCCTAAAGAGCCGGTGCAGCCAAGTCAGACAGGTGGATCGCGACCTACTTGGGAGCGTCGCAGAGCCAGGAGCCAGGGGAGGTGGTTAGGGGCCGGGGGCATAGGCGCCACATCGCGGAGCATGGGTGTACCCGCGATCCGGAACATGGATCGTGGGGGCACCTGTGACACTTATCAGTTTGTATAGCATCTTAAAACCTGATGCTTCACAAGTTGCAGACAACAGAAAAAACAAACTACCATAATTCTTTATTGCCAAAGAGCTGTCTTGTAATGTAGGTAAAATTGTATCGCAGCACATGTAGGGCCAAACCTCTAGTAATATCCAACTGTCTAAAACATGCATTTCTATAAATAAAGTTATAGAATTGTTATATTATAGGGGGAATTAATGTACAGTATTTACTAATGTAGACATGACATAAGAGCCAAATTATTTTTATTTATTCACTCCTGTAGACGAGAGCTGAAACATTTCGGAGTCAAAGTTTCCATCATTAATCCAGATTTTTTTAAAACTGAAATTCTGAATTCAACACGTCTAAAAGAAAATATTACAAACAACTGGAAGAAAATGTCCCAAAATCTAAGAAATGACTACGGGGAACATTACTATCACAATTGTAAGTATGTTCTATGCTAAAAATGGGCATAATAAAAGGGTTTGCATTATTTGGTAGAAATTTGTATAAATCCCTTACACGATGTAAATCACTGCGGATGATTTTACTATGTGTGACCCCACCCAAAAATTAGATATTACATATATAAATTTGGGGTTAAAGGCTTTTCAGACAGCCTAAGGTTACATAATCTTTATTAAAAGCTTTGTGATATTACAGTTTCCTACTATGGTGAAAATGGCCAACTATTAATTTGTACCATTGTGTCCGGACTCTACCCAGTGACAAATTATGGGAGAAAAGATGTATCTGTTGTATGTGATATTTATATGCTTGAGTTTTTATCAAAAGCGTCTGAGAGCAGAAGTGTTCTAGTTGCCCATGGGAACCAATCGGAGTTCAGTTTTCATTTTCACACAGTTTATATAATTATAATAAAAAATATAATTATATTCTCACTGTCCTCAGTGAGAATAAATACAGGCTCAGCAGAGCCAAGCATTAAAAACAGGATGGCTGACAGCTTCTCTTTAACGCATGCAAATTAGAAAGAAATTGTGGTACTAAAGGGTTACTTAAAGGGACTTAAAGGGGTTTTTTTTTTTCAAAAAACTAGGAAATGGGTGGCAAAAACCAAGAAGGCATACTTGCCCTGCTATGGATCTCGGTTCCCACATCGCTCTTGTACATCCAGTTTTTGGCACCGTGCCTGGGAGGAAGTTCAGGCTGGCATCACAGGTCCTGCTTCAAACAATGGGGCTCATTTAATAAAGGTCCGAACGCCGCACTTTCGTCAGATTTCCTGAATATTTCCGTTTTGCGCCATGGATTTTGGCGCATGCGATCAGATTTTGGCGCATCGGCTTGCATGCAACAGAAGTCGTGGGTACGTGGCCGTCGGACAACCCGACAGATTCGGACAAACCGCAGAATTTAAAAAAGGTTTTGTGTTGCAAGATCAAGAACTCACATGCACTGGGAAGAAGCAGGTGAACTCCGGCGGACCTCAGCGCAGCAGCAACACAGGAAGGAACTCGGACACACAATGTTAGTGAATCGCACCGGACCCGAATCCACGTCGGAGAACGCACCAACGGTAAGTAAATCTGCCCTAATGAGTGGCCTCATCAGATGTGGAAACAACAAAGGAAACTTCATCCTTTACAAATTGAAGTGATGTCCCATGGTCTGAGGATTCCTGAGGGGTCCCGGGACCCCCTCCAGATCTTCCTGCCAGGCACAGTGTTGAAGACTGGAAGTACAGGACACAGCAACCTGGAGCAGGGAAGGGTATGGTTTTTGTTTCCACCCTGGCCAAAAACAGTTTGCAATAAATATTTATTTTCTCTCCACAGATTGTAAATTTATCGAGGAAATCTGCTCACGAAGTAGCACCAAACTTACACTTGTTACAGACTGTATGGAGCATGCCCTGACTGCTGTTCATCCATGGACCCGTTATTCTGCTGGCCCATATGCCAAATTCTTATACATGCCACTGTCTTATTTACCTACCAGTGTTGCTGATTACATACTCGGCTCCTAATTTTACAAATAGTAAACTAGAAAAAAAATGTGTGTGATTGTCTTGGTATCCAACATTTGACATCATTTTGGAAACTACACCTCCTTTAGGTATATTCAGCATTTTGACCCCACATGTACTCTTAAAAAGTAAATGTGAAATGGCTGTGAAAATGACTATTTTCTAATTTCAGTGCCCAATATGTTGTGCCTATCTCTTGCCAGTAGTCTATTATTAAAGAGACAGGTGGGCGGCAGCCCGGGGCCCAAGTTTTCTAGGGGGAGTATGGCCACCCAAACCACCCACCAAGTTTTATACTGAGAGGGACTTTTACGCATGAAATCCTCATACATCTGATCTGGCCCTCGATACACATGTACACAAGAGCTATTACAGGTCCTCCAAAGTTCCTGAGACGGCAGATTGAAAGCTGACATAAGGGATTCATCCTCCATTCTCCAAGAAGGAAATATATAATAATATTCATAAGCTCATGGCAGTCTGTCTATTGCCATTGTGAAAAGTCAATTCTCTAGTTATTATATTGTGTTTACGGATATAAGGATCCCCCTACATAAGTCCACTATCTTTTTTATAAAAGCCATGTACTCACCTTTCCAACGCTCCCCCGCAGCTCCTCTGCTTGATGCAGTCAGTCCGACCAGTAGTGATAGCATCGGCGTTGCACGGAGCTGTCACTGCCAGCCGGACTGCATCAAGTAGCGGAGCTGCGAGGGAGCGTCAGAAAGACAAGTACATCGTTTATTATTTTTAGGTACTGAGCAGGGGGCTGGCTGGCTGCATACAGAGTGGGGCTGTCTGTATACAGGGGGGCTATTTGGCTATATACAGAAGGAACTGATTGTATACTTGGGGGACTGGCTGGCTGTATACAGGGGGGACTGCCTTGCTATATACAGGGGGGACTATCTGGCTATATACAGGGGGGCTGGCTGTATACAGAGGGGCTGGCTGGCTAGGGGGCTGGCAGTAATATAGTAGATATATTCTTGTACATAGGGGGCTGTTTTATATTAGTTCTATTCTTGTACATAAAATTCAGTATTATATATTTTACTTAGGGTAATACTTAGTAATGTAGTTTTTTTGTGTGTATACTTTTCCAGTTTTTTTTCCAGTGCCACTGTAAATTTCCATTCCGCCCCTATCCATAGGGGTAGTTTCAACCCAGTTCTCTCAGAACTGTCCAGGTTTGCGTCTATGTTTGACTTTACAGTCATTGGGTTCTAGTCTGAAGCTTTTGAATGTAACCATCCCTGAGTTGATTCCACTTTAAAATCTTCACAGCACTGCCCAATAACTGAATCTTTAAAAGCCTCTAACTTTCCAACTTTAATTTGCAGATTACACCTAATTTTAGAAGAGTGGAGGCATTAACACATTTTGATAATTTCTTAAAAATAACATTCCTTCCTATGGTATTATACCTCTTTAGGACCCTTTCAATTCAGATCTCTGGCCATAACCTGAAAACAAGACAATACAGAAGATAATACAGAAAATGGTCCTTGGCCTTTCTATGCCAGGGACCAATGCCCAGAGTGGTCAGGTCCATGGTAGATAGCCCTAGACCACAAGGCGGCCTTGGGGTTACTAATATTTAGCATAGCTGTAGCCCCACCAAAGCTTGGTTCTATTCTATGAACCCTGTCCTTTTTCTGCTCACTTTTTACTAATCCCATCACTGTACATTTCCTCAGCTTGTGGGACATAAGATTTTCTGCAGTCCTAAATTTGCCACAACCACCCCTACTCTCCATTTTGCATACTACAATTTTTCTACAAGGTCTGGAGTCCCCTTGGTTTGAGCAGGATAGACAAGAGACAGCAAAAGGTGTACCTTCTCCTACGTGCCATTTTCCGCATCCAAAAAGCAAGTGTGAGGGGGGTCTGCCTGAAAAGCATATGTGTTTTGGCCAAACCCCCTCCCACTTTCGTTTTGGATGCGTTTAAAAACGTGACGAAAACAGCATGTGAGAAGGCGCCCTCAGGGCCGGTTCTAGCACATTTGCTGCCTGAGATGAAAATGAAAATGCTGCCTCTCCCCCTCTCCTCCCCACCTCTATTCCCCGCTATATATGGCAGGGGAATAGAAACAAATCTGACAAATCTTTGAAGGGTGTCCACAGATTCTGAGAGGCATTGGCTGCATCTACTACCTTATAGGTGACAATCTTTTCCCTATGGAAGACTCCTGGTGGCGGCTCCTAGGTGATAGACAGGACATCTCCCTGAATTATAATACTACCACCACCAACTGCACTACGAAATAGTGGAGGATACATTTCAAACAGATGGGGGTTTGCCACAATGTATCAGACAAGGTAAAGGCCAGGAGTTCAGGTGATATAGTTTGTTTTACTCAGTAAAACTGCCTGCACTGATACACTGTAACGCCATCCTTACAATACACAGTATATGGCGAGGTCACAGCACTACATGATCGTGGATGTTTGTACTGAAACTGAGAGTTCCAGTCATTGCTGAAACACTCTGTGCTGTAAAGACAAAGCTAGGCAGTGTATGATCAGGTCCGTTATTTGATGATGCTCCTTTTGATACAGAGAATATGGTCCCTACACTCAGCACCGAGTATACAGAGTTTGTAGGTTGCAAGGAGCCCATTATATGGAACTCTTCATTATAACACCTGTCAACTAGTGTGGTCTTCAGGCATTTTCTATGGGATTCTTGAAAAGTTGGGGGACAATAACAGCTGCTGGATGAGCTATAACCCAGCTTTTCCAGAGTCCTGAATGACAAAATGATGACATTTATAGATATGGTGACATCTCCTGGTGCGGCTCAGAGCATCGAGGGGGCTTCATAGTCACAATCAGACACCGGGACAACGATACACCCACTGTATGGAGGACCCCATTAGACACAGGTGTTCCTATAACTGCAGGTAGGACATAAGAGGGGGCTCTTACCTGCTTGACCAGGAATTCATCTTCAGGGAGATGGCGAGATGAGTGGCAGATAAGATAACCGAGAACCGCTGACCTCATCCGCACTGGACCTTATAGTTCCCTTCTCCAAGCTTGTCACCGGCGGCTTCCTTCAGCGACACAGGCGGCATGACATCATCACACGCCGCCTGTGTCACTGCATAGTACAGAGCAACGTTGGAAGCCGGATAGGGGTTGCATCACTCCGTATATAACTTGCGCCTGCGTCTTAAAAAAACAGGTGTGATTTATGTACCTGGCGGGTGATTCGGCAACAGGTGCCGGAATCGACCACATTAGTAGCAGATTTTGCCGCTCCCCAAAGGGCTCTGCATTCTGCCGCCTCAGGCAAGATTCACTTTAAAGGATATCTACAATCAAAAGCAAGCATGGATAAACAAAGGACACTTAATCATACATTCAGGCTTTGATAATATTTTTATATTTGTTATCCACCACCTCCTTCCTTCTATAATCATCTTTTAAAATTATGCTAAGAAGCCTGAAGCACTCTGGAAGGGAGTGCTACCAGATGCGTTGATTTGAAAGCCCTTAGACCGACAGCACCGTGGTGTTTTGAACCCGTTTTTGTGCTGTTTTTAAGCAGTCCGTTAAAAACCGTCTGTGTTTTAAAGACGCTTTCACGGGACACCGCTCATGCACTAGTGATGTGCACGCTAGCTCTCAACTGTGTTGGGTACATCACTGGCGCAATGCGCGGCGTACCTGTGGAGCCGACTGAGGCGCACTGCTGTGATTGGTCTATTAAAAAAGTCAATGAGCTGGCAGGATTTCCGGGATTGTCCACCACACTACCAACATGCGTTGCGTTTGTAGGCGCCATGTGTGACGGCACCTATAACAAGCCCAGCCTGCACCTCATCTCCACAGCTGTAAATTTCCTGTATATAAAAGCATTGCTGACAGACCATACTTCATTAGTTTTCTCTCCTTGTGGTCACATGGCGGACGCTATGCAGATGTTTGCAGGTTTGCTGAAGTTTCCCATAGTCATCATGTGATCAGGTACACGTGCCTACTGACTCCATTGTGCTCTGACTCTTGCGATGAATGGGTTAAAATTACAAAACTGTGTAAAAAAAAATTTACAACTGTTTGCTGAATCCCATGACAAGCCGCTGGCGACTTGCTCCATGCTAGAAATACACCGCCATCTTGTGGAGCCTTCGCCTTCGTATGCTACGTATTTCTCCACATTGTTTGGCGCCATCATGTGGACAATACTAGTAAAGCAGCACTGACGACAACAAAGCCAAGGTCTCCCGCTGTGACTCAGTTACAGAGAAAACTACATCTCCCATGATGCTTTTTATGGGAACGGGAAGTGACGTAATACTTATGGCAGCGAATGGGGCGTGGCCTGGTGTTTCCCGCGTAGTTTGTGTTCTTTCTGTCAGTATCGGCAGATCAGTACATTATAGTGTTTTGCAGTATGGACCTGGAATCGTACGACCCGGCCAGTCTGCCCGATCTGTTGCCGCTCTACTACCGGAGGCTGTTCCCCTACTTCCAGTACTACAGATGGCTGAACTACGGGGGCGGTGAGAGGGGATCTGACTCCGCTATAGCCTGACATATTAGAGGATCATTGGGGAGGGAGGTTTACGAGAAGTGTCTGAGTAGAACTGTTCTTGTTGCCCATGGCTTCTATGGACTATTGGAACAGTTCTGCTGGCACTCCCTCATCCATGTGTGGGCTCTGTTCACATTAGTGTTGTGCAGCATCTTTGCCTGGAGGACACAAACTGTGACTGACAGACTTATTTGAATTTAGTTGGAGCTCAGGTTCAATAGTCTGCACTAAAAACTATGGAATGTGATGCAGAGACCTGATTACCTGATTCAGTTTGTCCACACGTCGGCTGCACTCCTATGACTGATCACAGCTAAGATCAGTCACGTATCATCTAGTGAGTTCAGTTTAGCATAACTTTGGTAAGAAAGGAAGTCATCAAATGGACTAGTGATGGGTAGTACTTTAGACTAGAGCTGGTTCTTTGGACTTCACTATAAAGAGCCGTTCTTCTGGCTCCTAAACAGCTCCCTATGTAATAACATAGGGAATCGTTTTCAGCTGACCACACATCCCCATTCCATCTTTAATCCAAAATGTTTGCGTAAAGGGGGCATGGCTATCTGTATCCGGTGAGCCATAGCGAAAAACCCCTCACTGGCCACTGGACCATGTTCTCTAGGTTGGATCATCCTCTCCAAACTTTACGTATTCAGGATAAACCTGTAACATATAATGAGTTTACAAATCCCACATGATCACATTCCCTGATTTTCTGTGAAATAAAGTGGAACTTCTCTCTGTGATTTTATACACTAAACCAATCGGCACCTTTGGGCTCAATTTGGTACTCTGATGGGGTTGAGCTGACCTGTGCCACAATGTTGGGGTCTGTGCCAAATGATCTTAGGGGGGAAGGCGCCGGCATTTAAAGATGACAAATTTTCTTTGATGAGCATTTATTTCTTTGTGATAAACTGTCTTTGTTTCTATTTCAGTTGTCAAGAATTACTTCCCCAACAGAGAGTTCAGCTTCACCTTAAAAGATGACATATACGTGAGATATCAGTCCTTCAATAACATGAATGAGCTGGAGAAGGAGATGCAGAAGATGAATCCCTACAAAATAGACATAGGCGCAGTATATTCTCACAAGGTCAGTCCTGTTTTCTATATAGAAATTCATTGTTTATTATTTCTTTTTACTTAACCTTTGGCAATATTGGACGCAGAGCATTGGACTGTAACGCTCAGCGCCCAATATATTGAGATTATACCAGCCCAAATCCTAATCGGATTGGATTACAAAAAAGGAGTAACCCCTTCAAGGAGTTAATAATGAAAAATGCAAAATATGTATTTATCAGCATTCTAAGTTGGAAACACTGAAGTGACTTGAGGAAACTGAACTAAAATGTTTACATAAATGTTGCGTTGAAGTTCTGATTTTGCGCCATATTTATCGCAGTGACTCATGCAGGATAATAAATTTGCAGGAACTTTAGACACTTGTGTAATTTTACACCACCTATTGGTTGTCCTGCTAACTGCTTTTTATAGCCCCCACTATTCTAGAGTTATAAAAGACACTATTTTCAGCAATTTTAGGCAATCAGCTGGGAGGTGCCAGGCTGCTTCCACTAGCATGGGATTTGGGGTTCTGAAAATGCTACCTCTGATAATGTTTGGTTTCTTACTGCATCGTAATCTATTAAAAGAAGCAAAGAGTTTATAGGAGGTAAAAGATTCTCTTTTAAGAGGTGTCTAAAACTCACACACAAAAGAACAAGTAGTCCTCAGCCTTATGAAATTCATTTTTTTTGGTGTTAAGTTTAGTATATGCCCCCCCCCCCTTTGTCTTCCGTAGCATCGTGCTAGATGCCCCATACCTCTATTGTACATTTGATAGCAGTACTGCAGAGCAGTAGATGATTATATATTATATTCTGCTGTTCTCCATCATTGCAGCCCAGCATGCACAACTCTGTCAAATCAGGAACCTTCCAGGCTCAGGAAAAGGAACTGGTGTTTGATATTGATATGACAGATTATGACGATGTCCGAAGATGCTGCAGGTAAGGATTATTTAAAGGTCGCTTACAGTAGGTTGACGCTTCACCAAAAAAGCATCTTTTTCCATCTCGTCCCCCATGACGGCCCCCTGGAGGTTGCTTCCCCTTCCCCCGGGGGTCAGTCATGAAACCAAATAACCAGTAACGACTAATTCGTTTTTTTCAGTCTGCGGTTCAACCATCGATCCTTTTTTTGCTTGTATGTTAGATATCGATATCACCACGTCCCAAAATGTCTCCTCTATCAAAAACAATTATTCCTAGTGGGGAACCCCGTAATGTAAAGTGGCTCCCAAATGTTCTAACTGGACCTTTTTCTTGCCATTTTTAATTAAAAAAGAATAAATTGTGATAAAAAGTTATCCAAAAGTTTTAGAGCTCCTGTAATGATGGCAATGAAAACATCAGCTTTACATGTGTAAATGACACTTTACACATTACACATGTTCGTACACGGAAGTATGAGAAAGTTATAGGTGTCCGAAAATGAGGAAAAAATTTCAGTACAAAAGATTACACTTTCAAAGATCTTTTAAAATATTATAAAACATATATGAATGTGCTGGCTCAGCGATGCCAACCAAAAGAAAAAAGGGCAGGTGTTTTGTGTTTTGTTTTTTTTTGTCAATTTTGACCTAATTTGGAATTTTATTCCAGCTTCCCTGTACACAGCATAGAATATTAAATGGTGCCACTAAAAAGTACAATTTGGCCGTCATACGTGTTTGTAAATAGAAACATTTTTTAAAAAAGTTGACTTTTGCCTGGAGGGGAGTAAAAAAAAAAAAAGAAATGGAAAAGCAAAAATGAAAGGGCTAAGTTCTGTAGGGTTGCACCACGAACTTTCCTTTATCTACAAAATCTGGGCTCTGCAGATCAGGATCTATCCACTGACCAGAAAACTTGGGCATTCAGTTCCTTTGGACAGTCAGTATATTGTATTCTGCTTCTGTTTAGTGATTCCATAACTGGAGCAGCAGCATACGTGTGTGACGACTGTTATTTTCTAATGGGGAATCGGGAGGACTCATTTTGGGCACCTAGTAGTTTTTTTTTTTTCTGTTTGTAAAATAGTGTACACAATTTTGTATTACATTTCTGACGTGACTGATCGTGATGTGTTGTTTAGTTCTGCAGATATATGTAATAAATGCTGGACATTGATGACCATTGCCATCCGAATCCTGGATCGGGCTCTCTATGGTAAGCCCTCTGGTACCACAGAACTCTGTCATAATTTGCACTAGAAAACTGTCTGCACCGTTTTTACAAAGAGTTTTAGACCGTTTTCTGGCATAAAATAAACCAACTTATAGGAGGTGCAAAGTTCGACTAGATAGCTTTATACTGCAAAAAATGTATCATCCATCACCAGACCATCACTATGAAGACAGTGTAGTCTAACTCTGCACTGTCTTACTTGCCCACTTTTTATAAGTTTGCCCCAGTGTATTCCACTTTTTTATTTTGTTTCCCTCTTAGAGGATTTTGGCTTTCAACACAGATTGTGGGTGTACTCGGGAAGAAGAGGAGTTCACTGCTGGGTGTGTGATGAGTCTGCAAGAAAACTCTCTCAAGCCGAAAGATCAGCCGTGGCTGAATATTTAACAGTAGTAAAGGTATGGCAGTCGGCGTTTGCTTTGTTTGTGTTCCTCTAATTTTTCTGCAGCAGAATATATCATTTGGCTTTCTTGCTAAGAAAACATTTTTGCCAGTCACAAGCTATGGATAGAAATACATTTTTTTTTTATCTGTGGGGTCTTGTATCTGTATGCATGGTATAATGAGCACACAGTCACCAAGCCATGCGACCAGCAGGCTCCTATGGAGATGGGGAGGGGTGAGGAGCATACATCCCTCCCCTCTCCATGCAGCCACAAACTACCCCCGGTAGGAAGTGTAAGTAAAATGCCTAGCAAAAGTTCTGCACCGGATATTTAAAATAAAGAGTAAAGCCTTCTGTCTTTTACCTCATCAGCCAGACATTCCTTCCCATTATATGGCTGCAGACGGAGGGTCATGTGATCTTTTCTGTCCATGAAGAAATTCCCTGTTAGGACCTTTTATGCTTGTATTAATGAATATAAGATCAAGGTCCTGGAAGGGCCATTGTTCATGGACAGATAGAGAGGAGGTAATGGACAGGAGGCTTCACTTTACTAATTAAGAAAGCGGTGCATTTGTACTGGTTGGGGTTAGGAGGAAAAAATGTTCAATAAAAATATTTGATTTAAAAAAAATTATAAAAAAAAAAAAAAGCGGTGCATATTGGTAAATTCTCTAATAATCTGCTCCCACACTTACACACATTACGAAAAATATGAAGTAAAGTGGCCAACCAACTTTAATGGCCCAATTCCTGCACCTTTGTGATTATCTTTCATTTCTAAGATAACAAAAGTCTAATTGATTTTAATTGACTTTTAATTGTTTCCGTTGCTCCACTTGTTTTACTTAAAGGAAATCAACCACTCAAAAAGCATAGGAGAAAGAAGTGACATCACAAGAGAGGCGTCCACTCACACGTGTGAACATGTGCAGTCAAGATTAATAAATAGCTTGACTGATTTTTTTCTAAAAACAGTATCATATCTTTTTTTGCTGGTTGTGTGCTTTATTGCGACTATTCTCCATTCCCGTCAAAAGAGCTAAGCAGGTGCTGATGGATATTTTAAAAATGCCTTTATTGCCATTCTGAACAATTTCACTGCTTTATAAAACATTATTTCACATTACCTGGCTCCTTTCCAGCAGCGTATGGTGAGTTTAGGTTTGATGGGAGGGGACATTCTCATCAATGCCTTCCTCACAAACCCTTTGCAGTGGGAGGTGACATAAGCAGGGGGAGGGGGGGAGGCTTTGTCAAAAGCTTGGCCCCGCAGCTTTTGACACATGCTCGGTAGCCGGGAGCCAGGTGTGTGGAGCCAGCTTGGCATATGTTATTGCAATGTAAAGAAAAATGACCACTCTGACAGGTTCCCTTTAAGTGTTGTCTTCCCCCTTGAAGTTGTTGCCTACAATTATTTTATTGATGAACTTTATTTTCCTGGGGAAAATCGATGTTAGAAAAAAAAGTATTTTTGTTGTCTGTAAAAATCATTTATTGTTTAGAAACGTGGAGAATTTTGGTTTCCATTGAGTTGACTATTTATGTTTTTCTTTTCAGGGAGGAGAAGAAACGATTAAGAAAGTAAATCTCATTGAGCCAATCCATCCATTCTTAAAGTATGTTCATACTTACCACTACTTACCGTACATCTTATTGAGTGAATGATTTATCTTCTACCATGTTCTCCTGCATTCATGTATATTGTCCCATCTCTTCCAGGAAATCCATTGTGGTTATAGAGAAATACTTTGAGCAGTACGCCTTGTTGGGTCAGGACTTTCTGGAGAATAAACAGTGCTGGGAAAAAGTGTTGTCACTTGTTCCAGAAGATATCCTTTATCTTATTATGTGCAGCGCTTTCTAGTTTATCTCTCTATAATTTTATAGGTGTAGTTTCATGGAAAGATTTTGTTAAAAATGTAAAGGAAATCTACCATCAAAATCCATCATGATAAACCAGGGACACTTACTCATAAATCCAGGCACTGTTACTGTGGTAATCTTATGTGTTATCCATGGCCTTTTTCCATCTTAACTCTACTTTTAACATTATTCTATTGTGTCTGAGTGGCTCCCATTGCCACTCTATAATATGGCTTTACAAGGTGTTGCACTGTCTTGCCCTCCCACCTGCTGCCTCAGCACTTGTGCAGTTATCGGGAAGGAAGGGTGACACAGCGTAACAGCATAACAAATGTAATAAGATTACCATGGTGCCTGGATCTTTAAGTACCCCTTGTTTATCAATCTCGATCTTGAGGGTAGATTTCCTGAAAAGGTTTTATGGGATCAGAGACCTGCTGGGACCTCCACCAGCCGACAATGAACAGGACCTGTGATGCGGAGAATGCCGCTCCATTCACTAACTGTGTAAGCGTCACAAATAGGGTTGCACTGATACCAGAATTTTGAGTCTGATCCGATACCCAGAAAAGTATTGCGTTACTCAATCCCGATACTTTAAAGAAAAGAAAAAAAGTATTATCTGAATGTTTAGGGTGCGTTCACATGGGGTGTTTGCGTTGCACTTAGAAATGCAAAGCAAACGTCTGGGGGCGTGGCTCGGTCTGTGATCAGTAATGGTCACCAGTGATTTGCCAGGAGAAGCTTTAGTGCCTTATCACAGTGTTACTTATGTTGTAAAGGTTGTCCTGGTGATGATAATATAAAATACTATACTAAATAGTATAATTAAGGGCTCAAGTAGTGTGTTTTTGATGTCCGTGTGCTATCCTTTTTTTTTTTTTTTTTTTTTAATATATATTATTTGCAAAGGGGTAACGGACGCACTGTTGCCTCCCAAAAAATGGATGCATATGCGTGACATCGATATATGCTCAAATGTTGGTAGGGAACCAATCTGAATGAGTTCTTATTTATTATTTATAAATTTATTTTTATTTATTTATTTTTTTTTGTCCTATTCATTTAACTGTATTATATGCTTAAAATATTATAATCTCCATTAATCAGCCCTGGAGTTGATGACCTGAAACATCTACACAAAGGATTTCCTGCCCTGTGTCTCCTCAGAAGACATATACAAGAAGTCTGTGGAAGTCATTCGGCTGCAGAAACCTGGTTTTGAACCGTTCTGGATTTGAAAGCATTGTGCAACCTTATTCAGAAATAGCACTCCCTCAGCCTGCTGTTCTAATTATTAGTGAAAGCGAGATAATCACCATCCGGGTGGCGGGGGTCCCACTGGTTGGACCCTTTTCCTTGTTAACTTATAAACATGGGACAAACTCCTTTGACAGTTGCAGTGGGACAAATTGTTACTTATTGTAGGAAAAAATTAGCATCTGCATTATCCCAGTACCACTTGAATCACAAATGATGAAGTGTCACAGTTATTTGTTAAGTGTCTCCTTAATATATTTAACCACCAGCCAGAGAGAATCTGCTGCATGACTTTCAGAAAGCTCGAACCTCTGTGGATCGCTGGGAGAAGTTAAAGAAAAATTTACCTAAACTGGTGTGTAAGTTTTAAATGTTGATATAATATACAGTACATCCTCTTTGTATGTTCTCCAGTTATGAGGTTTACGGCCGTATCTGAGGACGCCTTGTTCTGTGCAAAATGTCTAATATTTGTTGGAAGTTTTGCCTGTTTTTATCTTTTTGTGGTTTAATTTCTTTTTCATGTTTTGTGATCTTTTCTAGGATCCTAAAAAAGGTGTAAATTTATCCAAAGAGATTATGTTACAGTATTGCTATCCCCGCTTGGATGTTAATGTCAGCAAAGGGGTTAATCACTTGCTAAAAAGTCCCTTCAGTGTCCACCCGAAAACTGGCAAGTGCTTGTGGTTTGTGGTTATCATCTTCCAAATGAAAATCTTTTGGTCAACCGCCTCTGTTTTGTAACACGCATTGTTTTATGGATTTTTTTTTTTTTTTGCAATTAATTAATGCAGGCAATAATTTAAGTGATGCTGAGATAAAGCAGGTGACACACACACATTTATAATAATCTGCTGTGTCATCTTGTAGGTAGAATATCTGTTCCAATTGATGTTAAGAAGTTGGACAGTTTTGATCCATTTGCAGTCCCAACAATAAGGTAAGCTTAAATTGAAGATAACATAATATATGTAATGATATATATATAATCACTAAAATGGAGTGCTAAGTGTATCATTGCCTGCAGCTTTTTTTGGCTCAGTTCTCTCCGGTAGAGGCGGCTTTCTCCGCTTTCCCACTAATTTTGGTTCTGCACTCTCAGGGTCCTGGGGGTCTGGTGTCTGTTATTTATTCCCATGTCCTTTCTAAGCTGTCCCCCTCTGCCAGTCAAAGCCCGCTGTGAGATTCTCATTCCCTCACTATCTGATGAAGACTGGGGGGCGTCCTTGGGGTCTCGCACCTCCGTATCACCATCAGCCAATAAGTTGTTTCAGTAATGTATCACCCATCAATGCTATATAACGCTGGTCAGATTGTTCTGGATGCATAGATTGCCAAACTCTAGATGTCAAGTGGACCGGGAAAATTTCATCACCTAATATGCAATTACATAGCCGCATTCTGGGGAGAAGTATTTTTCTCTGCTGTCTGATATCCTGAACAAACCACTTCCTACCTCACCGGCCCTATGCCTATTGGTAATTGCGCAGGAGGATGACTGGTCCCATTATGAAACTATTTTTCTGAAGGAAGCTCTGTTTCTGGCCCGTAAGGCCATTGCTATACACTGGATGGATGATCGCTCTCTTGCTGTTTCTCAGTGGAAGAAATTGGTCAATTTGACAATTTGACCATACGAGAATATAGTGTACACCGCGGCTGCCCAGATAAGTTCTGGAGAGTGTGGAGTTCCTGATGCTCTTCCCCAGATACCCTTTTTATTGTCTATAGTCTCAGAGGGCCACTTTTCAATGAGTGTACTATGATTCTTTCAACTGGATACAATAAAATGGTAACTGAGTGACGGACACTCACTCAGAAGTACAATTTGTTCCAATAAAAACAAGCCCTCATACAGCTCTGTAAAACTAAACAAACTTGTAACCCTGTTCAATTTAGCTTGATCTGCAGTGAGTTGGACAATGTCAGCACAAAAGAAGACGAGGACCAAGTTAGCCCTAATGAAGGAGAAACGGACGTTAAACGAAAAACTAGAGGTGATTTACATATCATATTAGATTTGACCTTTTGTGTGGTCGGGAGCCATGGCACACAACGGTGAAAATTGGCTGTGTGTGTGTGTGTTGATTGGTTCAAAACACGAAATTCTTTTTAATAGATCAGTGCCCACAGCTTAAAGGAAACCTACCATTTAGAATGGTAGGGGTAAGCTGTAAGTACCGAGCACCAGCTCAGGGTGAGCTGGTGCCGGTACTTACTTTCGTTAGTGTTATAAATCGCGGTTTTAACACTTTTTAAACTTTAGAGCGACCGCGCGCAACATCTCCTCTATTTCCTATGTAGGCGCCGAAGCCTGTTCTGGTCTAGAGTTTAAAAAGTGTTAAAACCGCGATACCGCAGTTTATAACACTAACGAAAGTAAGCACCGGCACCAGCTCACCCTGAGCTGGTACTCGGTACTTACAGCTTACCCCTGCCATTCTAAATGGTAGGTTTCCTTTAACATGTTAGGATCCGTGAAAAACTGATGCCAGGCTGATGCAAATTTTAGTCACAGTTAGCCTTACTTCTGGTTAAGTCATAAGAACTTTTATAAACTGTCTGTGTGAGTACAGGAGGAAAGCCGATTTGAAACCACTTTTTTATTTTAAATCCAATCTTTTTTTATTGAACATTTTTAAATTTTACAATCGCAAATCAAAAAAAAACCTCCCCGCTCATTGGAGAGTCGTACAGCTTAAATGGACATTTACATCTGGATATTATAGCAAATAACATACGTTGGACAAGAGAAACAGCATATTTACACAAGGATATAAAGAGGAGATTGTGTGCTACCCCACAGGGGGTAGGTTTGCCGAGGGAGGTGGTAACAAGTACTTCCGGAAGGGAGTGTAAGAGCCCCAGTGGGGGGTAGAGAGCATCAGTTGTAAAGGTCTGGAGACACAAAATGGCAAGCAAAAATGGACAGCAAGCAGTCTTTACAAATCTGTAAGAAAATTGTTTCTAACTGTTGACTATTGACCTCTGCTGGGCATTGTCGTACATGAAAATAAGTATCATGGCAAGTGCATGAGTGGGGCTGGGGTTTCTAGACCTCTAAACTTTGAGTTGTTCTTCCTTTTTAGAATTTTGTAATCCTAATACCTTTTCTAATTTTTAGACTATAAAAGAACAAGTTTGGGTCCATATGTAAAAATATTTGAACAGTTTCTTGACAAGCTTGACCAATCTCGAAAAGGACAAATGCTGCTGCAGAGTGGTAAGTACACAGACAAATTTCCTCATGTTGCTATATCAGGCCATAGACAGATGGGTCAGAATCCCTGCAGAAACCCAAAATTAGTGGTTTTAGCTGAGACTTCACCACGGCAAGGAGACGACTGAGTACAACCTTTCATTGCAAATAGTGAATTGAAAGGAATAATTAACCATTGTAGAATGTGGATGGGATTTGTGTGTGTGTTTATATAGATACATATATTTCTCACATCCAGTATGCTGATAGTGTAAATTGCTCCAGGAAAACTGTGCATGATTGTTATGAAATATCAAGGTTCTCGATATTGATGGCTTTTTCTAATGCCAGTGCCTTCTCGAGTGCATACACAGTACACGCACTGCAGATGCAGTAGGACAATTTTTTTAAAAAAACGTTCCAAAATGCAGTAAATTTGCCAGGTCTAAGATATTAAAGAGGTTTTACCACAAAGACAATTTAGGCCCTATCCTGTGGATAAGGCCTAACTTGCTGATCAGTGGGGGTCTCTGTGCTGAGACCCCCCGCAGATCGCAAGAACGAGGGGTCCGACCAACCACTCGCTGCTCCTCAGACTAATGGAGCAGACAGCCGTAAATGACCGTTCTGCTCCATTAATCTCTATGGAGCTGAAGGAAATTGCCGAGCGCTGCGCCCACCGATCTCCATGGATGGGGCCTAACTTGTCTTTGTGGGTAAACCCATTTAAGAAAAATGTATACTAAAGAGCACTTGTCTGCTAGTATTAATTAATATTTATTAATTTTTTATTTATTTTTTTACCTTTTAGATCTAAAGAAAGAGTTTTGAATTTCATGAAGGCATCATGTTGATTGGCTTGCTATGCAGGATGATGGTTGTAATCTACATCAAGTGTCTTAAAGAACTGTGGTTTCTTTCAGTCATTACACATTTATATGGACTTTGGACACTGTTTTATGATGAGCGACTTATTGACCAATTTCACCATATGTAAAATAACAAAGGACTGTCCTTTATCTAATAAATTGTATTATAGTTTGGTAAAATTGTACTTGTTGTTTAATTCAAATTTTGGAGCCTCGTGCAATATTGGGCCACTGTGAATCCATGCAAACGGCGCATAATTCAACATTTTTATTTATTTTTTTTATTTATTTTTTCACTTTTTTTTTTTTTTTGTTGCTGTTTGTTCAAATGACAGAACCTGTGGGGCTTTAGTGCAGTCTATAGTTTATTGGGGTTTGTAATGCAGTGGATCTGTGAACCCTAATTACTCCCTACAAATCCTGACTTGTCTAGCTCAACCCTCAGAGAGGGTAAGCATGAGCAAAGGGTAGTGAGCCCTCTTGAATACTATTCACCAAACAGCTAAGGAGATCAGAAGGACTATTTATATCCAGATGGTAGCTTTAACACCAGGAGCAGCACTTCCTTCGGTTTGGAGCACACCTAGGTATTGGACACTGCAGGATATACTACCAGCTTAGGGGCACCACAATGGGGAGCCTATGCCCACATAAATGTGCTCCAGTGTATGGAGTACAAAGCCGCTCCTTCATTGCCCCCCCCCCCCCATGCTTCGCAGTAAGTCTGGTGTTCTTTGGAATCGGCATTCATTCCAAAGACAAGTTGTGTTTCTACCAAACCGTTCTACTTTGGTTTCATCTGATCATATGGCATTCTCCCAATACTCTTCTGGAACATCCAAATGCTCTCTAGCAAAGGTCAGATGGGCCTGGATATGTACTGGGTTAAAGGACTTCTACCACTAGGAAGAAGAATTGAAAACCATGCAGGATCCGCTCTTCTTTTAGCTTATGTCCTGGTTAAAGGATGTGGATGTGGATATATAAGGAGCCCGGCTTTCTATAAGATGCTCTGATGTAGATATATAAGGAGCCCGGCTTTCTATAAGAGTCTCTGATGTAGATATATAAGGAGCCCGGCTTTCTATAAGATGCTCTGATGTAGATATATAAGGAGCCCGGCTTTCTATAAGAGTCTCTGATGTAGATATATAAGGAGCCCGGCTTTCTATAAGATGCTCTGATGTAGATATATAAGGAGCCCGGCTTTCTATAAGAGTCTCTGATGTAGATATATAAGGAGCCCGGCTTTCTATAAAAGTCTCTGATGTAGATATATAAGGAGCCCGGCTTTCTATAAAAGTCTCTGATGTAGATATATAAGGAGCCCGGCTTTCTATAAGATGCTCTGATGTAGATATATAAGGAGCCCGGCTTTCTATAAGATGCTCTGATGTAGATATAAGGAGCCCGGCTTTCTATAAGATGCTCTGATGTAGATATATAAGGAGCCCGGCTTTCTGTAAGAGTCTCTGATGTAGATATATAAGGAGCCCGGCTTTCTGTAAGAGTCTCTGATGTAGATATATAAGGAGCCCGGCTTTCTATAAGAGTCTCTGATGTAGATATATAAGGAGCCCGGCTTTCTATAAGAGTCTCTGATGTAGATATATAAGGAGCCCGGCTTTCTATAAGAGTCTCTGATGTAGATATATAAGGAGCCCGGCTTACTATAAGATGCTCTGATGTAGATATATAAGGAGCCCGGCTTACTATAAGATGCTCTGATGTAGATATATAAGGAGCCCGGCTTACTATAAGATGCTCTGATGTAGATATATAAGGAGCCCGGCTTTCTGTAAGAGTCTCTGATGTAGATATATAAAGAGCCCGGCTTTCTATAAGAGTCTCTGATGTAGATATATAAGGAGCCCGGCTTTCTATAAGATGCTCTGATGTAGATATATAAGGAGCCCGGCTTTCTGTAAGAGTCTCTGATGTAGATATATAAAGAGCCCGGCTTTCTATAAGAGTCTCTGATGTAGATATATAAGGAGCCCGGCTTTCTATAAGATGCTCTGATGTAGATATATAAGGAGCCCGGCTTTCTATAAGATGCTCTGATGTAGATATATAAGGAGCCCGGCTTTCTATAAGATGCTCTGATGTAGATATAAGGAGCCCGGCTTTCTATAAGATGCTCTGATGTAGATATATAAGGAGCCCGGCTTTCTATAAGAGTCTCTGATGTAGATATATAAGGAGCCCGGCTTTCTATAAGATGCTCTGATGTAGATATATAAGGAGCCCGGCTTTCTATAAGAGTCTCTGATGTAGATATATAAGGAGCCCGGCTTCCTGTAAGAGTCTCTGATGTAGATATATAAGGTGCCAGGCTTTCTATAAGAGTCTCTGATGTAGATATAAGGAGCCCGGCTTTCTGTAAGAGTCTCTGATGTAGATATATAAAGAGCCCGGCTTTCTATAAGAGTCTCTGATGTAGATATATAAGGAGCCCGGCTTTCTATAAGAGTCTCTGATGTAGATATATAAGGAGCCCGGCTTTCTATAAGAGTCTCTGATGTAGATATATAAAGAGCCCGGCTTTCTATAAGATGCTCTGATGTAGATATATAAGGAGCCCGGCTTTCTATAAGATGCTCTGATGTAGATATATAAGGAGCCCGGCTTTCTATAAGATGCTCTGATGTAGATATAAGGAGCCCGGCTTTCTATAAGATGCTCTGATGTAGATATATAAGGAGCCTGGCTTTCTATAAGATGCTCTGATGTAGCTATATAAGGAGCCTGGCTTTCTGTAAGAGTCTCTGATGTAGATATATAAGGAGCCCGGCTTTCTGTAAGAGTCTCTGATGTAGATATATAAGGAGCCCGGCTTTCTGTAAGAGTCTCTGATGTAGATATATAAAGAGCCAGGCTTTCTGTAAGAGTCTCTGATGTAGATATATAAGGAGCCCGGCTTCCTGTAAGAGTCTCTGATGTAGATATATAAGGTGCCAGGCTTTCTATAAGAGTCTCTGATGTAGATATAAGGAGCCCGGCTTTCTGTAAGAGTCTCTGATGTAGATATATAAAGAGCCCGGCTTTCTATAAGAGTCTCTGATGTAGATATATAAGGAGCCCGGCTTTCTATAAGAGTCTCTGATGTAGATATATAAGGAGCCCGGCTTTCTATAAGAGTCTCTGATGTAGATATATAAAGAGCCCGGCTTTCTATAAGATGCTCTGATGTAGATATATAAGGAGCCCGGCTTTCTATAAGATGCTCTGATGTAGATATATAAGGAGCCCGGCTTTCTATAAGATGCTCTGATGTAGATATAAGGAGCCCGGCTTTCTATAAGATGCTCTGATGTAGATATATAAGGAGCCCGGCTTTCTGTAAGAGTCTCTGATGTAGATATATAAGGAGCCCGGCTTTCTGTAAGAGTCTCTGATGTAGATATATAAGGAGCCCGGCTTTCTGTAAGAGTCTCTGATGTAGATATATAAAGAGCCAGGCTTTCTGTAAGAGTCTCTGATGTAGATATATAAGGAGCCCGGCTTTCTGTAAGAGTCTCTGATGTAGATATATAAAGAGCCCGGCTTTCTGTAAGAGTCTCTGATGTAGATATATAAGGAGCCCGGCTTTCTGTAAGAGTCTCTGATGTAGATATATAAGGAGCCCGGCTTCCTGTAAGAGTCTCTGATGTAGATATATAAGGAGCCCGGCTTTCTGTAAGATGCTCTGATGTAGATATATAAGGAGCCCGGCTTTCTATAAGAGTCTCTGATGTAGATATATAAGGAGCCCGGCTTTCTATAAGATTCTCTGATGTAGATATATAAGGAGCCCGGCTTTCTATAAAAGTCTCTGATGTAGAAATAAGGAGCCCGGCTTTCTGTAAGAGTCTCTGATGTAGATATATAAGGAGCTCGGCTTTCTATAAGAGTCTCTGATGTAGATATATAAGGAGCCCGGCTTTCTATAAGATGCTCTGATGTAGATATATAAAGAGCCCGGCTTTCTATAAGAGTCTCTGATGTAGATATATAAGGAGCCCGGCTTTCTAGAAGATGCTTTGATGTAGATATATAAGGAGCCCGGCTTTCTATAAGATGATCTGATGTAGATATATAAGGAGCCTGGCTTACTATAAGAGTCTCTGATGTAGATATATAAGGAGCCCGGCTTTCTATAAGAGTCTCTGATGTAGATATATAAGGAGCCCGGCTTACTATAAGATGCTCTGATGTAGATATAAGGAGCCCGGCTTTCTATAAGATTCCCTGATGTAGATATATAAGGAGCCCGGCTTTCTATAAGATTCCCTGATGTAGATATATAAGGAGCCCGGCTTTCTATAAGAGTCTCTGATGTAGATATATAAGGAGCCCGGCTTACTATAAGATGCTCTGATGTAGATATAAGGAGCCCGGCTTTCTATAAGATTCCCTGATGTAGATATATAAGGAGCCCGGCTTATTATAAGAGTCTCTGATGTAGATATATAAGGAGCCCGGCTTTCTATAAGATTCCCTGATGTAGATGCTGGTTATAAGCCCATGTGTATCTGTGTGAATGACACCAGCAGCTGACTAGTGACATCCCTCCCACATGTTTCTCAGCAGCAGGTGTGACCTTTAACCGTCGTCCCGGAAGTACCTCCCTCTGACGCCGCGATATCCCGGAAGCAGTTTGCTCTGGGCGTTCTTTCTTCAGCCATCTTGGAACTGAACTCCTCACACAGTAAGTGTCTCTTGCATCCAGTGCCATCCTTAAAGTTCTCTAAGTAAATTCAAGTCTAGAAAGTGTCCAGGGCGAGCGGAGGGTGTAGTGTATGGGGTGCTGGGTGTATGGCGGTACTCGGGGCCCGGGCTGGCTGTAGAAGTGCCTGGGAGCTGCCGGTACCGGGGGAGTAACATGGAGAGCGAGGTGTGGAGCCGGCCTGTGCTTAGTGCAGGGGCGGAAGCCTGAGGAGAGCGGGGCCGGGACGTGTTGTGTCCGGAGCTCCTGGCATAGCACGGGCTGTGTGTCCCGGCCTGAGTCCTGCCCGGCCCCGGGCCTGCTGTAATGTAGTATACGGAGCTGTGTAGGAGCCTGTCCTCAGCCATATAAGGCAGCGCTCTGCTCATCACTCGTGTATCTTATACTTACACAAAACTGAAGCATTTCCCCCAATACAGAGCGTTGCTTTTTCCCCTAGCAGTGAGCGGAGCTCTGGTCACATATAGGCTGCTCAGGGACCTCATTCCTAGGGATCGCTGGGGTCAGACCCCTGGGGCCTGTTCACTGGAAGTAAAGGATTTCTGAATTTTATAATCAGTCCAATAACTGATAAGTTGTGAACCCAACTAATGTAACCCCTGTCATTCAGGTGTCCTGCACTATGGACAAAGCTGCAGGAGCTTTTACCATTGATGTGAATGACCCTTGTAGAAAAGTCATTAAAGTGGTTTTTACCAACTATGTACACTATCCTCTATACATGGTATAAGGGATAACAAGCTGACCGGCGAGGGTCCTACTGCTGGTCGGTAGTAGGACCTTCCAAGACCCTTCCCATGATCTCTAGTAATTTACAACCCTCCATTACGTCCTGCCATTCCATTCACAAGTATATCCAACCTGCTGCTCCACCAATTCGTGACAGCGGGCTCCCACTTTGACTGGATCACTGGTGGTCCTATTCTTTTGATCGGAGGGAGTTCCAGTAGTTGTACCCCCAATAATCAGCCTGTTATTCTTTGTCTTGTTGATGGTTTAAACTTGAAAGCTTATTACTGTCCTCAAGTGGAGCAGCGTGTTATGTTTTTTTTTGTCCATAAAAGTGTTAGTCCCCATTAATGTCCTATGATGAGACTTGATGTGGTTCTACTAAATTATTTGATTCTCACATGGTTTTGGGTTGACATGAAATCCATTGAGGGTAACTATTGGTATGTATCTAGACTGATTGTCTTGAGTCCAGACCCAGTGCAAGCAGCTGTTTTGTAGGACTGGTGAGGAAGGGGAAGTCCTTATGAGACTTTATCCTGAGTGAGGTGGATTGTTTGTCTATATCTAGTATTTTGTTTCTAACAACTAGCACCACGTGGAGCTGTCACTTCATGGTATGCTAGTAGAGCTCATCATTTTGTTGTCTTCTTCTTAGAAATGCCTGGTGAAGCCACAGAAGCTGTCCCTGTTTCGGAGCAAGATCTCCACCAGCCTCAAGTTGAGACTGGTAAGTACATAATTGCCTCACTGCATCGGTCGGCTACTCCCACATTCAGATCGCTTCCTCAGTGTTTATGTGGAGGCGGACGCTGATGATGGAGTAGAACCTGCATGTAATCCTGAGTAAGCACTGTAGGTGTGATGGGAGTGCTGTACTCACACTAATAATGCTTGCTTTTTACCGGTCTAGTTACACAGCACTGTGGCCCGGACACACTTGATGTGTTTGGGGTAGACTCCTGTATATATATGCACTGTACTAATTGTGTGTGTGTGTGGAACATGTAACAATATTTTATAGATTTCATGTAATCTGTAAACACTAAGGATTCTGTTTGATGGTAGACAGTAGTAGTTGCATTTTCCTGTGTTGTCGGCTATTGTCTCTATTTGTTAGAATTTGGAAATAATTGAACTGAACGTTTGTCGGAGCAGTGGTCATGCTCTTAAGCTCAGTGTGTGTGACAATGACCTTGCTTTCACGTTTGTCTTACCCAGCTTCAAACTTGTTTTAGTTCTTATTTCTAATGGCACTGACTTGTGTGTTTTTGTAAGCATGGTTTGTTGGGAATAGACTCCTTGTTTATTCACTTGCTGCTGATTACAGTAACTTCTCCAACTGTGGCAGAGGCTGCTGCGCCTACAGGAGTGGCTGCAGCAGCTCAGGAGAAGAGGCCAGCCTCTAAGAAGCCCGGGGTGGCTAGTAAGGCTTCTCAGCCGGCACCAGTTGCTGCAGCCCCAGAGCCTTCAGGTAGGTATTCATAGATCATTAAATGGCTGTGCATTAATATCCACTGGTGTAACACATACTTAATGTAGGGGAGAGAGAATTCCTTTCTCTGCATTTGTCTTCAAAAAGTTGCACAGTAGGGCAGGTTCTGGGCTCTCTAGTGAGTTTTTGCATTACACCATTCTTTCCAGTTTTGAAAATTTGAGGGGCAATAGGCAAGATCAGCCAATTCAGCCAGATTTTTCAAGGAAGACCTTTTAAAAAGTCAAAAATTGTCTCAATTTGGCACCATAAATGGGATTCATTAAAAGGTTGAATAACATCCCAGGACAGTAGTAGTCAATTCGGTCTTCTGGAAAACTAAAATTAAAAAATAACAAGATAACACGCCTGCCTGCATGTGTCTGGATCCCATTCGGGTCATTATATTTAACACATCCATCACTGCAGAACAGAGTTATCTTATGTTGACAGTATAAAATGTACATGTCCTTCTTTGTCACTTTAGTCTTTTCCAGAAGCTAATATTTTTGTTTAAAAAAAAAAAGGGGGGGGAATCTGCTCCACCCTTGTGCTAATCTCCATTGTGAGAAAGTGCTGAGCAAGTAAATCAGTCGAGGCATTTTCTTCAGTATACGGTCTGCTGATCTTTTGTCGTTGGCTTTACACGGCAGTTGAATTATGCGACTGCATGCTTTGTCATTGGCATTATTTACTTCTGCTATTCTAAAATCTTAGATCCCTAACAAATTCTCTAGTGGTTCTCCGCCTTTCGTTTTACCTCCCGCACCCTCTGACAGAGTTGTAATCCTAAGACATTGATATGTACCCCATACATTTTTAGGGTTGGCACATAAAGTAGCTTACGTTCAGCTGTGGTAATAAGCTACTTTATATATATATTAAGCTATTTTAATATGAGTATATTGACCATTTTTGGAATCGTTGAAGTAGGTGTCTTTATTACTTTCTTGATAGTTTTATATTATCCCTTGTCAATTGATTCAGTTGCAGATGGCACCTCCCCTCCCTCTGGGGCTCCCACACCCACTGATATACCAGGTATGCCTCTAGTGTTGCCGTTTTATTTACTAATCTTTACAGGCACACTAACTATGGCAGATGTAGTTTAATATTGATGCTGAGTAGTGGCCAATATGTAACCAGTACATGTAAACTCTATTTCTAAACCACTGTGTGTGATGTCACAAATATGACTATGTATCACTTTTTTTCTTTACACACATGGAAATTGACACTGAAATATGTTTACTGTGAGGGAATGGGTTAAGATCAGATGAGCTGCCCCAGAGGTGGAAGAAGGGGGAAGGATATAATGTGCTCCATATTTGGCTTGTGCAGAGGAGACCATCTCTTTGCCATCTTTTTATGATAAATACATCTTTTAATACTTTTGCATCTTTCTTGTGTAGTTCCAAAAATAGAACAGTCTGCCCCTGCGCCTCCAGCAGAGCCTGCTGCTAAAGCCAAGGCTCCAGGTATTATTCCTTGCATAAACCTTTGTGTTTTAACAGTTTGCTGTGTCTCCTAATATTTCCCTATGGAGGATGCAGAAAACTTGAGATGTTCTAGACTTCTGTCAGTAGTGATGACGGTTTCTCATCTTTCAACACCCCTAATGGGTAGGATGGGGCTCTGGAATTTGCATGTTGTGTTTTTAGTTCATTTCCCCCAGTTTGTGGATCTGAGGCTTCATCATGTGGTCTACACAATCTTGGGGCTCCCACAGACGGCGGTGGTTGGTCCGTGAGTTAGGCTGCATTCACACTACCGCAAGGGGGACGTATATACGGCCGATATACGTCCCCCATAGACGGCAATGGGCACACGGCGCCCTACGGGAGCGGTACGGTGCAGCACACGTGCGGCCCCGTACTGCTCCGTGCCCCGTGAAAAAATAGGACATGTCCTATTTTTTCAGGGCATACGGCGCCGTGCGCCATATATCCCTATGGAGAGGGGCGGGGGTGAGCAGCGCTCTCCCCCTCCTCCTCTCCCCGCGCGCTGCCGTGTGCCCGCCGTGCTACGGTACGGCGGGCACCGGTCGTGTGAATCCAGCCTTACATGTAGCTGCGCTGAGTCCCTTCTCACAGTCCGACCAGGGCAGTTGGATTGAGCCCTTAATGGTAGTTCCAAATACTGGGAACTGATTCTAATCCTCCATGTGCATTACTTGTATGTAACTTTTATTATCAAGACTTTGTACTTGTGTTGCAATGAGTCCCTTTCCTCTATGTAGCTTAAGGTATTGTGCTTGTCATGTGCAATCCTTTCCGTGTAGTGGTCCCTGGACAGAGGACTCTTGCACTGAGGTTGTTGGTAATAAGTCTACACGTGTATATTTCATTTAGCCTCCAAAAACAAGGTATCATCACCCGAGGTCCCTAAAGCCCCTGCAGCCGATTCTAAATCTCAAGGTACCTGAAAATGGTGTAGAGACAAGATACTTCATGACACGTCTCATAAAGTGGTCCTATAAATGAGCATTTTATTTGTTTTAGCACGAAAGAAAAAGTCTAAGTCTTCTGGTAAAGCTCCTGTTGCTGAAACTAAAGCATCAGGTATCACGGCTGCATGACTTTGCATGTCTTTTCTTACAGGGACCTCAATAAGGTTTGATGCCGTACATCTCTTTCCAAAGGGTCAAGTTCAGAGACTGTACATTGTATATGTTATATGACTAGCATGTCAGTCCAATTGCATGCAGAATTGACTTTTATTTTACCTTTGTAATCGAAGGATGTGTACGATGCTGTTGATTCTGTTCATTATTGACCCCCAAAAAACTGCATGCAGGGGATCATGTAGACTTCTGTTGCTTGCCCCAAGTGCTGTAGATGGTTCAGAGTACCAGGTCCAGCCTTATAGTGGCACTTTTCCATCTGCCCTTCCCTGGTGTTTTACTGATTTGACTTGAGTTGTCTTAGTATCTTGTGCCATTTGGCCACCTTGTCTCTCCATAAGGAGGCGGCTCTGTTGCCTGTGGCCTATTCCAGTTGCCTTCATGCGACTGGAGTATTCTATGATCATTTTTGCATGGTCTCCAGCATGTTCTCATGTGTACAGGGTTATTCTATGTGACTATTCTTTGATGTCCCTGATTGCCTCATTGTCATCTTCTGCATCCTCTAAATGTACTTGTGTGTTTAGCCCCTAAATTAGAGACTCCTCCCGAGGTCCCTGCAAAGTCCGTCATAGAAACTAAAGCATCAGGTACTTTTTGGATGTCCATGTGTTTTGTACAAGGTCTATAGATCTATTGTCCTGTGTGTCCGGACACTGAATTCCTCCGTTGTACCTATGTAACATCCTTATGTATGTTTAGCTCCTAAAATAGAGACCCCAGCTGTTGTGGTCCCTGCAGAGACTGCTGTTGAATCCAAATCTCCAGGTACTTGATAGCGATCTTAATGTTTCCAAATGTGTGACACATTTTGTTGCATGCCAGTGGTTCCACAGATCATCCAATAAGGGGTTTCTACTTTCACCTTAGCTCCAGAAACCAAAGTGGAAATTCCTGCAGCACCTGAGGTGGATTCCCAAGCTGCAGGTAGTGAATGTAGTTTGGTGGAGTAACATGCACCATTCAGTGTCCTGTAACTTTTTGTATCCTATTTTTCTCACGACTGCATGAAAGTCACATAACGTCATTATATAGATGTTTGCTGTGCTCACCTGTTACAACTTATTAACCCTTATGTTACGTCAGTCACTCTACTTGTGGCTTTGGTTAGTTTTACCTGTATACAAACTCAAGATTTTCCTGTCCAGTTCCAAAAGCAGAGCAGCCTGCCACTGTGGTGCCAGTAGAGCTACCCACTAAAGCCAAGGCTCCAGGTATTAATAGCTTCACCACTCACAGTCACTGTACTTGGTTGTAACATTTTATAGCATTACATCCGGATACTCATGAATCTTTCTTCTTTAGTTCCAAAAACAGAGCAGCCTTCCCCTGCAGCTCCAGTAGAGCCTCCCACTAGTACTAAGGCTCCAGGTATTAGCACTTGACTTTACCCAATTCTTTTTGGACCAGTTTGCAGTGCCAACAAACTAACTACTATTAGCTGTGCAACACAAATCCTAAAATTAGTTTAATAAAAATGTAACACAAGTGTCTATGACCTGAGGGCTCGTCAGCTCTTGTGTATTTGAGTGACGGTGTCTGTTTCGCCTTAGCTCCAGAAAGCAAAGCTGCTCCGGAAAGTCCTGCATTGCCTGTTGTGGACTCCAAGGCTCCAGGTACTGTGTGCAACGTCTTGGATCTTTACTCCATGACTTGTGCGTGAAAGTCACACAACTCAGCCCAATCCTATGAACACTGAATAGTCTGAAACAGTTTATCACTGCTTGCCACTAACATTGTAGAGCCGTTCACCCTTTTCCCCAGCAGTCACAGCAGCATTTTATTCTTGTTGGTTTAGCTTCAAAGACGCAGCTCCCCAAGGCCGATGCCCCCTCAGTGCCTGTGGCCACCTGTAAAGAGCCAGGTATTGGTGTTGTGCATGCTAGAACTACCAGCAATAGATGTGTGGAAGCCTCTACTGAGCAGCTGAACATCTGTTTTATTTTATACTCTTCTTCTTGTTTAGCTCCAAAAACAGAGCAGCCTTCCCCTGTGGCTCCAGTAGAGCCTCCTGCTAAAGCCACAGAACCAGGTATTAATGCACTAAACATTTTATTAAAATCCAGGTAAAAATTCGGGGCTCCGCTGATCAGTGATTCACAAATCAAAGGGTATACATTGACAGAATTAGACATAATACAGTTATCAGTGCAAACGAGAAGCCCCAGCTCATGAGAGCATACAATTGATTCTAACCTACCTATGTTTTAAATTAAATTTCCCTGCCATAGGGGAATATTGTACTTGATGTTGCATTAAAAAGTCACCATAATGACCTATCCAAAAGACCTGCGCTCTACTGCAGAGCTCAAACTGCCTCCTGCTAGTACTAAGGCTCCTCTAAAGATGCGCACACACATAGGCCTTGGTTTAACTAGGATGTCACCACTGGCGGTCGCTGTACTTGCTTGTGACATTTTGTAGTTCTGCACTCCTGATTCACCTGAACCTTTTTTTGTTTAGTTCCAAAAACAGAGCAGCCTGCCCCTGTTACTCCAGTAGAGCCTCCTGCCAAGGCTCCAGGTATTATCGCTTGCCTTAACCAGAATTGTTTTTGAATCGGTTTGCAGTGCCGACTAACATTTATTTCTATTTACAAAACGAATCCTATAATAGTAGTCAGAAAACTTGCATATAAGCCTAATTTATATAATAAAGAAAAGATGATTTTACAATGAATAATGTATGAATTGACTAGATAAAGGCTGGGATGGGATCCTTGTGAGCTGCTCCAACAGAAAGTGGTGACAGAAATAGTTAGAGAACTGATGACAGGTGTCCTTTAACCTATAATTTCTAGAAAGTTTCCATGGCCTGGGGGTGAAATTGGCTTTTATTTCGCATTGTGAGGGTTTCTTATTTCTACCTTGGCTCCAGAAAACAAAGCTGTTCCTGAAAGTCCTGCATTGCCTGTTGTGGACGCCAAGGCTCCAGGTACTTAGTGCAGTGTGGGTGAGCAGCATGCACTGTCCTAAGGACACCCTAAGAAGTCTTCATCTTTGCCCCATCACTTGTGCATGCAAGTCTCACAACTCCATGGCCACTGCTTCACATGTAACTGTTATTTATCATGGCTTCACGCCTTGACATCCACCCCACTTATCCAGCAGTCGCTGTAGCATTTTGTTCTTGTTGGTTTGGCTTCAGACACTGCCCACCCTCCAGCAGCTTTGAAGAGGTGGTCGCTCTACTTGTTTGACCCTATATTGTTTTACACTCAGTTCTTTTGACTTTTTGTTTAGTTCCAAAAGCAGAACCTCCTTCCCCTGTGGCTCCAGTGCAGGCTCCAGGTAGTACAGCATGCGTACAATAGACTTCTTCTAAACTTCTTTTTTGCAGTGCTGATTTAACATTTCCAGTTTATTAAAGTAAAACCAATTTTGTATAAGCTGTGCTGATCCTGAACCTTAGTGACCTATCAGGGAAACCTGGCACACTTCTGTATCATGAAATTTTTTTTTTTGTTGTACAAGCTAAAAACTGCTATAATGTGCTAACACACCAACAGGGAATACCCCAGCAATGGTACTTATGCATCTTTCATGTTTTGTTCCAAAAACAGAGCAGCCTGCCCCCATGGCTCCAGTAGAGCCTCCTGCCAAGTCTCCAGGTATAAACACCTAAACCACAGGAGTGTGACTAATGATAAATGTCTGATTCATTTTAGCTAGTTAAACTAAATGGAAAGGGAACGGGGAGCTGAGTCTCGGTAGATAGATCTTCACCCACCAGTTTTGGGGAGGCTGAAATTCCCAGATTCTGGCCAAAAAAATAACTTTTTTTTTGTTTGTTTGCTGGAGTCTGATATGATACAACCTTTAATCTTTTCTGTTCAGTTCCAAAAGCAGAGCAGCCTGCCCCCGTGGCTCCGGTGGAGCCTCCTGCTAAGGTTTCAGGTATTATCGCTTGCATAAACCCAAATTATTTTTAGAACTGTTTGCTGTGCCAACTAACATTTATTTCAAGTTTATGGTAAAGTTGATTTTCTAAAGCAACACATTCAGAATTTAGCATTGTGCCATTCATCTGCTCTTCTTGGACACAGGAACAAATTTGAGTGGCCACGATTTGTTGTATGCTTGTACCCCCAGGAGGAATTGTTCACCATATGTATGAATGATATGTGACCCTAGCCTAAACCACTTGCTACTAATACTGCACATCCTTTATATCTTAAGTGGAATGTGCATGACTTAATATGACCTTTCTGTCTTGTATTGTGGATAGTACAAAGATTATTTAACTAAAATGTAGAAGTATAAATCAGGAATGGGAGCTATAACCTGTAGAAAGTATTCCATACCCTGGGATTTCGGGTTTTGTTACTGAGGATATTCATCTTCTCCTTAGCTCCTGAAAGTCCTGCTGTGCCTGTTGTGGACTCCAAAACTCCAGGTATTGTGTTCTCTGGAGGTGCTGGGAGGGTTCTACACGCACCCATTCAGTGTAACATTCGGTCCTAAGAGATGGTCTTCACCTTACCCCATAAGGTCTATGTTTTGGTATGAACACCATCTATGTAATAGTTGCTTATCACAGCTTCTCTCGTTTGTTGTGTAGCAGTGTTGTGACGTTCACCCTGCTCTTTCACCCGTTACCACAGCATTGTGTTCTTGTTTGTTTAGCCTTAAAAGGGTTTTCAGTCCCTTTAAGGCTGTGAGAAACTACAAGTACACTGCTGGATCAAGGTGCAATATTTGCCCATTGCTAAATGGTGGCTTAAAACCACAACCGCTCAGCAGCATTAACTCTGGGCCGCACGTCAACCAGTTATACACTCAATTCTCATAGGTCTTTTCTTTTAGTTGCAAAACCAGAGCAGCCTGCCCCTGTGGCTCCAGTAGACCCTCCTGCTAAGGCTCCAGGTATTGCAGTGTGCTGAAACTACGATTTGTTTTGGGATGTTTTGCCGTGTGGACTAACAGCCTTTAAATATTGTAATAAATTAGAAATCCAGTATTATAGGTGGATGTTTCCTTTCTAGAAGTGTTCTTGTCTGGATGAACACTTTTTGTTCATATACATTGAAAAAATATCTAGTACTTGCCTGATGCGCCTGACGGTGCATTTCTGCGCCATAAAATATTCCCCTGTTGAAACATCATTGATAAAATGGTTCTGTAACATGCAGCAACCAACTACATCCCAAAAGATTTTTTTTTACCTTGATGAGGTGGCATGGACATAATTTCTGATTACTTTTTTGCAACTGGATGTGATCCTTCCTTTTTGACTTGTGCATGAAAGCCCCACACCTCGATGTACTCCTATGGACACGGAATTTTTTGCTATAGCAGCTTATCATAGCTTCACACTTTTGTCAACGTGTGGCACCAAAATTTACCCCACTTTCTCATCAGTCACAGCAACATTTTATGTTTTAGCTCCAAAGACTCAGCCCCCCAAACCTGATGCGCCTGCAGTGGCTGTGGACAAAGAATCAGGTATCCAGAAAATTGCTGGATCTTAGAGCACCAAGTGTTTCCTTTGCTGCTTTTGTAGGTTAAATTTGTGAATCTTTCTTGTTTAGTTCCAAAAACAGAGCAGCCTACCCCTACGCCTCAAGTACAGCCCCCAGCTAAGGCCAAGGCTCCAGGTATTAATGTTTGCCTAAACCAAGGTTCATTTATTTTTTAAGCATGCAAGTCTTAGAATTTCATTTATCTCTATGACTGAACTAGTTAGTCTGTTCTACTCAAATACTGCCCCAAATTGTAGATGTTCACCTCCTCATCACTTTAGGATAACATTAAATATCCCTGTCCAGGTTGTGTCCCAGGTGTATTGTCATGCATGTTATTCTCCAGTATAGTCTGCTGATATTCTTCTGCCCCATACAATAAAAATAGTAGCAACATCCAATACACCTTCATAAGCACAGCCCAGCTACATGGGCAGGATGGCATCTGCGCAATCAAAGAGGGTGTTTTATCCTTTCACTTACTAAAGATCTGTATCTTTGTATTGGCTTCAGCAAAAAAGACTAAAGTACCTGTGGCACCTCTGGGAGATCCCAAAGTTCCAGGTATTGCATGCAGTATGAGGGAATTGCATGCATTGTTTCCACTTGGAGGGGGGGGGGGTACTTGGGATTCCAACTTTTTTTTTTTTTTTTTTTTTTTGTATTGATGAAAAAGAAACACACTTGGTCCTAAAAAAAAAAAAAAAAAAGTATCCACAAGAACACATGCATTCATTGCACCTATAAACTGTTCACATTTGAAAATAGTCTTGTGCTGTACTGCTTACTAAATCACCATGGTTACAGACTACAAACATTCTGTAGTCAAGTCCTGCAGCAATTTGCATCTGTATCCCCACTTTCTACTAACGTTGATTTATATGGAGACCGAAACCTAGACATGTGAGTGGTAACATTTGTTTATACTTTGGGGTTTGATAATTTATCTTTGCTTTAGCTCCAGAAAACAAAACTGCTCCTGAAAGTCCCGCAGTGGACTCCAAAGCTCCAGGTACTGAGTGTGTGGAAATAACATGTGCTCCAAGGTTTAGTGTTGTGTCCTTTGTTCTCCTCAGACTTTCCCCTGGTATTAATGCATAGAACATAATAGTAATAACCAGAGAAATTAATAGTCAGAACTTTGCTTCCATAGTTTTATTTACATTTTTAAGATTGAATGTTTCACCAGAAAAATTGCAGGGTAGGGAGGACTTGATTAAAACTGTTCACTGTGTACCAGACCTGCAAACCTATGGCAGAAGATTACACTAGAATGATTGCCAGCTCCTAGGTTGTTAAACGGATAATGTTGCCTTGCCGTGTTTTCATATAGCCGTGTTTTCATATAACGTCTCCTTTCCCATTTCTCCCCTCCCTGTGGATATGAACCTTATTCTAAAGCTTGCCTTTCCAATTCACTTGTTTTAAAAGCTGATGCAGTAGATGATAGTGCTATAGGCCATCCTGGTGTGGAAATCCCCTCTGCAATGCTTGCTTCTAATATGAACTATATGGTGCCGATTGAGTTGTGTGATGCAGATGTAGTGGATGCTCCCCTTTTTGCTATGTCTGAAGGAAAATCTGCTCAGGTTTTGAGGTCCCATGGCTTAGTTGTTGCAAATGATTGGGCACCTCAAGAAACTGTATTAGAGGCCTCTGAGGCGGCGCAGGCCCCGGCTGCCCCCTCTGAGGCGGCGCAGGCCCCGGCTGCCCCCTCTGAGGCGGCGCAGGCCCCGGCTGCCCCCTCTGAGGCGGCGCAGGCCCCGGCTGCCCCCTCTGAGGCGGCGCAGGCCCCGGCTGCCCCCTCTGAGGCGGCGCAGGCCCCGGCTGCCCCCTCTGAGGCGGCGCAGGCCCCGGCTGCCCCCTCTGAGGCGGCGCAGGCCCCGGCTGCCCCCTCTGAGGCGGCGCAGGCCCCGGCTGCCCCCTCTGAGGCGGCGCAGGCCCCGGCTGCCCCCTCTGAGGCGGCGCAGGCCCCGGCTGCCCCCTCTGAGGCGGCGCAGGCCCCGGCTGCCCCCTCTGAGGCGGCGCAGGCCCCGGCTGCCCCCTCTGAGGCGGCGCAGGCCCCGGCTGCCCCCTCTGAGGCGGCGCAGGCCCCGGCTGCCCCCTCTGAGGCGGCGCAGGCCCCGGCTGCCCCCTCTGAGGCGGCGCAGGCCCCGGCTGCCCCCTCTGAGGCGGCGCAGGCCCCGGCTGCCCCCTCTGAGGCGGCGCAGGCCCCGGCTGCCCCCTCTGAGGCGGCGCAGGCCCCGGCTGCCCCCTCTGAGGCGGCGCAGGCCCCGGCTGCCCCCTCTGAGGCGGCGCAGGCCCCGGCTGCCCCCTCTGAGGCGGCGCAGGCCCCGGCTGCCCCCTCTGAGGCGGCGCAGGCCCCGGCTGCCCCCTCTGAGGCGGCGCAGGCCCCGGCTGCCCCCTCTGAGGCGGCGCAGGCCCCGGCTGCCCCCTCTGAGGCGGCGCAGGCCCCGGCTGCCCCCTCTGAGGCGGCGCAGGCCCCGGCTGCCCCCTCTGAGGCGGCGCAGGCCCCGGCTGCCCCCTCTGAGGCGGCGCAGGCCCCGGCTGCCCCCTCTGAGGCGGCGCAGGCCCCGGCTGCCCCCTCTGAGGCGGCGCAGGCCCCGGCTGCCCCCTCTGAGGCGGCGCAGGCCCCGGCTGCCCCCTCTGAGGCGGCGCAGGCCCCGGCTGCCCCCTCTGAGGCGGCGCAGGCCCCGGCTGCCCCCTCTGAGGCGGCGCAGGCCCCGGCTGCCCCCTCTGAGGCGGCGCAGGCCCCGGCTGCCCCCTCTGAGGCGGCGCAGGCCCCGGCTGCCCCCTCTGAGGCGGCGCAGGCCCCGGCTGCCCCCTCTGAGGCGGCGCAGGCCCCGGCTGCCCCCTCTGAGGCGGCGCAGGCCCCGGCTGCCCTGCAAAAACAGTCACTGACTGAAAATAGTGGCGTTTATGGAGTTACTACTGCAGTGGACAATGCTGCATTCATCCAAGTGTGTGCAGAAGCTCCCACTCCTGGAGTGCTGTCAGATGTAGTGCCCTATGAAGCTCCCACTGTCCAGAAGCAGGCATCCATGACTGAGGACGCCTCCACAGTGATGGGAGAGACCCTGCCAGATGTTCCTCATGAGACCCTGATTGTAGAGGATGAGGCCCAACTTACTGTGCCTTTAGAGACCCCCACATTGGTAAACAAGGCGCCTGATGTGCCTGTGGAGGCTGATGCCCCACCTGCTTTGCTTGAGGAGGCCTCCATGTCTGAGGCAGACACAATGTATAGTTGTGTAAGATCCACCACCATGGTCGATGCTTGTGAAACATTGGATATTAAAAATCCACCTATTGAATCTTATCAGAATGATCAGGAATCGTCTGATGATTTGGATAAGGATACAAATGCAGTAAATGAAGTAACATTGCCTGAGAGCCATGACCATGATACAAAGCGAAGCCGGGCTGAGCCTGTATGTGAAAGTGGTCTGTCCTATCATGTTGGCTTTCTGTCGGCTGACGCCGGCTCTCTTCATTCTTCTGAGGATGAGTCGGCTGAGCCAGACTCCCTTATGACTTGTGCCACTTCCCTGCTTATGGCTGCTTCTGCCACCCCTGATAACAGTGACTTGCCCCTTTCTACCGACCTGTCTACCTCTGCTGCCCCTAATCTTGGTTCTTCTTCCATTCTTTTAGTTGAGAAAGTGTCTCAGGTTTCTGCTCCAGAGCTAGCTATCTCAAGTCCTGCAAAAGAGCTAACCCCTCCTCCTGCTTTGCCTCTCGTGGACTCTGTACCTTTTGCTTCTGTTTCTCTACCTGTCTCCAAAACGCCTGCCAAACCTATTGCACCCGCTCCCGTTGCTGTTGAAGAGGAGGAATTGCCACCTCTGATCCCTGCTGAGGTGCCTGCTGATGAAGTGGTCTATCAGCCGGTCATGGTGGACCTGGCTCCTCCCAAACCACCTGTAGCTGTTCCCGTGAAGGAGCCGGTTCTGAAGAACGATGAGGGTACCTTTGGCGTTTATATTGCATGGTGTTGAAGATAGATGTTGACCTACAATTAATACAACTAACCTTAGATGTATACAGTGACTGGTGTGATATTTGTGTAGAGAGACCTGGGTAGTTTTCTTTCCACGTAGTCCAACTGCTATGTAGCTGCAGTGACTTGCATATAGTCCAATATGCGGGAACATCCAGCTACTGCTCTCTATAAGCGTCATCCTCTTCCATCTCCTGGAAGGAAAACTACTTGAGTTGTTAACCATATAGATGCTTAACTCTATTAAAACCTAGGTGTAACCTATTTGGGATCATATGCCTCATCCTCCGGTTTTATGCAATACAGGCAGTCCCTGGGTTACATACAAGATAGGGTCTGTAGGTTTGTTCTTAAGTTGAATTTGTATGTAAGTCGGAACTGTATATTTTCATTGTAACCCCAGACAGAACTTTTTTGGTCTCTGTGACAATTGGATTTTGAAAATGTTGGGTTGTCATAAGAACCAGGAGTAACACTAAAGCTTCATTACAGACACCTCTGATAACTGTTACAGCTGTTTATTGTAGCCTAGGACTAAAGTACAATAAATTACCAACATCCAGAGGTCCGTTTGTAACTAGGGGTCGTATGCAAGTCAAGTGTTAAGTAGGGGACCGCCTGTACTCACTTGTGCCCTGTTTCCCGGGCCAAAAACTCTTTCTGGCAAGGAACTCTACATCATTGCGACCTATAATGTGAGGGGTCTGCTGCTTCTCTAAAGGGCAGCACCAAGACTGTAATCATTTTAACACTAAAGCAGCAGCAGCCCCTTGCATCATGGATCGCTATGATGTCAAGAGTCCCGGGAAACTTTCACGGACCCAAAACAGCTTTTTGTCAACGTTCATTTACTACATTAAGGGAGGTTCTTGTTAGACTAATTTTGCCATTGGAAGTAGACTATGCACATTTTCTTCTACATCTGGTAAATATAGATGTATGATGACAATTGTTTACATAAATAGGAATGATGCGGGTTGCACGACAGTGTGTGGTCTGTCACTAGAGAAACCTAGTAGCTGTAGACGCAGAACAGACAGGTATATTGCAAGGTTTGTGCAGATCTTAAAAGGATGTTCTGGTTTATTAGAAGTTATTCCTGATGCACTGGATGCAATCATCGGTGGCTTTCACTGCTGGGCCCCTGTTTGGTAATGAGAACCAGGTCCCTTGTACCATTTAATATAAGGAGTGGCTGCATGTTCATTCTTTAGGTGAGTAAAGAGATTGGAGAGTAGTCCAAAAGTAGGGTTGTAGCGCACCTGACCATTCTCTCATGGCGCTTGGAGTTGCAGGACTATTTACATACACCGCTGGCTTTATATTAGAGGCCTCCATGGATGGCAGTAGCCTGGTGATGCAATGTAGTTGTGTCAAGATACAAGTCACGTGTTCTAACCGCTGCACATGTCCTTTGTTAGTTTAGTGACATGTTTGCAAAGCTGGATATATATATGTGTGTGTGGATTACTCTAATATTTTCTTGATATCTAGGTTTTCGGCAAAGACCGGGTTTCCGTTCATCGATTCCTGATATTGAAATTAACCTAATTGTGTGTATTTTTGCAGGATCAGGAACAGATTCCGACAGCGATGATTCTCCTCCCGAGCTTGAACAGGACTCCACGCAAACTACACAGCAGGCACAGGTAAGGTTACAGCCCTGGGTGTGACTTTTGCAGTCTCTGATGCAAAAAAAAAACCTACACCCACATATTTACAGAAATAAACTTCTTAATTGTATGTCTCAATAGCTGGCAGCAGCGGCCGAAATAGATGAGGAACCTGTCAGCAAAGCAAAACAGAGCAGGAGTGAAAAGAAAGCAAGAAAGGTATAGTATTTTAGTTTCAGCAAATTTACACCACGTTTTAAAGCAAAACTACCATCAATATCAAGCAAGGAAAACCAGGGACACTTTAATAATCGACTTGTGTTACAGAAACCCTTTGTGCTGCCCTTTATACTGCAGCAGCACAGCTCAGTCTGACCAACCCCTCGGTAACATAATTTTAAAACATTTAAAAAAATGTTAATGTTAGATTACCAAAGTTTCTTTTTTAGTATTTGTTCCACACTTTTTTAGGAGAGCGTAACAGAAAGCTCAAACACAAGTGTGAATGAGAGGACTTAGACCTGCAATACCATTTACAACCACTACACACAAACTAGAATTGTATTGTATTTACATGAATAAAAAAAACATTTGAATTTTTTTATTTCTATAACCAGGCTATGTCAAAGTTGGGGCTTCGCCAGGTCACTGGAGTTACAAGAGTCACTATTCGAAAGTCTAAGAACATTTTGTTTGTCATAACCAAGCCAGACGTATACAAGAGCCCAGCATCCGACACATACATTGTCTTTGGAGAAGCCAAGGTATATTCTAGATGCCCTTCGTTACCCAGCATGTATTTTTCATTCGACTAAGTTGCTGATTGTGTGTAACTTTTCTGTTGTGAACATTATAGATTGAAGATCTTTCACAACAAGCCCAGCTGGCTGCTGCCGAAAAATTCAAGGTACAAGGAGAAGCAGTGTCAAATATACAGGAAAACACACAGACTCCCACAGTACAGGAGGAAAGCGAAGAGGAAGAGGTAAGATCAGTGATTTTTTTTTTTTTTTTGTGTTTTTTAATTCTGTGTTAAAATATCAAGGTTCAACAGGCAAAATGCGTAAAATACTACAACTACAGGCAGCGTTCCCATGTATGAGTAGGGGATAGAGAAATACCAGACTTAAAATTACCCCCGCCAGAACCTGTATATACTACCATTACGGCTAGTTGGTGTAATGCTCACCTCTCCTATCTCCATATGGGCTCCCCCTCTTATTGTGATGACTATTTGCTGACCTCGCTGTGACCGCACACAATAGACCTCTATGATCGGGTGTTCATAGCCTGATGCCCAGTGCATGTGACCATAGTTTTCATATATGCATGATTCCCAGATTGTGCTTCTTGACCTTTGAAGTGAATGGACCACAATTATTAAAAGGTTTGCACCAGTTTTCTGTCTGACTCTGCACTAGAAAGCTGCTTGCACATTAATTTATAAAGTTTGTGCACCAGTTTTGTGTCGCGGCTGCACTGTGTGCAACAAGACAGAAAAATGTGAGCACCAAAAGAGGTGTTACTGCTTAGTCTGACCGTGCACAATTCTGTCCAATATGTGCTACAATTGTCTGAATCATTAACTAAGTGCACCAACCAAAAAATAGTGCACCTTGTCAAAGCAGATGCGTAAAGAACATACAACACAATTCATAAATAGTTTGCATTGGTTTTGATAAATTTGGGCCTATGTGTCTGGAAAATCACAAAAGTGCACACATGCTGATTCTTGGAAAGGATGGAAATCTGCTACATGGGTACGTGTTTAGCCTAAATCTCATGCTTTAAAAATGTGATCCAATTTCCTTCGGATTGGTTGTGAATGTAAGAACAAATGGTTTCCAGCTCCGCTGATCAGCTGTCTGAAGTGGTGCACAATCCATTAATATCACCTCCATTCATCACATGGCTTAGTTGTATCTCTGTCCCTTACATGTGAATAGGGCTTTGCTGCTTTACTAAGTGGTATTGGTGTTGGACGTGGAAGTTATCAGATCACTCATGACCCTGTGTGGTAAGAGGATATTTAATTTTTTTTTTATTCTTTCAGGTTGATGAGACTGGAGTAGAGGTGAAGGACATAGAACTAGTAATGTCACAAGCCAATGTGTCCAGGGCGAAGGCTGTACGTGCCCTCAAGAACAACAGCAACGACATTGTAAACGCCATCATGGTAAGCCTCTGACTTAAACACAGCTGTGTATATGGATGTTTTATGGTTTGATTTGCTACAATGCAGATTCCCCTACTTGTGTACACTATGTCCTCTGCATTTCTTTCATGTAATATTGTTTTCTCTCTCCCTGTGTAGGAGTTGACGATGTGAGCGTCCTTCCGACTGAACTCGTTTGGTCTTGCTCTTGGGTCGGTGCAGCTGATAATGAGATTTATACTATTTCTATTGATTTAATAAAGTTGTGGCTTATTGTTGGTGACTTACTACGTCATATGTGTGTTTCTACTTCTATTAAATTAATGTGCACGTGCTAAATATCTGACCGCTTAAACATAAAATTTCAACATTCTAAAAAGATCCCCTAGAAAATGGTTTTAAATATTGGTTTATAAATCAATCACTTTTTAGAATGACTGTAGATGTGGGAAATCGTGCAAATAAGTTTTCCAGGATTGAAAACTACCTTGTAAGGCAACTCCTTCGACATCAAGCATGACCTTCAGGAAGCCTCGTGGAATAATGCAGGATTAAAACCAAACCAGTATATATATTCCAGAAGGACCCTGTTTGGGTCTCTTCAGTACAGCTGAGTGAGAGGCTTGTGACTGGGGTCGGGAAGTAAGAATTCTCTTTACGGAGACTGCCAATTAGGCAGCGCCTCATGTCCCAAGGCTTCTTGACGGTTCTCATTCTTCATGTCATGGTTTTCCTTATCCCATCTAGGAAACCGTATTTGCATGTTTTCCCAGAATACCATACTGGAGCTGCTGTATAAAGGAATTATTATTATTCCATGGCTATAAGCCTCCACACACCTACAAGGCTGCCTTATTTGGTAGATGTGGCACATATATGTTATCAAAAAGACACCTGTGATCAGAAGTCAGGATTGCAAAGGTGAAATCTATGCATCTTCCTCCTATAATAAAGAAGTTTCCAACCTGTTGTTGAAGTACAACACTACACAAGCTTTATGGAAAGCTCAAGCATCCCAGGATTAAGCAGTTTTCCAACAGTGTGGAGATCATTTACCTGTCTGAAGACCTAGTAGTTCCTTGAGTAGGTTGAAGCAGGTTTTAACTGCAGAACAGAGTTATTACCTATTCTGTGTAACTGTACACACGTAGAAGGGTGTCATGCACAAAATGTTAATCATTATCACATGCACCTAACCTAATAAAATATCACATGATCAATATTATCAAAAAGATCGCGGCGTGGCCTGATGCCGGACTGAGAGGACGTGCGCCGCGGAGCTCCCGGGACCCGACACTCCATCTCCCTTCCAAGGCAGCCATCCCTCACCTGTGCCCGTTCCCTTCTGCTCCGTGGTGCCCCAGACACCTGCCGCTGTCCACCGGTACCGATTTGGAAGCGGCCGCGGACTCCGCGCCGCTCCCCCACACTTACCTGCAGCCGGCCATGTGACCCGCGCGGCGGCCCGATCCTAGCCGCCCGGTGCCGCGGCAGGTACACAGCGTTGTACCGATTGCCGGTGAAATCCTCCTCTTTCCTGCAGCCTGAGACGCCGCTCCCACCACCGGAGGTACCGCGGCAGTGATCCAGCCAGCCCTGCATCCTGCTGGAGGCGCCATCTTGTGGGACTCCCCTGCGCTGCCTGAGGCCTAGGCGCGCAGGGTTAACCCTGACACTGCCGGACTGAGCCAGGACCAAGGTAGGGAAGTAATTCCCCTGCTGCTGCCCACCTCAGCCCTGGGGACCCCAAGTTGTGCAGCCCAGCACTGAGTCCTCCATACTCCCAGTGATCCCCTACTCCTGGGTTCTGTTTTATATTAACCCTTGCAGTGCCGCTGCAATACTCCACGTGGGTTTGGACTGTATCTCTGCTAACTACTGGACGCTAGGCTCCTTGATTGTTTATCACTGGCCCCCCCTGCCCAGACGCCATGGGTAATCGGAGGAAGACAACTAAAATGCTCAAAGCAGCGTCCGGGGCGTCTGCGCCTCCATCGGATGATGAATCCGTCCATGAAGATCCTCCATTGCAGTCCCTGGAACCCCTGAATGCGCAGGAATGCTCCACTTCCCAAGCCGTTCTTGCACAGATACAGTCAAACGCTGCCAAAAAGTTGGGGAGATTCTCCCGCACACAGCCCTACTCTACTCAGGGGTCCCCAAACTCCTCTCCCTCCCTCTTTGAAGGCTCCCAGAGCCCGCCGCAGCTTGTAAGCTATGAAGAGGGTGCTGATCCGTCTGACGCGGCCACGGAGTTGGATCGGAAATTTGCAGAGGTGCTGGCGGCCATTAACGGGTGCCAATCCAAACTGGTCACCAAGGTGGATGAGCTGCGACAGGACTTTGTTCTTTTAAGACACGATGTCCACAAAGCTAAAGAGAGAATTACAGAAACTGAACGCAGAATATCTGAGGTGGAAGATGTCCAGAGGCCTATGCCGACACAGATCAGAGAGCTTCAGCGCCAAATGTCTGCAGCCATCGACAGAGCTGATGACCTCGAAAACCGCCTGCGACGGAACAACGTCAGAGTGGTTGGCCTCCCCGAAAAAGTGGAAGGGTCTGACCCTGTATCCTTTTTTGAAAATTGGCTCAAAAATATGCTTCCTGCAGATACCTTCTTCCCGTTCTTCACAGTGGAAAGGGCCCATCGTGTGCCATCCCGCCCTGGCCCTCCAGGGGGCAATCCAAGACCCTTCTTGGCCCGACTGCTGCACTTTAGGGACAGGGACTCTATCCTCAGGGCTGTCCGTACCAAGGGAGAAATTCTCTATGCCAACAGCAGAGTGTCCTTCTATCCTGATTTTTCTGCATCGGTCCGGAAACAACGCGCACAATTCACCGAGGTCCGTGCCCGTCTCCGTGACAAGGGGTATAAATACTCCATGATGTACCCTTCCAAGCTCCGAATTGTGGACGGCCAGAAGACTCGATTCTTCACCTGCCCAACCGAAGCACTTCACTGGGCTGATGCAGCCCCTCGGGCTCCTGCTGGGAGGCCTGCACCTCCTGTGTGACTGGATTCATATCCTTTTATCTGATATGCACTGACAGTGCTGGACTTAGTCCTGAATAGTTATCTAGGGGTCCCAAATCACTGTTACAGTTCTCTAATATTTGTTTACACATTACGTGCCTCACAAATGTACCCTGTGACTGATTTGCGTTTTCTTTTTGGTCATCTTGACCAGTGCGCCACATATGGCACTTCCCCCTCTCCCTCCCCCGTTACCACTACCTCCCTACGTCTCCCTCCTTCCCCCCCCCCCCCTCCCCTATCTCCTCTTTGGTTCTCTCTAAATATGGCTGCCTAATAACCTCCTGCTCATCTATTCATTAAGGGTTGAAGGTCCCAGGACAAATGGTGTAGGTTTGTCTTGAGTTAGGGACCACTGTTCTACTATTTGACTGTTAGTGGGTATAGGTATGCAATACTGCTGTTAGGGTGTTAGACAGGGGGTTTGTATTCTTGGGATGGTTAGTACAGTTCTGGTTATTTGTTATGCTCACTGTTGTCTGTCTGTCTATGTCTCTGTGGTATGAAAGGATGAATGCTTGGTTGCTCACGTCTCCTTCCCCACACCCTTTTCCCTTCCGCTAATATGTCTGCACTTAAGGTAATGAGTTGGAATGTGAGGGGACTTAACTCCAAATTCAAGAGGGCTCTGATGTTAGATGTCATTAAGCGTCAGGCCCCCCATATTGTATGTATCCAAGAGACACACCTTACGGGTCAGAAGGTCCTCTCTCTGAAGCGGGCCTGGGTGGCTAGAGGTTATCATTCCTCCTACTCTGTTTACGCCAGGGGAGTATCCATACTCCTATCCAAAGCGCTTCCCATAGAGGTCATACAGGTAGCGCCGAATCACTTTGGCCGTTATATGGTCGTACATTGCGCCTTGTGGGTCTTTACCTTTACTATAGCGTCTATCTATGTCCCCCCTCCCTTTGATCCAGCTGTATTGCACCTAATATCCAGTAAACTGGCTGCTATGCCTCCAAGCCCGTTACTCTGCATTGGTGACTTCAATGCTGTCCCTAATCCCTCCCTGGATCGCACAAGCGGCCTAGACACAGGCTCGGCCCGTCTGAATGAGTGGCTCACTTCTCTAGACCTCGCCGATGTTTGGCGTAGTAAACACCCTCAAGAGAGAGAATATTCATTCTATTCCTCTGTTCATAAGAGCTTCTCTCGGATTGATCTGGCCTTTGTCTCCCCTGATATGTTGCAGCACGTTGATCAGGTATCCTATTGCCCGCGCAGTGCATCAGACTACTCCGCCTTGCTCATCAGTCTCCTTATAGGCCCCCCCAGCGACTCCCGCTTATGGCGCCTGCACCCGGCCTGGCTCCTATCCCCAGCGGTCCAGAGTACTGTTAGGGCAGCGCACAGCGCGTTCTGGGATGTACACTCAACCCATCCTGACCCCCTTCTAGTCTGGGACTCGTACAAGTCTTCGGTGCGGGGAGCATTCATGTTGGGCGTAGCTGGCCATAGGAAGTCTTTAAATGCGCAGGAGGAAAGGCTGACGGCTGTACTGGTGACTGCAGAAAAGGATTATCTAGAGAAACCTACTCCGGGGAATAAAAAGACTTGGGCTCAGGCGCAGAGGAACCATCTAGCTCTAGTGAAGGAGCGCACCAGCAAGCGCCTGCTAGCCAGGGAGGCGTCCATCTTTGAATTCGGAGATAAAAACGGGAAGCTGCTTGCGTATCTATCGCGGGCTGAACGACCCTGTGCTTCCGTTCCCTCTATTATCAATGGTAATGGAGCATTGATCACAGAACCCCGGGCCATTAACATAGTATTTCATGAATTCTATTCTTCTCTTTACAGCTCCAGACTGTCCGCCTCTTCCGTCGAGATCTCCAGATTCCTTGACAGTCTTCCACTTTGGAGGCTCACACAGGCACAGTCATCGGAGCTTGATGCTCCGCTCTCGGCGGAGGAGGTGGAACTGGCCATCCAATCGTTGCCCCCCGGTAAGACACCTGGACTTGATGGGCTGGGTGGTGAGTGGTATAGGGAGAACTGTGAGATTCTGGTCCCCCATCTTCTTAGCCTGTACTCCGATGCGCTTGACAGCGGTTCCCTTCCTGACTCCATGCGAGAGGCCCTTATTGTAGTTCTTCCTAAGCCTGGCAAGGACCCTCTGCTTCCCGACTCATACCGCCCAATTTCCCTCCTAAACTCAGATGTTAAAATACTAGCAAAAATTCTGGCAACAAGGCTTAACAAAGTAATATTATCCTTGGTTCACCCGGACCAGACAGGCTTTATGCCTGGGAGGGGAACTGACATAAACATACAAAGACTACACCTGAACATTGCAGAGGCAGAGAAGTCTTCAGACCCTGGGTTTATATTATCCTTAGACAATTGTAAGGCGTTTGACTCTGTGGAATGGACATATCTGTGGACCCTTTTGCCTAGAATGGGTTTTGGCCCCCGGTTTACAGCATTGGTTAAACTACTGTATAACGAGCCTAAGGCTAGGGTACGGACTACTCTCCCTATGGCCAGGGGCACTAGACAGGGTTGCCCACTATCTCCCCTCCTCTTTGCACTCGCCATTGAACCCCTTGCTGAGGGCATTAAAGGCATTAATAGAGGTACTATTATTGAAAAGGTATCTCTCTATGCTGATGACACACTTGTATACCTTGGGGATGTGGGCCCCTCTCTGGAATCCCTTCTGTCCCTGATAGAATGCTATGGGGGGTTCTCAGGTCTCCGGGTTAACTGGGACAAATCGGCCCTCTTTCCCTTATCTGATGTAGGGGTACACTCCCTCCCCGTCCCAGTCCAGGTGGTGTCCACCTTTAAATATCTGGGAGTCCAGGTGTCACGCAAGGTCCAGGCATTTACGGAGTTAAACATTACACCCCTGATAGCTGCAACGGAATCGCGCCTAAAAGCCTGGTCCACTCTCCCCCTGTCTCTGTACGGGCGTATTAACATATTTAAAATGATTTTTCTCCCAAAATTTCTATACCTTTTTCATGCCTGTCCTATACTGCTTCCTAAGAGCCTGTTTAAACGCATAGACGGCATTCTCAGGTCCTTCTACTGGCAGAGTGGTGCCCCGCGATTCAGTTTAGCGCTGCTTCAAGCTCCCAAGTCTAGGGGTGGACTGGCTGCCCCGGATCTTTTTTTTTATTATCTGGCTTCCCAACTAGTATATGCCCAGTGGTGGATAGATATAGACATGGGTAATGCAGCTACTGCACTGGTTGGTGCCCTGGTAGGTTCCTACGAGGCCCTTACAAACCTGCTGAACAGGTATAAGTCCCTATCTGATACCCCACTTCCCCTACGTACGGTAGGGTGTGCTGGCGTAGGGTGCAATCCCTGGTAGAGCTAAGCAGCTCCCCCCCTCTCTCGCCTAGGACTCCATTGTGGCTCAATCCGTGGCTCTCTCACTTCCTCTCCCTCCCAGGCTGGACAATGTGGGGGGCGGCTGGGGGGAAATTTGTGGGTCAGCTCTTATCCCCGGAAGCAGAATTACTCAGCTTTAACAAGATAAGGGAGAGACATACTGTACCCAACACGGCCAGCTTCCACTACACGCAACTGCGACACGCATTCAAAGCCCAATTTGGCTCCTTCAGCCTGACAGTGAAATTCTCTAAACTAGAGACTCTGATGAGTACCCCGGACCTCCCTAAGCCACTCACTCAGTGCTATGCTCTCCTACAAGAGCAAAAGTCCAGACCGTTTGATAGAGCCCGTGAATGCTGGAGACAGGATATCCCTGACCTGTCAGATGATGACTGGAGGGAGGTCGAACTGTCCTACTTCACATCTGTAGTGAGTGCGAGGGACTTCCAGATCCAATCTAAATTCCTCCATCGAGTATACTTCACCCCTGATAGACTATTCCGTATGGGAGCAATGCCTAATGATCTTTGCTTTCGCTGTCAGGCTGAAGTCGGATCCTTCCTGCATTGTGTCTGGTCCTGCCCTAGGGTTCATGTCTTCTGGTCCGAAGTGCTGGAGTTCCTAAATCTACACTTTGATTTCCCACGCTTACTGTCTCCCTCTGTGTGTCTCATCATAAATGAAGTTGTCAATGGCCACTATGACAAAATTTTCTTTAGGTTTGTCTTATACTACGCCCGAAAAGTGGTGGTGATGACTTGGAAGGACCAGGAGCCCCCTCCATTAAAAAGATGGATATTACTCATTAACAGTGTCATTCCCCACTACAGGTCCCTGTATGCCAATAGGAAGTGTCCCCAGAAGTTTGATCGCATCTGGTCCAGATGGTGCGTGACTCCCCATACAGCCTTATAATCACGTGTGGTATCAGCTTCTCACCATAATGAAGGAGACTGAGCGTGCTGGTATGTGTGTGTGTGACTGATTGTCTATGTGTCAACAGTTATTTGTGTTGTATCAAGACGTCTGGCTACAGTATCCTGCTGTCATTTACTGTGTAATATCTCTCAGTTAGTTTTGAAACGCAGCAAGAACCTGACTGTTACCATGGCTGTTGCTTAATAATCCTGTAATGGGGGGAAGGAAATATGTGACAGACAATCTTGTTCTTCGGTTTTGTTTATTATAATTGTATAAAATTTCAAAAAACTGCAAAAATAAATACTTAAAAAAAAAATATTATCAAAAAGATAACCTAGTATATTATGTCTATAGCAAAGAGGTCTCAATTTGTATTGATCGTGGTCAGAGACTAAAAGATTTGGGATAACTTATGCTTAGATGTAATAAATTGACATTGAAAGTGTCTTATGTGAACTTGCATATTTCAGGTTATAAGAACAATGAGCATTAAAATGGTGCTCAGTAATCTACTGGTGCCATAACCATATACAATAGATTCAGTTGTGTTGTAGCTCTTTCAGAGCTCATTATATTTTAAGTGATTTATCTATGGAATTATTGTGCTACCACAGACTGAGACAAGAGGTAAATGAGTAGCTTCGTATAACAGTGGTGCTCAATGGTAACATTTTTATGGATTTCAGTTGCATTCAGATTGCTTTTAATTGTAATGGAATCACTTGAATCTTCACTAAGAACACAGAAATGTACTGTAGATTTTTGAAGGTGGGGAGTGAAAAATGGAAAAAAAATCCAGTGGTTCTCAACCTTTCTAATGCTGTGACCCCGCAATACAGTTCCTCATGTTGTGGTGACCCCAAACCATGCAACTCGCAGTAAAAACACAATAAAATTGCGGCTCCAATGGCTTTAGGCGACCCCCGGTTTTGGATGTTGGACCCCCCAATGGTGTCCCGACCCAAAGGTTGAGAACCGCTGCTCTAATCCATAGTATTAAAGCCCATTTTATGTCCTTTAGTGGTCCAATTTTTTTATAATTTTTAATGGCCCTAATATGCAAATTTACCAAAGTGGATACTGGGGCGTCAAGTAGCCAAAGTGGATACACGACGTGGCTACTCCACGCTCCAGTAGCTTCTTGTGTTCCGCCTACCAATCCATTTTTAGTGCGCAACTACAAGGAGCTGCACTAATCCGTGAAGCCGGTAGCTTCGCAGTCTTGGCTTCGGAGCTATTACGCATGCGCAGAAACCAGCTTCACGGACGAGTGCATGTCCGGAACACAAGAGGCTACTGGGACGTGGAGTAGCCTCGCCGTGTAACCTCAGCTTCGGCTACTCCATGCCTCAGTAGCCTCTTTAGTAAATTTGCATATTAGGGCCATTAAAAATTATAAAAGATTTGGGCAACAAATTGATCGCCAATAGAAGCACAGAAGAGATCATCTATGTTACACATGTTCACTAGAAATTTATACATGGGGAGGACTCTGGGACTAAAGAAAAACAACTTTTAAAATTATGGTAATGTGGCTACACAAGCTGTAAGGAGCACTTCTCCCCTCCTACTGTGTGCTCACTGCTGCTGAGATTACAAAAAGTGCAGAGGGGGAGGTATATAGTATCACTGCGTCCGTAAAAAACCCGTAGAACAATAGTAAATAATTATTGAACCCGCACGATGAACACCGTTAAAAAAAACTGTTATAAACCCTCAAAAAATTATGATTTTTAACTATTCAATACCACAAAAAAATGCTATAAAAAGTGATCAAAAAACCATTTGTACTCCAGAATGATACTGGTGCAATGTACAATATGTCCCGCAAAAAAACAAGCCATCAACCAGCTCCGTAGCCAAAAAAGTAACAATGTTATGTCACTTGGAAGACGGCAATGCAAAAATGATAGATTTTTCCCACATTAGGGTTTTATTTGACAAAATTTAGTAAAATGTAAATATTCATGTCTGGTATACCCGTAATCGTATCAACCCATTGAATAAAGATAACATGATTATTAGTCTATACGGTGAACACCAAAAAAATGTAAAAATCCAGTACAGAATTGATGCTTTTCTACTCCTGGCCTCAAAAAAAGTTCCTAATTTTTCAACAATAGGGGATACCAACCCCAAAATGGTAACACTGGAAAAAAGCATCTCATCCCGCAAAAAAAAAAATCCATCACTTGGCCCCAATAACGAAAAAGCTAAAATTTTATAGCCTTCAAAAGGGGCCAATGAGGAAACTAAAATCCTGGCAGCTGCAGGGCGCTCCTTCCCTTCTGCGCCTCGCTGTGCACCCATAAAACAAGTAACGGCCACATGTTGGGGTCTCTGTACTCGGGAGAAATTGCAGAACAAATTGTAAGATGGTTTTTCTCTTTTTATCTTTTGGAAATGTGTAAATTTTAGGGCTAAATGAATGTATTACCGGCACAATTAGACCATTCTAAATTTCACCTTCATTTTGATTCAATCACTATGAAGACCTCAAGGAGTTAACAATCTTCCTAAAAGCTGTTTTTGATAGTTTGAGGGGTGCAGATTTGAAAATGGGTTGGTTATATACGGGGGTTTAATGCTAAATATTTAAAATTTCATTCAAAATTGTATTTATTTCCAAAATAGTCAATTCTGAAAATACAGAAAAGCGATATTCTTTTTGTAAGCCGCGTGACATCAAAATAAATTATCCAGACATTTCAAAAATTATGAAAATGTAAAGTAGACAAATGGGAAATGTTATTCAGCAATTTATTTAGGTGGTAAATCGATCTGCCTGAAAACGTAATGATTTCGAATTTTGAAAATGGCAAATTTTTCAGAAAATTCATAATTTTTTCTTTTTTTGGTAAATAAACGCAAAACTTATCATCGAACATTTACCACTAAAATAAAGTACAACATGTGGGGAAAAACAATCTCAGAATCACTTTGATAAGTAACAGAGTTCAAAAGTTATAACCATATAAAGAGACGCAAGTCGGAATACAAAAAATGGGGCGGAGCCTTAAGCTACAAAATGGCTACGGCCTTAAGGGGTTAAGCAATGGAACCATAATTTTACTGCATTTTTCTGTGAATATCTATATGGCCTTAACACCTTAATGACCACCCTATCGGCTTTTTACGGCGGTCATTAAGGGTACTTCTTCTGATGCGTACGCTTTTCTACGGCGGCGCGTCAGAAGAAGATTTCGGGACATCACAGCCCAGACCCGGCACTAACACCCGGGATCGGAAAAACTCCGATCCCGGGTGTTTAACCCCTTACACGCCGCGGTCAAGCATGACCGCGGCATGCAAGTGTGTCCCCCGTGGATCGGACCCCCCGGTGTGCTTACCGGGGGATCCGATCCCTCCTGCCGCTGCCCCGGGTCCCGACGAGTGACCCGGGGCTTCCAGCTTCTCTCCCCGCCGGGTTCTGCCTTCCTGGCAGGACCCGGCTGTAAGTAACTGAGCATGCGTGGCATGCTCAGTTACTTACACTATACACTGCAATACAAATGTGTTGCAGTGTAAAGGCTTGAATAAGCGATCGGATGATTAATATAATTAAATAAATAAAATAAAAGTCCCATAATCTCCCCAGTAACACATGAAATGCAAATAAAGTAAATAAAACACAAAAACACGTACATATTTGTTATCACCGCGTCCGTATTAATCTGTACAATAAATCTAAATCAATATTGAACCCGCACGGTGAACTACGTAAAAAAAAATACCTCGAAAAACTTCCCATAATATACAATTTTTCATCAAACACCATCACAAAAAATGTTCTAAAAAGTGATCAAAAAAAGTTACGTTCCCTAATATGAAACGACTGAAAAAAACAACTGTTTTCGCAAAAAATAAGCCCTCAACCAGATCTGACAACAGAAAAATACAGAAGTTATGGCCCTGAAAAGTTGTCAATAGTAAAAACAATGCGATTTTCTCCAATATTGGTTTTGCTCAGGAAAATTGAGCAAAGATAAGAAAAACTATATAAATGAGGTATCACCGCAATCGTAGTGAACCAGAGAATAAAGATAAAATATTATATTTACATTACGGTGAGTGGGGGAAAAAAAAATGCTAAAAATCCAAAATAAAAATTGATGATTTTGTTTGTGTCCCCCTTGAAATAGTTAATAAAATCTCAAGAATAAGCTTTAGACTCCCAAAATAAATTATCTATACATTGTATCTCATCCCATAAAAAATAAGCCCTCATATGTTTGCATTACCAAAAAAAATAAAAATGTATAGGTAGTACAATGTGACAATACAAATCTGCTGTGAATGGCGCCTCCATTCATTCTATACTCGGCAGTACACTCGGGAGGAATTGGGCATCAAACATTGCAGTGCGTTTCATCATTTAATTTATTCTGAAACTGTCAGTTTTGGCCTAAATGAATGTTCTATAGTTTCTAAATCGCAAGTCCATATTTTTTTAACCCACGTGACACACTTAAAGGGTTAATAGACCCAATAGAAGTTGTTTTACATATGTTGAGGGGTGTAGTTTCTATAGTGGAGTAATTTATGGGGTTTTACTATTATTTAGGCCTCTCAAAGTCAATTTTCATGAAAATAAGAAAAATCACAAAGTTCTGCACCTCATAACATTCTAGAAAAATGACCGGAAGCATAAATTATCATCCCAACATAAAGCAGATATTCTGTAAATGTTAATTATCACACTTTTTGGGTAGTTTTACATCTTGTCTGGAAACCAGAACATTTCAAACTTGGAAAATGAAGAATTTTTACAAACTTTTGCCAAATTTTCACTTTTTTTCAGAACGAAACGCAAAACTTATCACTTAAATTTTATAACTAACATTAAGTACAATGTGTCACGAGAAAACATTCTCAAAATCACCGGGATATGTTAAAGCGTTCCGAAGTTATAACCAATTATCGTGAGATATGTCAGATTTGAAAAATCGAGTCTGGTCATTGAGCTGAAAACTAGTGTTGGTGATAAGGGGTTAAAGGGAGTCACCATTTCCACTATATGTTATTATCTACCACACTGTTTATGAGAAATCTCTATGCTAATGAGGAAGTTGGTGCATCCTGGGTATGCCCTCAATATTGCTATTGCTGTCAAAATGATTTCCCTCTTCTTTCAGTGTCACCCCATTAAAAAACCCTACCTATGAAGAGGGCTGTGGTCTAGGCAGGAATAGCAGCACTCTTGGTGCTTAGGGACAGCCTCCGTACACCAACTACCTCATTAACATAACAATGATAATGACATTTCTCATAAAGGGGTTTTATGCACAGAAATAACAAAGGTATGTTTTATTAACACTGCATTCCCACACAACAAACTGCTAGAAGAATATAATACTTGGGTCATGTCCTCTGCCACCATGAGGACCAGTGGATGGAACCCATATCCCTTTAATAGTTCAGGCAGGCAATCTATTCTAATGAATAGGATAGATATACACTCACCGGCCACTTTATTAGGTACACCATGCTAGTAACGGGTTAGACCCCCTTTTGCCTTCAGAACTGCCTCAATTCTTCGTGGCATAGATTCAACAAGGTGCTGGAAGCATTCCTCAGAGATTTTGGTCCATATTGACATGATGGCATCACACAGTTGCCGCAGATTTGTCGAATCTCCCGTTCCACCACATCCCAAAGATGCTCTATTGGATTGAGATCTGGTGACTGTGGAGGCCATTTGAGTACAGTGAACTCATTTTCATGTTCAAGAAACCAGTCTGAGATGATTCCAGCTTTATGACATGGCGCAATATCCTGCTGAAAGTAGCCATCAGATGTTGGGTACATTGTGGGATGGACATGGTCAGCAACAATACTCGGGTAGGCTGTGGCGTTGCAACAATGCTCAATTGGTACCAAGGGGCCCAAAGAGTGACGAGAAAATATTCCCCACACCATGACACCACCACCACCAGCCTGAACCGTTGATACAAGGCAGGATAGATCCATGCTTTAATGTTGTTGACGCCAAATTCTGACCCTACCATCCGAATGTTGCAGCAGAAATTGAGACTGATCAGACCAGGCAACGTTTTTCCAATCTTCTACTGTCCAATTTCGATGAGCTTGTGCAAATTGTAGCCTCAGTTTCCTGTTCTTAGCTGAAAGGAGTGGCACCCGGTGTGGTCTTCTGCTGCTGTAGCCCATCTGCCTCAAAGTTCGATGTACTGTGCGTTCAGAGATGCTCTTCTGCCTACCTTGGTTGTAACGGGTGGCGATTTGAGTCACTGTTGCCTTTCTATCAGCTCGAACCAGTCTGCCCATTCTCTGACCTCTGGCATCAACAAGGCATTTCCGCCCACAGAACTGCCGCTCACTGGATGTTTTTTCTTTTTCGGACCATTCTCTGTAAACCCAAGAGATGGTTGTGCGTGAGAATCCCAGTAGATCAGCAGTTTCTGAAATACTCAGACCAGCCCTTCTGGCACCAACAACCATGCCACCTTCAAAGGCACTCAAATCACCTTTCTTCCCCATACTGATGCTCGGTTTGAACTGCAGGAGATTGTCTTGACCATGTCTACATGCCTAAATGCACTGAGTTGCCGCCATGTGATTGGCTGATTTGAAATTAAGTGTTAACGAGCAGTTGGACAGGTGTACCTAATAAAGTGGCCGGTGAGTGTATATACACATACAGACGGTCCCCTACTTAAGAACACCCGATTTACAGACGACCCCTAATTACAAACGGACCTCTGGATTTGGGTAATTTACTTAACTTAAGCCCAAGGCTACTATAAACTGTTATAACAGTTATCAAAGGCGTCTGCAATTAAGATTTAATGTTAAAGGGGTATTCCAGGAATAAGCATAATTCATATACAAATGGGTACTCAAAATATAAGCTAGTGTGTAATTAGTTGTTATTTAAAATTTTGCTCCCCTTAGAAGAAAATTAGAATTAGCAGAAGAATTTAAATGCTACTGGCCCTTTAATCAGTCCGTTAATTTCCTCCGCGCGGTCCATTGCGGATCAGACACTGAACAGAAGATGGCCGCTGGTCATATGTCCATATCACATGTCCTGCACCTGCCTCGGCAGGTCATGTGATCACCACTACGTTTGGCTGTAGTCGGTTGGTTGAAGTGCATCCAGTATAGCCGGTGTTGTGGTGATGTGCAGGGATGGCAGTTACACATCATTACTATGGTAACAGAGCAGGAAAGTCTGTTACATCATCACTGGGAGCAGCGCATAAGAGGGAGGAGGAGTTACTGAGAACTAAAGGATCATGGAACTTGTAGTTTCCAGTGGCGGCCATCTTAGTGATAACTCCACCTACTTTAGAGAGGACATAAATTTTGTAAATCATAAAATCAAATTATTTAAGCTCCGGTTTGTGACTAATGACATTGAGTATTGTTGTACTCATTTATTTATATCATCGAGGGTTTTTGTGTCAGTCGTTCATATTTCCGGAATACCCCTTTAATCCTGCTGCTTATGACAACCCATCATTTTAAAATCCAATTGTCACAGAGACCAAAAAAAATATTTGACTGGAGTTACAATTATAAAGTATAAAGATCCGACTTACATACAAATTCAACTTAAGAACAAACCTTCAGATTACGGTACTGAAGTCTAGTGTAAATTTCCTATGTTCCTGTAAGTTACTGCTATAGATCAGCCTCTAGAAGGCTCCTGGCTGCAATGGCAACAGATCTTGTGGTGGAAGAGCTGATCCACTGCAGAGAATAACGTTATAAGAGCATGTGAGTGGTAATTTTATCTGTTGAAGACATCTGTGGGGTTGATGGTCAAGTAACACAGAAGAGAACCAGCATTTATGCCGTCTATTGAGTAAAGTCATGGCCAAAAGTTTTGATAATGACACAAATATTATATTTTCACATGATCTGTTGCCCTCTGGTTTTTATGTGTGATTGTCAGATGCTTTTATCACATACAGAATTACAAGTGCAATCATATTATGAGTAACAAAAGCTTTTATTGACAGTTACAATGAGTTAATGCAGCAAGTCAATATTTGCAGTGTTGACCCTTCTTCGGGACCTCTGCAATTCTCCCTGGCAGCTCTCAATCACCTTCTGGACCAAATCCTGACTGATAGCCGTCCATTCTTGCACAATCAATGCTTGCATTTTGTCACAATTTGTTGGGGTTTTTTTTCGTTCACTCGTCTCTTGATGATTGACCACAAGTTTTCAATGGGATTAAGATCTGGGGAGTTTCCAGGCCATGGATCCAAAATTTCTATGTTTTGTTCCCTGAGCCATTTAGTTATCACCTTTGCTTTATGGCAAGGTGCTCCATCATGCTGGAATAGGCATTGTTGATCACCAAACTGCTCTTGGACAGTTGGGAGAAGTTGCTCTTGGAGGACATTCTGGTACCATTCTTTATTCATGGATGTGTTTTTAAGAAAGACTGTGAGAGAGCCGATTCCCTTGGCTGAGAAGTAACCCCACACATGAATGGTTGCAGGATGATTTACAGTTGGCATGAGACAAGACTGGTGGTATCACTCACCTTGTCTTTTCTGAACAAGCTGTTTTCCAGATGTTCCAAACAATGGGAAAGGGGATTCATCAGAGAAAATGACTTTACCCCAGTCCTCAGCAGTCCACTCCCTGTACCTTTTGCAGAATATCAGTCTGTCCCTGATGTTTTTTCTGGAGAAGTGGCTTCTTTGCTGCCCTCCGTGACATCAGGCCTTGCTCCAAGAGTCTCCCCCTCACAGTGTGTACAGATGCACTCACACCTGCCTGCTGCCATTCCTGAGCAAGCTCTGCATTGCTGGTAGCCTGATCCCCAAGCTGAAACACTTTTAAGAGACGGTCCTGGCACTTGCTGGTCCTTCTTGGGCGCCCTGGAGCCTTTTTGGCAACAATGGAACCTCTCTCCTTGAATTCCTTGATGATGCGATAGATTGGTGACTGAGGTGCAATCTTTCTAGCTGCGATACTCTTCCCTGTTAGGCCAGTTTTGTGCAGTTCATGATGACTGCACGAGTTTCTTTAGAAATAACCATGGTTAACAGAAGAGAAACAATGATGCCAAGCACCAGCATTTTTTAAATTATGTTAATGAGCCTGAGGGGCCATGCTAGGTGTTCCCAGAGCCCTTCAGTGATGCAGCTGTAAACTCACCAGAGCCCCCCAGGCTTATTAGCATCATTTAAAAAAAATTATTTTAGAAAGATAGAAGCCATGGATAACAAATATAAAAATAAATTATCGCAGTCACAGTGCCTGGATATACGAGTAAGTGATCCAGGGACATCATGATAGATTTGATGGTTTCCTACAAACGCCCCAATTCCATTGCTTATGTTTGGTGGATTCGTACAAGGGATTGAAGCAATTGATTGCTTCTGTAACACCCCTGTTACACTGTTTGCATAAAGATAACAACATAATTTTATGTAAAAATACTTTACAATGTATTGTAACTACGTTGTTCGTGTTGCAGGTCCTGGCCTTACTCCCTGTCGAGAAGTCACTTCTTCCACGGAAGTTTATGAGCTTGGTAAACACGCATAGAAAAAGTGTCTTTGTCCTGAAGAGCAGACGTAGTGGGAATCTCGCCAGTAAGTCTGCCGACCACATGCCTGAACGGGTGGCCCCTTCACAATTAGCATTAGCTGGGAGTATAGAGAGCTCAGTCATGTGCCATTTCTGCTATCTGTAGCTGTAACATAATTTCAAAGATTAAAGGAAAGGGAGATGAAATATGATAAATAATTCCTGGTCAGCCATACAGGCATCTAAAACTGATAAACTGGAGAAAAATGATCAGAGGTTTAAAGAAATGATTTCCAGGTTTATTGTTTGTGTTCTCTGAAGCAAAACCTATTCATGGCTGTAAATGCTTGCCAGCGCTGCCAGGCGTTAAGAGTAGAGTCCGATAAATCATTTTAACTACAGGTTTTTTTTTTAATTTTATGTTTTTGTTTTCTGGAAACGGACAGACTTACAGACAATAACATTTTTACTACTAGTTTACTAAGAGCAATATGTTTCACAGTGTGGTGATGCACAAGATGGTGCCTGATGACTTGTTCAAGCAGCAGCATCATTTATTTTTAAGAATGGCTGGACCATCATACAAGCTCTTGTACCTCTTGTGTCCCCCCTTCATCCTTATAGACTGTAAGATCTTGTGTCCCCCCTTTTATCCTCATATGCTGTACGCTCTTGTGCCCCCCCCCCTTCATAGACTGTAAGCTCTAGTAAGCAGGGCCCTCACTCCCATTGTTCCATATGACTGTTCGTACTTTGTATTGTTTTATTTTACTTGTATATGTCCCCCATGATCTGTAAAGCGCTATGGAATATGATGGCACTATATAAATATTATTATTATTGTGGAAGTTTTTGCTGGGTTAAGACGGCTTAAAGGATTTTCAGAGGTGGGGATTTTTAAACTGGCCTCAGGGGTAATATTAATAATTAATATAGCGCACACAGATTACGCAGTGCTGCACAGAGCTCGCCAAATCAGTCCCTGTCCTCAATGGGGCTGACAATCTTATCAACCTACCAGTATGTTATGGAGTGTGGGAGGAAATCGGAGGAAACCCACGCAAATACGGAGAGAAGCATTTTTTTTCACATTTTCAAGAAAATTTTAGAATTAATTATGTTAGGGACCATTTTATTTCTATAGGGGTTTTTGAAGTCAGATTAATAGAGATGTAAATCACCCCATTCTAATGACATTACCCCTCAAACTATTCAAAACAGCACATAGGAAGCTTGTTAACCATTTAAGTATTTTACAGAAATTTTGTAATTTCATTATTAATACATTAATTAAGCCCTAAAATGTGACCACTTACGATTAAGAAAAGCATAAATGCATCTACAAATATATTGTGCAGTTTCATCCGAGTATAATACACCCCATATGTGGATGTAACGCGCTGTCTGGGCACATGGTGGCACAGAAGGGAAGAAGCGCTATTGAGAACGATTCCATTTTGTTTTTGGCTTCGTTTTTTTCATATTTCACTCTCTAAATAGGTTTTATCATGTTTTGATAGATTTAAAAAACTTAAAACCTATTGAACAAAACATGATGGAACTGTAATGTGACATCAACAAATAGTCATGTAATCACTTGCAGTGCATTAGAAGTGTCAGCCTATGCACTTGCATAGGCTGACAGTCAGACTGCTTGGTCCAGCCAGGGGCTGGATCAAGCAGGGAATGCACAGGAAACACCCAGGGATCTTCATTAGGTCCCTGGCTGTACAGATAGAAGACGGGTACCCCGCATTCTCAACGTGGGGTTGGCGGGAGAACGAGGGAGGGAGCACCCTTTCTCATAGCACTGAAAGTGGGATCTAACGCTTTAACAGTCACATTGGAACTCATTCCGATCCGGACTGTTAGCGCAGGGTCCTGGCTGTCATATGATATCATATCACTGCTCTTCGGCTAGACTGAAGGAGAAACCATTCGTCCTAGCCTATGGTTTAGCCTATGGGCTTAGTGACCAGTGTAAAAACCTGTATGGGTGGTCACTAAGGGGTTAATTAAAGGGGTATTCCAGGAATCAGCATAATTCATAAGCAAATTGGTACTCAAAATATAAGCCAATGTGTAATTAGTTGTTTTTTAAAATTTTGCTCCCCTTAGCAGAAAATTCTGGTGACATAGACTGTGATGGAGAATTAAAATGCTACTGGCCCTTTAATCAGTCCGTTATTTTCCTCCACGCGGTCCGTTGCAGAGCAGCCACAGGACAGAAGATGCCGCTGGTCACATGTCCACATCACATGTCCGCACCTGCCCGGGCAGGTCATGTGATCACCACTAAGTTTGGCTGTAGTCGGTTGGTTGCAGTGCATCCAGTATGGCCAGTGTTTTGGTGATGGCAGTTACACATCATTACTATGGTAACAGAGCAAGAAAACCTGTTACATCATCAGAGCATAAGTGGTAGGAGGAGTTACTGAGAACTAAAGGATCTTGGGACTTGTAGTATCCAGTGGCGGCCATCTTATTGAGAGTGGCTGCTTTAGAGAGACCATAAATTTTGTAAATCATAAAATCAAACTAATTAAGCTCCATTTTGTGACTAATGACATTGAGCAACAAGTATTCATATATTTATATCATCATGGGTTTTTGTGTCAGACGTTCATATTCCCGGAATACCCCTTTAAATTTGTAGTACATTCATTTATTGATTAAATGGTTTATTGTTTTTAACTTGTTTAACCATTTTTAAAAACATTTTTTAAAACAAGCTTTCTATTTTTCTTTCATTTATATCTCTTTAACCCCTTCCCGCCGCGGCCCTTTTTCCTTTTTGCGTTTTCATTTTTCACTCCCCACCTTCAAAAATCTGTAACTTTTTTATTTTTCCATGTACAGAGCTGTGTGACGGTTTATTTTCTGCGTAACAAATTACACTTCAAAATGTTGGTATTTAATATTCCATGCCGTGTACTGGGAAGCGGGAAAAAAATTCCATATGCAGTGAAATTGGTAAAAACCGCATTTGTGCCGTATTCTTGTGGGCTTGGATTTTACGGATTTCACTGTACGCCCCAAATGACATGTCTACTTTATTCTTTGGGTCGGTACGATTATGGGGATAACAAATTTATATAGGTTTTATAATGTTTTAATACATTTTAAAAAATTAAAACCTCCTGTAAAAAAATTTTGGGGGGATTTTGCCAACTTCTGGGGCTAATAATTTTTTTATACTTTGATGTATGGAGCTGTGGGTGGTGCCGTTTTTAGCGGATTTGAATGACGTTTACAATGTTATCATTTTTAGGACTGTGCGACCTTTTGATCACTTTTTACAGATTTTTTTTTTTTAAATGGCAAAAAAGTGCCATTTTCGACTTTGGGCACGATTTTCCGTTACGGGGTTAAACGCAGTGAAAAACCATTATCATATTTTGATAGATTGGGCATTTTCATATCAGTTCTAGGGAAAGGGGGGTGATTTAAATTTTTACGTTTTTTATTATATTTTTTTTTTAAACTTTTTTATTTTTACTATTTTTCAGACTCCCAAGAGTACATTAACCATAGGTTGTCTGTAAGATCCTATCATATACTGCCATACTACAGTATGGTAGTATATGGGGATTTTACTCCTCATACATTACAATGTGCTGATAGCACATTGTAATGAATGAGTTAAAACGAAGTATCCTTGGGTGAGACCCGAGGCTACCATGGCGACGGATCACTCCCCGATGACGTTACAGGGGGCGACGATCCTCAGAAAGATGGCGATCAGCCGGAAAACACCCGCGATCGGTGCTGGCAATATGCAGCAAAGACTTACCGGCTATGGAGAGAGCTCGGCCTGCAAGCCCTCTCCATGTACCGGGACCCGGCGTGGGGTTAAAATGAGGGTTAGAGGTGGTGGACCTACTGAACCACCGTGAGCTATGATGTAAGCCGACACCTGGGAGTGGAGTCTAAGTGGCACCCGGTATTCACCAGAGCCCACCGCAAAGCGAGTTGGACTTGCTGCAGCGGGAAACCACCAAGTCACTCCACAGGCGCGACTTTGCTTGTGGTCGTGGCCAAGACGAGGTAAAGAATCGGCAGACAGGATCAGAGTCGAGGTCAGCGTGCTGCTAATTGGCCCTGGCCGGCCTCTTGCTGTGACTCCTGCCTGCTCTTTGTGATCCAGACCACAGGAGACGCCGCTGGAATGAGGACAGTTAAAGAGAACCCGTCATGCAAAATAACCCCCCTAAACTAAATATATTTTCATAAACTGCCATTAGAGAGCATTGCCTCTATCCCTTCATTGTCCGTCTGTAAACCTAAGCAATGAGGTCTTAAAGCTGTATGCAAATGACCTGTGAAATGTCCAATGAAGCATTAGCATATTCAAGCTGTCCACTCTATTCATGAGTGGGAGGCACAGCCACACCCTCAGTGCATGACTGACAGCCTGTATAATGGTGTAATGGCTCCTCCATGTGCTGGCCACGCCCCCTGCAGCCTGTGTGTGCATGTGTGTGTGTTTAGGAGAGATACAGCAGCTCCAGGCAGCCATGTTATAGCAGAACATGTCAGAGTCATGTGTGCCTGGCATCTTCCATCACATGGAGGAGCAGGGAACATGTAATAAGTGGTAGAAATCATTAGGGCATGAAGTTTATAGATTATAGAGCTGATTAATGAGAAGTTGGGGAAGGGAGCAGCATGAGGTGCAGATAGAGACTGAGAAAGTTCTTTAGAATCACAGACTGGGATGGAGAGACTGATAGGGAACAGGGGAGGTATTGTACCTCACTATTCTGTGCAGGAGACATATTCTGTGTATTGGACACATCCAGCTCTGCTACATACACAGAGAGGGCTCTGTCACATGACCTTCTCCTCTGTGAGCAGCAGCCTCTTTGCTCCCATAAGTTTTTGTTTATAATACAGACTCCAGGATTTATCAGCACTAGGAGAGGAAGCAGCTACTGCAGCACTGAGATCATCCGAGCAAGATCACAAAGAAACTGCTGCATATAGGTAACATAGCTAATAGCCAGTAAGTTGTTTTACATCCCAAGAGCTATTGATTTGTGAAAGAAAATGTTGTTACACTCATTTTAACATCATTTTGGATATGTAATTGGCTTAATAATAGAAAACAAGGGGTCATCATTAATAGCACATTCTCAGAATAGTTTGATGTTACCAGTGGAGGGCCACAGGGGTCAGTATTGGGGCCACTTTTTAATATTTTTTAATGACCTTGTAGTGGGTTTACAAAGTCAAGTTTCAATATTTGCAGATGATACTAAGCTATGTAAAGTAATTAATACTGAGGTCCATAGTTTAGCATTAGAGAGTGATTAGTGGAAGTTTGAGGAGTAGCTCAGTAGCTCCAGAGCAGTGACCATGCATGTGCAGAACGCCGGATTCGCAGATGAGGACGCGCAGTCGAAGATATGGGGGTAGGAGGATCAAGGAGGCTACTGGGGTGTGGAGTACCCGCACTGTGTAACCTCAGCTCCGGCTACTCCACGCCCCAGTAGCCTCTTTAGAAAATTAGCATATTAGGGGAATAAAAGTTATAAAAAAATACAGAGGACATGAGGATTAGTCCTTAAAAGGGCTATCCTCATGTACAATAGAGGCACCTACCATCCGATTTAACTTACCGTATTTTTCGGCCTATAAGGCGCACCAAAAATCCTTTAATTTTCTCAGAAATCAAAGGTGCGCCTTATAGGCCGGTGCGCCTTATATATGAACTTATACAGAAATGTACTACAGACAAGATGTGCTGTACATTTGCCAATGTTCAATAGCTCCATCCCCAGAAATTTCCTGCACCTTCCCACACAGTATACAGGGTCCCTAGCTCCTGAAGTGCCCTGGCACCACAACGAACATTGTGCCCATCCTGCCCTCCCCTAGCACGGAGAGACTAAAGCTGCCATAGTGCTGACCATGAGGCAATCATCATCATCAATCCCCCATACCTGACAGCCCTGTAACAGGGGAAAGAGAAGGAGCCACAGGGACCCCCACAGGAATAACACCCTGGCTGAGGAGGGAAGGAGAAGGGGCAGAGGGAGACCGCTTAACCCCTGCTGCATCACCCTGCATTAACCCCCAGCAGCCCATACCTCTGAGATCGGAGCTCTGTCACACGCTGAAGACAAGTTTCCCGGGAAGTGTAGCTGGCTTAAACTGTGCACAAGTCTGCCACCTGCTGGTCATTTTTGGGTACTGCATTTGATCCTGCGCCTTATACTCCAGTGCGCCTTATATAAGAACCTAGATGTCTTAGCAGGCATTTATTAGAGGTGCGCCTTATAGTCCGGTGCGCCTTATAGGCCGAAAAATACGGTAATACGTAGATCCGTGGTGATAGGTTTCCTATAAACTACTACTATGCTAAATCCCAAACATAATATAGGAAACAAATGTGCACAAAAGAGTGGGGCGGCCCACAAACTGTACCAGAGGCCCTGAAGTTCCTAGTGGCGGCCCTAGTCTTTAAGAAGGTCCTCTCAGATCGATTTGGAACCCTTAACCAATTAAAGGTCCTTATGTGGTTACGGTGTGTTCGACCATTGTATGTGGAGAAATAATAACCTTTCATACTTGTCTAGATGAGGGTGTGATGAGGCACACCGTACAACCAGGAGATCCTGCGCCGGTGCCTCCTCTACTGTTACTGTTACCCGGTCCATTCGCGATCCAGCGGCACGTTCTCTGCGGTGGATTTGGGTCCGGCCGGGATTCACTAAGGTAGTTCCTCCGTCGTCCACCAGGTGGCGCTGCTGCGCTGAAGGCGCACTGGAATGCCCTGAAATTCACCGGCCTATACCTGGTGAAGGTAAGTGTAATTTTTGCGACACATTTTTTTTCTTAAATGCGGCGGTTTTTCCGAATCCGTCGGGTATTCGTTCGGCCACGCCCCCCAATTTCCGTCGCGTGCATGCCAGCGCCGATGCGCCACAATCCGATCGTGTGCGCCAAAATCCCGGGGCAATTCAGGTACAATCGGCGCAAATCGGAAATATTCGGGTAACACGTCGGGAAAGCGCAAATCGGGCCCTTAGTAAATGACCCCCAATGTCTCAGCTTTAATGCGCACGGGACGTATCTACAGCAGCTTCACTTGTCCCCATTTAACGGGGAATATAAAAATTATTACAGGGGATTTGGGACAATACACCACCGGTCTGTGAGGACACGTGGTGCTTTAGTGTCCCTATTGAGACTTGATAGTACAAAGTCCTTCTCCTCCAGGAAATATATTGCACTTTCGGTTATTCGGCACAACATGTGTCACGGGGTCTCCCCTGGCGACATCTAGCGGACATCATGAACACTGCACGTTCATCATGTGAGGCCACACAGAGCTCGTGATAATGGACCCACGCTAAACACGGTCGCTACATGAATTTTCTTTCCTCTCATACACTACACTGCTCGCATCGGCCGATATACATTGCGATAAGAAGCGAGTCCGCGATTGACTCCTCGTCATGAGGAGATTGTGCGGCCGTTAGTGTAGAGGGCGGGGCCGCAGTCTCCCGCCCTCTGTAGTCTTTTGTGTTGCCGCGAGAGTACGCGCGCTCCCCCCCCCCTTCCGAATGAGGCCCGTAACAGTCTCCACCCGCCTCTGGTGACGTCACGCTACAGGCCCGGGAGAGCGGAAGGAGGAGCCCAGCGGCGTGCGACGGACACGACGAAGAGAAGCAGCGTGGAGCGGAAAGCCGGGAGAAGCGCAGCAACATGTGAGTGTCCGGTAGTCGTGCGGTGCCGGGGACTGGTTCGCATCGGCGCTGGTGGGCGGGAACCGTATCTGAGGTACCGGCAAAGTTGAGCCGGTGCTCGCATGCACTACGCACCTCCAGCGGCATGGCGACCCGCCCTCTACTCAGCTTTACCGGTTGTACCGTATTAGTGTCGCTCACAGCCCGGTGCTGGGAGGAGGAGGAGCCGCTCCCATTCTCCAGAAGCTTCTGTGAGCCCGAGTCCGTGTAATCCGCTTACTCGCCATTCATTGCAGTGCGCGGCGCCATTCTGCTCCGTCACCTGTGGGTGCAGCTGGGTGATGGCACCTGGCACCCTCAGCATTTTGTAGGTCTGAGCTGAGGCAGGGCCCCGGCTCCTGCTCTGGGGGCCACAGTCACGCGACTCATTTCCAGAACCTTCTATGCAGCCAATGAGTAATGTAGAGCCGGACATGGCTGTAAATATTTCATCTTCGTGAAATACTATTTCTATAGGTGATGATGTGGAGCAGTCAATCCTGGACTTTAGATCTGTTTTATACCTTACTATCGCACGTTACACCAAAATAGGGCCACTACCTGTCACCCAACTGGGGGCGTTGGTTTCCTGGTTTAGCAATCCCCTCTGCCAGTCACTTGTCACTGTAGGGACTGATTTCGCCTGCCAAGAGGAGAAATTAAAAACTTGGTGTTACCGGTAAATTTGTGTTGGGTCATACTATTAAGGCTAAATTGTAGTGATATGAAACACTATAATTCACCTGGACTGTATTCGCCATTCACGGCCAAGCATTGTCCAGTCAGAACCAGCAGTACCAGATTCTGCAATTTAATGGGGACAAGTACTTTAAAGCTCTGGGGGTTTTTTTTTTTAGTATTTCTGTGTAGAGGGCTGCGTGAGTCCTTGTTTTCTGTGGGACAAATTGTACTTTCTAGTGGCACCATTTAATATTCTGTCCCATGTACTGGAAAGCTAGAAAAATCCATATACAGTGATATCAGCAGAAAACCGCAGATGCCCTATTTTCTGATGCCAAAACTGCAAACCAAAACCAAAGTGTCAACTTGGCAATTTGAACACTTATTGCTAAATTGCTCCACAGCTTTAAACAATGTTGGCATCTGAGGACACCAATACCATTGAAAGGAGGGGTAATCCAGATTGTTGTTGGAGCATCCCTCCAGGGCCTCCTGACAAGACTTATTGAGTGGCCTAGAGCATCAATGTTAATCGGGCCCCCTATGCATCTTACTCAAGATGTGTTGCTTTCAAATTGTAAAAATGTCTGAGCTGCTTGGGACTGCAGGAGGACCTTGATTCCTGTTTGGTAAACTGTGCTTTGGATAATGGCCTGGGTTCCCACAGAGAGGGGAACCTGTGCGATAGGCTCGCTACCACTGCTCTAGAGGGTCTGATCACTAATGCAATATAACTGAATTGCATTTACAATTGTATTGCAAAAGACATCAACTGAGCAGGAGCATTTGGTGTGGAGGGGCCTGTGCCTTCACGCATCACACCATCAGTACAGAGTACTGATGGTGTTGAAAGTGCAAGGAGCAGAAGTGCCGCGGCTAGGCATCTCTACTACTTCAGTCAATTGTAGCTCCGCCCCCTCAGTGAGACTGACTCCCATACACTACATCTGTTATATGTTTAAATGTAAGCTACTGGTACCTTGTGAAAATAAGATTGGGGACCACTTCCCTGGCAGACATTACTTGTGCTAAGAGGTTCCAGGAGAGTAAAAACTACTCCTTAGTATTTTTGATGAGTGTTTTTTAGCTTTGGTGGAGTATAATATTTTCAGTAATAATTCATTTATCTTTGTTTACAGGCAAGCAGCATCTGCAAAGTGGTACGACAGGAGAGAATATGTCTTTATTGAATTCTGCGTTGAAGACAGCAAAGATGTAAAAGTAGATTTTCAAAAAGATAAACTAGGCTTCAGGTAACTATCTAGAATCAACGATATGGGATAGTGTGGTGTGCGCAATGTGAAGTAAATGTCTGAAAGGTGGATTTAACTTATTCTAATGAATACCAAGAAAAGACAACCCAATACCAAATATCCAACTCCTACCACCAATCGAACACAAGCAATACCAATAGAAGTAGATAGGATACCCAAATAAGTACATCAGTTTACAATAAAGTTAAATACACAGTTTACAATAAACAATATATGTCTTTATTTAATCGGTCACCACAAAAAACACAGTTAAAAACTATACATAAAAACCACAAAGATGTGGCGGTGGTCTGAAATAACACAATACATAGTAAGTACACTTTAAGTATCCAACCAACATCAGTAAACACAATTAGGCTGTAACCAGTTCCATTACCCACCAGGGTGTAGTATGTAGCCAAAGCAGATTGTATAGAATAGTAACTCTGACCACCGCCACAGCACCCCGACGCGCGTTTCGCCGTCGCTTCCTCTAGACCGCGAAACGCGCGTCGGGGTGCTGTGGCGGTGGTCAGAGTTACTATTCTATACAATCTGCTTTGGCTACATACTACACCCTGGTGGGTAATGGAACTGGTTACAGCCTAATTGTGTTTACTGATGTTGGTTGGATACTTAAAGTGTACTTACTATGTATTGTGTTATTTCAGACCACCGCCACATCTTTGTGGTTTTTATGTATAGTTTTTAACTGTGTTTTTTGTGGTGACCGATTAAATAAAGACATATATTGTTTATTGTAAACTGTGTATTTAACTTTATTGTAAACTGATGTACTTATTTGGGTATCCTATCTACTTCTATTGGTATTGCTTAACTTATTCTAAGCCTTTCCCTGCTCGTTCATAATGGCTTACTAACTAACCATTAAACTAGGAAAATACAGGCACCATGTTTAGGGGGTGGGGGTGATTTATTGCTGAACGTCTCAACAGTTTATTATGACGTGCATAAAGTGTAAATGGATATTTTTAATATCATGGGTTTTGTATGTTAAAGGACTTTTCGCTCAGTTCTGGAATCCCTTCCTGTGGTGGCTGTAAATTGTTTTCCAAGTTCGCTTACTCATAGATTTAGGCACTGGTTATTTTCCTATGTTTATCCATGGCCGCCTCCCTTCTAAAATCAAGCAGGGGAGGGTGAGACAGTGTAATAGCCTGTGAAGCTACAGCAAGGACAGGCTCTGATGATGCCCTTCAGCATAATTTTATACATCGGTTTTAGATGGAAGGAAGCCATGGATCACAAATATAAGAACATAACCTCTGTCACGGTGCTTGGCTCTGTGTATATGCCCCTGGTTTATCATGCTGGATTTTGATAGATCCTTTAAAGAGAACCCGTCAGGCAAATTAACCCCCTAAACTAAATATATTTTCATAAACTGCCATTAGAAAGCATTGCCCCTATCCCTTCATTGTCCCTCTACATGCCTGTAAACCCAAGCAATGAGGTCCTAAAGCTGTATGCAAATGACCTGTGAAATGTCCATTGAGTCATTATCATATTCAAGCAGTCCCGCTTATTCATGAGTGGGAGGCACAGCCACACCCCCAGTGCATGACTGACAGCCTCTATAATGATGTGTGTTATAATGGTGTAATAGGCTACAGGGGCTGCCTGCACCAGGAAGCACATGGAGGAGCTGTGTGTGTATAGGAGAGATACAACAGCTCCAGGCAGCCATGTGTATAGCAGAACATGTCAGCTACTTGTGTAGCTGATGTCTGTGTCACACATGTGTATTAGGAGGGAGAGCATGTCAGCATATAAAGCACAGACACTAGCAATGCTTTACTATACATTACACACAGACCTGAGCAGGGGAAGGGGTAACAGCAGTGACATCACTGCCTCTGACCATATGACCAGCCTCATTTACATTATAAAAATCATCTTTTCTTTATTATGATGTATGAATTGACTAGATAAAGGCTGGGATGGATCCTTGTGAGCTGCTCAAACAGGTAGTGACCGCATTAGCTGCAGAGACTTGATGACAGGTGTCCTTTAATTCATAATACGTATGGTCACCTATTGGTGTTCAAGTGTAAATTGATAGTAAACTTTCATCTAACTTTTTGGGAAAATGTGGCAATGTGTACACTATTCTCTATGGGAACCAGGTGGAGCCAGAAAAAGGGCTCCTGATGACAGGTTCCCCTTAATATCTAAAGTAGTGTCTGCATATTCTTCTTAGCTTATTACTTGCAATGGAGGCCCGTAGATTACAGCTATTAATGATCACTATAGAACCAGTGTGAAAGGCTGAGACATTTCATAATGAAACTGTGGCCTCCCACCTTCATGCTAAGAAACAAATTGCCATTTAGTTGCTCCCTTGTGTTCTGGGTGTTTTGCAGTGAGAACGCCTCTTGATATTTGCAGCTACAGCCATTTAGAGAATCTGATTATATCGGGCTGGGATACTAAGTGCAATAGATGACTCAGAAATGAGAGGCTATGGTTGGTTATACACCCTGGGGAATATACCGAACTGGTGCATATATGGGCACCAGTTCTTACACGGGATAAAATTTGAAACCATTAGAGGGAGTTAGATGACATGTAAATGTATTGTTATCTTAAATACGTTAAATTACACAGACACAAAGTAATGTCAACCACATACAAAACATAGTTACTTGGGTTCTCTGTGTTGAAGTGCTGCAATCCTAATGTGATCTAAATAATTACATTATCTTAAATTTATACCAATGGGTTATGTGGTACCTAGGCATGGCTTGACCCAAGATGGAGATCTCGACTCGTGCTCCCTTATCTACCTCTTAGTGACTCTTTTCAGCTCATTTCAATATTGCTTTGCAAGTTTGTTCTTAACAGACAAGTTTTTACATAATAGGTGGAATGCTAGAATATTTTCTACCCTACCTGAAAGGGCTTCTAGTTCAGCGAGGTAAAAGCTGCCGTTGAGTTCCCTGCAGTAACTGGAATGGACATATTCTAGGGCATCTGGTCACCTATCGGCATCTCTCCCATCTGACTACCAATACTTAATGGTCAACAGTACAGTCAATAATTAGAAACAAAAAGTTTAGTGTCCTTTGAGTATATTTACATGCAGCTTATGTGGCACATGATTTAGTACAAAACTACATCAGGACTAGGCTTGGGTATATTGATAGATAGTAAAGTTGTAACATTTTCTTTAATTTAACCCACCTTTAACAAAACAATACAGATATTTTGGTTAAAAAATACTTTTCTATTTGTAGGTTGCATAAAATATTAAACCTGATTCTGGTATGTACTTAAAATGAATGTGAATCGACTATTGTACTCATTTGTTTCCCATTTGTTTCCCATTTGTTTGTTTTTTATAGTGGTTTGGGAGGAGCCGACAACATTAAGTACTTAAATGAAGTTGAACTGTATCAGTCTATTGATCCCAATGTAAGTTCTGTTTTCTTTCTTGTCGTTCACCTGCTAAAAGCAAAGCCTTCAAAACGAAAGCAGACGTTTACAGGAATTGTTCTAGTCTCTGCCAAATATTTTAGTTTAGCTCACAGGCTTTCTTTTCTCCTGATAGGAGTCCAAACATAAAAGAACAGACAGATCAGTTTTGTGTTGTTTACGAAAAGCAGAATCCGGCCAGTCTTGGCCAAGACTGACAAAAGAGAAGGCAAAGGTAATCTTCATATTATTTATTTATTTCAGTTTTTTTGTTCTTTAGTCTTCTCAGCATGTTGTATATTGCCCTGTAATAAGATGACAATCATTGCTATACTATTATTATTTTGGAATGCATTTGCTTTATTTTTAACAGCTAAATTGGCTTAGTGTGGACTTCAACAACTGGAAAGATTGGGAAGATGACTCAGATGAAGACATGTCCAATTTTGACCGCTTTTCAGAGGTGAGTGACTTACCTGTAGTTTCTCTTTTAAATTGTTTATATAGACAAGCTATGATACATGAGATGCATTCATGACTTGTGTTTTACAGATGATGAACAATATGGGAGGAGATGAAGATGTAGACTTACCTGAAGTAGATGGTGCAGATGATGTAAGTTTGTATTGTCAAGAAGTCTCTATTTTATTGCTGCATTTTATCTATAAATGTGTTGTGGCCACTGTAACTTGTGGCTGCTTTAAAATATTTGCCACAAGTTTTTCCATATTAGGTGAAAAGTGCCAATCGGGTTTTTTTTTATGGTGAAACATAACTGGAGATGTCCTCTGTTAAAATTAGCCTTTGAGATATGTTTTTGCTATTTTAAAGCTCTTGAGGGTAAGGTCACATGTTTCACTTTCAATGTGTTTTGAACAGCAATATAACCAAATCCGGGATGGGTTTGTACATATCACATCTGCGTTTCCTCCAGGATATCTGTAACTAGCTCCATGTGTTTTTGCATGTAAATCTTGTCACAGATCAAAGGAGAAGTGATCAGCACAACCCCACCCTTTACAGGTTTCATTGCGTTTCAAAACGCAGTGTAAATGGTGCCTGTGACCGCACCCTAATACTTAATGCATTTATGAAGCAAGTGGTTTCTCAATTCTGTTTGTTCTTTATTTGTAGGATTCACCAGACAGTGATGATGAAAGTAAGTTATAGTTTTGTAATTCCACATTCTGAGCAATAATAGAAATGGTGTCCTATATGCAATGTTTTCTTGTAAGTGTATACAAAGACATATTTCTTAAGTATGTCCTTTTATTTCTTATAGAAATGCCTGACCTGGAATAAGAAGATTCTGCATCATAAAATGTGGGAGGAGGGTGGGAGAATGGGTGGAAAGAATATTTCAAGACACTCTGCAACAGTTGCCGATACCCAAGTTGTAAATACAGAGTACTTCCAGTCAGCCTTGTACATGTATCACCGAATGGCGCTTACCAGGGGGTTTAGAAGTTACAATTGTACAGGACGTCCTTAAAACCTTAAGACAAAGGAGCTGCTATTTTTAATTGTCATAACATATTTTAGTATATTGTGTATCCTTTTGCTTGTTATCGCGTGGTTATAAGTTTTCATTTACTCTTGGTTTACATGAGAGCATGTGTTCTCCAAAATAAAATGCTGAATCGAAAACTGCAAAAAGAACCACTATGACATGACTGAGGAATTATTTGATTTCTTAAGGTACATACTGTATCCAACTAAATGTGTTCTGCCCTGCCAAGGGAGCATGTTCTGAAGTTTATCATTGACGAATAGGGTGCCCTACAGAAACGTAATGTTATGCGTTTCACAGATCAGAAATGGAAATTGATATTTATAAGGGAATATCTTTTATTTTAATAGTGACAGCAGAGTGCTCCCAGTACTGGTTACGTATTTTCTTACTTGGACCAGTGGACCTGAGTGTCCTTCACTTGTACTTCTGTATACAATGATTTAGGGTTCCTGGATATAGATTAAGGTGTATGAGATTGTCCCATTTGTAACCATGAGTCCTGTACAATTGGTCTGACCCTTTGCATTTCCACCTTGGAAGAGTGTAGACAGCTGTACATTGTTTCTCTCATCAGTCTGTACATTTAGACCAAATTGTATTTGCACTGTCACAGTATATATTAAAAAGGAAAGAGTAACAATGTTAATACACTATACTGTTTTGTTTGTTTTTATTTCTTTAATCGGGTGAAAAGCCTAAGTTGTATTGGAATTGATGGGGATTTTTTTAATTGTCTGCATTATTTCTAATAAACTATTAAGAGACCTAATTATGATTTATTTTCCTTTATGTATTGATGAAAGGATATTGACTGGTCTTTAGTTATTTTCAACATTTCCAGTTAAATTAAATCTACCATTTGTTTCTTATGCATTGTGAACCAAACATACCTTAAAAATGCTGTAACTACACTGATGCAGAGACATATTTAGCATAATCCCTGAATTAAGTGGTTTTGCTGAAAAAAAAAGTGCTTCTCTTACCCTAATTATGCACTTCAGGAAGCTCTGTGTAATGTGTTTATGAAGGGGAGCCAGCATGCAACCCAGCTTTCTCAAGCTCCTGAATTTTAGTTTTTTTTGCAAAACCACTTAATTTAGGGATTAAGCAAGATATGTTTGTGCATCAGTGTCGCTTCAGCATTCTCAAAGTATGTTTAGTCCACAATGCATGAAAACAAATAATCTTTAAGGTTCATGTATAGGGTTTTTTTTTTTTTTTGCGCTGGTGGACTAGACAAATGAAATAACCATAGAATAGGTATAAGTTTTAGTAGTTAGATAAAGCAAATATAGAATACAGCGGCACTCCAATTCGGTGCGAAGAAATCTTTTTATTGAGGTGCGCACAGAAGCAGAGCGGGGCCTGGCTGGAGCCAGGCCCCGCTCTGCTTCTGTATGCACCTCAATAAAAAGATTTCTTTGCACCGAATTGGTGAGTGCCGCTGTATTCTATATTTGCTTTATGGACTGCCTTTGCTCTTGCTGAGCACCACAGTTTACAGATTTGTGCAAGAAGGCCTAACTACCCTGCCAAGATCCTTGCCGGGCTCCACTGGGGATATATCTTCATGGTCGGATGGTGCCAAGTCACTGTTCTCTTCGTTTATGATTTTAGTAGTTAGACTTTATTGTGCTAATATGAGTGGCAGGTCAAGTTTGCGTCCTGCTGCTCCAGTCAATACTAACAGTTTAAGGGCTCTTTTACTCACATTTTATTTAAAGTGGAAGCATAACTCGCCCTTGACTTGCCACTCCATCAATTGGTGACAACACGATTTCTGTTATTCTCTAGCTATAGGGGGATATAGGAAAATAACTTGGTACAACTCTTAACACCTGTCATCAGGTCTCTGTAACTATATCTGCCACCACTACCTGTTGGAGCAGCTTGCAAAGATCCCATCCCAGCCTTTATCTAGTCAATTCATACATTAACCGGATTGGGTGGTTCATTTGACTGACAGGTTCACTTTAAGTTTTATAGTTCTGACCCATATTGCAGAAATGGTGAAATGTGTTACATCTTGGTATACGGACAAACAATTGTATGGTGGTGACGTGTATCTGCATATTCCATTCACACTACAGAGGACAATGAAGAATAACGTTAGTGGTGAGCAAGTACTTGATGTTTTGAAAGCAGAAAAAAATGACCAAAAGTAGTTAATGCAAATTTTAATGGTAGGAGGATCAGGATATCGGCTCCTAAAGCTTATTTAGGGAACCTGTCGCCAAGTAAAATCCTTGATTACATACCTTACTTGCCTCTGTGTGATTGTATCCCATTAAATCCATCCATCTGTTCAAAAGATATGGCCATCAGCAGTATAGTTTACCATGAAGGCAGTAACCTTGTGTTTTTATACATACAGCGCATCAGGACACAGAGAAAATAAGTTAAACCCATTGAAATACTTGATTACCAACTACCAAGGGGGTAGTATCGTATGCACAAAACAATCTCCTTGCTCTTGAAGAGTATTTTTTCTCTTTTCACACTACCCAGATGAGCTCAGCAGTCTAGTTCACATGTGTACACGCAGATGGAGATTATAAAAGAGCCAAAATCTAGGGAATAACTCAACCATAAGTCACTATCCCAAAATCTGCACTAGAGTCTGCTGAGCCAGTCCTGGATGATATAACCACAGACCCCAAATAGTTTTGAACTTCTGAATAGTGTTACTTTTCTGGTACAAACTTTTCCGTGATAAGTGGGCTCTACCAATGAATTTCTGAGGTGTAGGAGGTAATGGAAAGATATTATGTATGGGAGACAGACAGTTCCACATCAAATGTATTGGACAGTACAGTACCTTCCAAAAGTTATTTCAGGCCTCCATAGGTTTCAGGAAATTATTTAATCAACCTTTTTCAAAATCCCTCTATCAAAAAGGACGCGTTTCATTGTCTTGATGTCTACAGAAGGATCCTTAAAGGGGTTTTGTCACAAAAGAAAATTCTCACATTTCTTTCCCCCTAGTGATGTTAACACCAAAATAAAGATAATTTTAACTTTTTACTTTACAATTTTACTCCTATCTCTCCCTCAACTGCTGAATGCAAAATCCCAGGGTGTTGGTGCGGCCTCTCTAAGCAGACACATTTTGATACCGCTAGTTCTGTGGGGTGACAATGTAGTTGGATTATCAGGGTACAAGGTGTACATGCACTTTCAACTGGCTTCTGACATTGTACTAGCACACTGACACATAGAAGGAGAGATGAGACAGATCAGAGATGCATGAGATGATTACAGAGGCTGATAGACCATTACACTGTGAGCTCTGCTACATCTCACAGACATGTGCCTGCTTCCCCTGGATCACTCATCTTCTTATAGTTTGCTGCCTCTCTCTCTCTCTGCTCACGATCTCCTGGCAGGATGTCGGTGTCTCTGAGCTCTATTCAGGGTGGCGTGACTACAGCCACACAGGAGAGACACAAATCTCAGCTCCACGATCCAAGATGGCGCCCGACCCAAAGTCAGAAGTTCCAGGGTCATGTCTAGGGGCAACTGAAATTGTGTACACAGGTTGGACTTATATCTGTGTAATGCTGTATTTTTGTTAATAACGGTGAATTAGAGTGTGTTATTTTGTTATCCTGAGTACATATAAGAAACTTGTCTTCGTGGGAATACCTTATACAGCAGCATCAAAAACAGTCCTCTTTGCACCCTGTTGCAGGATCTGGGCATGGGGGGGTTGGTGATTGATGTTACTGGGCGGGGATTGGCGGCTGTATGTAGATGTATTACTGGGGGTGAGGCGGCTGTATGTAGATGTATTACTGGGGGGGTGAGGTGGCTATATGTAGATGTATTACTGGGGGTTGAGGCGGCTGTATGTAGATGTATTACTGGGGGTGAGGTGGCTGTATGTAGATGTATTACTGGGGGTTAGGCGGCTGTATGTAGATGTATTACTGGGGGGTGAGGCGGCTATATGTAGATGTATTACTGGGGGGGGGGCGGCTGTATGTAGATGTATTACTGGGGGAGGTGGCTGTATACAGATGTATTATTGGGGGAGGTGGCTGTATACAGATGTATTTCTGGGAGTTAGGCGGCTGTATGTAGATGTATTACTGGGTTTGGCTGCTGTATGTAGATTTATTACTGGGGCGAGGCGGCTGTATGTTGATGTATTACTGGGGCGAGGCGGCTGTATTTAGATGCATTACTTGGGGGTTGGTGGCTGTATGTAGATTTATTACTGGGGAAGGTAGGTGTATGTAGATGTATTACTGGTGGAATAGTAGATGTCAGGCTCAGATGTAGTGGATCCTCTGAACCACTGCGGACGATGACACAAGCCACTACCTGTGACCGGAGTCTAAGTAGCACCCGGTTTTCATCAGAGCCCGCTGCAAAGCGGGTTGGACTTGCTGCGGAGTGGTACCACCAGGGTGTTCCACAGGCGTGACTTGTCCGCAGTGGCAGCCAAGGTCGTGGTACAGAAACGGCAGGCAGTCTCGTAGTCGGGGAAGGCAGGAGGTCAAGATGTAGCAACAGGTCAGGGCAGGCGGTAAAGGAGAAAAGTCAGAAACGGAACCAGGGTCACAACGGAAATTTTCAAAAACAGTACAAGGCATCAAAACAGCTTTTTCTAGGGCACTAGGCACAAAGATCCGGCAAGGCAGGAAGGGAGGTTCCCGGATTTATAAAGGTGGAGGTGTTCAGCCAGCGCACCAATCAGCGGTGCGCTGGCCCTTTAAATCTCCTGAAGCCGGGGCACGTGCACGGACCTCGGCCGTGGATCCGGAACGGGGAGAGGTGAGTTGCGCTGGCACCGCGCTTGTGGACATGGAGGGGCATGGGTGACCATGCGACCCGCAATATGGATCACGGGACCACCCATGACAGTACATAGCGGGCAGAAAGTGGGGACCTCCACCAGATTTTGCGCCCAGGGGCCCCCACCAACCTTAATCCGGCCCTGGCTGTGATAACCTAAAAAAGTTACAGAATTGGAGCAAACAGAAGCCATTAAAAGCCCTCTGAAATGGGCAGACTTCCCATTGTTTTATTGATGAAGATAATCACTGAGACCCAAAGGCAGCTGTGAACTGGGCCTTACGAGGTGAAAGGAAAAGGTTTGGAAAAAAGTGTGGTGAGTTTGCAAAACTTTTAGCAGTTCTGATGGGACTTACTCATCCGGACCTTCACACGGGGTAAAAAGTGTATGTACGGAGCACGTAGTACAACACGTACACTGCACCAAACAATACATATTGAAGGTCATCTGTGATCAAAACTGGGTTGTTTGAAAGAACAGGGACACAGTTGACTTGTAAAATATATTTTTTACATATGTACAGTGGGTTGTAAAAGTATTCATACCCCTAAAACTTTACAGCCACAAACTAGTATTTTATCTGTTAGAGCAAAAAGTGTCAAGTATTTTGTGATATGTAAAATAAATGATTGGTGCTTTTGCAAATTAAAAAAAAAAAAAATTGAGTTGCATGTTCTCAGCCTCCTGAGTTAATATTTTGTAAGAATCCTTTTTGCTGCAATGAGACCTGTGGGTATGTTCAGGTATTTACAATAAAAACTGAAAATATTTTTCAAAATGGCAAAAAAAGTGACACATCTTTTGGCGCTATTTTCCGTCACGGGATAAACGTCAGGAATACCGTTGCAGTAACAGGAGGGTGTCAGCTGTATTAAACAGCTGACACCCACTGTGTATGGTTCTCTGTTGTTAACGACCAGCTTAACCCCTTAGCGCTCTGCGCCGGAGCTGTACTGCACTGAGTCCCGCGGATATCGCTCAGCGCAGTACAGCTACTGCGCAGTGACAATGCCGGTTCAGTGCTGCATAGCCGCTGACATCCCCGGCTAACAACACCCGCGGTCGGAGTCAACGCGACCGCGGCATTTAACATGCCTTCCCGGGGGTCTTTGCCCCACGATCGCAACCCCCCCGCGCCGTTTTCGGGGGGGGGGGGTTAAGGTTTGATCGCTGCTATGGCACCTCTGGGGTCCGATAGTGCCAGCCTATGCATCTGCAGGCTGGCACTGCTAATACCCTGCAATACACATCAGTATTGCAGAGTATTATCATGAACAAGCAATCAGATGATTGCTTGTTCATATCCCATGGTAGATCAAGTAAAAAATTTATAAAAAAAATTTTTTCAATAAAAAATAACTTTAGAAATCACTAAAAATGCCCATAAGCCCCAAAACATATAAAGAGACATATAACGCTCAAAAAAGGCTAAATCATAACACAAACCCCACATATATAGTATCACCGCGTCCGTAACAATCCATAGAATAAAACTAAATAACTATTGAACCTATATGATGAACGCCGTAAAAAAAAAACGTTAAAAAAACGCCAAAAATTATGATTTTTACCTATTATATCCCACTAAAAATGCAATAAAAAGTGATCAACAAAACATATGTACTCCAGAATGATACTGTTGCAAAGAACAACATGTCCCGCAAAAAACAAGCCATCAACCAGCTCTGTAGCCAAAAACGTAACAATGTTATGCCACTTGGAAGACAGCGATGCAAAAATGATAGATTTTTCCCCACATTAGGGTTTTATTTGGCAAATTTTGTAAAACACAAGAAAAAATATTCATGTCTGGTATCCCCGTAATCATATCGACCCATAGAATAAAGATAACAGGATTATTAGGCTATACGGTGAACATGAAAAAAAAAAATGTAAAAAATCCAGTACAGAATTGATGCTTTTCTGCTCATGACCTCAAAAAAAGTTCAGACCTCAAAAAATGCAGTCACATGGCCACAATAACGAAAAAGCGAAAATTTTATAGCCTTCAAAAGGGGCGAATGAGGAAACTAAAATCCTGGCAGCTGCAGGGTGTTCCTTCCCTTCTGCACCTTGCTGTGCCCCCATAACACAAGTAACGGCCACGTGTGGGGGTCCCTGCACTCAGGAGAAATTGTAGAACAAATTTTATGGTGGGTTTTCTCTTTTTATCTTTTGGAAATGTGTAAATTTTAGGGCTAAATGAACGTTTTGACCATTCTAAATTTCACCGCCATTTTGATTCAATTACTATGAAGATCTCAAGGGGTTAACAATCTTTGTAAATGCTGTTTCTGATAGTTTGTGGGGTGCAGATTTGAAAATGGGTTGGTTATATAGGGGTTTTTTGATGCTAAATATGTAAAATTTAATTTCAAACAGTATTTATCCCCAAAATAGTCAATTCTGAAAATACGGAAAATCGCTATTTGATTTGTAGGCCGCGTGACGTCAAAATAAATTATCCAAACATTCCAACAATTATGAAAATGTAAATCAGACAAATGGGAAATGTTATTCAGCAAGTTATTTAGGTGGTAAATCGATCTTCCTGAAAATGCGGTGATTTTGAATGTCAAAAATGGCAAATTTTTCTAAAAATTCATCATTTTTTTCTTTTTTTTGTAAATAAACGCAAAACTTATCAGCCAAAATTTACCACTAAAATGAAGTACAACATGTGGGGAAAAAACTATCTCAGAATCGCTTTGATAAGTAACAGTGTTCAAAAGTTATAACCATATAAAGAGACGCAGGTCAGAATCCAAAAAATGGGACTGAGCCTTAAGCTGTAAAATGGCTGCGTCCTTAAGGGGTTAATGTTCGTAGCTTACACAAGTATGGAATAGGAAAATATTTTAAAATGTGCATATTAACACCGTCACTTACCAGGACAAACTATATCGTCCTCGTGCTGCAAAGGGATGAGCTCTCTCCATAAACAGTGGGTGTCAGCTGTATGATAAAGCTGACGCCCACCTGTTACTGCAGCGGTATTCCCGGCATTTAACCCCGTAACGGAAAATATTGCCTAAAGTCGAAAGTGCCACTTTTTTGCCATTTTGAAAAATATTAAAAATTCTATAAATAGCAATCAAAAGGCCATACAGTGCTCAAAATGGTAGCATTAAAAATGTCATCAAGAGTCGCAAAAAATGACACCACCCACAGCTGCGTACATTGAAATATGAAAACGTTATTAGTGCCAGAAGATGGCAAAATTAAGACATTTTTTTTTCTGCACAAGAGGTTTTAATTTTTGTAAATATATGAAAACATTATAAAACCTATATAAATTTGGTATCCCTGTGATTGCACCGACCCAAAAAATGAAGTAGACATGTCATTTGGGGCGCACAGGGAAATCCGTAAAATCCAAGCCCACAAGAATACGGCACAAATGCGTTTTTTTACCAATTTCACAGCATTTGGAATTTTTTTCCCGCTTCCCAGTACAAGGCATGGAATATTAAATACCAACATTTTGAAGTGTAATTTGTTAAGCAGAAAATAAGCCATAACACAGCACTGTACATGGAAAAACAAAAAACAGTTATAGATTTTTGAAGGTGGGGAGTGAAAAAAGAAAACATAAAAACGAAAAAGGGCTGTGGGGTTAAAGGGGTTGGCCATTTTTCAATAAATCTGTTCCATTAGACTCTGCATGTAATATTTACCTGTGTCTTTGCCTTATTTGTTAGCTTCAGCCTTTCCCTGTTTCCCTTACTATACTGTCTTTTGCCTATATACACAGCTTCCTCTCTGCTCTAGGCCATCCTCATGGTGTCACCTACTATGTCTCTCTTTACATTGTGTGTCCTCATTGACAGAGACTAGGAGAGGGGGGAAGGAGCAGTCTGCACACTGCATAAAAGTAAGTAGCAGGACTGCTGAACCACTGGTTGAATATTCAGGGATTATTATTAAGATAGTAAAGGCACATGGGCAACTTATGTAAAAGAGTGGCCACCCCCTTTTATATTATGAAGATTTTTTTTTTTTTTTGTCCAGACCATACTGGTGAACAAACTGGTGTTTCACTTTCATATGTCTCAAAAAATAATTTGTCCATCTTTTTGAAAATGTCACAAATACTTCTTCAGATTCAAGAGGTATGAATATTTTTGCAATCAACACTATTGACGTTTTTCAAGAAATGCCTTTCTTGAGATCAAAGATACTAAAACCTTGATGAAACTTGACAAACCTCTTTATTAGTAAATACTGGGGCAAATTTACTTACCTGGTCCTGTCGCGAACTCCGATCCAGACAGTCCGACAAAGATGAAGTCCGGCACGATTCACGTAGCTCGTGCGCCCGATTTCCTGCATCTGTTGCTTCCCCGCTGAAGTCCGCCGGAGTTTATCTTCTTCTTCCCGGTGCTTGTAAGTGTGTGTCTTGCGACACAATTTGAATTTTAAATCCCGTGTGCAGTCCGAATACGTTGGGTTGTCCAATGGCCACACCCCCGATTTGCATCGCATGAAAGTCGGTCCATTGCACCAAAATCCGATCGCGTGCGCCAAAAAACTCAGTTAAATGCGACGCAAATCGGAAATTGTCGGGAAACCTGACGAAAATGCGGTCCGTGGATTCTTAGTAAATGAGCCCCACTGTGTCTTTGAAAACAAATCTTTCAGAGATGGTATAGACATGGCTTCATTTTTAATGGAAGTAATAATGCTATTGCAGAAGGAACAGTAATGTGTGTGACTCTAACCTGAATGATGGTCATTGGAGCGTAACTAAAAAAAAATCTGCTAATGGCCATATGGTTGGTATGAGTATTCTTTTGATAAGTTCAGCTATGTGCCAATATTGTCTAGACAACAAGCAGTAGATACAAATAAACTGTGTGAGAAAAAGATTAGGAAGACCTTGACAACTATTTTTCAAGCATAATAAAACAGAATGTAAACAAGAAAAAAGTACAGCATGAACATTCACTGCTTATACGTTACTTTGGATGAATAGGGAATTAAATTGGCCAAATTTGATTAATTACTGATGGTCCCCTACTTAAGAACACCCGACTTACATACGACCCCTAGTTACAAACGGACCTCTGGATGTTGGTAATTTACTTAACTTTAGCCTTAAGCTACAATTATCTGCTATAATGGTTATGAAAGGTGTCTGCCATTGAGCTTTATTGTTAATCTTGCTTCTTATGACAACCCAACATTTTTTAAATCCAATTGTCACAGAGACCAAAAAAGTTTTTGTCCAGCGTTACAGTTATAAACTATACAGTTCCGACTTACATACAAATTCAACTTAAGAACAAACCTACAGAACCTATGCTGTACGTAACCCGGGACTGCCTGTATATTGTAAACAAGGAAGTCACTTCACAGGAGAATGTTAAAGGAGATTGTAGTAATTCTTTAGTCGAGTGCTGTCAGTCACTTCTTGGTGTAATGACTATCAACAGTCAGTCTGCAGTCTAGTGTTATCACTGTCACCGGTGACTCCACAGTGTAATGTAATCACTGTCACCAGCAAGTCCGCAGTCTAGTGTAATTACTACCACCAGTCAGTCAGCAATAAGTCCGCAGTTTAGTATAATCACTGTCACCAGTCAATCTGCAGTCTAGTGTTATCAATGTCATCAGTCAGTCTGCTGTCTATTGCAATTACTGTCACCAGTCAGTCCGCAGTCTAGTATTATCACTGCAATCATTCAGTCTTTATTCTAGTTTAATAACTGCCACCAGTCAGTCTGCAGTCTAGTGTAATCACTGCCACCAGTCATTCCACTGTCTAATTTAAGTATTAGTGCCAGTCACTCGTCAGACTTTGTACTGCTAAGAGTCACTTCATCATAAGTCTAGTGTAAACACTGCAACTAGTCCATTCTCAGTCTAGTATAATAGTCGTCACTGGTTGTACTTCAGTCTAGTATAAATACTGTCACTAGTCAGCCTGCAGTCTGGTATAACCGCTGTCACTGGTCAGTCATGAGTCTAGAATTAGGGCCAATCCTGACAGGAAAAATTAAATGCGCCCCTCCCATTAAAAATAATAAGAAAGAAATCTAGGTGGCCAACTGCTATGGAAACATCTACAATAAGCCCCCCCACCCCCACCCCCCGAGCATTTTATAAAGTGTAAAATAGGAAAATATGTCCCACTAGTGAAAATACCTGCGATTCTTATACCAAAAATATAAACCTGCCAAAAATGTAGCAAACACATAAATATATTCCAGCAATTAATAAACAGCACACCGTAATATCCTTGTAAATATAGAGAAAAATTAATTTACTACACACATAAATATATACCAGCATTACATGTCCTGCACATCTGGGCTGCACTCGGGCACAGACATCACTTATTGTTAGGCTGCCGCTGTTTCTTTCTATATTTGTGTTGGCCTGGTCCATCCCACTCTTCTTCCTGTAGTCTCCTCATTGTTGCCAATCCTTCTCCATCAGGTAGAGAACGTCATGGAAACTTCTCTCAGTCGTGTCTTACCACTGCAGAATTTGCCATTCAGGTGACTGTGGCCTCTGGAGAACATCTGCACACTCCGTCCCTAAAAGAAATCAGTCAATACAATGTCTCCTAGATAACAGCTTAGTGCCCCCTGCATATACAGATAATACACTGCGACCCATCAATATACTATAATATTTACTTCCATATAATTTCCTCTTCTATATTCCGTTAGCCCCAGCACACTTCCCTAGTATATAAGCGGCCCATGCCCTCAGTATATAGCCAGGCAATATATATCCAGCCAGTCCCCTGCCCCCCAGTATATAGCCAGCCTGCCCCCCTGTAGTATATAGCCAGCATGTCCCCTGTAGTATATAGCCAGCCTGCCCCCAGTAGTATATAGCCAGCCTGCTCCCCCTGTAGTATATAGGCTTCCTGTCCGCTCTGTAGCATATAAGCAGCCTGCCCCCACTTTAGTATATAGCCAGCCTGCGCCCCCTGTAGTATATACTCAGCCCACCCCCCACTGTAGTATGCAACCTGCCAGCCCCTCTGGAGTATATAGCAAGTCTGCCCCCCAGTAGCATATAGCCAGCTAGCCCCCCTGTAGTATATAGAAAACTTGCCCTCCCTGTAGTGTATACCAAGCCTGCCCCCTTGTAGAATATAGCCATCCTGCCCCCTAGTAGTTTATATAGCCAGCCTGCCCCCCCCCAGTAGTGTATATAGTCAAACTGCTCCCCCTGTAGTGTACATAGTCAGCCTGCCCCTTGTAGTGTATATAGCCAGCCAGCCCCCATATAGTATATAGCCAGTCTTCCCCCTTTGTAGTATATAGGTTGCCTGCCCCCGGGTAGTGTATAGCCAATCTGCCCCTCTTGTAGTATATAGGCAGCCTGCCCCCCCCCCCTTACTGTATATAGGCACCCTCTGCAAAAAAAATTAAATTATACTTACCTACCTGCGTTCCCTGCATGGTCCATCCCACGGCGTCCTCTCACAGCGCCTGTGCAATGATGTCGGCAAACGCAGGTCTGGGTCATAGAGGGCGCCAGCTGCAATACATGTATCGCTGATTGATACTAAGACCCGGGACGGCGCCCCCCCTAGTGCCCTAGGTGATCGCCTACCCCTTGTCCCAGCTCTGCACTAGCACCAATCAGTCCACACTCACGTATAATTAAATCCCAGTCTAGTACAAGCACTAGCCCCAGTCAGTCCCCAGTTTAGTACAAGCACGGCCACCTGTCATTGTCATATGAACGTGGCTGGCAGCTTTTTCCAGTCTACTGTAAACACTGTTGACAGTTATTAGTTTACCATAAATGTTATAGTCAGTCATTCTACACTTCATTGTAAATGCTCCAGTCATTCCCATACCCAATGTAAATACTGCTAAACAGTCAGTCCTGCTGAATAACTAATACATTACTTTTATTTCATTTCAGGGATGAGAAAATCTGATTGTAGGATGACATTTACACTTTACATTGTTAATATACACACACCGGCCACTTTATTAGGTACACCATGCTAGTAATGGGTTGGACCCCCTTTTGCCTTCAGAACTGCCTCAATTCTTCGTGGCATAGATTCAACAAGGTACTGGAAGCATTCCTCAGAGATTTTGGTCCATATTGACATGATGACATCACACAGTTGCCGCAAATTTGTCGGCTGCACATCCATGATGCGAATCTCCCGTTCCACCACATCCCAAAGATGCTCTATTGGATTGAGATCTGGTGACTGCGGAGGCCATTTGAGTACAGTGAACTCATTGTCATGTTCAAGAAACCAGTCTGAGATGATTCCAGCTTTATGACATGGCGCATTATCCTGCTGAAAGTAGCCATCAGATGTTGGGTACATTGTGGTCATAAAGGGATGGACATGGTCAGCAACAATACTCAGGTAGGCTGTGGCGTTGCAAGGTTTTTCCAATCTTCTACTGTCCAATTTCGATGAGCTTGTGCAAATTGTAGCCTCAGTTTCCTGTTCTTAGCTGAAAGGAGTGGCACCCGGTGTGGTCTTCTGCTGCTGTAGCCCATCTGCCTCAAAGTTCGATGTACTGTGCGTTCAGAGATGCTCTTCTGCCTACCTTGGTTGTAACGGGTGGCGATTTGAGTCACTGTTGTTTTTCTATCAGCTCGAACCAGTCTGCCCATTCTCCTCTGACCTTTGGCATCAACAAGGCATTTCCGCCCACAGAACTGCCGCTCACTGGATGTTTTTTCTTTTTCGGACCAATCTCTGTAAACCCTAGAGATGGTTGTGCGTGAAAATCCCAGTAGATCAGCAGTTTCTAAAAAACTCAGACCAGCCCTTCTGGCACCAACAACCATGCCACGTTCAAAGGCACTCAAATCACCTTTCTTCCCCATACTGATGCTCGGTTTGAACTGCAGGAGATTGTCTTGACCATGTCTACATGCCTAAATGCACTGAGTTGCCGCCATGTGATTGGCTGATTGGAAATTAAGTGTTAACGAGCTGTATGTTTGGTTCTGTACCAGTTTTGCAAGTGTCTAGATAAGCAGTGGATAAAACTAAAATGACTTAAAAAGAGGTTACAAAGACGTTGACTATTGTTTTTCATACACAACAATACAGAATATGTACAAAAAAAAAATGAAAGTACAGCCTGAACATTGATATTTTCATAGAAAGTGTTGATACCCTAAAAATGCTATAGTAACACTTCTACTGCCTCATCTCTTACCCTGGATATGGACATAACACTGTATATTTACAACATATGGCCTACTTATAGTGTCCCTATATACTCGGCTTATACTTCATTATATACAGTAGTTTGGCTTGACATCCAGGTCGAGGAAAAGTTGTGCTCGTCCCAAACTTCTTCCATTTAAGGATTATGGAGTATTTTGTAACCTTGGCCAGATCTGTGCCGTAATTCTGTCTCTGAGCCCCCTGTGCAGTTCCTTAAACCTCATGATTCTCATGTGCTCTGACATGCACTGTGAGCTGTGAGGTCTTATATAGACAGGTGTCTGCCTTTCCTAATCACATCCTATTAGTTTAAACACAGCTGGACTCCAATGAAGGAGTAGAACCATCTCAAGCAGGGTCAGAAGGAAATGGACAGTATGTGAGCAAAAGGTTTGAATACTTATGGCCATGTGATACTTTTTATTTTCTAATAAATTAGCAAAAATATCTATATTTTAGTTTTTTTTTCCTGCCAAGAGTACATTAATGAGAAAAATAAAGAACTTTTTTATGTTACCAATTGGCTGCAATGAAACAAAGAGTGAAATTTAAAGGGGTCTGAATACTTTATATACCCACTGTAGCTGTACTGGAGATGTTGGCAAAGTGAGGTATGTGGAAAAGTAGTGGTGGGGCCTTCATCACACCTTCTGTCAGCAACCACTCCCGCTGTGGGAAGGTTAAAGGAGCAAAAGTACAATGGCCAGGTACTTCCACCACTCATTCAGTGGGCAGCCGCTCATGCCTTATCTTCTTTCTTTTTCCTGAAGCACCTCAGGTAACCACCCACCAGAAACCAAAACAATTGGCCTAACTACAAAGTCCCACACCAGATCCAGAAATTTTTTTTGCATCTGATGTCCTGGTCCCCATGGCAAAAGATTCTGGGGTCCACTGTGTTAAAGCATCTCATGGACTAAAGGTCCATAACCCCTTAAGGACGCAGCCAGTTTATAGCATAAGGCTCAGCCCCATTTTTTGCATTCTGACTTAGACCACCCACACGTGGCCATTACTTGTTTGATGGGGGCACAGCGAGGCGCAGAAGGGAAGAAGGATTTTAGTTTCCTCTTTGGCCCCTTTTGTATGCTATAAAATTTTCGCTTATTCGTTATTGGGGCCATATGGCAATTTTTTTGCGGGATGAGATGCAAGTCCGCAGTCTAGTGTAATTACTACCACCAGTCAGTCAGCAATAAGTCCGCAGTTTAGTATAATCACTGTCACCAGTCAATCTGCAGTCTAGTGTTATCAATGTCATCAGTCAGTCTGCTGTCTATTGCAATTACTGTCACCAGTCAGTCCGCAGTCTAGTATTATCACTGCAATCATTCAGTCTTTATTCTAGTTTAATAACTGCCACCAGTCAGTCTGCAGTCTAGTGTAATCACTGCCACCAGTCATTCCACTGTCTAATTTAAGTATTAGTGCCAGTCACTCGTCAGACTTTGTACTGCTAAGAGTCACTTCATCATAAGTCTAGTGTAAACACTGCAACTAGTCCATTCTCAGTCTAGTATAATAGTCGTCACTGGTTGTACTTCAGTCTAGTATAAATACTGTCACTAGTCAGCCTGCAGTCTGGTATAACCGCTGTCACTGGTCAGTCATGAGTCTAGAATTAGGGCCAATCCTGACGGGAAAAATTAAATGCGCCCCTCCCATTAAAAATAATAAGAAAGAAATCTAGGTGGCCAACTGCTATGGAAACATCTACAATAAGCCCCCCCACCCCCACCCCCCGAGCATTTTATAAAGTGTAAAATAGGAAAATATGTCCCACTAGTGAAAATACCTGCGATTCTTATACCAAAAATATAAACCTGCCAAAAATGTAGCAAACACATAAATATATTCCAGCAATTAATAAACAGCACACCGTAATATCCTTGTAAATATAGAGAAAAATTAATTTACTACACACATAAATATATACCAGCATTACATGTCCTGCACATCTGGGCTGCACTCGGGCACAGACATCACTTATTGTTAGGCTGCCGCTGTTTCTTTCTATATTTGTGTTGGCCTGGTCCATCCCACTCTTCTTCCTGTAGTCTCCTCATTGTTGCCAATCCTTCTCCATCAGGTAGAGAACGTCATGGAAACTTCTCTCAGTCGTGTCTTACCACTGCAGAATTTGCCATTCAGGTGACTGTGGCCTCTGGAGAACATCTGCACACTCCGTCCCTAAAAGAAATCAGTCAATACAATGTCTCCTAGATAACAGCTTAGTGCCCCCTGCATATACAGATAATACACTGCGACCCATCAATATACTATAATATTTACTTCCATATAATTTCCTCTTCTATATTCCGTTAGCCCCAGCACACTTCCCTAGTATATAAGCGGCCCATGCCCTCAGTATATAGCCAGGCAATATATATCCAGCCAGTCCCCTGCCCCCCAGTATATAGCCAGCCTGCCCCCCTGTAGTATATAGCCAGCATGTCCCCTGTAGTATATAGCCAGCCTGCCCCCAGTAGTATATAGCCAGCCTGCTCCCCCTGTAGTATATAGGCTTCCTGTCCGCTCTGTAGCATATAAGCAGCCTGCCCCCACTTTAGTATATAGCCAGCCTGCGCCCCCTGTAGTATATACTCAGCCCACCCCCCACTGTAGTATGCAACCTGCCAGCCCCTCTGGAGTATATAGCAAGTCTGCCCCCCAGTAGCATATAGCCAGCCAGCCCCCCTGTAGTATATAGAAAACTTGCCCTCCCTGTAGTGTATACCAAGCCTGCCCCCTTGTAGAATATAGCCATCCTGCCCCCTAGTAGTTTATATAGCCAGCCTGCCCCCCCCCAGTAGTGTATATAGTCAAACTGCTCCCCCTGTAGTGTACATAGTCAGCCTGCCCCTTGTAGTGTATATAGCCAGCCAGCCCCCATATAGTATATAGCCAGTCTTCCCCCTTTGTAGTATATAGGTTGCCTGCCCCCGGGTAGTGTATAGCCAATCTGCCCCTCTTGTAGTATATAGGCAGCCTGCCCCCCCCCCCCTTACTGTATATAGGCACCCTCTGCAAAAAAAATTAAATTATACTTACCTACCTGCGTTCCCTGCATGGTCCATCCCACGGCGTCCTCTCACAGCGCCTGTGCAATGATGTCGGCAAACGCAGGTCTGGGTCATAGAGGGCGCCAGCTGCAATACATGTATCGCTGATTGATACTAAGACCCGGGACGGCGCCCCCCCTAGTGCCCTAGGTGATCGCCTACCCCTTGTCCCAGCTCTGCACTAGCACCAATCAGTCCACACTCACGTATAATTAAATCCCAGTCTAGTACAAGCACTAGCCCCAGTCAGTCCCCAGTTTAGTACAAGCACGGCCACCTGTCATTGTCATATGAACGTGGCTGGCAGCTTTTTCCAGTCTAGTGTAAACACTGTTGACAGTTATTAGTTTACCATAAATGTTATAGTCAGTCATTCTACACTTTATTGTAAATGCTCCAGTCATTCCCATACCCAATGTAAATACTGCTAAACAGTCAGTCCTGCTGAATAACTAATACATTACTTTTATTTCATTTCAGGGATGAGAAAATCTGATTGTAGGATGACATTTACACTTTACATTGTTAATATACACACACCGGCCACTTTATTAGGTACACCATGCTAGTAATGGGTTGGACCCCCTTTTGCCTTCAGAACTGCCTCAATTCTTCGTGGCATAGATTCAACAAGGTGCTGGAAGCATTCCTCAGAGATTTTGGTCCATATTGACATGATGACATCACACAGTTGCCGCAAATTTGTCGGCTGCACATCCATGATGCGAATCTCCCGTTCCACCACATCCCAAAGATGCTCTATTGGATTGAGATCTGGTGACTGTGGAGGCCATTTGAGTACAGTGAACTCATTGTCATGTTCAAGAAACCAGTCTGAGATGATTCCAGCTTTATGACATGGCGCATTATCCTGCTGAAAGTAGCCATCAGATGTTGGGTACATTGTGGTCATAAAGGGATGGACATGGTCAGCAACAATACTCAGGTAGGCTGTGGCGTTGCAAGGTTTTTCCAATCTTCTACTGTCCAATTTCGATGAGCTTGTGCAAATTGTAGCCTCAGTTTCCTGTTCTTAGCTGAAAGGAGTGGCACCCGGTGTGGTCTTCTGCTGCTGTAGCCCATCTGCCTCAAAGTTCGATGTACTGTGCGTTCAGAGATGCTCTTCTGCCTACCTTGGTTGTAACGGGTGGCGATTTGAGTCACTGTTGTTTTTCTATCAGCTCGAACCAGTCTGCCCATTCTCCTCTGACCTTTGGCATCAACAAGGCATTTCCGCCCACAGAACTGCCGCTCACTGGATGTTTTTTCTTTTTCGGACCAATCTCTGTAAACCCTAGAGATGGTTGTGCGTGAAAATCCCAGTAGATCAGCAGTTTCTAAAAAACTCAGACCAGCCCTTCTGGCACCAACAACCATGCCACGTTCAAAGGCACTCAAATCACCTTTCTTCCCCATACTGATGCTCGGTTTGAACTGCAGGAGATTGTCTTGACCATGTCTACATGCCTAAATGCACTGAGTTGCCGCCATGTGATTGGCTGATTGGAAATTAAGTGTTAAGGAGCTGTATGTTTGGTTCTGTACCAGTTTTGCAAGTGTCTAGATAAGCAGTGGATAAAACTAAAATGACTTAAAAAGAGGTTACAAAGACGTTGACTATTGTTTTTCATACACAACAATACAGAATATGTACAAAAAAAAAATGAAAGTACAGCCTGAACATTGATATTTTCATAGAAAGTGTTGATACCCTAAAAATGCTATAGTAACACTTCTACTGCCTCATCTCTTACCCTGGATATGGACATAACACTGTATATTTACAACATATGGCCTACTTATAGTGTCCCTATATACTCGGCTTATACTTCATTATATACAGTAGTTTGGCTTGACATCCAGGTCGAGGAAAAGTTGTGCTCGTCCCAAACTTCTTCCATTTAAGGATTATGGAGTATTTTGTAACCTTGGCCAGATCTGTGCCGTAATTCTGTCTCTGAGCCCCCTGTGCAGTTCCTTAAACCTCATGATTCTCATGTGCTCTGACATGCACTGTGAGCTGTGAGGTCTTATATAGACAGGTGTCTGCCTTTCCTAATCACATCCTATTAGTTTAAACACAGCTGGACTCCAATGAAGGAGTAGAACCATCTCAAGCAGGGTCAGAAGGAAATGGACAGTATGTGAGCAAAAGGTTTGAATACTTATGGCCATGTGATACTTTTTATTTTCTAATAAATTAGCAAAAATATCTATATTTTAGTTTTTTTTTTCCTGCCAAGAGTACATTAATGAGAAAAATAAAGAACTTTTTTATGTTACCAATTGGCTGCAATGAAACAAAGAGTGAAATTTAAAGGGGTCTGAATACTTTATATACCCACTGTAGCTGTACTGGAGATGTTGGCAAAGTGAGGTATGTGGAAAAGTAGTGGTGGGGCCTTCACCACACCTTCTGTCAGCAACCACTCCCGCTGTGGGAAGGTTTAAGGAGCAAAAGTACAATGGCCAGGTACTTCCACCACTCATTCAGTGGGCAGCCGCTCATGCCTTATCTTCTTTCTTTTTCCTGAAGCACCTCAGGTAACCACCCACCAGAAACCAAAACAATTGGCCTAACTACAAAGTCCCACACCAGATCCAGAAATTTTTTTTGCATCTGATGTCCTGGTCCCCATGGCAAAAGATTCTGGGGTCCACTGTGTTAAAGCATCTCATGGACTAAAGGTCCATAACCCCTTAAGGACACAGCCAGTTTATAGCATAAGGCTCAGCCCCATTTTTTGCATTCTGACTTGCGTCGCTTTATATGGTTATAACTTTTGAACACTGTTACTTATCAAAACAATTCTTTTTCCCCACATGTTGTGCTACATGTTAGTGGTAAATGTTGGCTGATAAGTTTTGCCTTTATTAAAAAAAAAAAAAAGAAAAAATGATGAATTTTTTGAAAAATTTGCCATTTTTGAAATTCAAAATAATTGTGTTTTCAGGTAGATAGAGTTACCACCTACAGTAAATAAGTTGTTGAATAACATTTCCGATATGTCTACTTTACATTTTCATAATTGTTTAAATGTCTGGATAATTTATTTTGGTGTCACTGGTGTTACAAATCAAATATCGATTTTCCGTATTTTCAGAATTTACAATTTTGGGGATAATTTTGAATGAAATGTTACATATTTGACATCAAAAACCCAAATCTACACCCCTCAAACTATCAGAAACAGATTTTAGGAAGATTATTAACCCCTTGAGATCTTCATAGTAATTGAATCAAAACGGAGATGCAATTTAGAATGGTCAAATTGTGCCGGTTATACGTTAATTTAGCCCTAAAATATACAAATTCCCTAAATATAAAAAGAGAAAACCCACCATATAATTTGTTCTGCAATTTCTCCCAAGTACAGAGACCACCCACACGTGGCCATTACTTGTTTGATGGGGGCACAGCGAGGCGCAGAAGGGAAGAAGGATTTTAGTTTCCTCTTTGGCCCCTTTTGTATGCTATAAAATTTTCGCTTATTCGTTATTGGGGCCATATGGCAATTTTTTTGCGGGATGAGATGCTTTTTTCAGTGTTACCATTTTGGGCTTGGTATCCCCTATTGTTGAAAATGTATGAACTTTTTTTTTGAGGGCAGGAGTAGAAAATAATCAATTCTGTACTGGATTTTTTACTTTTTTTTTTTTTGGTGTTCACTGTATAGCCCAATATCATGTTATCTTTATTCTATGGGTCAATACGATTACGGGGATACCATACATTAATATTTTTTCTTACGTTTTATTAAATTTGCTAAATAATACCCTAATCTGGGGAAAAATCTATGAGTTTTGCATTGACTTCTTCCAAGTGGCATAACATTTTGACTTTTTTGGCTATGGAGCTGGTTGATGGCTTTTTTTTTGTTGTACTTTGCAACAGTATCATTCTGGAGTACATATGTTTTTTTCAACACTTTTTATTGCATTTTTGTGAGCATTCAATAGGTAAAAATAATATTTTTGCTAGTTTTTTTTTGTTTTGTTTTTTGCCGTTCATCGTGCGGGTTCAATAATGATTTACTTTTATTCTTACTATTATTGTCACGGACGCGTCAATACTATATATGTGGGGTTTGTGTTATGATTTAGACTTTTTTTGTGTTATACGTCTTCTTTATATGTTATGGGGCTTATGGGCAACATCTGCTTGTTCATGATAATACTCTGCAATACTGATTTATTGCAGGGTATTAGTTGTGTCAGCCTATGCACATGCATAGGCTGACACTGTGCCTTTGAGATGGCCTTTCCTGATCGGACCCCAGGGCTGTCATAGAGTCAATCGGTGCCCCCTAAAGATGGCGCGAGGCGGACGATCGTGGGGGGAAAGACCCCCCCAAAGGTAGGTTAAATGACCCAGTCATGCTGACCGTGGCATTTACCTGGTTAAACACCCGCGATTGGAGCCCACTCCGTCCGCGGGTGTTACACTGGGGTGTCAGCTGTTGGTTACAGACGGCACCCTGTGTATCCCGATGCACGTTAGATCTTGAGCTGAACCGGCATCAGCTCTCTGTGTGATATATCGGACGCTGAGCGTTAAGTCACTGCGCTCAGCCTCTGATATATGATATACACGCTAAGTGGTTAAAGAGAACCTGTCACCAGATTCAATAAAAGCGTTATTACAAGTTCCTATAGCACTTTACTAACTTGTTTCCACACTGTTTTTAGCTAAAAAAAAATGCACAGTTCCTATCCCCAGAAAATGAAGTTTGTAAACCTACCTGGCACCCTGGCTGAAAGAGAAGGGTGCCCCAAGGGCATGTGTTATGAGGTGAAAGGAATATTGCCTTGTATGAATGTCTGCAGAGAAAGAGCAAGAGCATGAGGTGAGAGAAACACTGCCTTGCATGTTAGCACACACCTTTTAGGGACCCTGCTCCACCAGACAGGGTGCCAGGTAGGTTTACAAACTTAGTTTTTTGGGGATTGGAACTATCCATTTTAGCTAATTGAGGACTGATTATGTGTCTGCATTTGTTTAGCTGATGTGGAGTCTAGAGTCTGTATTTAGGAGGTCTGTATTTAGTTTCACTGAAAATTTTCCAATAAATACAGTTTATTTTATATTATAATAGCTGTAGCTCCGGTCGTTGCCCAGAATAGTAAATAACTGCTCTTAGCTATAACAAAATAGAATAGGTTAACAAAAAATATTTTATATGTATCTATAGACAGTCTCTGTCACTGACCAACTCTATGAGAGACTGTCTGTCTCTGGAAGTCTCTTTCGGTGACTGTCTCTGACACTCATTCAAGTGTCTCTAGAACTCTCATTCCAGTGACTGCCTCTGACATTCTCATTCTGCCGGGAGGCTCTTGAGTGCCTCCAGCACTTTTACAAAGATATTATTTTGGCAATAACAAAGCCAGAAAACTTGTAGAACACAGTCCCCCTTCCCCTAGATGTAACAAGCAGCCTACATGCGGTTTCTCACATGGCGTTTTTAAACGCATCCAAAAACACACGTGGAGGGGATTTGGGCAAAACGCAAATATATTTCCCATAAAACACATGTGTTTCATTGGAAACGCACATGCGTTTTGGCAAACCCCCACCCCACCAACACATGGGATACCATTCTGCTTAGGACACTTTACCACCAGTAATCTGGTGGTAATATCCTTTAGCCCATTTAACAACATGCTTACAGTGGTTTATAAGGTCAATTCTGCTGACAGGTTCCCTTTAAACTTTTAGTTTCCATTTAGCTCCCCTTAAGTGCAGACCCCTGATATAGGTATGAACTGGGCCTTATTCTTTTATTGCAACACTGAACAGCTGATAGCATGAACTTATGTGGAGCAGGTCCTAGGTTTTGGAAACCTGAAACCTGATCATCTGATGTTGATGACTTGTCCTATGAATATTTCACAGACTTTGAAATCTGCAACCTTAGATTACTCATTGCTGAAAACGCCACGTGTGAACGCATCCTCAGTAAGCATATAAGACGCAAAGAGCATGTGATGTGCGATTACTGAGGTCCGCATTTAGCTCCCGTGCACACCTGCACTTAGTATACACAACTGTTTCTTACTTATATACTAGACTCAGGGGAGAAGAGAGCAGGGAGGACGCCTCACTTTTACGAACACTTCCTTCCACCATATTTGAAAGACAGTGAAGGACATGACCGCACAGGTCACGCCGCCTCGAAAGCTCCGCCCCCTCATGACTGACAATCCTCCGGCGTCACGTCCCGCCCCGCAGACTCTGACGTCTGCGCGATCCCCTCACTATCCAATGAAAAGACGCGAAGTAGAAAATTGACATTGCTTTAGACCAATAAAAAGCAGAGCCCTCCCTGTGACGTGAAGCCTGTGCCCTTCTTGTATCCGCCCCCGGAGGTAGACTTGCTGAGTGCTCCTTCTCCTCTGCTGCTCTCTCCTTCTGCCGCCGCCATGTTAGGAGCTGTTGGACGCTGCTCCGCCGGGGCCCTCAGGGCCTTCAAGCCGGCCGCCAGCTCCCTGCAGCTTGGCCAGACCCTGCTGAGGAGCTCTCCTGCTGCGCTGCTCGCACGTAAGTATGCTGGCCGGCCTGCGCTGCGGTGACCTAGCTGTGTCATTGAGTAGCGGCTAGGCCTCTGTCGTCCCGGGCGGGCCTGCAGCATGGCGGGGGTGACAGTGCGAGTCCTCTGTGCCCGGGGCTGTGGTTACCCTCTGTAGTAGCACATGGGGCAGCTGGGGCTGGGGCCGCTGTACCCGGCTCCTCATTACTCAGTCTCTGACCTTGTGCTCGGCCCTCACCGCATCGGCGCGGCTCCTGTGTGCACGGCGCTGCGGTACCGCGGAGTGCATCGTCTCACATCTCCTATAGAATCTGTGCATGACCTTCGCCCTGTGCACGGGCCGGGTGACACCTTGTCCTTGTGGGGGATCACAGCAGAGGTGAAGTGTGTGCAGAGGTTGTGCCTCTCCTGTGGATTACTACGGGGTTAACTTGCCCTCACATGGGGAAGGTGAAGCCTGATGCGCACATATTATAGGGGTCTGACTTGTCTTGTTGGCTGCTGTTCACACCTGCACTGATGTCAATAAGTGATTGTTGCATATCCTCCTCTGAGCCTTCCCCAGGCTGATATTCTGCAGTGGAGGGTCTCGGTTATAACAACATAATTCTCCTCCTGTGATGATCATCAATCATGACTTTCGTTCTTCTGAGTTTTCTGAAGCAACTTAATGATCTGAGAAGGAAGTAAATGCAGACCTAAAGGTCATCTTGGAGTTTAAATCATAAACAAGTGTTATTATAAAATTACTTGCCCCTCTTGTGTTCCTTGACCTTCCCTACAGGGGTTAGCTTGCCCTGACATGGGAAAAGGTCAAGACTTGTCCTGCTGGATGCTGTTCACACTTGCTGATTTCAATAAATTACAGTGATTGTCACAACCATGTACAGCACTCTTTACACACAGTATGATTGATCCTAGTCCATGTGAACACAGCCTTACCACGCTTTACTTTCCTTTCCAGAGAGAGACTATGCAGCTCAGGCTGCCACCGCTGCCAAGGCAGGCACAGCTAATGGCCGCATTGTCGCTGTCATCGGAGCCGTTGTCGACGTCCAGTTTGATGAAGGCCTGCCACCAATCCTGAATGCTCTTGAGGTCCAGGGCAGGGACAGCAGGCTGGTTCTGGAAGTTGCACAGCACTTGGGTAAAGTGGACCTATTCTTGTGTACAGTCTATAGTACTGGGAGGCCTTGTTAAGATGGCCACTTCTCTGGGAGTAGGGGGGCCTTTCTCGGGCTGATATTCTCCAGTGGAGGATATAATATTCTCCTTCTTTGATGATCATCAATCATGACTTTCGTTCTTCTGAGTCTTCTGAAGCAACTTAATGATCTGAGAAGGTGTAAATGCAGACTTAAAGGTCATCTTGGAGTTAAAAATCATAGTAGTTATTATAAAACTATTTACTCCTCTTGTGATCCTTGACCTTCCCTTCTGCTGTACATGACCCCTGCAGCCAAACACTGGTCTCTTTGCTGATTATATGTATGCAGCCAGATTGCTGAGGGAAGTGCTTGGCCTCTGTGGTCATGAGGATGTCCTTGAACTTGGTAACCTGTAATTTCTTATCCTAAGTTTTTTTTTTTTAATCTTTTGATAAGCGACTCTGAAATCCTGGACATCCTTTTCTGTATAAATCATGGAGTTTTCATTTTGGAATAGGGGAGAACACTGTCCGTACCATTGCTATGGATGGTACCGAAGGTTTGGTTAGAGGGCAGAAGGTCCTGGACACTGGCACCCCAATCAGAATTCCTGTTGGTCCTGAGACCCTTGGAAGAATTATGAATGTCATCGGTGAACCAATTGATGAAAGAGGCCCGATTACTACCAAACAGTGAGTGGTGATCCAAATCAATTTACCAATTAAATTCTGGCTTGCATTATTGAAACTGGATTTGCAGAATGGGCTCACGTGATAAGATTTCTTTCCCCTCATGTTATAGTATAAAGGCCTAAAGAGCTTAATGTCTCCATTCAGCATTACGTAGGTTGCTGTACCATATGCTTGATGCACATTTGTAGTGGGATTTAAGTTGTATCCTGCTATATATTTCCTTTGAAATTACTCCTGAACTGAACTGATGGGTATTACTTACCTCTTGCACAGTCTCATTGCTTGTCACTTTGTACATACAGGTTCGCTGCCATCCATGCTGAAGCACCAGAGTTTGTTGAAATGAGTGTTGAGCAGGAAATTCTGGTTACTGGAATCAAGGTGGTAGATCTTCTTGCTCCCTACGCTAAAGGAGGAAAAATCGGTATGTTGGTTTTTATTTGGTGATCCTTGGGTAAAGATTTATGCTAAGTACCTGTCATGCAGACAATAAACTAGCCACCTGGTCTCCAAAAAAGGAGGAAAGACTATGTCTTACTGGGGATTAGTTAGTTTCTGAAACACTACTGACGTTTCTTGTGGTGATTTTATTGATTTGACTTTCGTTCTTCTGAGACTACTGAAGACGTTATCAATCTGAAGAAACTCTTAAAGGGATACTGTCATCAGACGTTTCTCTGCTTCTCCCATAGAGAAGAGTAGACATAAACAAAGTCTCTTTTTATAGTAACTGTCTTTTATCCAATAGGAGTTAAAGTTTACCAGGGGGACTAAGCTTTGCATACAGAAAGGTAGTGGCCTGTGAGGAGGAGTTTCCCCCTTGCCAGGCATCAATTTCAAATAAAAACCATCCATATCCTTCCCGCCTCACCCCTCAGAACATAAATGTCTGCCCCACTAACCACTCCCATGGGACTAGAGACACAGCTCTGTATATAAAGGTATATTTGATCTAACTTAAAAAAAAAATTAGGTAAAAGCTAGTTTTACTATAAAACCTCTTTAGCAATGTGTACACTATTCTCTATAGGAACTTGGAGGAGCCAGAACAAGGGCTCTTGACAAGATTCTTTACTAAAGCCATCTAGTTAATGCAGGCTTATTATAGGTTTCTTATGTGTTTTTTTTTTTTTTTTTTTAATTTTTAGGTTTGTTCGGTGGTGCTGGTGTGGGTAAAACCGTACTTATTATGGAGCTGATCAACAATGTGGCCAAAGCCCATGGTGGTTACTCCGTGTTTGCTGGAGTAGGAGAACGTACCCGTGAAGGGAATGACTTATACCATGAAATGATTGAGTCTGGTGTCATTAACCTGAAGGATACCACATCTAAGGTTAGTGTCTTTCTTCCTCCCACACCATGTATGTAGAGCTTACATTGTCCAGCAGCCTTCTGTGTCACACTTATGTACCGTATAATGAACAAATAAATAAGAAACAGACCTACCCTCTAGGGCAGTGATCTGATATTGATTTGTCATGGCTATTGCTTTTATAGAAGCCTAGTTGCTACTTCTGTAATTGGATGTTTCATGTGCCAAAAGCCTCCACTTCTATAGAAAGTGGGTAGATCCATTCTGATCAGGTATAGATGAGTCCCCATCACTGTTTGCTTCTCTGCAGTACTATCTTTTGGTTGTAGTCGCATGTTTTGCCGCTGATCCGCTCTACAGAAATCCTTGGCGCATTAATGGGAAGCGTGAATAGTTAAAATATTCTTTTACACTTGCTATAGGTAGCCCTGGTATACGGACAGATGAATGAACCCCCAGGTGCCAGGGCTCGTGTTGCTCTGACTGGTTTGACTGTTGCTGAATACTTCAGAGATCAAGAAGGACAAGATGTGCTGCTTTTCATTGACAATATCTTCAGGTTTACCCAGGCTGGTTCAGAGGTAATTGCCAAATCAACACAAGTCTGTCCTAGGTACATCTTTGGTGCGTTCTGGAATGCTGACCCTGTCCACTTTCTGTAGGTGTCTGCCTTGCTGGGCCGTATTCCCTCTGCTGTGGGCTACCAACCAACCCTGGCCACTGACATGGGTACTATGCAGGAGAGAATTACAACCACAAAGAAGGGATCTATTACTTCTGTGCAGGTTTGTATCTGTAGCAGGCTAGTGTTCTCTAACATTTAAGACTTTGGCTTAGTTTAGTGTGACACTAGTATGTGTCTAAATAAAATTATCCAAAATCCTTTAAATGTAGTGTAACTTTGTAAACCAAGTTTCTCAAGAGAACTTTAAATGGGGTTTAGCTGTACTGGGTGTTGACCACTGGAAAATCTCTTGATTAGATCATCTTTAACAGATTCTTTTACGGCAACTGTCCTTTCACACTCTGTATGAATTTGCTCCTACTTATTGCCTGAGATGATGAGTAACTTAGACTTTCGTTCTTCTGAGTTTGCTGAAGCAACTCGTTCTGTTTCTGACAAGGCATCAATAACACCCAATCTACAGTCCTGCCTGTGGCTCCTCTAAGCTTTTCACTTTTTCTCTCTTAATAGGCCATCTATGTGCCTGCTGATGACTTGACAGATCCTGCCCCTGCCACCACATTTGCTCACTTGGATGCCACAACTGTGTTGTCACGTGCTATTGCTGAGCTTGGAATCTACCCAGCTGTGGATCCTCTGGATTCCACCTCCCGTATCATGGACCCCAACATTGTGGGCACAGAGCACTATGATGTAGCTCGTGGTGTGCAGAAGATCTTGCAGGTTTGTACTTTGCATGCACAAATTGCACTTTAGACCTTGAAGAGCAAAATAAAAATTAAAGTTTTTTCTTTCCCTTTTTATAGGACTACAAATCACTGCAGGATATTATTGCCATCTTGGGTATGGATGAACTGTCAGAAGAAGACAAACTTACTGTAGCCAGAGCCCGTAAGATCCAGCGTTTCCTGTCTCAGCCTTTCCAGGTTGCTGAGGTTTTTACTGGGCACTTGGGCAAACTGGTTCCTCTTAAAGAAACCATCAAGGGATTCAAGCAGATCCTTCATGGTAACTATGACCTGAAATGGTTGGAATACTGTAATGAGAAATTGGGCAATTGGATATCTAATCCACCTTTTTTCATTTCAATTTTGCAGGTGAATACGATCACTTGCCTGAACAGGCTTTTTACATGGTAGGACCTATTGAAGAAGCTGTAACAAAGGCTGAGAAACTAGCAGAAGAGCACTCTTAAAGACTTGATAAAACGTTTCCTTGAAAGCACTCATCCACAACACCTTCATCCTCAGTAATTCTTTTTGCCTGTCTAATGGATAGTGTCGGCAAAGTGTATTTAAAATTTCCAATAAAACATCTGTGTACAGACCACATTTGTATGGTGTGAGCTTTTGGTTAAATAACACACAATTGCAGCAATAAGTTACACTACTAGTCTCTTTTACAGGCCTCTTTAGTTGCCACAACCTTAACAGCCACTGGAAAGTCTACTAAATGCATACTATAGATCCGTTTTATTGGTCTAGGTATTTCTTGTGCTACCATTGTTATACTCTAAAAATTTGCAACACTTGGCTGCTTCTGAGCATTTGTTCTGTGATGCCAGTAATTTCCTAATTTCATATAGGCAAAGGTACCCTGTTTCCCCAAAAATAAGACGGTGTCTTATATTTTTTTTGCTCCTAAAGAGGCACTAGGTCTTCAGGGGATGTCTAATTTTTCCATGAACAAGAATTTACATTTATTGGTGAACAAAAAAATAAACTTCTCAAACATCCTTAACTCTCCAAACTCTGGGGACAAATTTTCCAATGGTTAAATCTCATGTTTAGCAATGGCACTTTTCTTAAATGACCACTTCATGTCCATGTAGTGCATTTGTGCTGCAACAGTCAGTAATTTTATTCCACAAAATCTTCACCCATGTCACAATCTATAAAAGATCAACTAATGTACAGCTTGTGGGGAGATGTAGCAATGACTGCAGCTAGGTCTTATTTTCAGGGGAGGCCTTGTATTTCTTTGAACAAAATTGAACTAGGTCTTTCGGGGGATGTCCTATTTTAGGGGAAACTGGGTAATGTGGTAGGTTGTAAATGACAACTTTTAGTGAAGAAAATAACTATCTAGTTTGTAGAATCTGTTAACTATGGAATGGTTTTTATGCTGCTTTACCTAGTTACCTCATTCTATACATGAGGGAAAATGCCATTGTATAACCTTAATCTTCTCAGGAAAAAAACCTTGCTTTTCCATAGCGTTCCCCATGACGGCACCAACTGGAGGATTACCCTTGACCTCTGTAGGGACAGGAAGCAGAGGTTAAATACCCCACCCCGGCATCCGTACACCAGTGGCTTCCTGTCCCTACACAGGGCAGGGAGTAGAGAGAAGTCTCTCCTCATCCCCAGTAGTTGGGACGGTGAGGTGGGACCAAAGTGGCGCAGGGAATCGTCCCTTACCCTAAGGCAGTCTCTGCCTCGATCGGACTCCCGTCCTTTCCTCTGCCACAAAACAGACGCCGATTCCTCTGGCTGTGCCCGCAGCTCCGAAGCTAAGGACACCCGGAGCGTGTCCATCGCTGGAAATGACGGGACTGGATGTGACATCACGATGGCGCGACCCGGAACAGGAGCGTGGAGCGGTAAGATTGAAAAGCGAGGTATTCACGTTGATCTGAGGTCTAATAGTCGCACTCTGGCCCTGACTCAAGTAACGCTGAGATCGAACGCTATTCTAGGCATTTCTCAGCTATCAAGGTCGGTTACATGCTGTATGGTTACCTCATATGTGTCATATACGATCTAGGTCTATATACATGTGTATATTTCTCTTAGGGGGTTGTGCAGTATATCCCTCATTCAAGATACTTTAAGGTACTCCTTCATTTATATTCCACTTGGTTAAATGTCAGTATCTCACATTTCTATTAAATGTTTAGGCTTGCTGATATCAGTGGTCCCACAATTGGGAATATGGAGACACATGGCATGGAGGCTTCGAGTCTGGACCTCATATCCTTGAACCCTGTAAGTAGGGTTAATTAGGGATAGGGTGGTGGGTCACCCACAGCCCCATATTATCACATAAGGTGTCCGGTTAAGGACTAATTACTTCTCCTTCTCCTTGGTAGGAGCCCAGGGAAAAGAAGGACAAAAGGAGAGCTAAAGATCAGTCAGGCACAAAGAAAACCACTTCAAAAAAGTGCAATATGTGCTTAGAAAAACTCCCTACGGACTACAAAAAACCAGTCTGTAAAATCTGCGTGGATAACCTACTCAGAGAAGAGTCTCATTTGTGGATGAAATGCATAGTTTTATCAGGGACAAAGTTAAAACATCTATAGCGTCATCCATAACAGCTTTTATACCTCAAGAGCCTCCGCATAAGACAGTTATAGAATCCATATCAGACTCAGGAGGGACCAAGGAATCTATTGATATGGAGGCTAGATATTTACTAGCATCCGAAGATATGGAACCACTTCTAAAGGCTATGAGGGATACCCTCAAAATTGAGGAGATAGAGACCAAATCTATTCAAGATGAGTTATTCGGACTTCTTAAAGGTAAGAAGAAGCAAGTGTTTCCTATAAATAACTCTCAAGGAATTGATACTAGAAGAATGGAGAGAGCCGGAGAGCAGAATCTCCATGTCCAGAGTTTAAAAACCGTCTCTTTTGATGAAGCAGAAACCAAAATTTGGAACTCTACCCCTAAAGTTGACATCCAGGTCACCAAAAAGACGGACCTTCCATTCGAGGATGCAATCCAGCTAAGGGATCCCCTGGATAGGAAGGCGGACAGCCTTCTAAAAAAGACATGGGAGTGTGCCATGTTAAATCTAAAATCAAATATTGCCATGACATCCATGGCGCGCACTCTTTCACTGGATTACCGAATTAGGTCATGTTAGAGACGGTACTCCAAGAGAAATGTTGAGTACGTTCTCCACTTTAAGAGCAGCTACAGCCTTCATCGCAGATGCCTCAGCGGAAGGAGTGAGAGTAAGCGCCAAGGAAGGTGCACTGTCAAATTCAGTCAGAAGATCACTTTGGCTTCGCCAGTGGACTGATGATTTCAGATCGAAGTCAAAGTTATGTGGTATTCCATTCGAAGGGGAATACCTATTCGGTTCTGAACTTGACACACTTTTGGAGAAAGCGGCGGACAGAAAGAAAGGGTTTCCGGAATCCAGGAGTAACCCAAGGAAACAACCCTTTCGGGACTCTAAGGACATAAAACAGCCCTTTAGAGGGAAAGGCAAACAGGGCAGATGGAGCTACCCTAAAGGAGGGAGAGGAAGAGGCTTCCTACTCAGTGCCAGCAACTCTGCCCCAGCGTACAGAAAACAATGACGCCAGGGTGGGGGGAAGACTATTGAAGTTCCATTCACAATGGGCTCGGATAACATCAAATCCCTGGATACTAAGTATTCTTCAGGAAGGTTACCATCTAGAACTAACCTCTCTTCCTCCCAGAAAATTTGTTCTGACAGAGCAGCCCTCAGAAAACCTCTCAACCTCACTATGGTCGGAGATACAAAAACTAATTCAGTTGGATGTCATCATCCCGGTAGCTCAGGAACAATTAAAAGGACACTACTCTCCCCTCTTCTTAATAAAAATAAAACGTACTGAACAGGTACGTACAGTATCGAAAATTCAAGATGGAAACAGTGAGCTCGGCAGCCGTTCTGATCCAACCAGGAGCATTTATGTGTACGATAGATCTGAGAGATGCGTACTACCATGTGCCAATACATCTAAAATCTCAAAAATTCCTCAGATTCGCAGTACGATCGCCTTGGGGAGAGGAAGTCCACTATCAGTACAAGGCGCTGCCCTTTGGGATTTCTTCGGCCCCAAGGACATTCACAAAGATCATGGTCGAAGTGATAGCTTTCCTGAGGCGGAAAGGGATACTAGTCATCCCCTACCTGGACGATTTGTTAGTGGTGGCCAGTTCAAAACAAGAGCTAATACACCACCGAGATATCACAATGACGATCCTACAACAGTTAGGATGGATGATAAACTTGGAAAAGTCCAGACTAACCCCAAGTACAAAAGTTGTCTTTCTAGGAACATTATTGGACTCGATCCAGCAGATGTCCTTCTTACCGCCAGAAAAAGCAACAAGACTGATACAACAGATTATAATGTTTCAAAAAAGAAATCATTGCACGATAAGGGAAGCCATGAGGATTCTGGGAATTATTACATCTTCCATACAAAGTGTACAGTGGAGCCAAAGTCGCACCAGAGCCCTTCAAAGTTGGATATTGGCCTCCTGGGACAAAAATCCCCAACACCTAAATCAAAAGATTCGGATTTCGGAAGCGGTCAAGCAATCCCTGGAGTGGTGGATAAATACTTAGAACCTGGAAAGAGGAGTATCATGGCATCCCTGGCCAGTGATAAATATCCGGACGGACGCAAGTCAGTCAGGTTGGGGAGCAGACATAGCAGGCCTTCCCATTCAAGGTCTATGGCCGTCGTCAATCAGATCCCGTTCCTCGAACTTCTGAGAGCTGTTCTAGAGACTTTAAGAGCCAGCACTCAAAGCTTGAAGGAGAGACATATAAGAATTTATTCAGACAACACCACCATGGTGGCGTATCTCCGTCATCAAGGGGGTACCAGGAACCCCGATCTCCTCAGTCTCTCAGACAAGATATTCGCTTGGGCAGAAACCAACATCCGCTCCCTCTCAGCCACCCATTTAAAGGGAGAGAAGAATCTGATAGCAGACTATCTCAGTCGTCAGATCATAGACCACAACGAGTGGTGTTTAAACAAGAGCATCTTTACACGTCTCACACACAAATGGGGACAACCAGTAACAGATCTCTTGCCTCCAGCAAAAATACAAAGGTTCCTCATTTCTTCTCTCTGGAACCAAATACTCCGTTTTGCCAAAGGGATGCCTTCAGTCACTCCTGGAGCGGACCTCTAATGTATGCCTTTCCTCCTATACCTCTCATAGCGAGAGTTGTTCAGAAGATCAGAGAAGACCAAGCGAAGGTTATTCTCATTGTTCCCTGGTGGCCAAAGAGGAACTGGTTTCCGTGGCTAGGGAAGATGGCATTGGAAGAACCTGTCATGCTGGAACCTCTAAACAATCTTCTGTTCCAGGGTCCAGTTTACCATCCAAATCCACAGGCTCTCCAGCTCTCGGCATGGATCCTGAAAGGATGTTGCTGATATCCAAAGGACTATCAAACAAGGTAATTTCCACACTCAAAGCAAGCCGCAAACCAGTTACCCACAAAATCTATGCCAGGATATGGGGAAGATTTGTATCTTTTTGTGACTCCTCCTAACCAACTATCCCCTAATATTTCACAGGTGCTAGACTTCCTGCAAGCAGGATTTGACAAGAGCCTTAAGACAAATTCTTTAAAAGTCCAGATTTCGGCCCTCAGCGCCTTTTTCGACGCCACATTAGCAGAAAACAGATGGATCCAAAGGTTTGTCAAAGCTAGGCTGCTAGGCTAAGACCTCATATAAAACAAAATATCCCAAATTGGGATCTTTCATTAGTACTAGATTACCTCACAAAAATACCGTTTGAACCTCTAGAGACGGTTAAACTTAGAGAATTAACGCTAAAACTTACCTTTCTTATAGCCATAACAACAGCTAGGCGTTTGGGGGAGATCCAAAGTTTGTCAATTAAAGAACCCTATCTTAAATTATGTGAGGATAAGATCGTGCTAACGTTAGATAAAACCTTCACACCCAAGGTAGCCTCATCTTTTCATCGTAACCAAGAGATTATTCTACCTTCCTTCTGTCAGAACCCAAAACATGCCAAAGAACGGGAGTGGCATACACTGGACGTCAGAAGATACCTGCTACATTATCTCGAAGTTACCAAATCCTGGAGAAAAGACAACATTCTCCTACAATTTAAGAGAAAAAACAAAGGCAGGAAAGCTTCAAAAGCATCCATCGCCAGGTGGATCAGAACAGTCATCAAAGAAGCTTATGATGCCAACAACCTGGACATTTCAGGGACTATTAGGGCCCACTCGACCAGAGGAGTGGCAGCCTCCTGGGCGGAGAAACGTGGTGCCTCACTAGAGGACATATGTAGAGAAGCTACCTGGTCTACTCACCTAACTTTTGCCAAACACTATAGGCTAGATGTTCAAAGTGCTAGAGACCAGTCCTTCGGAAGGAAGGTCTTACAAGCTGTTGTCCCCCCCAATTGTTTATCTGGTACATCTCCAGTTGGGGCCGTCATGGGGGACGCTATGGAAAAGGAGAATTATTCTCACCGTTAATTCGATTTCCATTAGTCCACCATGACGGCCCATATATATTTCCCACCCTGTATTTTGGAAAAGTTTAAATTGCCTATTTGTTCTGTGTGCATTAATAACATACAATAAATGGGTTGCATCCAAGGCCGGTGTAGTTATTTGGTAGCCACTGGTGTACGGATGCCGTGGTGGGGTATTTAACCTCTGCTTCCTGTCCCTACAGAGGTCAAGGGTCATCCTCCAGTTGGGGCCGTCATGGTGGACTAATGGAAACCGAATTAACGGTGAGAATAATTCTCCTTTTATAGACAAATTAAGACAGTTTAAAACCATGAATATGAAAGTTGGGACTAGTTCACATCACTGTACTATCGAGTGCTAGATCTGTCTAAACATTTATCGTTTAACAGTTTAATGTGTTTGACCTATAATGTCCTACTCCTGTGAGCTGTGCTGACCTTGCTTTGGCAGTCTGTGGGGTTCAGTATAAACTAATTGAAAATCTTTTCCATGCATTTTCGGGAGGGGCCCTGGGTTCATCCAATATGAATTTCCATTTAAATGTTTGGTAATGAGCGCACAGGGTTTTGCAGTTAAATGGCACCTCACATGTCTAAACTGAAGTATGAAAAGTTGCTGGTGTCAAGATAGAGATGGCAACATGTCATCAAATATTTTCAAAGGCATCAATAAGCTTATGAATTTGGTATCTATGCCATCATTCTAACCCACATAATAAAGGAAAGTTTGTCATTCAGGATGCTCAGTTAGTCAAATACAAAGGCCAAGAAGTCACAACTGCAGCATGGAATATTAAACAAGCTTGTTTACCAAGTTCATTTTTCCTTTATGCTTTATCAACTTTCCAGTTTTCAAAATTTCTGCTTGTCATGCAACGGGAAGCTTCATTATCTTCCTGTAGATACACTGGTCCATGGTCATGTGATCTCACACAGGTGCATGGCTCACATCAGTTTAACCAAAGCTATTTGATAATGACCTGTGTTTTTATATGAAATCACATGATCATGGTCCATTGTTTGCAGGAAGTAAACATGGAGGCTTCTTTAACCCCTTAGTGACCACCCATATGAATTTCCCCATCTTTCACTAAGGGCTCTTGACACTCGGCGTCAGATGATTGCTTGTTAATGTCGCTTTGTGGAAAGTGTAAAAAAAAAAAATTCAATAAAAATGCCTTTAAGCCCCATAACAAATAGAGATACAGAACGCTAAAATAGTCATAACACAAACCCCACAATTATAGTATCACTGCGTGCATAACAACCCGTAGAATAAAACTATTGAACCCGCACGATGAACGCGGATTTTAAAAAAACCCTTAAACCTGCCAAAATTATTTTTACCTATTGAATCCCACAAAAATAATTGCAATAAAAAGTGATCAAAAAAACATGTACTCCAGAATGATACTAGTGCAAAGTACAACCTCTCCCGCAAAAAAACAAGCCATCAACAAGCTCTGTAGCCGCAAGTAAAAATGTTATGCCACTTGGAAGACGACAATGCAAAAATGGTAGATTTTTCCCACATTAGGGTTTTATTTGGCAAATTTAGTTAAACTAAAGAAAAAATATTCATGTCTGGTATCCCCGTAATCGTATCGACCCATAGAAAAAAGGTGCATAATTATTAGGCTATACGGTGAACACGGGGCGGAAAAAAGGTAAAAATCCAGTACAGAATTGATTACTTTCTACTCATGACCTCAAAAGTTCAAAATTTTCAACAATAGGTGATACCAACCCCAAAATGGTAACACTGGAAAAAGCATCTCATCCCGCGAAATAAAATTCCAAAAATGCAAAAGCGAACATTTTATAGCATACAAAAGGGGCCAATGAGGAAACTAAAATCCTGACAGCTGCAGGGCGCTTCTTCCCTTCTGCGCCTCGCTGTGCGCCCATAAAACAAGTAACCGCCACATGTGGGGGTCTCTGTACTCAGGAGAAATTGCAGAAAAAATTGTGTGGTGGATTTTATCTGTAAATTTTAGGGCTAAATGAAGGTATAACCATCACAATTTGACCATTCTAAATTTCGCCTCCATTTTTATTTCATTACTATGAAGATCTCAAGGGGTTAACAATCTTCCTAAAAGCTGTTTCTGTTAGCTTTCGGGGTGCACATAGGGAGTTTTTGATGCTAAATATGTAAAATTTCATTCAAAACGGTATTTATCCCCAAAATAGTCAATTCTGAAAATACAGAAAATCGATATTCAAAACTTATCAGCCAACATTTACCACTAAAATGAAGCACAACATGTGCGGAAAATCAATCTCAGTATCGCTTTGATAAGTAACAGTGTTCAAAAGTTATAAGCATATAAAGCGACACAAGTCAGAATCCATAAAATCGGGCTGAGCCTTAAGCTTTAAACTTGCTGCGTCCTTAAGGAGTTAAGCTAGGCCTACAGGTTTCGCGGCGTAACCTAAGGACTTAATAGTCCCCCGTGCGGGAAGGAGCAGTGCCCTGGCTTTCATATGACCCTGCTCTAACACTCCCTTCAAATCTGGCTAGAGGGAGGGGGCTTCCCAATGAGCCCTAGTAACTTCATAATTTTACCTGCTATCCAGGGATAGCTATAGTGAGTAAAGGTGGGCGTGGCCTCAGGCTGAATCCAGCAGCTCCTCCCCCCATGCTTTCTCTGCATGCAGCAGTAATTTCATGTGACAAGGGTGACATCACAGGTCCTTTAACCTTCTAACATTGGCAAACTACACTAAGCATATATCTCATGAAATCACAGCTGACTGTATGGAGAGGATTAGTAGTCCATATTAGCATGCTGTGAATTTTTTTTATATGGGCAGATATATACACGGGGTACAGTTTCCTAATGGTAAGGACCTGGGATGTTACCCTGGTCACCTGACATTAGCCCACACTCCCCCCAACTTTCTCTATAGATCCCTAAATACCTGGCAAGTTTATAACTCTGATTATATAGGGGTCTGAGGGAAGCCATTTTTTAGCTAAAAGAAGGGTGTCAATTACTAGGACTCTACAGGAACCTGCCACTAGCTGTATTTGTGAAAAATGTGCAGAGTGTTTTTGTGAAAACACCTTCGCGACCAAGGACGAACTATACCGTTCTCATGCTGAGAAGGGTGTATGGAGAGCTCACGAGCTGAGCTCTCCATACACAGCAGTTGATGGCTGTTCAATACAGCAGATGCCTGCCTGTTACTGCCGAACCCAAAAGGGGCACCTTACTTACCTACCATAGACGCCGCCATCTTGGATGGCTGATCGCTGCCCCTTGTGACGTCATCGGAGGGCGGCAATTGGTTGGGATGGCAGCCTACAGTCTCATTGAGACTCGTAGACTTGCCATGTGCAATGATCTCTAATAACCAGCAGATGGCAGGCTATTAGAAATCATAGTAAAATTGCAGTTTAAATCACCCCCCTCACACATAACAGCAAATAAACAGTAAGAATCATAAACATGTTTGTTATCATCGTGTCAGAAAATGTCCAATCTATCAAAATATAATAACGATTTTATAAAAAAATTTAAAAAAAGTGATCAACAGGCCGTACAGTCCTCAGATGATAGTGTCGCAAAAAATGACACCACCCACAGCTCCGTACACTGAAATATGAAAAATGTATTAGCGCCAGAACATGGCAAAATGAAATGTTTTTTTGTACAAAGGTTTTAATTTTTTTAAATGTATGAAAACATTATGATCATACCGACCCAACGAATAAAGTAGACATGTCATTTGGGGCGCACAGTGAAAGCCATAAAATCAACACTTCAAAGTGGACAACACTTCAAGTACTAACACTTGTCCGACAGATACAAGAAGCCCTCAAACTTCTTTACACAGAATAGAAAAGGTATGGTTTTAAAAAGTGGAGGGAGAAGAATGGAAACGCAAAGGGTGTACAGGACCATCCTGGACCACAAACATCTTGACACACAGTATATGCTAGGAAACTGCAGGATCCCTGCTAAAGATATTTACAGTCCAAGTAAATCAATCTTTGAGGTATATGTATTTGGGCCTAAGCATTGGGACATTAGAAGGTCTTGGTGCTGTTGTGATGATGCATCGAAAGGTGAAAATTGCCACAGTATTCCAATAATTCAAACATCGAACATGAATGTATTGAATGTTTCCAGTTATTAGCTTGTTTGTGTAGCTCTCAAAACCTCTATTGTAAGTACTGTGTAATGGTAAACGTTTAGTTGCATCCTAACTACACCATGTAATTGTTTTGTAATCTTGAGTTAATATAACTTCATAAGAAAACCACGTTATCACGTGTGCAGAAGCACACACACAGTTTCACTAATCAATTCAGTGTTTTTGGCAGGAGAGACAGGGAAATCAAAACCCTACTATGCCAGAGCATGGGAGACTGCACTGACTAAGGACCTCACAGAGGAACAATGGTCTGCTGCATGTACCCTAACCTACAAACTATCTATCTCGTGCCCTCCCCAGGAACTCAAATTTAAAATACTTTCACAATGGTACCGCACCCCAGTGAAACTACACCAGATATACCCTCAAGTGCCTAGCTGTTGCTGGAGATGTGGGGGAGAGGAGGGTACGATGTTACATATATGGTGGAGTTGCCCGCTGATATCCCCTTTATGGCAGGAGATCATGCAATTATGTAACTCCCATTTCCACTCATCGATCACATTGTCACCAGAACAAGCTTTGCTTTCAGTTCTTCCCGGGCCGATTTCCAAAATCAAAAAGAGCCTTTGGTGACATTTCCTTATGGCTATGCGTCAGGCGATCCCTAGGAAGTGGCGGATAGATTCAGCACCCTCAAGGGCAGATTGAATCATTGCACTTAATCATATCTTTAGGATTTAAGAACTGAAAGCAATTGATGCTGATAACTCAGCTGCTTTTCATACAATGTGGCACCCATGGATAGTATTTAGGGACTCTGACACCTGTGTGCAATGGGTCTCTGCGGCCACCCTTCCATACACCAAAAAGTCGCCCTTTACATTCCACAGAATACATTGAGGTTTTGAACCCTACTCTTGCGACTCCTGCCTCTACCACCCTGGAACTCAACAGCGGTTGAAATTAACAATATTCCGGCCTCACCTGGAATATGCTGTCCAGTTCTGGGCACCGGTCCATAAAAAGGATGTCCTGGAGCTGGAGAGGGTTCAACGTAGAGCCACAAAAATGATAAGGGGTATGGAGGGTCTTAGTTATGAGGAAAGATTAAAACAACTAGATTTATTTAGTCTGAAAAAGAGACGACTACGAGGGGACATGAGTAATTTATTTAAATATATGAATGGTCCATACAAAAAATATGGTGGTAAGTTGTTTCAAGGTTTAATCACCGGGGACGACAGGGCTTTTTTTTACTATGAGAACGGTCAATCTGTGGAATAGCCTGCCTCAGGCGCTGGTCACAGCAGGGACAGCGGATAGCTTCAAGAAGGGTCTAGATGCCTTTTTAAACCTAAATAACATTGATGGTTATGTTATATAGAATTATTTCCCCTGAATCCCTTCCTCATCCGATCCCTTCCCTTCCTTGGTTGAACTTGATGGACAAGTGTCTTTTTTCAACCGTATAAACTATGAAACTATGAAACAATACACTAAGCTCACTCATTCCCCCTCTTTTCCTTGCCCGCTTCCCTCATGTGTGTCCCCTGTATGTGTGTTCGTTCTAACCAAACATTTATAGTTATCATGCATATCCATTGCAGCCATTCTTAGAAGGTTATGTTGTACTACTGATTTATGTACTCTTGCTCTGAATAGAACTGATCTGCATATGTAAATCAAACAACCAATATGCAGTGGCGTAACTAGAAGCTGATGGACCCCAGTGCAAAGTCTGTGCCAGGCCCCTGACTATAATGTATGGTTTATAGTAATAGTCTTCTCATATGGGAAAGAGACACCATAAGGGCCCTCTAAACCTCTTGGGCCCAGGTGCGATCGCACCCCCTAAAGTTACGCCCCTGCCAATATGGGTACCAATGTATTTTGTCTTTTGTTCTTTGCACTTTCTGTAAAAATATTTGTACAACAGTCTGTTCAATAAAGATATTGGCCCATAAAATGCAGAAGCAGTGTGTGAAAATTTGGGTTGATGCAAATGACAGATTCTATGAGGGAGATTTATCATAAGTCTCTCAGAGCCAAACTGTTCTACCAATCACCAACTCAGTTTTCTTTTCCTAAACCTGTTTATAAAATTAAAGCTGAGATTTGATTGGTTTCCATGGGCAACTAGAATAGTTTTACCTCAGACACTTGATGATAAATCTCCCCTATGTGTTTAGGGAATAGGATGGCACGAAGCTGCACTAAATTAAATGCCTCTTATTTGATCATAGCCCACGGATAAAAATAATTGATTAAATAAAAATGCTCCTGCTAAAGCCAGCCATCAGCCGCCATCTTGTACACAAAGTCCAAGTCAGTAGGACTGCAGAGAGGCCATAAATGATTAGGGGGGGGGGGGGCTGTGAGAAAGGGGGGACTGAGATCAGGGGGGTACTAAGATCAGAGTAGGAGATACAACATTAAGAGGAGGGAGGTGAGAAAACCACAAATGAGAGGGAAACAGAAGATAGGAGGAGATTAGTGTGGGATAGAAAAAGAGGGGGAGATGAGGGGGGATACTAGGGGATCCAAAATAAGAGGGGGGTGAGGGGCTACAAAATGAGGGGGAGATACAAGGGTCAACATTAAGAGAAGGGAGATGAGGGGCGGCAAAGAAGATGAGGGGGGCCAACAATAAGAGCAGGTCAGAAAAAGAGGGGGATACCAGGGGACACACAATAAGAGAGGGGGAGATGAGGGGCTACATAATGAGGGATGGAGAAAGCGATTCCACGATAAGGGGTATATTCAAGAGGGCTCATAATTAGAGGGAGGAGAAGAGAAAACAACAGGGGGGAAATGAGACCCACAATATTTTAGTATATAGCCCCTGCCCCCTAGTATACTGCCTGCAGCCCCTGTCCCCCCCCAGTATATTGCCTAAAGCCCCTGCCCGCCAGTATATATCCTACAGCACTGGACCACCCCCAGTATTTAGCCTGCAGCCTCTGCCCCTCAGTATATAGCCAGCAGCCCATGCCCCCTAGTATATAGCCAGCAGCCCCTACCCCCCAGTAAATAGCCTGCAGCCCCTGCCCCCCAGTATTTAGCCTGCAAACCCTGCCCCCCAGTATATATCTTGAAGCCCCTGCCCTCCAGTATATAGCCTGCAGCCCCTGCCCCCCAGTATTTAGCCTGCAGCCCCTGCCCCCCAGTATTTAGTCTGCAGCCCCCTGTCCCCAGTATTTAGCCTGCAGCCCCTGCCCACAGTATATAGCCTGCAGCCCCTGCCCCTCAGTATATAGCCAACAGCCCATGCCCTCTAGTATATATCCAGCAGCCCCTACCCCCCAGTAAATAGCCTGCAGCCCCTGCCTCCCAGTATTTAGCCTGCAGTCCCTGCCCCCCAGTATATAGACTGAAGCCCCTACCCCCAGTATTAACCTGTAGCTGCTGCCCCAAGTATATAGCCTGTATCCCCTGCCCTCAGTATTTAGCCTGTAGGCCCTGCCCTCCAGCATATTGCCAGCAGCCCCTGCCCTTAGACCCTCACCGAGTTATGCCCAACCTATAAGAAAAAAAAATGTGTACTGACCTTCCGATACGCCCCCAGCAGTTCCTCTTCTCTCCATTGTTGCCTCTGCTCCGGTTCCCCTGCCTGATAGGGTCGCTTGCGTTATGTTTGCTGACATCATAGCGTGTGCCAATGGCAGCGCACACACAAATGTCAGCAAGTAGCTGAAGTCCTCACACTAGCGATGGCGCCGCACGGAGACACGGAACAAGAGCCGGAACATCAATGGATAGAAGAGGACCTGGCGGGGGGGAGGTTGTCGGAATGTGAGTACACATTTTGGTTTTATTTATAGATCCAGAGATCCACACAGATTCCAGACCGAACCCTTCCTATCATGGAACATGTCACAGGAAATGCCTCCTTTCTTCTAGATCTCCACAGACATCCTCTACTAAAAAAGTATTTATTCCACAGTTAGGCAAAATCCTGGCTACAGGGCCTGTCATTTTCAAGAAATAAAAACTCAAAAATCCTGTAGGAACTGGAACAGTTTGTAGTTCCTTCACATCCACTTAGTACACAGGGTTGGCTCAGACACAGGTAACACCTTACATGAGTAGGGAAAAACCACTTAAGTCAAAACTGGGGGAGTTATTACACCAGGCCAGATGCACTACCAACAATTCACATCCCGATTCCTGTCGGCGGTCCGTGTGCGCGCATCTCTGTCTCAGAGGGCTTGCGTTCGCGCCAGCTTCTGGAAGTTTAAAGGGCCAGCACATCGTTAATTGACGCTGCCTATTTCCCAGAAGGCTATTTAAACCTGCCTATCCCATATCACCCTGCCGGATCTCCGTGCCTTGTGCCTTAGAGAAAGCTTTGTCTGATGCCCTGCGCTGTTATTGTGATTTCCCGTTATGATCCCAGTTCCATTCCTCACTATGCTCCTTCGCTGCCTGCCTTGACATATTACTCTGATTCCGTGCTGCCCGTCCTGACCTCCTGCCTGTCCCTAACTATGAGATTCCTGTACCTCGACCTTGGCTGACACCACACCTGTGGAATGACCTGGTGGTACCACGACGCAGCAAGACCGTCCTGCTTTGCGGCGGGCTCTGGTGAAGACTGGGTGCCACTTAGACTCCAGTACCAGTTGTTGGCTTGTGTCATTGTTCGCGGTGGTTCAGAGGATCCACTTCCTCCGATCCTGACAGTAAGATCCGGCCATGGATCCCGCCGAGGTTCTGCTACCTTTTCCATTCGATCTTACCACCATCGTGGCGCAGCAGTCCCCACAGATTGAACAGTTAGGACAAGTCACTTCCATGTTGCAGCAATTGATGGCAACCCTGCCACAGCGTCAAGCTCTTGCAACTCCTCCTGCTGATCCGGTTAGCCTGCCTGCTTCTGAACCTAGGCTACGTTTATCTATGCCAGATAAGTATGATGGGGACCCCAAGCTGAACAGCGGCTCTATTACGCAGTGCTCCCTGCACATTGAACTCATACAATTTCAATTTGTCATGGAGCGATCCAAAGTGGCATTTATCATCTGTCTCCTCTCCAGGAAGGCCCTGGCTAGGGCTACCCCTCTATGGGACAGAGACGACCTGGTCGCGGCTACTCACACGGCATTCCTGGCGGAATTCCGGTCCGGTTCAAAGAACCTGCATGGGCCTCCTCTGCTGAGACTGCGCTGCTCCAGGGAAACTCTTCCGTGGGAGATTATGCTGTCCAGTTCCATACGCTGGCCTGCTTACGCTGTAGTTCTTGTATGTCCCGACACAGAGAAGCTTTTCCATCTGGAAGTGGATGCCTCCTTAGTAGGGCCTGGTGCGGTGCTCACGCGGTCCCAAAGGCCAAACCCTCACATGTGGATTTTTCTCTAAAACTTTTGCTTCGGCAGAGAGGAATTATTCCATTGGACATCAAGAACTGCTGGCGATTAAGCTTGTCTTTGAAAAGTGGCGTTACCTCCTGGAGGGAGCTCGTTTTCCAGTCTGCATTTACATGGACCACAAGAATCTCCTCTATCTCCAGGTGGTCACTCTTCTTCTACCGATTCAATTTCCCCATTCATTTCCGTCCGGCTTAGAAGAACATCAAGGCTGACGCCCTGTTTCATGCCTTGGATGTCATTGGGGAAGAACCAGCTCCTCGGCAGATCATCCCTCCTGAACAGCTGGTTGTGGCCGATCCAGTGGACCTCCGGCAGCTCCCACTGGGCAAGACTTATGTTCGACCTGCCCTTCAGAAGAAGATTCTGACTTGGGGACATTGCTCCCAAGTGGCTGGGCATCCTGGGGTGCAGCGCTCTGTAGCCTTAACTTCCTGTTACTATTGGTGGCCAGATCTGGTCCACGACTTACAGGATTTTGTGGGTTCCTGCAATTCCTGTGCTTGTAATTAGCCATCACGCCTCAAACCCGCTGGTCTCCTGATACCGTTGCCGATGCCCAGCTGCCCTTGGACTCATGTGGCATGGACTTTGTCACGGACCTTCCATCTTTCTCTGGGAATACCGTCATCTGGGTGGTAGCCGACCAATTTTCAAAGATGTCTCATTTTGTCCTGCTGCCAGGTTTTCCAGCCAGTTCTTCACCCACTTCTTTCGGCTACATGGACTACTGTTGCACATCGTTTTGGACCGTGGGGTCCAGTTTGTCTCCCGCTTCTGGCGATCTCTATGTAATCAGCTGCAGGTGAAATTGGACAGAGTTAACCAAACTCTGGGCTGTTACTTTCGTCATTTTGTTTCGACTGGTCCACTTTCTTGCCGTGGGCAGAGTTCTCCTATAACTCCCTGGACTCGGAGTCTGCTGGTGCAGCCCCGTTCCTTATTGTTTACGGATGAATTCCACGCCCACCTCTTCATCTGTCTGTTCCCTCTGAAGTTCCTGCGGTGGAAGAGACTTGTCAGTCTCTACTTCGGGTGTCTGCACGCACAAAAACCTCAGGCCGATAAGAAATGCAGGCTTCCTCCGGTCTTCTCTCCAGGTGACAAGGTGTGGCTTTCATCCAGATACGTTAGGCTGAAAATCCCCAGCTACAAGCTTGGACCACGTTTTCTTGGGACTTTCAAGGTGGTGAAGTGCATAAACCTGGTGGCATACAAACTTCGCCTTCCTCCCTTCATGCAAATCCCAAACTCCATCCAAGTCTCTCACTTGAAGCCAGTCATCCTGAACCGCTACTCTGGAGAAGCGCCTCCTCCTGTTCCTGAGGCTGATTCCACCAATGTCTTTGAGGTAAAGGAGGTCCTGGATATGAAGACAGTGAGAGGTAAGCGGTTCTTGGCTGGAAGGGATTGAGGCCTGATGAAAAATTATGGAGGCTAGAGGACAATATTCTGGACCATGGTCTGCTGCAGAGATTTCTCCAGCCTAAGAAGAGAGGGAGGCAGAAGGGGGGGGGGGGTGTGCAACTGCCACGGGGGTCATGGGTGCTAATTCCCAGTCCATGTGCGTGAGTCCCCGAACTCCTAGAGCGCGCGCGCCAGCTTCAGGAAATTTAAAGGGCCAGCACACCGTTAATTGGCACTCACCATTTCCCAGAAGGCTATTTAAACCTGCCTATCCCATAACACCCTGGCGGATCTTCGTGCCTTGTGCCTTAGAGAAACCGGATGCCCTGCACTGTTATTGTGATTTCCCATTGTGACCCCGGTTCCGTTCCTGACTATGCTCCTTCACTGCCTGCCTTGACCTATTGCTACATCCTTGACTCTGAACCCGTGCTGGCCGTCCTGACCTCCTGCCTTTCCCCGACTACGACATTGCCTGCCGTTCCTGTACCTCCACCTTGGCTGCCACCGCGGCAAGTCACGTCTGTGGAACGACCGGGTGGATCCTGACAATGTATATGCTTGATGGCCATGATATTGTCCAGGAGGACTGCAGAACTCCAAGCACTGTCCTTCCAGGACTCCTATCTTAACATTCTTCCAGAATGCATCATGTTACTTAACTGCCCAGCCTTCATCCTATGATTTCTACACTTCCACATGGATCATGACTCCATGAGATTCTGTTGAGTCTCTCCAGTCATGAAGCTCCAGACCAGCTGAGAGCCAACTCTACATCAGAATCTTTATCTGAGCTCTGTCATGTCAATCAGTTCTACAGAGCAGCCATGTGGTCTTCTCCATCCCCATCTGCAGGATGGACTTCTCTGCCTCCAAAGGCTTCAGCCTTCAACAAGGTGGTGCTTCAACAGGCGACTACGATCCCTCCCATAAGTACTGCTTGCTATGTCCCATATGTGTTCTGCTGAATGGAGAAATAGGAAGAAAGAAATGTACTTACCGAAATTACCATTTACTTTAGTCCGTGAGGCAGCACAACTCCCCCCCCCCCCCCTTAAATGATGAAACGTTATTGCTATATAACATACAAGGGTTGTGTGTGTGCTCAGGCCCTATATAGGTGGAGTTAGCCAAGACACTAATTGTTTAATTGTCTACTACTGCTTGTTAACCTGTTCTCTTCTGAGTTATACCTAATGGAAGAATCCCATATGTGTGCTGCCTCATGGACTAAAGGAAATGCAAATTTCGGTACGCAAATTTCTTCCGTATGCAACCCGTAATTTATACGTACCCATTGATTTCTATGGGTCGTACAGATGCAAATACATGAGAAAATAGGACATGCTCTATATTTTTATACAGCTCAAAAATGATACGACGCGCAATGCGGCCATTCAATGGAAGGTTGTATTGCCCAGTGAAAAGAATGGGAATGTATGGTACCTGTATATACAGCCGTTTTCATACGTTGGTTTGAATGCAGCCTTACTCAGAGTGGTCTCTGTGTCCCAAAATGCCTGATCTATAAAAATGTATAACAGAAACAAACATCCAAATTGCCACTTTTTCAACATTTTTCTAAGCATGAATATTTTAATAAAAGTTCAAGAAGTCATATAGGTCCCAAAATGTTATAAATGGAAAAGTCAACTTGTTATGGAAAAAAAATGATACGCTACACAGTTCCATACACTGAAGCCAGGGTCAGACTTGGGTACCTGGGGCCCACCAGAGAAATTGATTTTGGGGGCCCACTACTACTACTACATAGAAATATTCTGAGATAAGGGAATTTCTAAGCACTAGCGGGGGCAGTGAAACAAAGGATAAGCTAATCCCTTTCTCCCTCCCGCTCTGCTAGTGACTGCTCTTGGTTTGTGTACAGGGGCTGCAGTGGTGATGTTATCTCAGGGCATGAATGTTAGGGATAGTATAAGAGTTACCATTGGTTTCCCGGGATTTCTGCTGGTGGCTGGGCTGTGGTTAGGGATGTAAGTGTTTGCACTGCACCAACCTTCCGATAAGGAAATGCTGGAAACCTTTACAAGAACTGATGACAATAACCCTACTCTGGTGTCCACGCACCACATAGACAAGTCACACTCGGCTCTCTGACCCTATAGATATAACAGTACATAAGCTGAGAGCTGTCTCACACTAGAACAGTGATGGGGAACCTTTTAGAGGCCGAGTGCCCAAACTGCAACCCAAAACCCCCCCTTATTTATCACGAGGTGCCAACCAAAAATTAAAGCAGTAACTTATTGCTCCCTTTTCAACAACTTTCAATCATATTAGCCTCCTGAGGACAGCAACACAGTAGAAAGATTGAAAATTTTCATCATTTTAGATTCTTTCCAGTTTCCCTCTGTACACAGATAATTCGGCCATGTCTAATTCTCCCTCTTCCTACAGTCCCAAGTAGCAAAGTAAGTATCAAAATATGACTGAAAGCAGCATCTTTTAAGTTGCTTGGAACTGCAGGAAGATTCTTTGAGTCCTGTCTGGTGCGCTGGGGTGACGGCCCGGGTGCCCACAAAAAGGGCACTGAGTGCCGCTTCTGGCACCCGTGCCAATGGTTCGCCACCACTGCACTAGAAGGTTAATCAGTGACTACAATACTAATCTGACACAGGAAGAAGTTGCATCTAGTACCTCACAGGTGTCATGTCTTCTCCTTCACATCCAGAATCGTCATAAAATCTGGTTGCAGAATTGGTCAGATGTGTTCAGCTCTGGGAAGCACATCCTCCTCACTGCGCCCCTAAAAATACCTTATACTTACAGTATAATGTCAGCTGGATAAAAAACTGTCCCACACTGTACTTCTAAAGAATCTACATAAGCCCCGAGCATATCAAAAATTACATTGTTACCCCCGAATACATTACTATACTACAGTTCGTGAATAATACTGTACCATTAAAAAGTATGTGTTGTTCATAATGTATGGTTCCCCTGTGAATTATTTTAATGGATTAATTTATCTATTTAATGTCCCTTCTAATTATTTTTATACATTTTCCCTACTAAAAAACAAAGATGCGTAATCAATTATTTTATAGAAAATGTACTAATATGTTTTATACCATTTCCCAATTATTATTATATATATAATTCCCTCCAAATTATTAATGAGCATATAGCATCCCTGCAGTTATACAACTTGCCTCCTATTTATTCATTTACACATACTATCTGCACACTATTTTTATTATTACCACATATATTCGAGTATAAGCCGAGACCCCTAATTTTACCACCAAAAACCTGGAAAAACCTATTGACTCGAGTATAAGCCGAGGATGGTAAATGCATTGGTCACAGCCTATACCCAATATATAGCTAGCCAGCCCCCAGTAGTATACAGTCCGCCCCCTGTAGTATACAGCCAGCCCTCTGTAGTATACAGTCAGCCAGCCCCTTGTAGTATACAGCCAGCCTGCCCCATATAGTATACAGCTAGCCTGCCCCCCGTAGTATATTGCCAGCCTGCCCCCTGTACTATATAGCCAGCCATCCCCCTGTCGTATATATAACCTGCCTGTCCCCTGTAGTATATAGCCAGCCAGCCCCCTGTAGTATATAGCCTGCCTGCCCCCTGTAGTATACAGCCATCCAGCCCCCAGTAGTATACAGCCAGCCAGTCAGCCCCCTGTAGTATACAGCCAGCCATCCCCCTGTAGTATACAGCCAGCCAGCCCCCTGGAAAATATAGCCATCCCCCTGTAGTATATAGACTGCCAGCCCCCCCTGTAGTATATAGCCAGCCAGCCCCCTGTAGTATACAGCTAGCCAGCCCCCTGTAGTATACATCCTGCCAGCCCCTCCATACACATTGCCCACCATACACAATACCACCCCCCATACACATTGCCGACCCCCCATACACATTACCACCCCCACCCACCATACACAATACCACCCCCATACACAATAACACTCCCACCAAACACAATACCACCGCCCCATACACATTAACACCATCCCCATCCCCCCCATACACGTTACCACCCCACCATCCCTATACACAATACCACCCCCCCATACACATTACCACCCCCCCCACCCTACCCATACACATTACTCACCGCGCCCTGTCGCTGGTGCCATGGGACAGGGAGAGATGTGCGGCAGAGTGATGACGTCATGACCTAGCCGTGCAGCTTTGGCGGCTCCATCCAGCCGCATCGAGTACTATTGCAGCTACGATGGATCCTAACAGAGGCCCCTGCCATAGTGCCAGGTATCAGGTGTCCGCCAGACCGACCCTAACTGAAGCATGAAAAGTTATGGCTCCCAGAAAATGACAAAATATGAAAAATTTTATCTGAAGTATTAAAACCTAAAAATATTACATAAATCCATAATAGTACTGACCGAAATGAGACGTATTATGTGGACCTTTCAGTGAAAACCACAAAAACAAAGTCTGCAAGAAAATGTCTTTTGTTTATATGTCAAATTCATACATTTTTCCAGCTTCATTTGCCCTGCAGATAAGAAGTCCCTATATATTTCTGTAAACAATAAAAAAAGTTATGGCTTTTGGAAGAAGGGGAATAGAAAACAGAAACAAACAATGAAAAGGGGCCTAGTCCCGTAAGGGTTAAATAACAAGATAAATTTATTATCCCTGTCAATACGATTAAAGCACCACAATTTTATAATAGTTTTTATTAAGCATTGTATCATGTTGGAGTGCAGTCCTTTCAGATGCAAGCAGGCATGTGTGCATGTCATCTGTCACAGGTATGGCCTCCATATATAGTGAACAAAGGCCATACACGTGATATATCTAATTTAGTAGGACAATATGTAGAACAATATTCTATTTTTTTAACATTATACTTGCCTAGATGTGAGTCCACTAAGGCACGTCAGAATTATATCTGGAGTTCCTGGCATAGGTGACTCCCTTTGTGTTGCTTCAATATAGCCAGCAAAATTCCCCACATTAATTTAATTTGTTCCATACCGAAGCACCTAGAGCTCCAGAACAAGGTGAATATAAATGTTTTTCCTAATTTGGTCCTAATTTGGAATCATAAAGGGCAATTAGGGACCCGTGAATGGGTTAGCGTCACAAATCGACATAACAGGTTCCCTTTAAGTGGTTGGTTTCAACTCAAGGTGCATGGCCCCGTTGGAACGTAGGTTGCAACACAGTGAGCTATTCTCCTTCTGTTCCCCATAGATTTTAATGGACCTTCTGTTATCTACTGTTATACATCCGATGTTAATTGCAGGAAAACAGATGTGCTATTTTTTCCACTATTAATAATGTATGTAACGGAACCTGTTATACACAGGTGTGAACATAGCCTGAGACTGGACAGTCAAACTGCAAAAAATGTGTTATCCAACACCAGCCGTATGATAAAGACTGATCAAGACTGTCTTTCTACCTTGACACTGGCGCAGTATATCTGTATTTCTGTATGTTTATCTACATTGGCGGTAAAGTTCTAAGATAAATGTCTGACATATGCCAGAATCATAATATGAACAGAGACAAAAGACCGAAAAGAATAATTACATTTTATTATCAAATATAAAAAATAAAAGCTATACAGGCAGTCCCCGGGTTACATACAAGATAGGGTCTGGAGGTTTGTTCTTAAGTTGAATTTGTATGTAAGTCAAAACTGTATATTTTATAATTGAAGTTCTAGACAAATTTTTTTCTTTTGTCCCAGTGACAATTGGGGTTTCAAAATTTTTGCTGTAATTGGACAAAGGATTATCAATAAAGCTTCATTACAGACACTTTACAGCTGATCATTGCAGTCTGGGACTACAGTAATGTATCCAGAGAGCTTCACCAGAGGTCACAGTGGGCAGAGGGGTCCGTCTGTAACTATGGATTGTTTGTAAGTCGGGTGTCCTGAAGTAGGGGACCGCCTGTAATGAGAAAATCCCTCATTTCCATTGCAAATTTTGCGGTTCTGATCATAATAAAATCTAACTAACCATTGTTTTCTTGAACCAGTAATATCTCTGATAGGTTATAACCCATTTATATAAAACAGGCAACTTGAATAGCCTAATAATAGCTTCAGCTTTGTCTGCTGGCTGCAGCTATTTGTCAGTGGTGTTGGGTTGCTGTTTCCTCTCCGAGCCAACACAAGGAGACGCTCCCACCCTACTACACCGCTGGGACATGCAGTCAGACTTCCCTACACACTACCTCACACTTCTAAAGACAATAGGACTGCACACACGTGATATTGTTCCACCAATCTCAGGAAACGATTCATTTTTTGTTAAATGACTGGGCCGTCTTAGCAATTAATGGAGACTGCCATTAACTCTTTCCCTGAACAAAACGCAGTCTAAAGCAGAACTGAAAGGGCCGCATAGCAGATGGTTATATAACATACATAGAAGATTATATAACTATAATACCACCGTAACTGTTAGAACCATATACAATTAGTCTTCCTTTTATCTTTAAGCATAAAACGGGAAATGGGCTACTATTAATCCAGGTGGGCCAAAAGTATCAATCCGAATAGTAAGAGGTGTAACAACATTTCAGGTCTCTACCACTTTTAAAGATTCACAGTGATCTGTCACATTTTGCTGCATAACTGCACGGCCATTAAACTAATTGCCCCCAGCTACATTTTTCTGCTTGCAGGAACATCTCAGATGCATTGCATCCATAACATAACTAATACAGGCAGTCCCCGGGTTAAGGGTTCTTTAGGTTTGTACTTATTATAATTTTAATTCCATAAATGTTTTTTTCTTCCTGTGACAATTGGATTTTCAAAATTTTGTGCTGTTGTGTGAACAAGGATTACTAATAAAGCTTCATTACAGACAGCTTCACCAGAGGTCACAGTGAGCAGAGAGGTCTGTCTGTCACTAGAGGTCGTCTGTAAGTCAGGTGTCCGTAAATCGTGGACAACCTGTACTTGTGACTAGCCATTACCAATAATAAAGGTAACCCTGGACAAAGAAGTAGACAATCTTTTATGTAGCATCATTAAAAGGCAGCACATTGACCTGGTTAAACGATTCATTCACAACTATCATTAGCACATTGATCAATGAATGTAAATGAATGTTTGCAATCAAGCAAAGAACCATAAAACTTAATTTTACCTTTGAAACTAATTTTTTTTCAGAAGTGAAAAGTGCATGGAATAAAAGTTATCTTGTCTGTGTATTTTTTCTGCTCCTTCGTTCGCCAACAGTGAGCATTCTATTGCAAAGCCCTCAGAGATTCGTCCTCCTCATACGGATAGCTAGGCTAAAGATTAATTAACTCTTTAGAGCAGTGATGGCGAACCTATGGCACTGGTGCCAGAGGTGGCACTCAGAGACCTTTCTGTGGGCACTCAGGCCATCAGCCTAGGACAGAGTTCACCAAACAGGACAAAATCCATTAAATCTTCCTGCAGTCCTAGGCAACTTATGAGATGCTGCGCTCAGCGCTATTTTACAGCGACACTTCATTGACTGTTTGGAACTGCTTGAAAAGTGAGAAGGTGTTAAAAGAACTGCATTATCTTTGTGGTCCTCCTGCTGGACCCGACCTTTCTTCCTAAACAGAGACACCCTGGATAGAAGCTAGTCTGAATTTGCCCACCTTCTTTCAACTGTATTGGTGGCATCAGGCAGCCGATACAATTAAAGAAGTGGAAGAACCGGTAGCAATAAGTTACTGCTTAAAATGGCACATTGGCACATCAAGGTAAATAAGTGTGTTTTGGTTGTAGTTTGGGCACTCGGTCTCTAAAAGGTTCGCCATCACTGCTTTAGAGTATATTTGCCTTAAATGTGTTAGCCACTAATAAGAAACTTTACCATATTACATATAAGACCATAATAGGGTCACGCATATCATACTTTGCCTTCCTTCTTGCAGAAGAAGGGGGCTGTGAATTCATTATTATGAATTCAGCATATTATAAACATTTCTTAAAAATTTTGTTACACTAAGTCAAGCAACCGGGAATAACCATAAAGAAGTCTTAAAGGGGTTGTCTTATGAAGATACATTTGAAGCTAGTGTACAGATGATCAATATTTGTGGGGGTAATTTGTCTTTACTGTGGTCATACAATGTGTGAAATAAGGGATCAGTGGAGAATCTTCAGCAATCACACATTTCTAACCCATGTTGAGGATTGGTGATACATTGTGGGACAACCTTTTCGAAAAATCCGTTTCTACTGGTTTTATTATTTCTTTTATCATTTCATAATATTTTTACATTTAACATTTTAAAAAAGGCTTTGGTTTGTTTTTATGACTGTGTAAATATTTAAAGGACTCTTCCAGTCTTCCTTTCATCCCCCCAAAACAGGAACTGATTCCAGAGGGAATCAGGAAAATTAATCTTAAAGAAAAGGAATTGGGAGTATTTCCCATGCTGGAATTTCTTACTAAGAAAAAAATTAAATGAAAGAATAAGATCTTAGGCCGCATGCACACTGACATATGCCCGCATGGCTACGGCAGGGCGGGCATATGTCTGCCGCAATGTAGAGGAGGAGGGGTTACAAGATATATGGGCTGTATCACAGGAAAAGATAGGACATGTCCTATCCTTTCCACATGTACAGAGCGGTATGGTGCTCCATGTGTATCGCTACATATACATAGCCCCCCTAAGGTCTTGGGAATGCACCTTATATGTGTAAACGTTTCATACAGTAAGGCTCTTTGCACACAAACCCAGGCAAGCACACGGCTGGGTGCAGGACAGCGTTGGGGAGAGTGCTCCTCCCCTTCCGCTCTCCATAGAAAGTCAAGTGGCAACCGCCACAAAACAAGAAAATGAAGGACAGGAAAATGAAGGAAGTTGGTCGCCAGGTGAGGTCACAGTGCGGTGATTTTGCGGCCAGATCACGGCTCCCGTAATAGTCATGTGCATGAAGCCTAAAATACATATATGGTTGGAATATTAGCACAATACTATAGTGGCGCAGTAGTTTACTGCCCATACAAAGTAGACTCATCTCGGTGTGAAACTGGTGGACCTGATGTGATAGGGGTCTCCAGTATGCTTTACAGAGGAGTCGTGTGGTGTAGTAAGGCCTCATGCATACGGACAGATGCACCCAGCTGGGTGCAGATAAAAAAGAAGGGCTGAGCGCTCCTCACCACTCCCTTCTTCATGGAAAGAATAGTGGTAATGCCGTAATACGGCAAAATATAGGACTATAAGACTATAAGTCCTATATATTTCCGTGCATGGTTGTGGTGTAGTTAGACAACGTGTGATCACCGCACTGTGACAGTAGACGTCTATAGGGACTGTGATATGGCCACAATTAACAGTCACCATTACTGTTCTAAAACCAAATCCTCACAGAAGAAATTAGAGAGCATTATGCAGGCCACTACTAAACAATTATAAGCTAAAATCATGAATGGTATGAGTGGGACTAGTTCTGGCTAAAGCATCTGCTGTGGCTGTTTGGGATAAGACAGCTTAAAGGGGTGCTTTTCATCTGTGCTTTCACATTTCATTTAATTCATCTGCCATATACAGTATACACATTGAGCTGGAATCAGCATTCATTACCACAGGATGGCTGTAGGACAAACTTTGCGCAATCACTCCAGCAGAGGTGGTTGTATCCAAGGGCAGCAATTTTGTTTCTGAGGAACAACTTAACTACAATTATGAGAAATGATCTTCACACGGGAACATTGTTTAAATAACATTCAAATTAAGAAATGTATGCATATGGCAGATTGATTCAATTCAATTCCAGATGAGAATTTCCCTTTAGGCCTCCTCTATCTCTGGCTGTTCTATGGAAAGGAATGGCAGCTCATGAGGTAAAAGACATTTTTGAACCAGGGGCTTTACTTTACATTTCAAGAATGTGTAAATTACCTAATTACAATAAACATGTGGTTCTAAGAAAATATGGTGCTCCCCTGCCAGATTAAATATTTTATGGCGTCTTCAATAATGGGTTGTGTATGTCATAAATGTGTATTTTACTCCAGATGTGTCACTATTGGTGTAGTTTTAACTCTTTAATGACTGGCAATATGACTCACTATATGAATAAAGAAAAGCACTTGTACCTTGTATTTGTGATTTTATAAAATGTTTAGTACAGTTTTTTGTTAAGAGAACATGTAAAAATATGATGTCATTTTGCAATAAACTTGAAGCAGCTTAGGCCGCAGTCACACGTTCCCCTAGCGCTGCATTCATAGTGCACAGGGGGCGAGCCTTGGCCCAATTGCATATTCATTTCCAGGAAAACACATGCGATCGATAACCAGGACCTGGTGTCTTGTATTTAGACAATACAAGACACCGGGGCCTGGTTGCCAATCGCATGCATTTCGGCCGAGGCTCGCCCCCTGTGCGCTAGTGGAACAACATTTGATTGCGGCCTTACAACTCTTTAACCTCTAATACATGGTTTTTCTGGAGGTTGAAAAACATGGCTGCTTTCTTCCACAAAACAGTGCCCCATCTGACTATGGTTTGTGCCAGTAATGCAGCTCAGCTGTATAGAGATAAATTAAAGTACATCTACCACTAGGATGAAAGACTATATGTAAACGAGCCTGAGGGGCTCCAGGTTCCATTAACACATATGGAGCCTGGAACCCCTCAGGCTCAGTTGTATACAGTCCTTCATCCTGGTGGTAGATACCCATTAAGCTTAAAGTGTTTGTCCAGTTTCAGCAAATAGTTGATATTATTTGTGTTATGAAAAGTTGTCCAATTTTCAAATGTAATATCTGTATGAATTCCTCACAGTTTACTAGATCTCTGCTTGCTGTCATTCAACAGGAAGCTTCATTGTGCAGTCACACATCCCGCCTTCTCTCTTCAGCTGGTGTAATGCGTTTTTAAACGACTGCACCCTCATCTATGTGATATCACATGACCATGGACCGCTGTTTGTCTTCTGGAAATAAACAGTGAAACATCCTATTGAATGACAACAAGCAGAGATTGAGAAAACAGTGAGGAATTGATACAGAAAGTATAATGGAAAATTGTATAATTTTTCCTCAATATCAATTATTTGTTGAAAGTGGACAACCCCTTTAACTGCAATACCACACTACCCATAGTCAGGAGAGGAGCTGTTTTTGGAATAAGGCAGCCATGTTTTTCAATTTATGGATAACTCTTAAAGAGCTATTCCCACAAAGACAAGTTTCTTATATGTACTCAGGATAACAAAATAACACATTCTCAAATTCACCGTTATTAACAAAAATGCAGCATTTCACAGATATCCAACCTGTCCCTATCAGTCCTACTTTACACAATTTCAGTTGCCCCTAGACATGACCCAGTAACTTCTGACTTAGGGTAGGGCCACCATCTTGGATGAGATTGTGGAGCTGAGATTTCTGTCTGTCTATGCTGTGTGGCTGTAGCCCCACCCCCTGCACGGAGCTCACACTGATCACTTCTTTCCAGGACATCGTGAGAAGAGAGAGGCTGCAAACTACAAGGAGATAAGTGATCCGGGGGAAGGGTTAGGCAGGCACATAGCTGTGAGATGTAGCCGAGCTCACAGTGTAAGGCTACATTCACACGATGTACCGTACTACGGCGTGCATATATTGGCGCCAGGGAGAGGAGCAGGGGATGAGCGCGGCTTACCCCTGCCCCTCTCTATAGGAATACACAGCGCACAGCGCCATATTCTGTCGAAAGATAGGACATGTCCTATTTTTCCATGGGCTACGGAACGGTGCGGCACTGTACCACTCCTGTACGGCGCCGTGAGGCCATAGAAGTGTATGGGGGACGTATATACGCCGTATATACGTCGGCCATATATATACGTCGGCCATATATACGTCCCCCATACGTTCGTGTGAATGTAGCCAGTAACAGCATAATGGTCTATCAGCCTCTGTGTTATCAGCTCATGCATCTCTGATCTGTCTCATCTCTCTCTATGTGTCAGTGTGTTGGTACAGTGTCATAAGCCAGATGAAAGTGCATATATGCCTTCTACCCTGATAATGTAACCAGATTGTCACCCCACAGAACTAGTTGGGTCATAATGTGTCTGCTTAGAGAGGCCCCGCCCAGGCATTTTGCACTGAGGGAGAGATAGGAGCTAAAACAGCAATAAAACTGGGTGCAATTGTAAAATAGAGGGTTAAAATTATCTTTATTGTGTTGACATCACTAGGGGATAGAAATATGAGAATTTTTTTTCATGCGAAAACCAATTTAAGAGTGCAGTCACACGTACCACTAGCGCTGATCTGGGGTACGGACCTCGGCCAGTTTCTATGGAAGTGCATGCAATTGGTAACCTGGTTGCCGATTGCTTGCATTTCCATAGTGCAGCACCCCTGCCAATGCAAGGCAGTGGAGTTGTTGCGAATAAGCCCCTAATATGTGTGTTCCCCTAGTAGAGAGTCTGATCAGCTCCTCTGCAGGACATTATACATGTACAGAGGTAATTGTGCAGCGGTAGATACTGACTGGATAGGCAAGGGTTAATATTATTTAATGTTTATCATCCAATGATGTTCCACTATTGTAACTGGAGTGTGATTGGATAGTGAGATCACCTGACCAGGGATTAACAAAACCCTTAGTCAGGGGAGGAGTTAGCTCTCTTCAGGTCCAGCTCTCTTACCAGAGAGGTCATCTACAGAGCACATAGTGAGAGACACTGTGTCAGTCCACCTTCAGGGCTGATACAATACCTAGGATTAAAGCTGCAACTTTCAGCATTGGACACAGCTAAATCCCAGCCTGCATCTGCAACCAGGCTGGTGACCCAACTCCTGAGGTTCCCTCTCCAAGATCACTCCAGTACTGCACTTGTACAGAATCGTTTGGCCTGTTGCTGCTGTTGGTTGGAATAAAGAACTGTAAGTTACTTTTATGCACAACATTGCCTCCGTCTGGTCCCTGCTACGGCTGTATCACCATCAAGGGCGCCCCATCTATCTACCAGGGACACATACTACAGACTCTAAGGGTTGCCCCAGGGAGAACCAGTACCACAGCCTCTCCCTCATCTAATTTCTTGCACACACCATCCGCTGGAGACCTGTCAGGCTGTGGGACAGTCCTCCGGTCCCCATACCAAGCACCGTGACACTAGCGTGCCACTCCGGTATTCTGAGCCCTGGCTGCCTCCAGGCTCCAACAAAATGTCTAGGCCCCGTGGGGGAAGTTGCAATAGAGACACATATGCGTTCGGCCTAGGCCCGCCCCTGTATACTAGCTATGCGCTTCTAAATAAAGTGCGAGCCGTACATGTGACCACATTCTTAGGTCGCGTTCACACGTTCTGCTAGCGTCGTGTTCATAACGCAACCCTAGCGCACAGTGGACGGGCCGTTCGCATATGCATTTTCCGGGAAATGCATGCGATTGATAACCCGATCGCATGCGGTTTTCTGGAAACGCATATGCGATTGGCCCGAGCCCAGCCCCCTGTGCACTAGCGTCGCCCTTAATGAGTTGATAAATAAACATCAGCGGTTTTTTTTTGTTTTTTTTTTACAATTTCCAAATGCAGCAAGCAGTAGGACTGGCATTTTTAATTCTGCTGTTTTCCGCAATGGCTATAAGATTTATTTTTAAACTGTAGAACCAATGCATCTGCATATCACCATGAAAGAAACATTTGCAATTCAAGGCTTATTTTTCATGGTGTGTGTGAATGAGCTTTCTCCTTGCACGTCTTCATACTTGACCTTACAGATCTTAAGTTGTGTGATTAATTGCTATTGCTATTATTTTATATATAACGTTGCATCTTCCAGCTCCTAAATGATGAAAACGGATCCTGCTTCTTTAAATAATTCATGTTAATCTAGCTGCTGGATGGAAATGATGGGCAGTGAATACAGTGACATCAGCAGCAAAGCAATATCAGCCACCTGCTTCCAGCGAGAGACTCATACACAGAGAGGGTGGAGGGAGAGCCCAAGATACACCCCCTCTTTAACTCCTCATTACTCCTGAGCGCCAAAGCAGGACATCCAGGTGAGTGACCTGCCCTCCAGACACCTCACTCATCTCCTCTCGCTTGTGGTCCTTATACACTTTGCAGTGGGCTCCTGCTTCATTTCCTGCAGCTGCCGAAGCAGCTGGTGAGTGCTGGGTCTCAGAGGCCTCAGCTTACAGCCTAGAGCCAGATCTTCCATCTACCTATGTGATGCAGCACTCCTCATGGCTTATCCGGCACAGGAGAGTATCACTGTACCAGTGCGGGGTGGCCAGGACGGGTCAAGCACAGCAGAGTTACCTTACAGGAGAACCATCTGGTCTCCGACACTATAGAACTTTGGTTACCGTTTGAGGAACATCATTGTCACTTCTCGCATCCAGTTAACCTTTAAGGTGCTGGTTAATAGTGATGGGGGGGGGGGGGGGGTCAGAGGCTCATATAGATTAGGATGCAGTTTGCTGACATGCCACGAGAGACAGAGACACTCCTCAATATTGATGATTTTATTATTTTCTTGTTGTGTTTTTACAGAATATAGTATTTACTATATAACCTCTTCTCCATCAAAACACGGTTCGCTGTACATACTTTAGTTATTAGGGCATTGGCAATGGCAGCCGACTATATAAGGATTAGTTTTGTGGTACAACGTTCTGAATGTCCCACTGCCAGGTTCCTAAAAAAGTGGAAATCAGGTACTTAAAAAAATACATAGATGGGCCACCGGACAGGATAATGTGAACATGATCACATCCTGAACAAATCTGCTTCTAATGTACAGTTTTATTCTCTCATTTTCCCAAAAGAAAAGCTCAGTGTAAGAATCTGTATCATTGTGCTGTGGAATAAAGATGTCAGATCTTCAGCTTCCTGCATTAATCAGGGATTGTAAAGGGTGCAGGAGCCCCAGGGTGTAGGATGGGCCAAGCCCACTATCCAGAGAGCTGTCTGTGTGGAGCTTATGATGTCGGGTTAAAAATAAAATAACAAAACACTGGCAGCTTGTGAATGAAAACAGGTTTAGCCAATTCTAGTTTTTGCCTGAGCTTGTGAGCTTGGTAAGGGGGGAGTGAGGGGACTGGGGGGAAGGAGCACAGACTGATTCGTGACCGAAGATAAGCGATGGATGGGAGGGCTCTGTGTCTGTGCTATTTAGGGTTATGACAGTAAATATATATATCTACAGGTGTAGGTGACTCTACTCCACAGAGGCTCTGCAATTCTCATCACATGGGATGACTGGTAATCCTTGCTAAGAAGGTGTGCATATAGAGATGATGGTCATGTGGAAACAGGTCATAGACAGCGGTAAAGTTCATGTCATCAAGCGTTTCTCCGAAAATACACAATTGCAGAAGATCATGATTTGCCTGATTACATAGCTGTTAACATTGCATTTACAAAACGCATGTGTTAATGCAATGTTACCACATGCGTTAACAGCCCGCTAACAAACACTCCATACCAGATCACAAATTAAGTTAACATTGCGTTTCCTGGTCACAAATTGAGTCAACATTGCTTTTCCAGAGCGTTTAATAAACATGCAAGAAATGCAATGTTAACTCAATGGGGCTAATTTACTAAGGGTTGCGGATCGCTCTTTAGTTAGGCTGTTCACCTTTTTCGGCACGGCTTGAACAGATATTTAACAGGTGTCTGCGCTGGGGTTGTGTCGCACTTGTGTCGCA